>NW_024870760.1:0-740000 GCF_019054845.1 Dipodomys spectabilis
GAGCCTTGTCCAAACCAGCGAAGCCTGAACCGTCACGGGCCAGGCTCACAGAGCCGTATCCATGGCAGTACTACCTGGACCAGCGGGGGACATTATCTCAAAGTCCTATCCAAGCCAGCCACGCCTGCATTGGCCTGGGCCAGCTTCACACAGCCCTGTCCAAGCCAGCTAGCTTCTACCAGACTGGCCCAGGCCAACCTAACAGAGCCTTGTCCAAGCCAGCTCTTCCTGGACTGGACCAGGCCAGGCTCACAGAACCCTGTCCAATTCTACTTCTCCTAGACTGGCCTGGGACAACCTCACAGAGTCTTGTCCAAGCCAGCTGTTCCTTGACTGGCCTGGGCCAGGCTCACAGAGCCCTATCCAAGCCAGTGCCGCCTGGACCACCCTGGGGACAGCTTTTCGAGCCCTGTCCAAGCCAGCAGTGCCTGGACTGAGGAGGGCAAGCCTCAAAGAGCCCTGTGCAAGCCATTTCCTCCAAGACTGTGAGGGCCAGCCTCACAGAGTCTTGTCCAAGCCAGCTGTTCCTCGACCTGACCATGCCATCCTCAGAAGCCTTGTCTAAGCCAGCGCCAACTGGACTGGACCGGGCCAGAGTCACAGAGCCCTGTCCAAGATATCTCTGCCTGAAGCGGCCCAGGCCAGGCTCAGAGAGTCTTGTCCAAGCCAGGGCCACTTGGACAGGTCTGGGCCAGCCTCACAGAGCCCTGTCCATGCCAGCTCCTGCTTGACTGGCCCGGGCCAACCTCATAGAGTCTTGTCTAAGCCAGCTGCTCCTTGACTGGCCCAGGCCACGTTCACAGAGCCCTGACCAAGCCAGCGTCTACTGAACCGGACTGCACCCGACTCACAGAGCCCTGTCTATTCCAGCACTACCTGGACGTGCATGGGCCAGGCTCAAAGAAGCCTGTCTAAGTCAGCACTACCTGGACCAAAGTGGGGCAGTCTTTCGAGCCATGTCCAAGCCAGCCGCCTGGAGCGATGGGGGACAGCCTCAAAGAGCCCTGTCCAGGACAGCTCCTCCTAGACTGGGCCGGGGCAGCCTCACAGAGTCTTGTCCAAGCCAGCTGCACCTCGACATGAACCAGGCCAGCCTCACAGAGCCCTGTCTAAGCCAGCTCCTCCTGGACCAGCCTGGGCAGCTGCACAAGCCCTGTGTGAGACAGTGCCACAGGGACCGGCCCGGGCCAACCTCACAGAGCCCTGTCCAAGCCAGATCCTCCTAGACTGGCCCGGGTCAACCTCACAGAGTCTTGTCCAAGCCAGCTGCTCCTTGACCGGCCCCAGGCCAGCCTCACAGAGCCTTGTCCAAGCCATTGTCAACTGAACCAGACTGCACCAGCCTCACAGGGTCCTGTCCAAGCCAGCACTGCCTGGACCATCGCCGGCCAGTCTCACAGAACCTTGTCCAAGCCAGCTGCTCCTAGACTGTAGCGGGCCAAGCTCACAGAGTCCTGTCCAAGGCAGGGCCGCCTGGATCAGCCTGGGGACAGCCTGTCGAGCCCTGTCCAATCCAGCATTGACTGGAGTGATGTGGGCCAGCCTCAAAGAGGCCCTGTCCAAGACAGCTCCTCCTAGACTGGCCTGGGCCAATCTCACAGAGACTTCTTCAAGCCAGCTGCTCCTTGACCGCCCTGGCCAACCTCACATAGCACTGTCCATGCGACCTTCAACTGGACCAGACCACACCAGCCTCACAGAGCCCCTTTGCAAGCCAGCACAGCCTGGACCGGTGCAGGCCAGGCTCACAGAGCCCTGTGCAAGCCAGCTCCTCCTAGAGTGGGCTGGGCCAGCCTCACAGAGTCTTGTCCAAGCCAGCTGCACCTGGGACCTGACTGGGCCAGCCTCACGGAGCCTTGTCCAATCCAGAGCCACCTGGACTGGACCAGCCTGCACCAGACTCACAGGGCCCTGTCCAATCCAACACCACTTGGACCGGCGCTGGCCAGGTTTACAGAACCTTGTCCAAGACAGCACCACTGGGACCGGTGCGGGCCAGGCACACAGAGCTCTGTCCAAGCCAGGGTCGCCTGGACCAGCCCAGGGACAGCCTTTTGAGCCATGTCCAAGCCAGCTACTCCAAGACTGGCCCCGGCCAGCCTCACAGAGTCTTGTCCAAGCCAGCTGCCCTGGACCCGACTTTACCAGCCTCACAGAATCCCTGTCCAAGCCAGCTCCGCCTGAAGTGGCCAAGGCCAGGCTCAGAGAGTCCTGTCCAAGCCAGCGCCCCCTGGATAGGCCCGGGCCAGTCTCACAGAGCCCTGTCCAAAACCGCGCCGCCTGATCCGTCACGGGCCAGGCTCACAAAGCCCTGTCCATTGCATTACTGCATGGACCAGGGCGGGACAGGCTCTCAAAGTCCTATCCAAGCCAGCCACGCCTGCATCGGCCTGGGCCAGCCTCCCAGAGCCCTGTCCAAGCCAGCTAGCTTCTACCAGACTGGCCCGGGCCAACCTCACAGAGCCTTGTCCAAGCCAGCTCTTCCCGGACTGGACCAGGCCAGGCTCACAGAACCTTGTCCAAGACAACGTCTCCTAGACTGGCCTGGGACAACCTCACAGAGTCTTGTCCAAGCCAGCTTTTCCTTGACTGGCCTGGGCCAGGCTCACAGAGCCCTGTCCAAGCCAGCACCACCTGGACCACCCTGGGGACAGCTTTTCCAGCCCTGTCCAAGCTAGCAGTGCCTGGACTGAGGAGGGCCAGCCTCAAAGAACCTTGTTCAAGCCTGCGTTAACTGAACCAGACTGCACCAGACTCAGAGCCCTGTCTAAGCCAGCCCTACCTGGATCGGCATGGGCCAGGCTCACAGAGGCCTGTCTAAACCAGCACTACCTGGACCGGCATTGGGACAGTCTTTCGAGCCATATCCAAGCCAGCGCCACCTGGACCGATGGGGGCCATCTTCAAAGAGCCCAGTCCAAGCCAGCTCCTCCTAAACTGGGCCGGGACAGCCTCACATAGTCTTGTACAAGACAGCTGCTCCTCGACCTGACCAGGCCAGCCTCACAGAGCCCTGTCGAAGCCAGCTCCTCTTGGACAAGCCTGGGGCCAGCTGCACAAGCCCTGTGCGAGACAGGGCCACCTGGACCGGCCCGTGCCAGCATCACAGAACCCTGTCTAATCCAGCTCCTCCTGGACTAGCCCGGGTCAACCTCACAGAGTCTTGTCCAAGCCAGCTGATCCTTGACTGGAAGATTGGTGCTGTCAATTTCTCTATGGAGGCGTGTCCCTCCTTTGGGGAAGGAGCAAACCCTCATTGCTTGGGGGCCTTAAAACGGTTTCAAGGTCCCCATGTTCTGAGTGCTCCATCTTTCCTTGTTTTTAAATTTATTTATTTATTTATTTGTTCATTTATTTTTTTTGCAAACAATGTACAGAGGGGTTACAATTACATGTGCAAAATAATGAGTACATTTTTTATAAAGTATTGTAACGTCCTCTTTGTTTCCCATTCCCATCTTTTCCCATCCTCCTCCTGCCCTCCCCCACAGTCCTACCCTCTCCCATACCCCCCACCACTCACAAACCAAAGTTGTAAAGTTCGTTTTGGACATAACGACTTGTACATCGCATTTTTGCTATGGGTCCACCTCCATCCCTATTTAAACGAATTTTTTTCCCCTTCCCCTCCACAAATTATACCGACATGAAATACAGTGAAAGCAGTTGTTATACAATGGGGGAGGGACTTACAAAGTAAAAAAGAAATGATCTTAGGAATGTGTCATAAACAATCGCTTGAAAGCAAATAAAAAACTTTCGAATACATATCTTAGGGTTCATTTCATTAACATCACCTTATCTGACTTTCTCTACTTTACTCAAACTTTCATTTGCATGCTGAACTCACTAACACTGGTCAGCTCTCCCAGAATTGGAAGACAAAATTGGACTGGTTCCTGTGGATGGACAGTATAAGTGGCTTTCAGCCAAGCTAGGATGCAGACCGGAGAAACCCGGGTTAGAAAGATGTGGTCTACTTGTATTTAGAGGCTTACCTCTCCTTTGGGGAAGATGTAGATCATTGAGAATTTGAGCCCTGAAAAACAATTTTGTTTTAAGACGTCGAATTTCTGTGTTACTCTATCTTGTCGTTTGCATCCTGTGCTTCCAAACACTTTTCAGCTCTCCCAGAATTGCAAGGAATATAATTGGACCTGTTATTGTTGACAGTATATGGAACAGGATGTAGATTAGGGCTTAGTGAGAAAGGTCTGTGCTGTCCATATAACTTTGGAGGCTTGTCTCTCCATTGGGGAAGGAGTAGAGCATCCTCACTTTGGGACCTTAAAACTGTTTTAAGGTCACCAATTTCGTAGCGCTCTATCATGTCGTTTGCATCCTGAGCTGACTAACACAGATCAGCTCTCCCAGAATTTGATGAAACAAATTGGACTGCGCTCTGTGGACAGTGTGAGGGGCATTAAGCCCTGAGTGATGCAGACCAGAGTTGCCTGGGCGAGAAAAATGCAGTCTATTTCTATTTAGCGGCTTTTCTCTCCTTTGGGGAACATGTAGATCTTTGAGAATTTGAGCCCTGAAAAACAATTTTGTTTTAAGGCGTCGAATTTCTGTGTTGCTCTATCTTGTCGTTTGCATCCTGTGCTTCCAAACACTTTTCAGCTCTCCCAGAATTGCAAGGAATATAATTGGACCTGTTATTGTTGACAGTATATGGAACAGCATGTAGATTAGGGCTTAGTGAGAAAGGTCGGTGCTGGCCATATATCTTTGGAGGCTTGTCTCTCCATTGGGGAAGGAGTAGAGCATCCTCACTTTGGGACCTTAAAACTGTTCTAAGGTCACCAATTTCGGAGTGCTCTATCATGTCGTTTGCATCCTGAGGTGACTAACACAGATCAGCTCTCCCAGAATTGGATGAAACAAATTGGACTGGGCTCTGTGGACAGTGTGAGGGGCATTAAGCCCTGACGGGTGCAGACCAGAGTTGCCTGGGAGAGAAAAATGCAGTCTATTTCTATTAAGGGGCTTTTCTCCCCTTTGGGGAAGGTGTAGACCATTCAAAACTTGGGGACCTTACAACAATTGTTTTACGGTCCCCAAGATTTGAGTGCGCTTTCTTGTTATTTGCATCCTGTGCTCCCAAAACCTCCTCAGCTCTCCCAAATATTTCAAAGAATTCTTTTGACCTATGGCTGGTGATACAGAGAGAGCCTGTGAACCAAGCCAGGATGCACATAGGAGGTACTAGAGACCGAAATAGGCTGTCTACCTCTCTTTGGTGGCTTGTCTCTTCATTATGGAAGGTGGAGAGTATTCACAACTGAGGCGCCAAAAAACAGTTCTGTTTTAAGGTAGCCAAGTTCTCAGGGCTCTATCTTGTTGTTTTCATCCTGAGCTCCCTAACACTGCTCAGCAATCCCAGAATTGCAAGGAAAAAATTGGGACTGGTTAATGGGGACAGTGTGAGGAGGTTTAAGCCCTGCTAGGATGCAGACCGAAGATGCCTGGGATAGACCGATGCTGTCTAACTCTCCTTACTGACCTGTCTTTCCGTTGGGGAATGTGTAGAGCATTTAGAACCTGGTCACCGTCAAACAATAATGTTTTAAATCGCCGAGGTTCTGAGTGCTCTATATAGTTGTTGTTGTTGTTTTTTTTGTCGATCGTGAAGCTTGAACTCTGGGCCTGGGCGTTGTTCCTCAGCTCTTCAACTCAAGGGAAGCCATCTACCACTTGAGCTACAGCGCCACTTCCGGTTTTCTGGTGGTTTATTAGAGATAGGTGTCTCACCTTCTCTCCTGCCCGGGCTGGCTTGCAACCGTGTACCTCAGATCTCAGGCTCCGGAGTAGATAGGATTACAGGCGTGAGCCACCAGTGCCCGGCTCTATCTTATTCTTTGCATCCTGAGTTCCTAAACACTTTTGACCTCTCTCAGAATTAAAAGGAAAAAAAATTTCACCTGTTATTGTAGACAGAATGAGGCACTCTCAATATTGCTAGGATGCAGAGCAGAGCTTCTTGGGAAAGATGGGTGCTGTGAATTTCTCTTTGGAGGGGTGTCTCTTCCTTGGGGAAGGTGTAGAGCCCTCCTTCCCTGGGGGCCTTAAGACTGTCCTAGGGTCCCCATATTCTGAGTACTCTATCTTATCGTTTGTACCTGAGCTCCCTAACACTGGTCACTTCTCCCAGAATTGGAAGAACAAAGTTTGGACTGTTTACTGTGGATAGTGCAAGGGTCATTAAGCCCTGCTAAGATTCAGAGCACAGTTGACTGGGACAGAACAATGCTTTCTATTTCTCCTAAGTGGCTTGTCTTGCTTTTGGGAAAAGTTGAGAGCACTCAGAACTTGGAGACCTTAAAACAATTTTCTTTATGTTCTCCAAATTCTGAGAACTCTCTCTTGTTGTTTGCATCCTGTGCTCTCAAACCCTCCACAGCTCTCTCAAAATTGCAAGTAAAAAGGATTGTCCAGGGGATGGTGACACCAAGAGGGGCTTTGAACCATGCCAGGATGCACACAGGGGCTGCTAGAAACCGAATGATGTTGTCTATTTCTCTTCGGGGGCTGGTCTTTTCTGTTTCGAAGGTATAGAGCATTCAGAACCTTGGCGCCATAAAACAATTTTGTTTTAAGTTCCCCACATTCTCAGTGCTCTATCTTGTGGTTTTCATCCTGAGCATCCTAACACTGGTCAGCCCACCCTGAATTGCAAGGAAAAAATTCGGACTTGTTACAGTGTAAGGGGCTTCAAGCCCTGCTAGGATGCAGACCGCTGTTGCCTGTGATAGAAGCATGCTGTCTATTTCTCTCTAGTGGCTTGTATCTCCTTTGAGGAATTGTAGAGCCTTCAGAACTTGGGCAATATTGTTTACCTCACCGAAGGTCTGAGTGCTCCATCTTGTCGTTTACAAACTGAGATCGCAAAAACTTTTCAACCCTCCCAGTGCTAAGGAGAAAAACGGAACCTGTGATTGTAGACAGGATGAGACACTTTCTGTCTTGCTAGGATGCAGACCAGAGCTTCTTGGGAAGATTGGTGCTGTCAATTTCTCTATGGAGGCGTGTCCCTCCTTTGGGGAAGGAGTAAACCCTCATTGCTTGGGGGCCTTAAAACGGTTTCAAGGTCCCCATGTTCTGAGTGCTCCATCTTTTCTTGTTTTTAAATTTATTTATTTATTTATTTGTTCATTTATTTTTTTTGCAAACAATGTACAGAGGGGTTACAATTACATGTGCAAGATAATGAGTACATTTTTTATAAAGTATTGTAACGTCCTCTTTGTTTCCCATTCCCATCTTTTCCCATCCTCCTCCTGCCCTCCCCCACAGGCCTCCCCTCTCCCATACCCCCCACCACTCACAAACCAAAGTTGTAAAGTTCGTTTTGGACATAACGACTTGTACATCGCATTTTTGCTATGGGTCCACCTCTATCCCTATTTAAACGAATTGTTCTTCCCCTTTCCCTCCACAAATTATACCGACATGAAATACAGTGAAAGCAGGTGTTATACAATGGGGGAGGGACTTAAAAGTAAAAAAGAAATGATCTTAGGAATGTGTCATAAACATCGCTTGAAAGAATATAAAAAACTTTTGAATACATATCTTAGGGTTCATTTCATTAACATCACCTTATCTGACTTTCTCTGCTTTACTCAAACTTTCGTTTGCATGCTGAACTCGCTAACACTGGTCAGCTCTCCCAGAATGGGAAGACAAAATTGGACTGGTTCCTGTGGATGGACAGTATAAGTGGCTTTCAGCCAAGCTAGGATGCAGACCGGAGAAACCCGGGTTAGAAAGATGTGGTCTACTTGTATTTAGAGGCTTATCTCTCCTTTGGGGAAAATGTAGATCATTGAGAATTTGAGCCCTGAAAGACAATTCTGTTTTAATTCGTCGAATTTCTGTGTTGCTCTATCTTGTGGTTTGCATCCTGTGTTTCCAAACACTTTTCAGCTCTCCCAGAATTGCAAGGAATATAATTGGACCTGGTATTGTTGACAGTATATGGAACAGGATGTAGATTAGGGCTTAGTGAGAAAGGTCCGTGCTGTCCATATATCTTTGGAGGCTTGTCTCTCCATTGGGGAAGGAGTAAAGCATCCTCACTTTGGGACCTTAAAACTGTTTTAAGGTCACCAATTTCGGAGTGCTCTATCATGTCGTTTGCATCCTGAGCTGACTAACACAGATCAGCTCTCCCAGAATTGGATGAAACAAATTGGACTGGGCTCTGTGGACAGGGTGAGGGGCATTAAGCCCTGACGGATGCAGACCAGAGTTGCCTGGGTGAGAAAAATGCAGTCTATTTCTATTTAGCGGCTTTTCTCTCCTTTGGGGAAGGTGTAGAGCACTCAAAACTTGGGGACCTTAAAACAATTGTTTTAATTCTTGTTATTTGCATCCTGTGCTCCCAAAAACCTCCTCAGCTCTCCCAAATATTTCAAAGAATTCTTTTGACCTGTGACTGGTGATACTGAGAGGGCCTGTGAATCAAGCCAGGATGCAAATAGGAGCTACTGGAGACCGAATTATGATGTCTATTTCTCTTTGGTTGCTTGTCTCTTCATTATGGAAGGTGGAGAGTATTCACAACTGAGGCGCCAAAAAAGAGTTCTGTTTTAAGATAGCCAAGTTCTCAGGGCTCTATCTTGTCGTTTTCATCCTGAGCTCCCTAACACTGCTCAGCAATCCCAGAATTGCAAGGAAATAATTGGGACTGGTTAATGGGGACAGTGTGAGGAGGTTTAAGCCCTGCTAGGATGCAGACCGAAGATGCCTGGGATAGACCGATGCTGTCTAACTCTCCTTACTGACCTGTCTTTCCGTTGGGGAATGTGTAGAGCATTTAGAACCTGGTCACCGTCAAACAATAATGTTTTAAATCGCCGAGGTTCTGAGTGCTCTATATAGTTGTTGTTGTTGTTTTTTTTGTCGATCGTGAAGCTTGAACTCTGGGCCTGGGCGTTGTTCCTCAGCTCTTCAACTCAAGGCGAGCGCTCTACCACTTGAGCTACAGCGCCACTTCCGGTTTTCTGGTGGTTTATTAGAGATAGGTGTCTCACCTTCTCTCCTGCCCGGGCTGGCTTGCAACCGTGTACCTCAGATCTCAGGCTCCGGAGTAGATAGGATTACAGGCGTGAGCCACCAGTGCCCGGCTCTATCTTATTCTTTGCATCCTGAGTTCCTAAACACTTTTGACCTCTCTCAGAATTAAAAGGAAAAAAAATTTCACCTGTTATTGTAGACAGAATGAGGCACTCTCAATATTGCTAGGATGCAGAGCAGAGCTTCTTGGGAAAGATGGGTGCTGTGAATTTCTCTTTGGAGGGGTGTCTCTTCCTTGGGGAAGGTGTAGAGCCCTCCTTCCCTGGGGGCCTTAAGACTGTCCTAGGGTCCCCATATTCTGAGTACTCTATCTTATCGTTTGTACCTGAGCTCCCTAACACTGGTCACTTCTCCCAGAATTGGAAGAACAAAGTTTGGACTGTTTACTGTGGATAGTGCAAGGGTCATTAAGCCCTGCTAAGATTCAGAGCACAGTTGACTGGGACAGAACAATGCTTTCTATTTCTCCTAAGTGGCTTGTCTTGCTTTTGGGAAAAGTTGAGAGCACTCAGAACTTGGAGACCTTAAAACAATTTTCTTTATGTTCTCCAAATTCTGAGAACTCTCTCTTGTTGTTTGCATCCTGTGCTCTCAAACCCTCCACAGCTCTCTCAAAATTGCAAGTAAAAAGGATTGTCCAGGGGATGGTGACACCAAGAGGGGCTTTGAACCATGCCAGGATGCACACAGGGGCTGCTAGAAACCGAATGATGTTGTCTATTTCTCTTCGGGGGCTGGTCTTTTCTGTTTCGAAGGTATAGAGCATTCAGAACCTTGGCGCCATAAAACAATTTTGTTTTAAGTTCCCCACATTCTCAGTGCTCTATCTTGTGGTTTTCATCCTGAGCATCCTAACACTGGTCAGCCCACCCTGAATTGCAAGGAAAAAATTCGGACTTGTTACAGTGTAAGGGGCTTCAAGCCCTGCTAGGATGCAGACCGCTGTTGCCTGTGATAGAAGCATGCTGTCTATTTCTCTCTAGTGGCTTGTATCTCCTTTGAGGAATTGTAGAGCCTTCAGAACTTGGGCAATATTGTTTACCTCACCGAAGGTCTGAGTGCTCCATCTTGTCGTTTACAAACTGAGATCGCAAAAACTTTTCAACCCTCCCAGTGCTAAGGAGAAAAACGGAACCTGTGATTGTAGACAGGATGAGACACTTTCTGTCTTGCTAGGATGCAGACCAGAGCTTCTTGGGAAGATTGGTGCTGTCAATTTCTCTATGGAGGCGTGTCCCTCCTTTGGGGAAGGAGTAAACCCTCATTGCTTGGGGGCCTTAAAACGGTTTCAAGGTCCCCATGTTCTGAGTGCTCCATCTTTTCTTGTTTTTAAATTTATTTATTTATTTATTTGTTCATTTATTTTTTTTGCAAACAATGTACAGAGGGGTTACAATTACATGTGCAAGATAATGAGTACATTTTTTATAAAGTATTGTAACGTCCTCTTTGTTTCCCATTCCCATCTTTTCCCATCCTCCTCCTGCCCTCCCCCACAGGCCTCCCCTCTCCCATACCCCCCACCACTCACAAACCAAAGTTGTAAAGTTCGTTTTGGACATAACGACTTGTACATCGCATTTTTGCTATGGGTCCACCTCTATCCCTATTTAAACGAATTGTTCTTCCCCTTTCCCTCCACAAATTATACCGACATGAAATACAGTGAAAGCAGGTGTTATACAATGGGGGAGGGACTTAAAAGTAAAAAAGAAATGATCTTAGGAATGTGTCATAAACATCGCTTGAAAGAATATAAAAAACTTTTGAATACATATCTTAGGGTTCATTTCATTAACATCACCTTATCTGACTTTCTCTGCTTTACTCAAACTTTCGTTTGCATGCTGAACTCGCTAACACTGGTCAGCTCTCCCAGAATGGGAAGACAAAATTGGACTGGTTCCTGTGGATGGACAGTATAAGTGGCTTTCAGCCAAGCTAGGATGCAGACCGGAGAAACCCGGGTTAGAAAGATGTGGTCTACTTGTATTTAGAGGCTTATCTCTCCTTTGGGGAAAATGTAGATCATTGAGAATTTGAGCCCTGAAAGACAATTCTGTTTTAATTCGTCGAATTTCTGTGTTGCTCTATCTTGTGGTTTGCATCCTGTGTTTCCAAACACTTTTCAGCTCTCCCAGAATTGCAAGGAATATAATTGGACCTGGTATTGTTGACAGTATATGGAACAGGATGTAGATTAGGGCTTAGTGAGAAAGGTCCGTGCTGTCCATATATCTTTGGAGGCTTGTCTCTCCATTGGGGAAGGAGTAAAGCATCCTCACTTTGGGACCTTAAAACTGTTTTAAGGTCACCAATTTCGGAGTGCTCTATCATGTCGTTTGCATCCTGAGCTGACTAACACAGATCAGCTCTCCCAGAATTGGATGAAACAAATTGGACTGGGCTCTGTGGACAGGGTGAGGGGCATTAAGCCCTGACGGATGCAGACCAGAGTTGCCTGGGTGAGAAAAATGCAGTCTATTTCTATTTAGCGGCTTTTCTCTCCTTTGGGGAAGGTGTAGAGCACTCAAAACTTGGGGACCTTAAAACAATTGTTTTAATTCTTGTTATTTGCATCCTGTGCTCCCAAAAACCTCCTCAGCTCTCCCAAATATTTCAAAGAATTCTTTTGACCTGTGACTGGTGATACTGAGAGGGCCTGTGAATCAAGCCAGGATGCAAATAGGAGCTACTGGAGACCGAATTATGATGTCTATTTCTCTTTGGTGGCTTGTCTCTTCATTATGGAAGGTGGAGAGTATTCACAACTGAGGCGCCAAAAAAGAGTTCTGTTTTAAGATAGCCAAGTTCTCAGGGCTCTATCTTGTCGTTTTCATCCTGAGCTCCCTAACACTGCTCAGCAATCCCAGAATTGCAAGGAAATAATTGGGACTGGTTAATGGGGACAGTGTGAGGAGGTTTAAGCCCTGCTAGGATGCAGACCAAAGATGCCTGGGATAGACCGATGCTGTCTAACTCTCCTTACTGACCTGTCTTTCCGTTGGGGAATGTGTAGAGCATTTAGAACCTGGTCACCGTCAAACAATAATGTTTTAAATCGCCGAGGTTCTGAGTGCTCTATATAGTTGTTGTTGTTGTTTTTTTTGTCGATCGTGAAGCTTGAACTCTGGGCCTGGGCGTTGTTCCTCAGCTCTTCAACTCAAGGCGAGCGCTCTACCACTTGAGCTACAGCGCCACTTCCGGTTTTCTGGTGGTTTATTAGAGATAGGTGTCTCACCTTCTCTCCTGCCCGGGCTGGCTTGCAACCGTGTACCTCAGATCTCAGGCTCCGGAGTAGATAGGATTACAGGCGTGAGCCACCAGTGCCCGGCTCTATCTTATTCTTTGCATCCTGAGTTCCTAAACACTTTTGACCTCTCTCAGAATTAAAAGGAAAAAAAATTTCACCTGTTATTGTAGACAGAATGAGGCACTCTCAATATTGCTAGGATGCAGAGCAGAGCTTCTTGGGAAAGATGGGTGCTGTGAATTTCTCTTTGGAGGGGTGTCTCTTCCTTGGGGAAGGTGTAGAGCCCTCCTTCCCTGGGGGCCTTAAGACTGTCCTAGGGTCCCCATATTCTGAGTACTCTATCTTATCGTTTGTACCTGAGCTCCCTAACACTGGTCACTTCTCCCAGAATTGGAAGAACAAAGTTTGGACTGTTTACTGTGGATAGTGCAAGGGTCATTAAGCCCTGCTAAGATTCAGAGCACAGTTGACTGGGACAGAACAATGCTTTCTATTTCTCCTAAGTGGCTTGTCTTGCTTTTGGGAAAAGTTGAGAGCACTCAGAACTTGGAGACCTTAAAACAATTTTCTTTATGTTCTCCAAATTCTGAGAACTCTCTCTTGTTGTTTGCATCCTGTGCTCCCAAACCCTCCACAGCTCTCTCAAAATTGCAAGTAAAAAGGATTGTCCAGGGGATGGTGACACCAAGAGGGGCTTTGAACCATGCCAGGATGCACACAGGGGCTGCTAGAAACCGAATGATGTTGTCTATTTCTCTTCGGGGGCTGGTCTTTTCTGTTTCGAAGGTATAGAGCATTCAGAACCTTGGCGCCATAAAACAATTTTGTTTTAAGTTCCCCACATTCTCAGTGCTCTATCTTGTGGTTTTCATCCTGAGCATCCTAACACTGGTCAGCCCACCCTGAATTGCAAGGAAAAAATTCGGACTTGTTACAGTGTAAGGGGCTTCAAGCCCTGCTAGGATGCAGACCGCTGTTGCCTGTGATAGAAGCATGCTGTCTATTTCTCTCTAGTGGCTTGTATCTCCTTTGAGGAATTGTAGAGCCTTCAGAACTTGGGCAATATTGTTTACCTCACCGAAGGTCTGAGTGCTCCATCTTGTCGTTTACAAACTGAGATCGCAAAAACTTTTCAACCCTCCCAGTGCTAAGGAGAAAAACGGAACCTGTGATTGTAGACAGGATGAGACACTTTCTGTCTTGCTAGGATGCAGACCAGAGCTTCTTGGGAAGATTGGTGCTGTCAATTTCTCTATGGAGGCGTGTCCCTCCTTTGGGGAAGGAGTAAACCCTCATTGCTTGGGGGCCTTAAAACGGTTTCAAGGTCCCCATGTTCTGAGTGCTCCATCTTTTCTTGTTTTTAAATTTATTTATTTATTTATTTGTTCATTTATTTTTTTTGCAAACAATGTACAGAGGGGTTACAATTACATGTGCAAGATAATGAGTACATTTTTTATAAAGTATTGTAACGTCCTCTTTGTTTCCCATTCCCATCTTTTCCCATCCTCCTCCTGCCCTCCCCCACAGGCCTCCCCTCTCCCATACCCCCCACCACTCACAAACCAAAGTTGTAAAGTTCGTTTTGGACATAACGACTTGTACATCGCATTTTTGCTATGGGTCCACCTCTATCCCTATTTAAACGAATTGTTCTTCCCCTTTCCCTCCACAAATTATACCGACATGAAATACAGTGAAAGCAGGTGTTATACAATGGGGGAGGGACTTAAAAGTAAAAAAGAAATGATCTTAGGAATGTGTCATAAACATCGCTTGAAAGAATATAAAAAACTTTTGAATACATATCTTAGGGTTCATTTCATTAACATCACCTTATCTGACTTTCTCTGCTTTACTCAAACTTTCGTTTGCATGCTGAACTCGCTAACACTGGTCAGCTCTCCCAGAATGGGAAGACAAAATTGGACTGGTTCCTGTGGATGGACAGTATAAGTGGCTTTCAGCCAAGCTAGGATGCAGACCGGAGAAACCCGGGTTAGAAAGATGTGGTCTACTTGTATTTAGAGGCTTATCTCTCCTTTGGGGAAAATGTAGATCATTGAGAATTTGAGCCCTGAAAGACAATTCTGTTTTAATTCGTCGAATTTCTGTGTTGCTCTATCTTGTGGTTTGCATCCTGTGTTTCCAAACACTTTTCAGCTCTCCCAGAATTGCAAGGAATATAATTGGACCTGGTATTGTTGACAGTATATGGAACAGGATGTAGATTAGGGCTTAGTGAGAAAGGTCCGTGCTGTCCATATATCTTTGGAGGCTTGTCTCTCCATTGGGGAAGGAGTAAAGCATCCTCACTTTGGGACCTTAAAACTGTTTTAAGGTCACCAATTTCGGAGTGCTCTATCATGTCGTTTGCATCCTGAGCTGACTAACACAGATCAGCTCTCCCAGAATTGGATGAAACAAATTGGACTGGGCTCTGTGGACAGGGTGAGGGGCATTAAGCCCTGACGGATGCAGACCAGAGTTGCCTGGGTGAGAAAAATGCAGTCTATTTCTATTTAGCGGCTTTTCTCTCCTTTGGGGAAGGTGTAGAGCACTCAAAACTTGGGGACCTTAAAACAATTGTTTTAATTCTTGTTATTTGCATCCTGTGCTCCCAAAAACCTCCTCAGCTCTCCCAAATATTTCAAAGAATTCTTTTGACCTGTGACTGGTGATACTGAGAGGGCCTGTGAATCAAGCCAGGATGCAAATAGGAGCTACTGGAGACCGAATTATGATGTCTATTTCTCTTTGGTGGCTTGTCTCTTCATTATGGAAGGTGGAGAGTATTCACAACTGAGGCGCCAAAAAAGAGTTCTGTTTTAAGGTAGCCAAGTTCTCAGGGCTCTATCTTGTCGTTTTCATCCTGAGCTCCCTAACACTGCTCAGCAATCCCAGAATTGCAAGGAAATAATTGGGACTGGTTAATGGGGACAGTGTGAGGAGGTTTAAGCCCTGCTAGGATGCAGACCAAAGATGCCTGGGATAGACCGATGCTGTCTAACTCTCCTTACTGACCTGTCTTTCCGTTGGGGAATGTGTAGAGCATTTAGAACCTGGTCACCGTCAAACAATAATGTTTTAAATCGCCGAGGTTCTGAGTGCTCTATATAGTTTGTTTTTTTTTTTTTTTTTTGGTCGGTCGTGGGGCTTGAACTCTGGGCTTAGGCATTGTCCCTGAGCTCTTCAACTCAAGGCGAGCGCTCTACCACTTGAGCTACAGCGCCACTTCCGGTTTTCTGGTGGTTTATTAGAGATAGGTGTCTCACCTTCTCTCCTGCCCGGGCTGGCTTGCAACCGTGTACCTCAGATCTCAGGCTCCGGAGTAGATAGGATTACAGGCGTGAGCCACCAGTGCCCGGCTCTATCTTATTCTTTGCATCCTGAGTTCCTAAACACTTTTGACCTCTCTCAGAATTAAAAGAAAAAAAATTTCACCTGTTATTGTAGACAGAATGAGGCACTTTAAATATTGTTAGGATGCAGAGCAGAGCTTCTTGGGAAAGATGGTGCTGTGAATTTCCCTTTGGAGGCGTGTCTCTTCCTTGGGGAAGGTGTAGAGCCCTCCTTCCCTGGGGGCCTTAAGACTGTTCTAGGGTCCCCATATTCTGAGTACTCTATCTTATCGTTTGTACCTGCGCTCCCTAACACTGGTCACTTCTCCCACAGTTGGAAGAACAAAGTTTGGACTGTTTACTGTGCATAGTGCAAGGGTCATTAAGCCCTGCTAAGATTCAGAGCACAGTTGACTGGGACAGAACAATGCTTTCTATTTCTCCTAAGTGGCTTGTCTTGCTTTTGGGAAAAGTTGAGAGCACTCAGAACTTGGAGACCTTAAAACAATTTTCTTTATGTTCTCCAAATTCTGAGAACTCTCTCTTGTTGTTTGCATCCTGTGCTCCCAAACCCTCCACAGCTCTCTCAAAATTGCAAGTAAAAAGGATTGTCCAGGGGATGGTGACACCAAGAGGGGCTTTGAACCATGCCAGGATGCACACAGGGGCTGCTAGAAACCGAATGATGTTGTCTAATTCTCCTCCGGGGCTGGTCTATTCTTTTTCGAAGGTATAGAGCATTCAGAACCTTGGCGCCATAAAACAATTTTGTTTTAAGTTCCCCCCATTCTCAGTGCTCTATCTTGTGGTTTTCATCCTGAGCATCCTAACACTGGTCAGCCCACCCTGAATTGCAAGGAAAAAATTCGGACTTGTTACTGTGGACAGTGTAAGGGGCTTCAAGCCCTGCTAGGATGCAGACCGCTGTTGCCTGTGATAGAAGCATGCTGTCTATTTCTCTCTAGTGGCTTGTATCTCCTTTGAGGAATTGTAGAGCCTTCAGAACTTGGGCAATACTGTTTACCTCACCGAAGGTCTGAGTGCTCCATCTTGTCGTTTACAAACTGAGATCGCAAAAACATTTTAACCCTCCCAGTGCTAAGGAGAAAAACGGAACCTGTGATTGTGGACAGGATGAGACACTTTCTGTCTTGCTAGGATGCAGACCAGAGCTTCTTGGGAAGATTGGTGCTGTCAATTTCTCTATGGAGGCGTGTCCCTCCTTTGGGGAAGGAGTAAACCCTCATTGCTTGGGGGCCTTAAAACAGTTTCAAGGTCCCCATGTTCTGAGTGCTCCATCTTTTCTTGTTTTTAAATTTATTTATTTATTTATTTGTTCATTTATTTTTTTTGCAAACAATGTACAGAGGGGTTACAATTACATGTGCAAGATAATGAGTACATTTTTTATAAAGTATTGTAACGTCCTCTTTGTTTCCCATTCCCATCTTTTCCCATCCTCCTCCTGCCCTCCCCCACAGTCCTCCCCTCTCCCATACCCCCCACCACTCACAAACCAAAGTTGTAAAGTTCGTTTTGGACATAACGACTTGTACATCGCATTTTTGCTAGGGGTCCACCTCTATCCCTATTTAAACGAATTCCCCTTCCACTCCACAAATTATACCGACATGAAATACAGTGAAAGCAGTTGTTATACAATGGGGGAGGGACTTACAAAGTAAAAAAGAAATGATCTAATGAATGTGTCATAAACAATCGCTTAAAAGCAAATAAAAATCTTTCGAATATGTATCTTGGGTTCATTTCATTAACATCACCTTATCTGACTTTCTCTGCTTTACTCAAACTTTCATTTGCATGCTGAACTCGCTAACACTGGTCCGCTCTCCCAGAATTGGAAGACAAAATTGGACTGGTTCCTGTGGATGGACAGTATAAGTGGCTTTCAGCCAAGCTAGGATGCAGACCGGAGAAACCCGGGTTAGAAAGATGTGGTCTACTTGTATTTAGAGGCTTATCTCTCCTTTGGGGAAGATGTAGATCATTGAGAATTTGAGCCCGGAAAAATAATTTTGTTTTAAGGCGTCGAATTTCTGTGTTGCTCTATCTTGTCGTTTGCATCCTGTGCTTCCAAACACTTTTCAGCTCTCCCAGAATTGCAAGGAATATAATTGGACCTGTTATTGTTGACAGTATATGGAACCGGATTTAGATTAGGGCTTAGTGAGAAAGGTCGGTGCTGTCCATATATCTTTGGAGGCTTGTCTTTCCATTGGGGAAGGAGTAGAGCATCCTCACTTTGGGACCTTAAAACTGTTTTAAGGTCACCAATTTCGGAGTGCTCTATCATGTCGTTTGCATCCTGAGCTGACTAACACAGATCAGCTCTCCCAGAATTGGATGAAACAAATTGGACTGGGCTCTGTGGACAGTGTGAGGGGCATTAAGCTCTGACGGATGCAGACCAGAGTTGCGTGGGCGAGAAAAATGCAGTCTATTTCTATTTAGCGGCTTTTCTCTCCTTTGGGGAATGTGTAGAGCACTCAAAACTTGGGGACCTTAAAACAATTGTTTTAATTCTTGTTATTTGCATCCTGTGCTCCCAAAAACCTCCTCAGCTCTCCCAAATAATTCAAAGAATTCTTTTGACCTATGGCTGGTGATACAGAGAGAGCATGTGAACCAAGCCAGGATGCACATAGGAACTACTAGAGACCGAAATAGGCTGTCTATCTCTCTTTGGTGGCTTGTCTCTTCATTATGGAAGGTGGAGAGTATTCACAACTGAGGCACCAAAAAAGAGTTCTGTTTTAAGGTAGCCAAGTTCTCAGGGCTCTATCTTGTCGTTTTCATCCTGAGCTCCCTAACACTGCTCAGCAATCCCAGAATTGCAAGGAAATAATTGGGACTGGTTAATGGGGACAGTGTGAGGAGGTTTAAGCCCTGCTAGGATGCAGACCGAAGATGCCTGGGATAGACCGATGCTGTCTAACTCTCCTTACTGACCTGTCTTTCCGTTGGGGAATGTGTAGAGCATTTAGAACCTGGTCACCGTCAAACAATAATGTTTTAAATCGCCGAGGTTCTGAGTGCTCTATATAGTTTGTTTTTTTTTGTGTTGTTTTTTTATCGGTCGTGGGGCTTGAACTCTGGGCCTGGGCGTTGTCCCTGAGCTCTTCAACTCAAGGGGAGCCATCTACCACTTGAGCTACAGCGCCACTTCCGGTTTTCTGGTGGTTTATTAGAGATAGGTGTCTCACCTTCTCTCCTGCCCGGGCTGGCTTGCAACCGTGTACCTCAGATCTCAGGCTCCGGAGTAGATAGGATTACAGGCGTGAGCCACCAGTGCCCGGCTCTATCTTATTCTATGCATCCTTAGTTCCTAAACACTTTTGACCTCTCTCAGAATTAAAAGAAAAAAAATTTCACCTGTTATTGTAGACAGAATGAGGCACTTTCAATATTGTTAGGATGCAGAGCAGAGCTTCTTGGGAAAGATGGTGCTGTGAATTTCCCTTTGGAGGCGTGTCTCTTCCTTGGGGAAGGTGTAGAGCCCTCCTTCCCTGGGGGCCTTAAGACTGTTCTAGGGTCCCCATATTCTGAGTACTCTATCTTATCGTTTGTACCTGCGCTCCCTAACACTGGTCACTTCTCCCACAGTTGGAAGAACAAAGTTTGGACTGTTTACTGTGCATAGTGCAAGGGTCATTAAGCCCTGCTAAGATTCAGAGCACAGTTGACTGGGACAGAACAATGCTTTCTATTTCTCCTAAGTGGCTTGTCTTGCTTTTGGGAAAAGTTGAGAGCACTCAGAACTTGGAGACCTTAAAACAATTTTCTTTATGTTCTCCAAATTCTGAGAACTCTCTCTTGTTGTTTGCATCCTGTGCTCCCAAACCCTCCACAGCTCTCTCAAAATTGCAAGTAAAAAGGATTGTCCAGGGGATGGTGACACCAAGAGGGGCTTTGAACCATGCCAGGATGCACACAGGGGCTGCTAGAAACCGAATGATGTTGTCTAATTCTCCTCCGGGGCTGGTCTATTCTTTTTCGAAGGTATAGAGCATTCAGAACCTTGGCGCCATAAAACAATTTTGTTTTAAGTTCCCCCCATTCTCAGTGCTCTATCTTGTGGTTTTCATCCTGAGCATCCTAACACTGGTCAGCCCACCCTGAATTGCAAGGAAAAAATTCGGACTTGTTACTGTGGACAGTGTAAGGGGCTTCAAGCCCTGCTAGGATGCAGAAGGGTGTTGCCTGGCATAAAACCATGCTGTCTATTTCTCTTTAGTGGCTTGTATCTCCTTTGAGGAATGGTAGAGCCTTCAGAACTTGGGCAATATTGTTTACCTCACCGAAGGTCTGAGTGCTCTATCTTGTCGTTTGCAATCTGAGATCTCAAAAACTTTTCAACCCTCCCTGTGGTAAGGAGAAAAACGGAACCTGTGATTGTAGACAGGATGAGACACTTTCTGTCTTGCTAGGATGCAGACCAGAGCTTCTTGGGAAGATTGGTGCTGTCAATTTCTCTATGGAGGCGTGTCCCTCCTTTGGGGAAGGAGTAAACCCCTCATTGCTTGGGGGTCGTAAAACGGTTTCAAGGTCCCCATGTTCTGAGTGCTCCATCTTTTCTTCTTTTTAAATTTATGTATTTATTTATTTGTTTATTTATTTTTTTTGCAAACAATGTACAGAGGGGTTACAATTACATGTGCAAGATAATGAGTACATTTTTTATAAAGTATTGTAACGTCCTCTTTGTTTCCCATTCCCATCTTTTCCCATCCTCCTCCTGCCCTCCCCCACAGTCCTCCCCTCTCCCATACCCCCCACCACTCACAAACCAAAGTTGTAAAGTTCGTTTTGGACATAACGACTTGTACATCGCATTTTTGCTATGGGTCCACCTCTATCCCTATTTAAACGAATTGTTTTTCCCCTTCCCCTCCACAAATTATACCGATATGAAATACAGTGAAAGCAGTTGTTATACAATGGGGGAGGGACTTAAAAGTAAAAAAGAAATGATCTTACGAAGGTGTCATAAACAATCGCTTGAAAGCAAATAAAAAACTTTCGAATACATACCTTAGGGTTCATTTCATTAACATCACCTTATCTGACTTTCTCTGCTTTACTCAAACTTTCGTTTGCATGCTGAACTCGCTAACACTGGTCAGCTCTCCCAGAATTGGAAGACAAAATTGGACTGGTTCCTGTGGATGGACAGTATAAGTGGCTTTCAGCCAAGCTAGGATGCAGACCGGAGAAACCCGGGTTAGAAAGATGAGGTCTCCTTGTATTTAGAGGCTTATCTTTCCTTTGGGGAAGAGGTAGATCATTGAGAATTTGAGCCCGATAAAACAATTTTGTTTTAAGGCGTCGAATTTCTGTGTTGCTCTATCTTGTCGTTTGCATCCTGTGCTTCCAAACACTTTTCAGCTCTCCCAGAATTGCAAGGAATATAATTGGACCTGGTATTGTTGACAGTATATGGAAAAGGATGTAGATTAGGGGTTAGTGAGAAAGGTCCGTGCTGTCCATATATCTTTGGAGGCTTGTCTCTCCATTGGGGAAGGAGTAGAACATCCTCACTTTGGGACCTTAAAACTGTTTTAAGGTCACCAATTTCGGAGTGCTCTATCATGTCGTTTGCATCCTGAGCTGACTAACACAGATCAGCTCTCCCAGAATTGGATGAAACAAATTGTACTGGGCTCTGTGGACAGTGTGAGGGGCATTAAGCCCTGATGGATGCAGACCAGAGTTGCCTGGGTGAGAAAAATGCAGTCTATTTCTATTTAGTGGCTTTTCTCTCCTTTGGGGAAGGTGTAGAGCACTCAAAACTTGGGGACCTTAAAACAATTGTTTTAATTCTTGTTATTTGCATCCTGTGCTCCCAAAACCTCCTCAGCTCTCCCAAATATTTCAAAGAATTCTTTTGACCTATGGCTTGTGATACAGAGAGGGCCTGTGAACCAAGCCAGGATGCACATAGGAGCTACTAGAGACCGAAATATGCTGTCTATTTCTCTTTGGTGCCTTGTCTCTTCATTATGGAAGGTGGAGAGTATTCACAACTGAGGCGCCAAAAACCAGTTCTGTTTTAAGGTACCCAAGTTCTCAGGGCTCTATCTTGTCATTTTCATCCTGAGATCCCTAACACTGCTCAGCGATCCCAGAATTGCAAGGAAATAATTGGGACTGGTTAATGGGGACAGTGTGAGGAGGTTTAAGCCCTGCTAGGATGCAGACCGAAGATGCCTGGGATAGACCGATGCTGTCTAACTCTCCTTACTGACCTGTCTTTCCGTTTGGGAATGTGTAGAGCATTTAGAACCTGGTCACCGTCAAACAATAATATTTTAAATCGCCGAGGTTCTGAGTGCTCTATATAGTTTGTTGGTTTTTTTTTTGTTTTTTTTTTTTTTTGTTTTTGTTGGTCGTGGGGCTTGAACTCTGGGCCTGGGCGTTGTCCCTCAGCTCTTCAACTCAAGGCGAGCCATCTACCACTTGAGCTACAGCGCCACTTCCGGTTTTCTGGTGGTTTATTAGAGATAGGTGTCTCACCTTCTCTCCTGCCCGGGCTGGCTTGCAACCGTGTACCTCAGATCTCAGGCTCCGGAGTAGATAGGATTACAGGCGTGAGCCACCAGTGCCCGGCTCTATCTTATTCTTTGCATCCTGAGTTCCTAAACACTTTTGACCTCTCTCAGAATTAAAAGGAAAAAAATCTCACCTGTTATTGTAGACAGAATGAGGCTCTTTCAATATTGCTAAGATGCAGAGCAGAGCTTCTTGGGAAAGATGGGTGCTGTGAATTTCTCTTTGGAGGGGTGTCTCTTCCTTGGGGAAGGTGTAGAACCCTCCTTCCCTGGACACAACCGTGGACTTATTAGAGCCTGATATAGCCAGTGGGGTCCATAGGCCTGGATGGACTGTGGTCCCGTGCCAAACAACTGAGGTCTGGTTCTCCAAACTCTCACAGAGTGCCATAAGTAGAGGTTCAACTTACTCCTTAAGTTGCGTAGAGTGTAGCCCTCAAAGCTGGAATCAGTAGCACTCAGGTGAAAAGAACATGAAGTACATATACCCAGTCAGCTGGCAGTGTCCTACGGGGACAAGCCTATCTGGCTGCCACCAGAGCAGAGCTCTGCAGGCGCAATTGTGCAGCAATGCAAACTGCATACCCTTGCCAAACTTCACGGGGGTAGAAAAAACCACGGAGAATTTACAAGGAGATGTTCACCCGGGTCACCCGCAAGCCTGCCATCAGCAAGATTCTGGAATTCTTCCTCAGAAGCCTGAAAAGCAGTGAAACGCTCCTATGTAGCAATAACTCAGAACCTCATTCTGAGTGTTCCCGGCAGATGTCATTCGGCTGAACACAACTGTGGACTAATTAGAGCCTTATATATCCAGTACTGTCCATAAGCCTGGATGGACAGTGGTCGCTGGCAAAACAACTGAGGTCTGGTTCTCCAAATTTTCTCAGAGTTCCATAAGTAGAGGTTCAACTTACTCCTCTGGTTGAGTAGAGTGTAGCCCTCAAAGCTGGAATCAGTAGCACTCAGGTAAAAAGAACGGGAAGCAGGTATACACAGTCAGCTGGCAGTGTCCTACGGGGACAAGCCTATCTGGCTGCCACACCTGAATGTTTGCAACCGCGGCAGAGCTCTGCAGGAGCAATTGTGCAGCAATGCAAGCTGCGTACCCTTGCCAAACTTCACGGGGGTAGAGGAAAACACCGAGGATTTACAAATAGATGTTCACCCGGGACACAGGGAGGCCTGCCAGCAGGAAGATTCTGGAATTCTTCCTAAGAAGTCTGGAAAGCAGTGAAACACTCCTATGTTGCAATAATTCAAAACCTCATTCTGAGTGTTCCCGGTAGATGTCATTCGGCTGGACACAACTGTGGACTAATTAGAGCCTGATATAGCCAGAGCCATCCATAGGCCTGGATACACAGTGGTCGTGTTCCAAACAACTTAGGTCTGGTTTTCCAAACGTTCACAGAGTGCCATAAGAAGAGGTTCCACTTACTCTTCAGGTTGAATAGAGTGTAGCCGTCCAAGCTGGAATCAGTAGCACTCAGGTGAGAAGAACGGGAAGCAGATATACCCAGTCAGCTGGCAGTGTCCTACGGGGACAAGCCTCTCTGGCTGCCAAGCCTGAAAGTTTGCAACCATGGCAGAGCTCTGCAGGCGCAATTGTGCAGCAATGCAAACAGCATACCCTTGCCAGACTTCACGGGGGTAGAACAAACCACCGAGGATTTACAAGGAGGTGTTCACCCGGGACACCCGGAGGCCTACCGGCAGCAAGATTCTGGAATTCTTCCTAAGAAGCCTAGAAAGCAGTGAAATGCTTCTATGTTGCAATAACTCAGAACCTCATTCGGTGTGTTCCCGACAGAAGTCATTCGGCTGAACACAAGAGTGGACTAATTAGAGCCTCATATAGCCAGTGCCGTCCATAGGCCTGGATGGCAGTGGTTGCGTAACAAACAACTGAGGTCTGGTTCTCCGAACTTTCACAGAGTGCCATAAGTAGAGCTTCAACTTACTCCTCAGGTTGAGTAGAGTGTCGCTATCGAACTGGAATCAGTATCATTCAGGTGAGAAGAACGGGAAGCAGATATACCCAATGAGCTTGATCTGTCCTACGGGGACAAGCCTATCTGGCTGCCACGCCTGAATGTTTGCAACCGCGGCAGAGCTGTACATGCGCAATTGTGCAGCAATGCAAACTGCTTACCCTTGCCTAACTTCATGGGGGTAAAAGAAACCACGGAGGATTTACTAGGAGACGTTCACCCGGGACACCCGGAGGCCTGCCGGCAGCAAGATTCTGGAATTCTTCCTAAGAATCCTGGAAAGCAGTGAAACGCTCCTATGTTGTGATAACTCAGAACCTCATTCTGAGTGTTCCCGGCAGAGGTCATTCGGCTGAACACAACCGTGGACTAATTAGAGCCTGATATATCCAGTGCTGTCCATAGGCCTGGATGGACAGTGGTCGCGTGCCAAACAACTGAGCTCTGGTTCTCCAAACTTTCACAGAGTGTCATAAGTAGAGGTTCAACTTACACCTCAGGTTGAGTGGAGTGTAGCCGTCAAAGCTGGAATCAGTAGCACTCAGGTGAGAAGAACGGGAAGCAGATATACCCAGTCAGCTGACAGTGACCTACGGGGACAAGTCTAACTGGCTGCCACGCCTGAATGTTTCCAACCGTGGCAGAGCTCTGCAGGCGCAATTGTACAGCAATGCAAACTACTAACCCTTGCCAAATTTCACGGGGGTAGAAGAAACCACGTAGGATTTACAAAGAGTTATTCACCCAGGACACCCAGAACCCTGCCGGCAGTAAGATTCTGGAATTCTTCCTACGAAGCCTGGAAAGCAGTGAATCACTCCTATGTTGCAATAACTCAGAACCTCTTTCTGAGTGTTCCCGGCAGAGGTTACTTGGCTGAACACAACCCTGGACTAATTAGAGCCTGATATATCCAGTACCATACATAGGCCTGGATGGACAGTGGTCCTCTTCCAAAAAACTGAGGTCTGTTTCTCCAAACTTTCACATAGTGCCATAAGTAGAGGTTCAACTTACTCCTCAGGTTGAGTAGTGTGTAGCCGTCAAAGCTAGAATCAGTAGCAGTCAGGTGAGAAGAACGGGAAGCAGATATACCCAGTCAGCTGGCAATGTCCTACTGGGAGCAGATATATCCAATCTGCTGGCAATGTCCTACCTGGAGAAGCCTATCTGGATGCCACGCCTGAATGTTTACAACCGCGGCAGAGCTCTGCAGGCGCTATTGTGCAGCAATGCAAACTGCGTACACTTGAAAAACTTCACAGGGGTAGAAGAAACCACGTACGAGTTACAAAGAGTTGTTCACCCGGAACACCCAGAGGCCTGCCGGCAGCAAGATTCTGTAATTCTTCCTAAGAAGCCTGGAAAGCAGTGAAGCGCTCCTATGTTGCAATAACTCAGAACCTCATTCTGAGTGTTTCCGGCAGAGGTCATTCGACTGAACAAAACCGTGGACTAATTAGAGCCTGATATAGCCAGTGCCGTCCATAGGCCTGGATGGTCAGTGGTCGCGGGCCAAACCACTGAGGTCTGGTTCTACCAACTTTCACAGAGTGCCATCA
This sequence comes from Dipodomys spectabilis, assembly GCF_019054845.1. Classification (NCBI taxonomy): domain Eukaryota; kingdom Metazoa; phylum Chordata; class Mammalia; order Rodentia; family Heteromyidae; genus Dipodomys; species Dipodomys spectabilis. The sequence goes on from NW_024870760.1 coordinate 25,801, forward strand.
GGAGAGGTTCAACTTACTCCTCAGATTGAGCAGAGTGCAGCTGTCAAAGCTGGAATCAGTAGCACTCAGGTGAGAAGAACGGGAAGCAGATATAACCAGTCAGCTGGCAGTGTCCTACGAGGACAAGCCTCTCAGGCTGCCACGCCTGAATGTTTGCAACAGCGGCAGAGCATTGCAGGCACAATTGTGCAGCAATGCAAAATGTGTACCCTTGCCAATCTTCACGGGGGTAGAAGAGACCACGGAGGAGTTACAAGGAGATGTTCACCCGGGACACCCGGAGGCCTGCCGGCAGCAAGATTCTGGAATTCTTAGTAAGAAGCCTAGAAGGCAGTGAAACGCTCCTATGTTGCAATAACTCCAAACCTCATTCTGAGTGTTCCCGGCAGAGGTCATTCAGCTGAACACAACCGTGGACTAATTAGAGCCTGATATTGCCAGTGCCGTCCATAGTCCTGGATGGACAGTGGTCGTGTGCCAAACAACTGAGGTCTGGTTCTCCAAAATTTCACAGAGTGCCATAAGTAGAGGTTTATCTTACTCCTCAGTTTGCGTAGAGTGTAACCGTCAAAGCTGGAATCAGTAGCACTCTGATGAAAAGAGCGGGAAGCAGATATACCCAGTCAACTAGCAGTGTCTTACGCGGACAAGCCTATCTGGCTGCCACGTCTGAATGTTTGCAACCACGGCAGAGCTCTGCAGGCACAATTGTGCAGCAATGCAAACTGCGTACCATTGCTAAACTTCACAGGGGTAGAAGAAACCACGGAGGATTTACAAGAAGATGTTCACCCGGAACACCCGGAAGCCTGCTGGCAGGAAGATTCTGCAATTCTTCCTAGAAGCCTTGAAAGCAGTGAAATGCTCCTAAGTTGCAATGACTCAGACCCTCATTCTGAGTGTTCCTGGCAGAGGTCATTCTGTTGAACACCACCATGGAATAATTAGAGCCTGATATAGCCAGTGCCGTTCATAGTCATGGATGGAGTGTGGTCTCCTGCCAAACAAAAGAGATCTGGTTCTCCAAATTTTCACAGAGTGCCATAAGGAGAGGTTCAACTTACTCCACAGGTTGAGTAGAGTGTAGCCGTCAAAGCTGTAATCAGTAGCACTCAGATGAGAAGAACGGGAAGCAGATATAACCAGTCTGCTGGCAGTGTCCTATGGGGACAAGCATATCTGGTTGCCACGTCTGAATGTTTGCAAGCGAGGCTGAGCGCTACAGGCGCAATTGTGCTGTAATGCAAACTTCGTACCCTTGCCAAACTTCACGGGGGTAGAAGAAACACGGAGGAGTTACAAGGAGATGTTCACCCGGGACACCCGGAGGCCTGCCGGCAGCAAGATTCTGGAATTTTTAGTAAGAAGCCTGGAAAGCAGTGAAACGCTCCTATGTTGCAATAACTCAGAACCTCATTCTGAGTGTTCCCAGCAGAGGTCATTCGGCTGAACACAACCGTGGACTAATTAGAGCCTGATATAGCCAGTGCCGTCCATAGGCCTGGATAGACAGTGGTCACATGCCAAACAACTGAGGTCTGGTTCTCCAAACTTTCACAGAGTGCCATAAGTAGAGGTTCAACTTACTCCTCAGGTTGAGTAGATTGTAGCCGTCAAAGCTGGAATCAGTAGCACTCAGGTGAGAAGAACGGGAAGCAGATATACCCAGTCAGCTGGCAGTGTCCTATGGGGACAATCCCATCTGACTGCCACGTCTGAATGTTTGCAACTGCGGCAGAGCTCTGCATGCGCAATTGTGCAGCAATGCAAACTGTGTACACATGCTAAACTTCACAGGGGTAGAAGAAACACGGAGGATTTAAAAGGAGATGATCACCCGGGGCACCCGGAGGCCTGCCGGCAGCAAGATTCTGGAATTCTTCCTAAGAAGCCTGGAAAGCAGTGAAACCCTCCCATGTTGCAATAACTCAGAACCTCATTCTGAGTGTTCCCCACAGAGGCCATTCAGCTGAACACAACTGTGGACTAATTAGAGCCTGATATATCCAGTGCTGCCATAGTCATCTATGGAGAGTGGTCGCGTGCCAAACAACTCAGATCTGGTTCTCCAAACTTACCCAGAGTGCCATAAGTAGAGGTTCCACTTACTCCTCAGATTGGGTAGAGTGTAGCCCTCAAAGCTGTAATCAGTAGCACTCAGATGAGAAGAACGGGAAGCAGATATACCCAGTCAGCAGGCAGGGTTCTTCGGGAACAAGCACATCTGGCTGCCACGTCTGAATGTTTGCAACCACGTCAGAGCTCTACAGGCACAATTGTGCAGCAATGCAAACGGCGTACCCTTGCAAAACTTCACGGGGGTAGAAGAAAACACCGAGGATTTACAAGGAGATGTTCACCCGAAACACCCGAAGGCCTGCCGGCATCAAGATTTGGAATTCTTGCTAAGAAGCCTTGAAAGCAGTGAAACGCTCCTGTGTTGCAATAACTCAGAACATCTCTCTGAGTGGTACCGGCAGAGGTCATTCGGCTGAACACAACCGTGGACTAATTAGAGCCTGATATAGCCAGTGCCGTCCATAGTCCTGGATAAATAGTGGTCCCCTGCGATACAACTTAGGTCTGGTTCTCCAAACTTTCACAGAGTGCCATAAGTTGAGGTTCAACTTAATCCTCAGGTTGAGTAGAGTGTAGCCATCAAAGCTGTAATGAGCAGCACTCAGATGAGAAGATCGGGAAGCAGATATACCCAGTCATCTTTCAGTGTCCTACAGGGACAAGCATATCTGGCTGCCAAGTCTGAATGTTTGCAACCCCGGCAGAGCTCTGCAGGCCCAATTGTACAGCAATGTAAACGGCAAACCCTAGCCAAATTTCATGGGTGTAAAAGAAACCAAGGGGGATTTACAAGGAAATGTTCACCCTGAACACCCAGAGTCCTGATGGTAGCAAGATTCTGGAATTCCTCCTAAGTAGCCTTGAAAGAGTGAAATGCTCCTATGTTGCAATAACTCAGAACCTCATTGTGAGTATTCCTGGCAGAGGTCATTCGGCTGAACACAACCGTGGACTAATTACAGCCTGATATAGCCAGTGCCATACATAGTCATGGATGGAGAGTGGTCTGGTGCCAAACAGCTAAGATCTGGGTCTCCAAACTAACCCAGAGTGCCATCAGTAGAGGTTCAACTTACTCCTCAGGTTGAGTAGAGAGTAGCCATCAAACCTGTAATAAGTAACACTCAGATGGGAAGAACGGGAAGCAGATATACCCAGTCACCTGGCAGTGTCCTACGGGGACAAGCATATCTGGCTGGCACAACTGCATGCTTGCAACCGCCTCAGAGCTCCTCAGGCACAATTTGCAGCAATGCAAACTGGGTAACCTTGCCAAACTTCATGGGTGTAGAAGAAACCACACAGGATTTACAAGGAGATGTTCACCGGGAATACCCAGAGGCCTGCCGGCAGCAAGGTTCTGGAATTCTTCCTAAGAAGCCTTGAAAGCAGTGAAAAGCTCCTATGTTGCCATAACTCAGGACCTCATTCTGAGTGTTCCTGTCAGAGGTCATTCGGCTGAACACAACCTTGGACTAATTAGAGCCTGATATAGCCAGTACCGTTCATAGGCTTGGATGGACACTGGTCATGTGCCAAACAACTTAGATCTGGTTCTCCAAACTTTCACAGAGTGCCATCAGTAGAGGTTCAATGTACTCCTCAGTTTGAGTAGAGTGTAGCCGTCAAAGCTGTAATAAGTAGCACTCAGATGGGAAGCAGATATACCCAGTCAGCAGGCAGTGTCCTATGGGGACATGCATATCTTGCTGGACCTCTGAATGTTTGCTACTGAGGCAGAGCTCTGCAGGCGCAATTGTGCAGCAATGCAAACTGTGAACCTTTACAAACTTCACGGGTGTAGAAGAAACCATGGAGGATTTACAAGGAGATGTTCACTTGGAACACCCGGAGGAATACCAGCAGCAAGATTCTGGAATTCTTCCTAAGAAGCCTTGAAAGGAGTGAAACGCTCCTATGTTGCAATAACTCAGAACCTCATTCTGAGTGTTCCCGACAGAGGTCATTCGGCTGAACACAACCGTGGACTAATTAGAGCCTGATAGAGACAGTGCTGTCCATAGTCCTGCATGGACAGTGGTCACATGCCAAACAACTGAGGTCTGGTTCTCCAAACTTTCACAGAGTGCCATGAGTAGAGGATATACTTACTCCTCAGGTTGAGTACAGTGTAGCCGCGAAAGCTGTAATCAGTAGCACTCAGATGAGAAGAACGGGAAGCAGATATACCCAGTCAGATGGCAGTGTCCTACGGGGACAAACTTATCTGGCTGGCACAACTGAATGCTTGCAACCACCTCAGAGCTCCTCAGGTGCAATTTGCAGCAATGCAAACTGGGTACCCTTGCCAAACTTCACGGGTGTAGAAGATACCCCTGAGGATTTACAAGGAGCCATTCACCCGGAACACCAGGAGGCCTGTCCGGAGCAAGATTCTGGAATTCTTTCTAAGAAGCCTTGAAAGCAGTGAAAAGCTCCTATGTTGCCATAACTCAGAACCTCATTCTGAGTGTTCCCGTAAGAGGTCATTCGGCTCCACACAACCGTGGACTAATTAGAGCTTGTAAAAGCCAGTGCCTTGAATAGTCCTGGATGTACTGTGGTCGTGTGCCAAACAACTGAGGTCTGGTTCTCCAAACTTTCACAGAGTGCCATAAGTAGAGGTTCAACTTACTCCTCAAGTTGACTAGAGTGTTGCTCTCAAAGCTGTAATCTGTAGCACTCAGATGAGAAGAACGGGAAGCAGATATACGCAGTCAGCTGGCAGTGTCCTACGGGGACAAACATATCTGGCTGCCATGTCTGAATGTTTGCAACCGCAGCAGAGCTCTGCAGGCCCATTTTGGAGCAATGCAAACTGTGTACCTGGCCAAACTTGCCAGGTGTACAAGAAACCACGGAGGATTTACAAGGAGACGTTCACCCGGAACACCAGGAGGCCTGTGGGGAGCAAGATTCTGGAATTCTTCCTAAGAAGCCTTGAAAGGAGTGAAACGCTCCTATGTTGCAATAAATCAGAACCTCATTCTGAGTGTTCCCGGCAGAGGTCATTCGGCTGAACACAACCGTGGACTAATTAGAGCCTGATGTAGCCAGTGCCGTTCATAGGCTTGGATGGACACTGGTCGCATGCCAAACAACTGAGATCTGGTTCTCCAAACTTTCACAGAGTGCCATCAGTAGAGGTTCAACTTACTCCTCACTTTGAGTAGAGTGTAGCCATCAAAGCTGTAATAAGCAGCACTCAGATGGGAAGAAGGGGAAGTACATATACCCAGTCAGCAGGCAGTGTCCTATGGGGACAAGCATATCTGGCTGCCACCTCTGAATGTTTGCTACTGAGGCAGAGTTCTGCAGGCGCAATTGTGTAGCAATGTAAACTGTGAACCTTTGCAAACTTCACGGGTGTAGAGGAAACCACGGAAGATTTGCAAGGAGATGTTCACCTGGAACACCCAGAGGCCTGCCAGCAGCAAGATTCTAGAATTCTTCCTAAGAAGCCTGTAAAGCAGTGAAACGCTCCTATGTTACAATAAATCAGAACCTCATTCTGAGTGTTCCCGGCAGAGGTCATTCTGCTGAATTCAACCGTGGACTAATTAGAGCCTGATAGAGACAGTGCTGTCCATAGTCCTGCATGGACAGTGGTCGCGTGCCAAACAACTGAGGTCTGGTTCGCCAAACTTTCACAGAGTGCCATCAGTAGAGGTTCAACTTACTCCTCAGGTTGAGTACAATGTAGCCGTCAAAGCTGTAATAAGTAGCACTCAGATGGGAAGAACGGGAAGCAGATATACCCAGTCAGCTGGCTGTGTCCTACGGGGACAATCCCATCTGGCTGCCACGTCTGAATGTTTGCACCGCAGCAGAGCCCTGCAGGTGCAATTGTGCAGCAGTGCAAACTGCGTACCCTTGCCAAACTTCATGGGTGTAGAAGAAACCCTGGAGGACTTACAAGGAGATGTTCATGTGCAACACCCGGATATCTGCAGGCAGCAAGATACCAGAATTCTTCTCAAGAAGCCTTGAAAGCAGGGAAACACTCCTATGTTGCAATAACTCAGAACCTCATTCTGAGTGTTCCCCAGAGAGGTCATTCAGCTGAACACAACTGTGGACTAATTAGAGCCTGATATATCCAGTGCCGCCATAGTCATCTATGGAGAGTGGTTGCGTGCCAAACAACTCAGATCTGGTTCTCCAAATTTACCCAGAGTGCCATAAGTAGAGGTTCTACTTACTCCTCAGATTGAGTACAGTGTAGTCCTCAAAGCTGTAATCAGTAGCACTCAGATGAGAAGAACGGGAAGCAGATATATCCAGTCAGCAGACAGTGTTCTACGTGGACAAGCATATCTGGCTGCCACGTCGGAATGTTTGCAACCTCGTCAGAGCTCTACAGGCACAATTGTGCAACAATGCAAACTGCGTACCCTTGCAAAACTTCACGGGGGTAGAAGAAACCACCGAGGATTTACAAGGAGATGTTCACCCGGAACACCCGAACGCCTGCCGGCAGCAAGATTCTGGAATTCTTCCTAAGAAGCCTGGAAAGCAGGGAAACGCTCCTATGTTGCAATAAATCAGGACCTCATTATGAGTGTTCCCTCCAGAGGTCATTTGGCTAAACACAACCGTGGACTAATTAGAGCCTGATATTGCCAGTGCCGTCCATAGTCCTGGATGGACAATGGTCGCGTGCCAAACAACTGCGGTCTGGGTCTCCAAAATTTCACAGAGTGCCATAAGTAGAGGTTCAACTTACTCCTCAGTTTGAGTAGAGTGTAACTGCCAAAGCTGGAATCAGTAGCACTCAGATGAGAAGAACGGGAAGCAGATATACCCAGTCAACTAGGAGTGTCTTACGGGGACAAGCATATCTGGCTGCCACATCTGAATGTTTGCAACCACGGTGGAGCTCTGCAGGCACAATTGTGCAGCAATGCAAACTGCGTACCATTGCCAAACTTCACGGGGGTAGAAGAAACCACGGAGGATTTACAAGGAGATGTTCACCCGGAACACCCGGAGGCCTGCTGGCAGCAAGATTCTGGAATTCTTCCTAAGAAGCCTTGAAAGCACTGAAACGCTCCTATGTTGCAATGACTCAGACCCTCATTCTGAGTGTTCCTGGCAGAGGTCATTCTGTTGAACACAACGATGGACTACTTAGAGCCTGAAATATCCAGTGCTATCGATAGCAATGGATGGACGTGGTCGCATCCCACAACGCTGAGGTCTGCTTCTCAAAACTTTAACAGAGTGCCGTAAGTGGAGGTTCAACTTACTCCTCTGGTTGAGTAGCGTGTATCCGTGAAAGCTGTAAAGAGTAGCACTTGGGTGAGAAGGACAGGAAGCAGATATTTCCAGTCAGCTGGCATTGCCATACGTGGACAGGGGACAAGCATATGTAGCTTCCAGGTCTCAATGTTTGCAACCGCGGCATAGCTCTGCAGGCACAATTATGCAGCAATGCAAACTGCGTAACCTTGCCAAACTTCTCATATGTAGAAGAAACCACGGAGGATTTACAAGGAGATATTAACCCGGAACATCTTGAGGTCTACCAAGAGCAAGATTCTGGAATTCTTCCTAAGAAGCCTTGAAAGCAGTGAAACACTCTTCTGTTGCAATAACTCAGAACCTCATTCTGTGTGTTCCCGACAGAGGTCATTCGACTGAACACAACCGTGGACTAATTAGAGCCTGATATGTCCAGTGCCGTCCTTAGGAATGGATTGACAGTGGCTGTGTCCCAAACAACTGAGGTCTGCTTCTCAAAACTTCAACACAGTGTCATAAGTAGAGATTCTACTTACTCCTCAAGCTGAAGAGAGTATTGTGGTAAAAGCTCTAATCAGTAACACTCAGGTGCGAAAGAAGGGGAAGCAGATATTCCCAGTCAGCTGGCAGCATCCTAGGGGGACAAGCACAAATGGTTGCCACTTCTGAGTGCTTGTAACCACTTCAGAACTCTGCAGGCGCAATTGTGGAGTAATGCAAACTGAGTTACATTGCCAACCTTCAGGCATGTAGAAGAAACCACTGAGGATTTACAAGGAGATATGAACCCGGAACAACTAGAAGCCCGCCGGCTCCAGAATCTGGAATTCTGCACAATTGCGCCTGCAGAGCTCTGCCAGAGTTGCAAACGTTCAGACCTGGCAGCCAGATATGCTTGTCCCCGTAGGACACTGTCAGGTGACTGGGATTATCTGCTTCCCGTTTTTCTCACCTGAGTGCTACTTATTACATCTTTTACGATTACACAATACTCAACCTGAGGAGTAAGTTGAACCTCTATTTATGGCACTCTGTTACAGATTTGAGAACCAGACAGCAGTTCTGTGGGATGCGACCAACCTCCATCCATAGCTATGGAAGGCACTGGATATATTGGCTCTAAGTAGTCCATCATTGTGTTCAGCAGAATGACCTCTGCCGGGAACATGCAGAATCACATTCTGAGTAGTTGCAACAGAAGAGTGTTTCACAACTTTCAAGTCTTCTTAGGAAGAAGGTTAAGTAGAGTGTAGCAGTAAAAGCTGTAATCAGTTGCACTCAGGTTAGAAGAACAGGAAGTAGATATTCCCAGCCAGCTGGCAGTGTCCTACAGGAAAAGCATATCTGGCTGCCACCTCAGAATGTTTGCAACCATGGCAGAGCTCTGCAGGCCCAATTGTCCAGCACTGCAAACTGCGTGTCCTTACCAAACTACACGGGTGTAGAAGAACCCACGGAGGATTTACAAACAGAAATTAACCCGGAACACCTGAGGGGCTGCCAGCAGCAAGATTGTGGAATTCTTCAGAAAAAGCTTTGAAAGTAGTGAAACGGTCTTCTGTTGCAATAACTCAGAACCTCATTCTTAGTGTTCCTGGCAGAGGTAATTTGGCTGAACGCAAGTGTGGACTAATTTGAGCCTGATATATCCATTGACGTCCATAGACTTAGATGGACAGTGGTCGCATCCCAAACAACTGAGGTCTGCTTCTCAAAACTTCAACACAGTGTCATAAGTAGAGGTTCAACTTACTCCTCAGGGAGAAGAGAGTGTAGTCTTAAAAGCTCTAATCAGTAACACCCAGGTGGGAAGAAAAGGAAGCACATATTCCCAGTCAGCTGGCAGCATCCTAGGGGACAAGCACAAATGGCTGCCACTTCTGAGTGCTTGCAACCACTGCAGAGCTCTGGAGGTGTAAATGTGCAGTAATGCAAACTCAGTAATCTTGCCAACCTTCAGTCGTGTAGAAGAAACCAGTAAGGATTTACAAGCATATATGAACCCGGAAATCCTGGTGGACTGCCGGCTGCCAGAATCTGGAATTCGTCCTAAGAAGATTGAAAGTAGTGAAACGCTCTTCTGTTGCAATAACGCAAAACCTCATTCTGAGTGTTCCTGTCAAAGGTCTTTCAGCAGAACACAACCGTGGACTAATTAGAGCCTGATATATCCATTGACGTCCATAGACTTAGATGGACAGTGGTCGCATCCCAAACAACTGAGGTCTGCTTCTCAAAACTTCAACACAGCATCATAAGTAGAGGTTCAACTTACTCCTCAGGGTGAAGAGAGTGTAGTCGTAAAAGCTCTAATCAGTAACACTCAGGTGGGAAGAACGGGAAGCAGATATTCCAAGTCAGCTGGCATCATCCTAGGGAAACAAGCACAAATGGCTGCCAGTTCTGAGTGCTTGCAACCACTGCAGATCTCTGTAGGAGCAAGTGTGTAGTAATGCAAACTGAGTAACATTGCCAAACTTCAGGAGTGTAGAAGAAATCATTGAGGATTTAAAAGGAGATGTTTACCTGGAACACCTAGAGGCCTGCCAGAAGCAAGATTCTGGAATTCTTCCTAAGAAGCCTTGGAAGCCTTGAAATCAGTGAAACGCTCTTATGTTGCAATAACTCAAAACCTCATTGTGAGTGTTCCCGGCAGAGGTCATTTGGCTGAACACAACCGTGGACTCCTTAGAGCCTGATATATCCAGTGCCATACATAGCAATGGATGGAGGTTGGTACCGTCCCAAATAACTGAGGTCTGGTTCTCAAAACTTTAACAGAGTGCCATGAGTAGATGTTCAACTAAGTACTCATATTGAGTGGAGTGTAGTCGTAAAACCTGTATTCAGTAGCACTCAAGTGAGAAGAACGGGAAGCAGATATTCCCAGTCATCTGGCAGTGTCCTACAGGGACAATCATATCTGGCTGCCACCTCAGAATGTTTGCAACCATGGCAGAGCTCTGAAGGTGCAATTGTGCAGCACTGCAAACTGCGTACCCTTGCCAAACTACACGGGTGTAGAAGAACCCACGGAGGATTTACAAGGAGATGGTAACCTAGAACACCTGGAGGCCTGCCAGCAGCAAGATTTTGGAATGCTTCCTAAGAAGTGTTGAAAGTAGTGAAATGGTCTTCTGTTGCAATAACTCAGAACCTCATTCTGAGTGTTCCCGGCAGAGGTCATTCGGCTGAACTGAAGCGTTGAATAATTTGAGCCTGATATATCCAGTGATGTCCATAGACTTAGATTGACAGTGGTCCCATCCCAAACAACTGAGGTCTGCTTCTCAAAACTTGAACACAGTGTCATAAGTAGAGGTTCAACTTACTCCTCAGGGAGAAGAGAGTGTAGTCGTAAAAGTTCTAATCACTAACACTCAGGTGGGAAGAACAGGAAGCAGATATTCCCAGTCAGATGGTAGATCCTAGGGGGACAAGCCCAAATGGCTGCCACTTCTGAGTGCTTGCAACCACTGCAGAGCTCTGCCAGAGCAATTGTGCAGTGAGGAAAACTGACTAACATTGCCAAACTTGAGGCATGTAGAAGAAACCACTGAGGATTTACCAAGGAGATATGAACCTAGAACACCTGGCGACCTGCCTGCTGCCAGACTCTGGAATTAGTCCTAAGAAGTCTTGAAAGTAGTGAAACGCTGTTCTGTTGCAATAACTCAGAACCTGATTCTGCATGTTCCTGGCAGAGGTCATTGGGCTGAACACAACCGTGGACTACTTAGAGCCTGATATATCCAGTGCAATCCCTTACAATGGATGGACATTGGTCTCCTTCCAAACAACTGAGGACTGCTTCTCAAAACTTCAAAACAGTGGCATAAGTAGAGGTTCAACTTACTCCTCAGGTTGAGTACAGTGTAGCCGTAAAAGATGTAATCAGTAGCACTCAGGTGAGAAGAATGGGAAGCAGATATTCCAAGTCACCTGGAAGCATCCTAAGGGGCCAAGAACAAATGGCTGCCAGTTGTGAGTGCTTGCAACCACTGCAGGCACAATTGTGCAGTGACACAAACTGAGTAACCTTGCCAAACATCAGGCATGTACAAGAAACCCCTAAGGATTTACAAGGAAATATGCACCCAGAACACCTGGCAGCCTGCTGGCTGCCAGAATCTGAAGTTCTTTCTAAGAAGACTTGAAAGTAGTGAAATGCTGTTCTGTTGCAATAACTCAGAACCTGATTCTGCATGTTCCTTACAGAGGTCATTCAGCTGAACACAACCGTGGACTACTAAGAGCCTGATATATCAAAGTGCCTTCCCTAGCAATGTATGGACATTGGTCCCGTCCCAAACAACTGAAGTCTGCTTGTCAAAACTTCAAAAGAGTGCCATAATTAGAGGTCCAACTTACTGCTCAGTTTGAGTAGAGTGTACCTGTAAAAGCTGTAATCAGTAGCATTCAGGTGAGAAGAAGTGGAAGCAGATATTCCAAGTCAGCTGTCAGTGTCCTACCGGGACAAGGATATCTGGCTGCAAGTCTGAATGTTTGCAACCACGGCAGAGCTCTGCAGGTGCAATTGTGCAGCACTGCAAACTGCATACCCTTGCCAAACTACATGGGTGAAGAGGAACCCACGGAGGATTTACAAGGAGATGGTAACCCAGAACACCTTGAGGCTTACCAGCAGCAAGATTGTGCAATTCTATCTAAGAAGCTTTGAAAGTAGTGAAATGGTCTTCTGTTGCAGTAACTCAGAACCTCATTCTGAGTGTTCAGGGCTGAGGTCATTCGGCTGAACACAACCGTGGACTAATTAGACCCTGATATATCCAGTGCCGTCCATAGGAATGGATGGAGAGTAGTCGCGTCCCAAACAACTGAGGTCTGTTTCTCAAAACTTCAACACAGGGTCATAAGTAGAGGTTCAACTAACTCCTCCTGGTGAAGAGAGTGTAGTCGTAAAAGCTCTAATCAGTAACACTCAGGTGTAAAGAACCTGAGGCAAATTTTCCCAGTCAGCTGGCAGCATCTTAGGGGGACAAGCAAAAATGTCTGCCACTTCTGAGTGCTTGCAACCATCTGCAGTGCTCTGCAGGTGCAATTGTGCAGTAATGCAAACTGAGTAACATTGCCAAACATCAGGCGTGCAGAACAAACCACTGAGGATTTACAAGGACATGTTTACCCGGTACACCTGGAGGCCTGCCGGCAGCAAGATTCTAGAATTCTTCCTAAGAAGCCTTCAAAGTAGTGAAATGCTGTTAGGTTTCAATAACTCGAAACCTCATCCTGAGTGTTCCTGGCAGAGGTCATTAGGCTGAACACAACCGTGGACTCCTTAGAGCCTGATATAGCCAGTGCCGTACATAGCAATGGATGGACGTTGGTCACATCCCAAACAACTGAGGTCTGGTTCTCAAAACTTTAACAGAGACAGAGAGTCCGGGACGAAGGAGCCAGACGCAGCGGACGAGCGGACTCTACTCAACACCAGCAAGAACCGACAAGGAGCGGACATCTTCATCCTGCAGTTTGCAGACCAGAAACGACCCAGGATCCAAGACTCGGCGTGAGTAGAAGCCCAACGTCCTCACTCCTTCTCAGGGAGCAGAGGAGGGAAGGCCACCCCTCCCCCTCCAGCACCGGTGATCTCCATCTTGGATACCGGCAAAGCTCGGAGGAGCTGCCAGCTCCAACTCAGGTCTTGGAATAAAACGAGTCATTTAGCAGGTCACAAGAACTTAATGGCGAAGTGACCTGCCAGACTCAGCTCCATCCAGGGAAAAGTCACCCAGCTCAGGCGCCAGCCATTGGAGTGGCTTTCCTCACTGGGTAACCAGAGCCAGAGGCTGCCCCTCCCTCTAGCAGCCTCAACAATCAATTGAAAAACAGAAACCCTGAGAATGGCTCCAGGCTGGGCTCTGTGAGTTTTTTCAAGAAATAGCCCCAGGGAAAAGCTACTGATTGTTGCAAGGCCTCAACTCTACCCAGAACCTAGCCTCACCACTGCATCCCCCTCTTTTGTGATTCTCAAAGCAGATCACCCCCCCATTAAACTAATCTGGGAGGGGGATCTCAAAATCTTGGGTAAAGCAGAGCATTTTTCTGCCTGTTCGAACAAACTGACTTAAGAAACCAATCAAGCCACAGGACCTCAAGCTGACCAGAGACTCCAACAAGAGGCTGGTTACAGACAAAAGGGAGATACAGGATTATTCCCACCCCTCCCAAAAAAATCAAAAAAAAAATCAAAGAATTTTTTTTTCTTCTTCTTCTTTTCTTTTTTTTTTTGGTACCTTCTATATATAAAAAAATTTTTTCCTTTTCTAAAAATTTTATTAATCTTTAATTTTTGCCTTTTTTGAAAAAATAATTGTTTTCCAGTAACTTTTTTTCCCTCTTATAATTTTTATTTTAGGAATATGTGAATGTGCGTTTTCCTTTCTTTTCTTGTCTTCTTTCTCTTTTTCTTTCTTTCTTAACTATCTTTTTGTTTTTGTCTAGCTCTACTGAACCTCTGATCTTTTTTTTCTCCCTTTCTTATCCTTTGCACCTTTTCCTCTCTTTTGATCTTCTTTATGTGACTTAACTCTTGTCCTGCACATCCTCAGATAAACCCGTAGTTAACTAGTAGACCCTATCCCCCATTGTGTACACACTTAATCCACAAATTTATCACTCAATTCAAAACCTCTGAGACTTAAATTCCTTAATAGCAGTACTACCTCTTTATACCTATATAATATTTTAAGCATTTTTTTAAAGTTTTTCACTTCTCCTCTATGTCCCTTCCCTTCTCTTAATATACTCACATTCCTCTCTAAATAGATGGTCTTTTAATCTCCATAATAATATTAATTTTTACGTTTCTATTTTTTTCTGGTCTCTTTTCATTTCCCTTTCCCTTTCTTCTTTTTCTCTCTCTCTCTACTTGCATCCTACCCAACCTATTTCCTGCATTGGGATTAGGGCATAGTTAACTCTCCCTGTGCCTCCCCACACCAATCTATTCCTATTTTTAACACACATATCTCCCTAACCCTAATAATTTCTGGTTTTCCAAATTCTTCTCTGCGGTTCGAAGCCCATTAACATATAGTTGTTTGATGTTGAATAGATGTATCTGTTGAACTAGATTGTATCTGTAGACTATTGACTGTACAAATGCAAACTTTGATTGATGGTTGCCTTAAGATAGTGTTCTAGCACAAAACTGGTGCTATTTTCATCTCAAATGGGCAGAGTAAGCCGGAAAAACACAAGAAAAATGGCAAATCCGGGTATCTCAATTCCCAATCTTGATAATCAGGGGTCAGAACAGATAATGAATAATCCAGAGGAGAGTTCCCAAATAGCTCTACAAACACTGCTGGCAAACATGATAAATGAGAAGTTTGACAACTTACAAAGGACTCTGTATGAGCATGAAAGGGAGAGAGAGGAGGCATCCCAAAAGCTTATACAGGAATATCATAAGCGTGAGGAAGCTACTCAAAAACTGATACAGGATTTGCGTGAACAACTTGAGAATACTCAAAGAGAAAGGGAGGAATGGCGTGAGCAGGCTGAGAACACTCAAAGAGAACTGCAGGAATCCCACGAACAGAAGGAAAGAGAAATACAGGAATCCCACGAAAGGGAGGAAGCTAATCAAAGAGTAATACAGGAATTGAGAGACCAGGTAGAGAATACACAAAGATCACTAAAGGCATTCATGGAATCCATTAACAAAGAGCTGAAGGAGGTCAGGGAGACCACAAAGCTAATGCTGAATGGAACCCAACAGAAGGAATGGGAGTCCAAAGAAACCATAACCAATCAACTAAGTGATTTGAGAACAAACACAGAACACCAAATTAAGGAAGTAAAGAAATTCATACAAGACCTAAAACAGAGCTTCAACAAAGAACTTGAAGCCATCAAAGCTGACCAATTAGAAGGAAAAGAGATAAAAAACAAAGTAGAGAGTCTTGACAGCAGGTTAGACCATGCAGAAGATCGAATCTCAGGGATTGAAGACAGCCTAGATATTATAGAGAAAGAACATACAACCATCCAAGACAAGTCCAAGAAATATGATAGATCTATCCAACATTTGGAAGACACCATCAGAAGGCCTAATCTAAGGATAATGGGTGTAGAGGAGCACCTAGAAACAGAAGTTAATGGTCTAGGAAATTTGTTTAACAGGATCCTAGCAGAGAACTTCCCAAACATACAAAAAGATAGGCCTATTCAGATACAAGAAGCTTTTAGAACCCCAAATAGACCAGACCAGAATAGGACATCCCACCGTCACATTATAATCCACACAGGATCATTCAGAGCAAGGAAAAGATCCTTAAAGCTTTCAAGGAGAAAAGGGTAATCACCTATAAAGGGAAACCAATTAGAATCACCTCAGATTTCTCAGCAGAGACAATCAAAGCAAGAAGAGCCTGGAATGATGTATGCCATGCCCTAAAAACAAACAACTATCAACCAAGAATACTGTACCCAGCTAAACTCTCCTTCATAACTGAAGGCCAAATAAAAACCTTCCATAGCAAAGAAAAATTGAAACAATACATCTCCACCAAACCAACCCTTCAAAAGATTCTTAAAGATGTCCTACACATAGAAAACCAACAAGACTGCAATAAAGGCCAAGAAACTGCACCCAAACTGAGAATCCAAGAACCATAGGAAGAACCCAGTTTTTGCAGCCCCCAAGAAGGTTGATAACATGGCAGGAACTCCCAAATACCTCTCAGTCCTATCTCTTAACGTTAACGGACTGAACTCTCCAATTAAGCGACATAGAGTGTCTAGTTGGATTAAAAAACAAGACCCTTCTATCTGCTGCCTGCAGGAGTCACATCTTGCCCGTAAAAACAAACACATTTTCAATGTTAAAGGCTGGAACAAAATCTACCAAGCAAACGGCCCCCATAAACAGGCGGGAGTTGCAATCCTAATATCAGATAAAATAGACTTCAAATTAAAATTCATTTTTTTCATGCATGTGTTTCTAACGCATTTATAAGATTATCTCTTTGTTGCTTTGTATGTCCCTCCTCCACAGTATAACCCCTGCTTTCACTATACTTGATGTCAGTATAACTTGTGAAGGAGATGGGAAAAACCAGTTGTTTAAGAATACAGGTGGACCTGTTGCAACAATGAGAAGTACAAGTTGTCATGTCCAAAACGAGCTTTACAACCTCGGTGCGGGGGGGGGGGGGGGGGGATGGAGAAGGATTCGGATTGGGGGGGAGGGGGGAGGCTGGGAAGGGATGTGAAGGGTAAACCAAAGGAGGAGGCTGCAATGCTTGGTAAGAAATGTACGCATTGTCCTGCCCATGTAATTGTAACCCCTCTGTACAGTATGTTCACAAATAAAATAAAATTGAAAAAAAAAAAAACTTTAACAGAGTGCTATAAGTGGAGGTTCAACTAAGTACTCATATTGAGTAGAGTGTAGCCGTAAAATCTGTAATCAGTAGCACTCTGGTGAGAAGAACGGGAAGCAGATATTCCCAGTCATCTGGCAGTGTCCTACAGGGACAAGCATATCTGGCTGCCACGTCTGAATGTTTGCAACTGCGGCAGAGCTCTGCAGGCGCAATTGTGCAGCACTGCAAACTGCGTACCCTTGTCAAACTACACGGGTGTAGAAGAACCCATGGAGGATTTACAAGGAGATGAATACCCGGAACACCTGGAGGCCTGCCAGCAGCAAGATTTTGGAATGCTTCCTAAGAAGATTTGAATGTAGTGAAACGGTCTTCTGTTGCAATAACTCAGAACCTCATTCTGAGTGTTCCCGGCAGAAGGTCATTCTGCTGAACACAAACGTTGACTAATTTGAGCCTGATAAATCCAGTGACGTCCATAGACTTAGATGGACAGTGGTCGTGTCCCAAACAACTGAGGTCTGCTTCTCAAAACTTCAATAGTGTCTTAAGTAGAGGTTCTACATACTCCTCAGGGTAAAGAGAGTGTAGTCACAAAAGCTTTAATCAGTAACACTCAGGTGGGAAGAAAGGGAAACAGATATTCCCAGGCATCTGGCAGCATCCTAGGAAGACCAGCACAAATGAGTGCCACTTCTGTGTGCTTACAACCATTGCAGAGCTCTGCAGGCACAATTGTGCAGTAATGCAAACTGAGTAACCTTGCCAAACTTCAGGCGTGTAGAAGAAACCACTGAGGATTTAAAAGGAGATACAGCCCCGGAACTACTGGTGGCCTGCTGGCTGCCAGAATCTAGAATTCATCCTAAGAAGACTGAAAAGTAATGAAATGCTATTCTGTTGCAATAACTCAGAACATGATTCTGCAGGTTCCCAACAGAGGTCATTCGGCTGAACATAACCATGGACTACTTAGTGCCATATATATATATATATATACAGTGCCATCCATAGCAATGGGGGGACTTTGGTTGAGTCCCAAACAACTGAGCTCTGGGTCTCAAAACTTTAACAGAGTGCCATAAGTAGAGGTTCAACGTACTCATAAGGTTGAGTAGAGTGTAGAAGTGAAAGCTGTAATCAATAGCACTCACGTGAGAAGAACCAGAATTAGATATTCCCAGGCAGCTGGCAGTAGCCTAGGGGACAAGCATATCTGGCTGCCACATCTGAATGTTTGCAACCCAGGAAGAACTCTGCAGGTGCAATTGTGCAGCAATTCAAGCTGCATAATATCCATACTTCACAGGTGTAGAAGAAACCACGGAGGATTTACAAGGAGATGTTAACCTGAAACACCATGAGGCCTGCAGGCAGCAAGATTCTGGAATTCTTCCTAAGAAGCCTTAAAAGTAGTGAAACGCTCTTCTATTGCAATAACTCAGAACCTCATTCTGAGTGTTCCCGACAGAGGTCATTCGGCTGAACACAACCGTGGACTACTTACAGCCTGATATATCCAGTGGCATCCCTAGCAATGAAGGGAGGTGCTTCGGTTCCCAAACTGAGGTCTGGTTCTAAAAGCCTTAACATAAGTAGAGGTTCAACTTACTCCTCAGGTTGATTGAGTGTAGCTGTAAAAGCTGTAATCAGTAGCACTCAGGTGAGAAGAACGGGAAGCAGATATTCCCAGTCAGCAGGCAGCATCCTAAGGGGACAAGCGTATCTGGCTGCCTCGTCTGAATGTTTGCAACCGCGGCAGAGCTCTGCAGGCACAATTGTGCAGCAATGCAAACTGAGTAACCTTGCCAAACTTCACTGCTGTAGAGGAAACCACGGAGAATTTACAAGGAGATGTTAACCTGGAACACTTGGAGGCCTGCCGACAGCAAGATTCTGGAATTCTTCCTAAGAAGCCTTGAAAGTAGTGAAATGCTCTTCCTTTGCAATTGCTCAGAACCTCATTCTCAGTTATCCTGGCAGAGGTCATTCGGCTGAGCACAACCCTGGACTAATTAGAGCTTGATATTACCAGTGCCGTCTGTAGTCATGGATTGGGAGTTGTCCCATCCCAAACTACTGAGGTCTGGTTCACAACTTTAACAGAGTCCCATAAGTAGAGGTGCAACTTACTCCTCAGGGAGAAGAGAGTGTAGTCATAAAAGCTCTAATCAATAACACGCAGGTGGGAAGAAGGGGAAAATTATTCCCAGTCAGCTGGCACCATTCTAGGGGAATAAACACAACTGGCTGCTACTTCTGAGTTCTTGTAAATACTGCAGAGCTCTGCAGGCTCAATTGTGCAGCAATGCAAACTGAGTAACCTTGCCAAACTTCATGGCTGTAGAAGAAACCACGGAACATTTTCAAGATGTTAACCTGGAACACCTGAAGGCCTGCCGGCAGTAAGATTCTGGAATTCTTCCTAAAAGCCTTGAATGTAGTGAAACACGCTTATGCTTCAATAACTCAGAACCTCATTCTGAGTGTTCCCGGCAGAGGTGATTCGGCTGAACAGAACCGTGGACTAATTGGAGCCTGATATATCCAGTGCCCTCCATTGTAATGTATGGATAGTGGCCACGTCCCAAACACCTGAGGTCTGTTTCTCAAAACTTTAACAGAGTGCCATAAGTAGAGGTTCAACTTACTCCTCAGGTTGAGTAGAATATAGCCGTAAAAGCTGTAATCAGTAGCAGTCAGGTGAGAAGAACGGGAAGCAGATATTCCCAGTCAGCTGGCTGTGTCCCACAGGGACAAGCATATCTGGCTGCCACGTCTGAATGTTTGCAACTGACGCAGAGCTCCACAGGCGCAATTGTGCAGCAATGCAACTTGCATAACATCCCCAAAATTCACGGGTGTAGAAGAAACCACGGAGGATTTACAAGGAGATGTTATCCCGGAACACCTGGAGGCCTGCCGATAGCAAGATTCTGGAATTCAAAAAAAAAAATTTAAAAAAAAATAAAAAGATTCTGGAATTCTTCCTAAAAAGCCTTGAAAGTAGTGAAACGCACTTCTGTTGCAATATCTCCGAACCTCATTCTCACTGTTCCCGGCAGAGGTCCTTCAGCTGAACACAACCGTGGACTAATTAGAGCCTGATATATCCAGTGACATCGAGAGTAATGGATGGGTAGTGGTCGCATCCCAAACAACTGAGGTCTGCTTCTCAAAACTTAAACACAGTGTGATAAGTAGAGGTTCAAATTGCTCCTCTGGGTAAAGAGAGTGTAGTCGTAAAAGCTCTAATCAGTAACACTCAGTTGGGAAGAACAGGAAGCAGATATTCCCAGTCAGCTGGCAGCATCCTAGGGGGACAAGAAAAAAGGGCTGCCACTTCTGAGTGCTTGCAACCACTGCAGAGCTCTGCAGGTGCAATTGTGCAGCAATGCAATCTGCATAACCTTGCCAAACTTCACACTTGTAGAAGAAACCACGGAGGATTTACAAGGAGATGTTAACCCAGAACACCTGGAGGCCTACCGGTAGCAAGTTTCTGGAATTCTTCCTAAGAAGCCCTGAAAGTAGTGAAATGCTCTTCTGTTGCAATATCTCTGAATCTCATTCTGAGTGTTCCAGGCAGAGGTCCTTCAGCTGAACACAACCGTGGACTAATTAGAGCCTGATATATCCAGTGCTGTCCATAGTAATGGATGGATAGTGGTCGTGTCCCAAACAACTGAGGTCTGCTTCTCAAAACTTCAACACAGTGTCATAAGTAGAGGTTCAACTTACTCCTCAGCATGAAGAGAGTGTTGTGGTAAAAGCTCTAATCAGTAACACTCATATGGGAAGAACGGGAAGCAGATATTCCCAGTCAGCTGGCAGCATCCTAGGGGGAGAAGCACAAGTGGCTGCCACTTCTGAGTGCTTGCAACCACTGCAGAGCTCTGAAGGAACAATTGTGCAGTAATGCAAACTTAGTAACATTGCCACATTCAGGCCTGTAGAAGAAACCACTGAGGATTTACAAGGAGATATGAACCCGGCACACCTGGTGGCCTGCTGACTGCCACAATCTGTAATTCGTCCCAGGAAGACTTGAAAGTAGTGAAATGCTGTTCTGTTGCAATAACTCAGATCCTGATTCTGCATGTTCCCTGCAGAGGTCAGTCGGCTGAACACAAAAGTGGACTACTTAGAGCCTGATATATCCAGTGCCATCCCTTATAATGGATGACAGTGGTCGCATCCCACACAACTGAGGTCTGCTTCTCAAAACTTCATCACAGTGTCAAAAGTAAAGGTTCAACTTACTACTTAGGGAGAAGAGAGTGTAGTCTTAAAAGCTCTTATCAGTAACACTCAGGTGGGAAGAAGGGGAAGCAGATATTCCCAGTCAGATTGCAGCATCCTAAGGGTACAAGCACAAATGGCTGCCACTTCTGAGTGCTGGCACCCACAGCAGAGCTCTGAATGCACAATTGTACAGTTATGCAAACTGAGTAACTTTGCCAAATTCAAGTGTGTAGAAGAAACCACTGAGGATTTAAAAGTAGATATGGCCCCGGAACTACTGGTGGCCTGCCAGCTGCCAGAATATAGAATTAGTCCTAAGAAGACTGGAAAGTAGTGAAATGCTGTTCTGTTGCAATAACTCAGAACCTTATGCTGCATGTTCCTGGCAGAAGTCATTCGGCTGAACACAACTGTGTACTACTTAGAGACTGATATATCCAGGGCCATCCCTAGCAATGGATTGACGTTGTTCGTGTCCCAAACAACTGACATCTGGTTCTCAAAACTTTCACAGAGTGCCATAAGTTGAGGTTCAACCTACTACTCAGGTTGAGTAGAGTGTAGCCTTAAAAGCTGTAATAAGTAGTAGGCACGTGAGAAGAACTGGAAACAGATATTCCCATCATCTGGCAGTGTCCTATGGGGACAAGCATATCTGGCTGCCCCGTCTGAATGTTTGTAACCATGGCAGAGCTCTGCAGTTGCAATAGTGCAGCAATGCAAACTGCTTAACCTTGCCAAACTTCATGGGTGTAGAAGAAACCACGGAGGATTTACAAGATGTTAACCCGGAACACCTGGAGGCCTGCTGGCAGCAAGATTCTGGAATACTTCCTAAGAAGCCTTGAAAGTAGTGAAACGCTCTTCTGTTGCAGTAACTCAGAACCTCATTCTGAGTGTTCGCGGCAGAGGTCATTCTGCTGGTCACAACCGTGGACTAATTAGAGTCTGATATATCCAGTGCCATCCATATTCATGGATGGACAGTGGTGGCATCATAAACAACTGAGGTCTGCTTCTCAAAACTTCAACACAGTGTCATAAGTAGAGGTTCAATTTACTCCTCAGGGTGAAGAGAGTGTAGTCGTAAAAGCTCTAATCAGTAACACTCAGGTTGGAAGAAAGGGAAGTATATATTCCCAGTCGGTTGGCAGTATCCTAGGGGGACAAGCACAAATGCCTGCCACTTCTGAGTGCTTGCAACCGCTGTAGAGCTCTGCAGGCGCAATTGTGAAATAATGCCAAATGAGTAAAATTGCCAATCTTCACTGGTGTAGAAGAAACCATGGAGGATTTACAAGAAGTGTTAATCAGGAACACCTGGATGCCTGCTGGCAGCAAGATTCTGGAATTCTTCCTAAGAAGCCTTGAAAGTAGTGAAATGCTCTTCTACTGCAATAACTCAGAACCTCATTTTGAGTTTTCACGGCCAAGGTCATTTAGCTGAACACAATCTTGGACTAATTAGATCCTGATATATCTAGTGCCTTCCATAGTAATGGATGGACAGTGGTCATGTCCAGAGCTCTGCAGATGCAATTGTGCAGTAATGCAAACTGAGAAAATTGCCAAACTTCAGGCGTGTAGAAGAAACCAATGATGATTTCCAAGAAGATATGAACCCGGAACACCTGGCGGCCTGCCGGCTGTCAGAATCCGGAATTCTTCCTAAGAAGACTTGAAAGTAGTGAAACGCTGTTCTGTTGCAATAACTCAGAACCTGAGTTTGCATGTTCCCAGCAGAGGTCATTCGGCTGAACACAACCATTGAGTACTTAGAGCCTGATATATCCAGTGCCTTCCATAGCAATGGATGGACGTTGGTCGAATCCCAAACAACTGAGGTCTGGTTCCCAAAACTTTAACAGAGTGCCATAAGTAGAGGTTCAGGTTGTGAAGAGTGTAGCCATAAATGCTGTAATCAGTAGCAGTCAGGTGAGAAGAACGGGAAGCAGATATTTCCAGTCAGCTGGCAGTGTCCTACGGGGACAATCATATCTGGCTGCCAGGTCTGATTGTTTGCAACCGTGGCAGAGCTCTGCAGGCACAATTGTGCACCAATGCAAACTGCCTAACCTTGCCAAACTTCATCGGTGTAGAGAAAACCAGGATTTACAAGGAGATGTTAACCTGGAACATCTAGAGGCGTGACGGCAGCAAGATTCTGGAATTCTTCCTAAGAAGACTTGAAAGTAGTGAAACACTGTTTTGTTGCAATAACTCAGACCCTGATTCTGCATTTTTGCGGCAGAGGTCATTCGGCTGAACACGACTGTGGACTACTAAGAGCCTGATATATGAAAGTGCCATCCCTAGCAATGTATGGACGTTGGTCGCGTCCCAAACAACTGAGGTCTGGTTCTGAAAACTTTAAATGAGTGCCATAAGTAGAGGTTCAACTTACTCCTCGGGTTGAGTAGAGTGTAGCCAAAGAAGCTGTAATCAGTAGCACTCAGGTGAGAAGAAGGGGAAGCAGATATTCCGAGTCTTCTAGCAGTTGCCTACGGGGACAAGCATATCTGGTTGCCACATCTGAATGTTTGCATCCGCGGCACAGCTCTGCATGTGTAATTGTGCAGCAATGCAAACTCTGTAACCTTGCCAAACTTCATGGGTGTAGAAAAAACCTCAGAGAAAATACAAGGAGATGTTTTCCCATAACACCTGGAAACCTGCAGCAGCAAGATTCTGGAATTCTTCCTAAAAAGACTTGAAAGTAGTGAAATGCTGTTCTGTTGCCATAACTCAGAACCTGCTTCTGAACCTATAATTGTAGACATTATGAGACATTATCTGTCTAGCTATAGCTTCTTGGGAAAGATTTATGTTGTCAATTTCTCTATGGAGGCTTGTCCTTCCTTTGTGGAAGGAGTAAGGTCCTCATTGCTTGGGGGCCTTAAAACTGTTTCAAGGTGCCCATGTTCTGAGTGTGCCATCTTTTCTTTTTTTAATTAATTAATTAATTAATTTGTTTATTTTTTTATTGTGAAAACACTGTACAGAGGGGTTACAATTAATGGGCAAGATAATGAGTACATTTTTTATAAAGTATTGTAACATCCTCCTTTGTTTCCCCTTCCCATGCCTTCCCACCCTCATCTTGTCCCTCCCCCCCCACAGTCCTCTCCACTCCCGCGCCCCACACCAACCCAGCACCACAGTTGTAAAGTTTGTTTTAGACATAACGACTAGTACATCACATTTTTGCAATGGTTCCACCTATATCCCTATTTAAACGAATTGTTTTCCCCCTTTCCCTCTACAAATTATACCAACATGAAATCCAGTTAAAGCAGTGGTTATACTATGGGGGAGGGACTTACAAAGAAAAAAAGAAATGATCTTATAAATGTGTTATAAACAATGGCATGAAAGAAAAAAAACATTTGAATACATATCTTAGGGTTCATTTACCTAACATCATTTTATCTGACTTTTGCTGCTTTACTCAAACTTTTGTTTGCATGCTGAACACGCTAACACTGGTCAGCTCTCCCAGAATTGGAAAAAAAAAATTGGACTGTTTACTGTTGCCAGTTTAAGGAGATTTCAGCCATTCTAGGATGCAGACCGGAGTTGCCTGGGCGGTCTATTTCTATTTAGTGGCTTGTCTCTCCTATGGGGAAGGTGTAGATCAATCAGAATTTGAGCCCTGAAAAACAATTTTGTTTTAAGGTGCCGAATTTCTGTGTGCTCTATCTTATTATTTGCGTCCTGTGCTCCCAAACACTTTTCAGCTCTCCCAGAATTGCAAGGAATATAATTGGACCTGATATTGTTGACAGTTTGAGGCACATTCAGTCTTGCTAGGATGTAGATTAGGGCTTAGTGGGAAAGGTCGGTGCTGTCCATTTCTCTTTGGAGGCTTGTCTCTCCATTGGGGAAGGAGTAGAGCCTCCTCATTTTGGGACCTTAAAACTGTTTTAAGGTCACCAAATTCTGAGTGCTCTATCTTGTCATTTGCATCCTGAGCTCGCTAACACTGGTCAGCTCTCCCAGAATTGGAAGAAAAAAATTGGATTGGTCTCTGTGGACAGTGTGAGGGGCATTAAGCCCTGATGGATGCAGACCAGAGTAGCCTGGGCGAGAAAAATGCAGTCTATTTCTCTTTAGCGGATTTTCTCTCCTTTGAGGAAGTTGTGAGTGCTCTTTCTTGTTATTTGCATCCTGTGCTCCCAAAACCTCCTCAGCTCTCCCAATATTTCAAAGAAAACTTTTGACCTATGGCTGGTGATACCGAGAGGGGCTGTGAACCATGCCAGGATTCACATAGGAGCTACTAGAGACCCAAATATGCTGTCTACTTCTCTTTGGTGGCTTGTCTCTTCATTATGGAAGGTGGAGAGTATTCACAACTGTGGCACGAAAAAA
This sequence comes from Dipodomys spectabilis, assembly GCF_019054845.1. Classification (NCBI taxonomy): domain Eukaryota; kingdom Metazoa; phylum Chordata; class Mammalia; order Rodentia; family Heteromyidae; genus Dipodomys; species Dipodomys spectabilis. The sequence goes on from NW_024870760.1 coordinate 51,096, forward strand.
CAGTTCTGTTTTAAGGTACCCAAGTTCTCAGGACTCTATCTTGTCGTTTTCATCCTGAGCTCCCTAACACTGCTCAGCAATCCCAGAATTGCAAGAGAAAAACTGGGACTGGTTACTGTGGACAGTGTAAGGGCCTTTAAAGCCCGGCTTGGAAGCAGACCGGAGTTGCCTGGGATAGAACGAGACTATCTAATTCTCCTTAGTGGCTTGTCTCTCCTTTGGGGAATGTGCAGAGCATTCGGAACTTGGGCTCCGTAAAACATTGTTTCAGGGTACAGAAGTTCGTAGTGCTCTATCTTGTCATTTGGATCCTGAGTTCCCAAACACTTTTCCGCTCTCTCAGAATTAAAAGGAAAAATATTGCACCTGTTATTGTAGACAGAATGAGGCACTTTCAGTCTTGCTAGGATGCAGAGAGATCTTCTTGGGAAATATGGGTGCTGTGAATTTCTCTTTGGAGGTGTGTCTCTCCTTTGGGGAAGGTGTAGAGCCTTCCTTCTTTGGGGTCCTTAAAACTGTTTCAATGTTCCCAATTTCAGAGTGCTCTGTATTGTCGTTTGCATTCTGAACTCCCTAACACAGAATTGGAAGAAAATTCTGTGAGCTTCTCTCACAGAATTGGAAGAAAAAAAATGGACTGGTTACTGTGGACAGTGCAAGGGGCTTTAAGGCCTGCTAGGATGTTGACCAGTGTTTCCTGGGACAGAAAGATGCTGTTTATTTGTTTTTATCGGTTTATCTCCCCTTTGGGATAGGTATAGAGCTCTCAGAACTTAGGGACCTTAAAACAATTTTATTTTAAAGTCCCCAAGTTCTCAGTGCTCTATCTTGTCATTTTCATCCTGAGCTCCCTAACACTGGTCAGCTCTCCCAAGATTGCAAGGAAAACATTGGGACTTCTTACTGTGGACAGTGTAAGGGGCTTTAAGCCCAGCTAGGATGCTGACTGCAGTTGCCTGTGATAGAAAGATATTGTTGATAGTTGTTTGTTTTTAGGGCATGGCATACATCATTCCAGGCTCTTCTTGCTTTGATTGTCTCTGCTGAGAAATCTGAGGTGATTCTAATTGGTTTTCCTTTATAGGTGATTAATCTTTTCTCCTTGACAGCTTTAAGGATCTTTTCCTTGTTCTGAGTTGATCCTGTGTGGATTATAATGTGACGGTGGGATGTCCTATTCTGGTCTGGTCTGTTTGGAGTTCTAAAAGTTTCTTGTATCTGAATAGGCCTATCTTTTTGCATGTTTGGGAAGTTCTCTGCTAGGATCCTGTTAAACAAATTTCCTAGACCATTAACTTCTGTTTCTAGGTGCTCCTCTACACCCATTATCCTTAGATTAGGCCTTCTGATGGTGTCTTCCAAGTGTTGGATAGATCCATCATATTTCTTGGACTTGTCTTGGATGGTTGTATCTTCTTTCTCTATAATATCTAGGCTGTTTTCAATCTCTGAGATTCGATCTTCTGCATGGTCTAACCTGTTGTCAAGACTTTCTACTTTGTTTTTTATCTCTTTTCCTTCTAATTGGTCAGCTTTGATGGCTTCAAATTCTTTGTTGAAGCTTTGTTTTAGATCTTGTATGAACTTCTTTACCTCCTTAATTTGATGTTCAGTGTTTATTCTCAAATCATTTAGTTGATTGGTTATGGATTCCTTGGACTCCCATTCCTTCTGTTGGGTTCCATTCAGCATTCCCTTTGTGGTCTCCCTGACTTCCTTCAGCTCTTTGTTAATGGATTCCATGAATGCCTTTAGTGATCTTTGTGTATTCTCTACCTGGTCTCTCAATTCCTGTATTACTCTTTGATTAGCTCCCTCCCTTTCGTGGGATTCCTGTAGTTCTCTTTGAGTGTTCTCAGCCTGCTCACGCCATTCCTGACTTTCTCTTTGAGTATTCTCAAGCTGCTCATGCAAATCCTGTATCAGTTTTTGAGTAGCTTCCTCACGCTTATGATATTCCTGTATAAACTTATGGATTGCCTCCTCTCTCTCCCTATCACGCTCATACAGACTCCTCTGTATGCTTTCAAACTTTTCATTTATCATATTTGCCAGCAGTGTTTGTAGAGCTATTTGGGAATTCTCCTCTGGATTATTCATTATCTGTTCTGTCCCCTGATTATCAAGACTGGGAATTGAGATACCCGGATTTGCCATTTTTTTTGTGTTTTTCCGGCTTACTCTGCCCATTTGAGATGAAAATAGCACCAGTTTTGTGCTAGAACACTATCTTAAGGCAAGCATCAACCCAAGTCTGAATTTGCACAGTCAATAGTCTACAGATACAATCTAGTTCAACAGATACATCTATTCAACATCAAACAACTATAGGTTAATGGGCTATGAACCGCAAAGAAGAATTTGGAAGACCAGAAATTATTAGGGTTAGGGAGAGATGTGGGTAAAAAGTAGGAATAGATTGATTTGGGGAGGTTCAGGGAAAGTTCACTAAGTCCTAATCTCAAAGCAGGAAATAGGTTGGGTAGCATGAAAGTAGAGAGAGTGAAAGAAAGAAGAAAGGGAATGGGAAAAGAAAAGAGACCAGAAAAAATAGAAAGGTAAAAATTAATAAAATTATGTAGAATCGGTAACAATCTATTTAGATAAGAACATGAATTTATTGAGAGAAGGGGATGGATATAAAGGAGATGTGAAAAACTTAAAAATAAAAATGCTTAAAATATTATATAGGTATAAAGAGGTAGTACTGCTATTAAGGAATTTAAGTCTTAGAGGTTTTGACTTGAGTAATAAATTTGTGGATTAAGTGTGTACACAATGGGGGATAGGGTCTAATAGTCAACTACGGGTTTATCTGAGGATGTGCAAGACAAGAATTAAGTCACATAAAGATGAACGAAAGAGAGGAGAAGGTGAAAAGGATAAGAAAGGAAGAAGAAAAAGATGAGAAGTTCAGTAGAGCTAAGCAAAAAACAAAAAGATAATTAAAAAAGAAAAAAAAAGTGAAAGAAAACCAAAAAAGAAAGAAAAACGCACACTCACTTATCCCTAAAATAAAAATTATAAGAGGGAAAAAAAAGTTTCTGGAAAACAATTTTTTTTTCAAAAAAGGCAAAGATTAAAGATTAAAAAAAAAAGTTTTAGAAAAAAAAATTTTTTATATAAGGTACCAAAGATAAAAAATGAAAAAAAAAAAAGTTCTTTGATTTTTTTTTTTCGGAGGAGTGGGAAAAGTCCTGTATCTCCCTTGTGTCCATAACCAGCCTCTTGTTGGAGTCTCTGGTCTGCTTGTGGTCCTGGGGCTTGGTTGGTTTCTTAAGTCAATTTGTTCGAACAGACAGAAAAATGCTCTGCTTTACCCAGGATTTGTCGATCTTCCTCCCAGGCTAGTTCATTGGGAGGCAGATCTGCTTTGAGTATCACAAAAGAGAGGGATGCAGTGATGAGGCTAGGTTCTGGGTAGAGTTGAGGCCTTTCAACAGACAGTAGCTTTTCCGGGGCTAGTTTGTGAAAACCTCACAGAGCCCTGCCTAGAGCCATTCTCAGGGTTTCTGTTTACTGATTTTCAATTGATTGTCGAGGCTGCTAGAGGGAGGGGCAGCCTCTGGCTCTAATTACCCAGTGGAGAAAGCCACTCCAAGGGCTGACACCCGAGCTGGGTGACTTTTCCCTGGGTGGAGCTGAGTCTGGCAGGTCACGCCGCTGTTAAGTTCTTGTGACCTGCTAAATGACTCATTTTATTCCAAGGCCTGAGTTGGAGCTAGCAGCTCCACCGAGCTTTGTCGGTATCCAAGATGGAGATCTCCGGTGCTGGGTGGGGGAGGGGTGGCCTTCCCTCCTCTGCTCCCTGAGAAGGAGTGAGGACATCAGGCTTCTACTCACGCCGAGTGGTAGTTCCTGGGTCGTCTCTAGTCTGCGAATTGCAGGATGAAAATGTCCACTCCTTGTCGGTTCTTGCTGGTGTTGAGTAGAATCCGCTCACCCACTGCGTCTGCCTCCTTCTTCCGGGGCTCTCTGTGGCTCAGGTAGGCTCCTGCGCTTGCCTGCCACCGCCACAGCTGCTGCCGCCACGGCGGCTGCTGGCAAGCACTCAGAAGTGTCTCCTTGCCTGGGATTCCCTCTCTGGCCTATCTCTCTGTCCTGTGATGGCACACTTGGTGTAATTCTCTGGCTTAGGACTGTTCCCTGGAACTCTAAAACTGCTTTCTATGCGAGAGCTTACTTAGGCTCCAGCTTCTCCTCCGCCATCTTCCCCGATATTGTCTATTTCTATTTAGCAGCATGCCTCTCCTTTGGGGAAGGTGTAGAGTTCTCACAATTTGGGGACCTTGTCCTTAAAACAAGGTCCCCAAATTGTGAGTGCTCTTTCTTGTTATTTGCATGCTGTGTTCCCACAACCTCCTCAGCTCTCCCAATATTTCAAAGAAAACTTTTGACCTATGGCTGATGATACCAAAAGGGGCTGTGAACCATGCCAGGATGCACATAGGAGCTGCTAGAGACCCAAATATGCTGTCTATTTCTCTTTGGTGTCTTGTCTGTTCTTTATGGAAGGTGTAGAATATTCCCAACTAAGGCACCATAAAACAGTTCTGTTTTAATGCCCCCAAGTTCTCAGTGCTCTATCTTGTCGTTTGAAGCCGGATCTTGTTAACATTGGTCAGCTCAACCAGAATTGCAAGGATAATTTGGGACTGGTTTCTGTGGAGAGTGTAAGGGTCATTGACCCAGTCTAGGATGCATACCTGATAAATATGCTATCTCTCCTTAGAGGCTTGTCTCAACTTTGGGAAAGGTGAAGAGCATTCAGAACTTAGGGTCCTTAAAACAATTCAACTTTAAGGTCCTAGTTCTCAGGGCGCTATCCTGTCGTTTTCGTCCTGAGCTGCTTAACACTGCTCTGCAATCCATAATGGAAAGGAAAAAATTAGCACTGGTTAATGGGGCCAGTGTAACGTGGTTTACGCCCTTCTAGGATGCAGACCGAAGTTGCCTGGGATAGACCGATGCTGTCTAACTCTCCTTAGTGCCCTGTCTTTCCTTTGGGGAATGTGTAGAACATTCAGAACTTGGTAAAACAATAATGTTTTAATGCGCCAAAGTTCTGAGTGCTCTATCTTGCCTTTGCATCCTGAGTTCCAAAATAATTATCACCTCTCCCAAAATTAGAAGGAAAAAAAATTGCACTGTTATTGTAGACAGAATGAGGCACTTTCAAAATTGCTAGGATGCAGAGCAGAGCTTCTTGGGAAAGAGGTTTGCTGTGAATTTCTCTTTGGAGGCATGTCTTTTACTTGGGGAAGGTGTAGAACCCTCCTTCCTTTAGGGCCTTAAGACTGTTTTAAGATCCCCATGTTCTGAGTACTCTATCTTGTTGTTTGTACCTGAGCTCCCTAACACTGGTCACCTCTCCCAGAATTGGAAGAACTAAGTTTGGACTAGTTACTGTGGATGGTGCATGGAGCAGTAAGTCCTGCTAGGATTCAGAACACAATGGCCTGTGATAGAATGATGCTGTCTATTTCTCTTTAGTGGATTGTCTCTCTTTTGGGAAAAGTTTAGAGCACTCAGAACTTGAAGAACTTAAAACAATTTTGTTTATGGTCCCCAAATTCTGAGAGCTCTGTCTTGTTGTTTGCATCATGTGCTCCCAAACCCTCCACAGCTCTCCCAAAATTGCAAGGAAAAAATATTGACCTGAGGATGGTCACACCAACAAGGCCTTTGAACCCTCCCAGGATGCACACAGGGACTGATAGAGACTGAAAGATGTTGTCTATTTCTCTTTGGTGGCTGGTCTCGCCTTTTTGGAAGGTATAGAGCATTCAGAACTTGGGCCTCATAAAACAATTCTATTTTAAGTTCCCCACAATCTCAATGTTCTATCTTGTCGTTTTCATCCTGAGCTCCCACATACTGGTCAGCTCTCCCAGAATTGAAAGAAAAAATTGTTTTATGGCTCCAAATTTCTTAGGGCTCCATCTTGTCGTTTGCATGCTGAGTTCCCAAACACTTTTGACCTCTCCCAGAATTAAAAGGAAAAAAAAATTGCACCTGTTTTTGTAGACAGAATGAGGCACTTTCAGTATTGCTAGGATGCAGGGAGAGCTTCTTGGGAAAGATGGGTGCTGTGAATTTCTCTATGGAGGCATGTCCCTCCTTTGGAGTAACTGTAGAGCCTTCCTTCCTTGGAGGCCTTAAAACTGTTTTAAGGTCCACAAGTTCTGAGTGCTCTGTCTTTTCGTTTGCATGCTGAACTCGCTAACACTGGTAAGCTCTCCGAGAACTGGAAGAAATAATTTTGACTGGTTACTGTGGACAGTGTAAGGGACTTCCAGCCCTGCTAGGATAGAGACTGGAGTTGCCAGGGAAAGAACAACACTGTATAATTCTCCTTAGTGGCTTGTCTCTCTTTTGGGGAATGTGTAGAGCATTCAGAACTTGGGCTCCTGAAAACATTATTTTACGGCGCCGAGGTTCTGAGTGTTCTATCTTGTCGTTTGCATCCTGAGTTCCCAAACATTTTTCACCTCTCCCAGAATTAAAAGGAAATAAACTACACCTGTTATTGTAGACAGAATGAGGCACTTGCAGTCTTGCTAGGATGCAGAGCTTCTTCGGAAAGATGGGTGCACTGAATTTTTCTTAAATGCGTGTCTGTCCTTTGGGGAAGGTGTAGAGCCTTCCTTCCTTGGGTGCCTTAAAACTGTTTTAAGCTCCCCACATTCTGAGTGCTATATCTTGTCGTTTGCATACTGAGCTCCGTAACACTGGTCAGCTCTCCCAAAATTGGAAGAAAAAAAATTGGACTGTTTACTGTGGACAGTGCAAGAGGCTTTAAGCCCTGCTAGGATGCTGAACGGAGTTGCCTGAGACAGAAAGATGCTGTCTATTTGTCTTAGTGGCTTCTTCCCCCTTTGGGAAAAGTGTAGAGCACTCAGAACTTAGGGACCTTAACACAATTTTATGTTAAGGTCCCCATGTTCTCAGTGCTCTATCTTGTCATTTTCATCCAAGCTCCCTAACACTGGACAGCTCTCCCAGAATTGCAAGGAAATAATTGGAACTTGTTACTGTGGACAGTTTAAGGGACTTGAAGCCCTGCTAGGATGCAGACCGCAGTTACCTGTGATACAATGATGCTGTCTATTTCTCTTTAGAGGCTTGTCTATCCTTTGGTGGATTGTAGAGCATTCAGAACTTGGGCACCATAAAATAATGTTTACCGCACTGAAGTTCTGAGTGCTCTGTCTTGTTGTTTACATCATGAGATCGCAAAAACATTTCAGCTCTCCCAGAATGGTAAGGAAATAATTGAACCTGTGATTGTAGACAGTATGAGGCACTTTCTTTCTTGCTAAGATGCTGACCAGAGCATCTTGGAAAGATTGGTGCTGTCAATTTCTCTGTGGAGGCTTGTCCATTCTTTGGGGAGGGAGTAAAGGCCTCATTGCTTGGGGGCCTTAAAACTGTTTCAAGGTCCCCAAGTTTTCAATGCTCTCTCTTTTCGTTTGCATGCTGAACTCGCTAACACTGGTCAGCTCTCCCAGAATTGGAAGAAAAAATTGGACTCCTTACTGTGGACAGGGTATGGGGCTCTCAGCCTGCTAGGATGCAGACTGGAATTGCCTGGGCTAGAAAGATGCTGTCTATTTCTATTTAGTGGCTTGTCTCTCCTTTGGGGAAGGTTTAGAGCATACAGAATTTGTTTCCTAAAAAACAAGTTTGTTATAAGGAACCGAAGTTCTGAGTGCTCTATCTTGTCATTTGCGTCCTGAGCTCCCAAACAATTTTCAGCTCTCCCAGAATTGCAAGGAATATAATTGGACCTATTATTGTAGACAGTATGAGGCATTTTCAGTCTTGCTAGGATGTAGAGTAGAGCTTCTTGGGAAAGATCAGTACTGTCAATTTCTCATTGGAGGCTTGACTTTCCATTGGGGAAGGAGTTGAGCCTCCTTACTTTGGGACCTTAAAACCTTTTTTTTTTTTTAATTTAATTTAATTTTATTTGTGAACATACTGTACAGAGGAGTTACAGTTAGTTACATGGGCAGGATAATGCGTACATTTCTTACCAAGCATTGCAGCCTCCTCCTTTGTTTATCCTTCACATCCCTTCCCAGCCTCCCCCCTCCCGCCCTAATCCCAATCCTTCTCCTTCCCCCCCCCCCCCCGCACCAACGTTGTAAAGCTCATTTTGGACATGACAACTTGTACTTCTCATTGTTGCAACAGGTCCACCTGTATCCTTAAACAACTGGTTTTTCCCCATCTCCTCCACAAGTTATACTGACATCAACTATAGTGAAAGCAGGGGTTATACTGTGGAGGAGGGACATACAAAGCAACAAAGAGATAATCTTATAAATGTGTTAGAAACACATGCATGAAAGAAAAAAAACATTAAAATACACATCTAAGGGTTCATTTTCCTGACATCACATTATCTGACCTTTTCCGCTTGACTCATACATATACTAGATATTACAAATAAGGGAAATCATGGGACCTACGTTTCTTTGGGCCTGGCTTACTTCACTTAATATAATTTTTTCCAAGTTTTTCCATTTCCTAACAAATGGGGCAATGTCATTCTTTCTGATGGAGGCATAGAATTCCATTGTGTATATATACCACATTTTCTTGATCCATTCATCTACTGAGGGGCATCTGGATTGGTTCCATATCTTAGCTATGGTAAATAATGCTGCAATAAACCTTAAAACCTTTTTAAGGTGACCAAATTATGAGTGATCTATCTTTATCTTGTCATTTGCATGCTAAGGTCGCTAACACTGGCAAGCTCTCCCAGAATTGGGGAAAAAAATTGGACTTGTTTCTGTGGACAGTGTGCGGAGCATTAAGCCTTGATGGATGCAGACCACAGTTTTTTGAGCAGCTTGTCTTCCTTTGGGAAAGGTTTAGAGAACTCAGAACTTAGGGATATTAACACAATTTTATTTTAAGGTCCCCAAGTTCTCAGTCCTCTATCTTGTCATTTTCACCAGGGCTCCCAAAACATCCTGAGCTCTCCCAATATTTCATAAAAACTTTTGACCTATGGCTGGTGATACCGAGAGGTGCTGTGAACCAAGCCAGGATGCACATAGGACCTATTACAGAATGAAATATGCCATCTATTTCTCTTTGGTGCCTTGTCTCTTCATTATGGAAGGGGTAAAGGATGCAGACCGACGTTGCCTGGGATACAATGATTCTGTCTAACTCTCCTTAGTGCCCTGTCATTCCTTTCTGAAATGTGAAGAGCATTCAGAACTTGGTCACCGTAAAACAATAATGTTTTAAGGCGCCGAAGTTCTGAGTGCTCTATCTTGTCCTTTGCATCTTTAAAACAATTGTGTTTATGGTTCCCAAATTCTGAGGGCTCTTTCTCGTTTGCATGCTGTGTTCCCAAACCCTCCACAGGTCTACCAAAATTACAAGGAAAAAATTTGACCTGCAGATGGTGACTCCAAGAGGGGCTTTGAACCATGCCAGGATGCACACAGGGGCTGCTAGAAACTGAACGATGTTGTCTATTTCTCTTTGGGGGCTGGTCTTTCCTTTTTCGAAGGTATAGAGCATACAGAACTTGTGCACCATAAAACAATTCTGTTTTAAGTGTCCCACATTCTCAGTGATCTATCTTGTCGTTTTCATCCTGGGCTCCCTAACACTGTCCAGCTCTCCCTGAATTGCAAGGAAAAAATTGGGACTTGTTACTCTGGACAGTGTAAGGGGCCTTAAGCCCTGCTAGGGTGCAGACCGCAGTTGCCTGTGATAGAACAATGGTGTCTATTTCTCATTAGTGGCTTGTATCTCCTTTGAGGAATTGTAGAGCACTCAGAACTTGGGCACCATAAAATATTGTTTACCTCACTGAAGTTCTGAGTGCTCTATCTTGTCTTTTGCAACCTGAGATCTCAAAAACGTTTCACCCCTCTATGTGGTAAGGAAAAAAACTGAACCTGTGATTTTATTTTATTTATTTATTTTTTATTGTGAAAACACTGTACAGAGGGGTTACAATTACATGTGAAAGATAATGAGTAAATTTTTATAAAGTATTGTAACGTCCTCCTTTGTTTCCCCTTCCCATCTCTTCCCATCTTCCTCCTGCCCCCGCACCTAATCCTCCCCATTACCACTGCCCCCTGCCCCCACACCAAAGTTGTAAAGTTCATTTTCGCCATAACGAAATGGATATCTCATTGTTGCAATGGGACCAACCATATCCCTATGTAAACCAATTGTTTTTCCCCTGCCCCTTCACAAATTATACTGACATGAAATCAAGTGAAAGCAGGCGTTATACTGTGGGGGAGGGACTTACAAACAACAAGGTAATAATCTTATAAATGTGTTATAAACATATGCTTCATAGAAAAAAAACATTTGAATACATATCTTAAGGTTCATTTCCCTACCATCAACTTCTGTGACTTTTTTTGCTTTACTCAAACTTTCGTTTGCATGCTGAACTCGCCGACACAGGTCAGCTCTCCCAGAACTGGAAGAAAAATTGGACTGGTTACAATGGCCAGTTTAAGGGGCTTTCAGCCATTCTAGGATGCAGACCAGAGTTGCCTGGTCTAGACAGATGCAGTCTATTTCTATTTAGCGGATTGTCTCTCCTTTGGGGAAGGAGTAGATCATTCAGAATTTGGGCCCTGAAAAACAATTTTGTTTTAAGATGCCGAAGTTCTGAGTGCTCTATCTTGTCGTTTGCATCCTGTGCTCCCAAACACTTTTCAGCTCTCCCAGAATTGCTAGGAATATAATTGGACCTGTTATTTTTGACAGTATGAGGCACTTTCAGTCTTGCTAGGATGTAGATTAAGGCTTAGTGGGAAAGGTCGGTGCTGTCCATTTCTCTTTGGAGGCTTGTCTCTCCATTGGGGAAGGAGTAGAGCCTCCTCACTTTGGGACCTTAAAACTGTTTTAAGGTCACCAAATTCTGAGTGCTCTATCTTGTCGTTTGCATCCTGAGCTCGCTAACACTGGTCAGCTCTCCCAGAATTGGAAGAAAAAAATTGGACTGGTCTCTGTGGACAGTGTGAGGGGCAATAAGCCCAGATGGATGCAGACCAGAGTTCCCTAAGCTAGAAAAATGCAGTCTATTTCTATTTAGTTGCTTTTCTCTCCTTTGGGGAAGGTAAGGAGCACTCACAATTGTTTTATGGTACCCAAGTTGTGAGGGCTCTTTCTTGTTATTTGCATCCTGTGCTCCCAAAACCTCCTCAGCTCTCCCAATATTTCAAAGAAAACTTTTGACCTATGGCTGGTGATACCAAGAGGGGCTGTGAACCATGCCAGGATACACATAGGCGCTACTAGTGCCCAAAATATGCTGTCTATTTCTCTTTGGTGGCTTGTCTCTTCATTATGGAAGGTGTAGAGTATTCACAACTGAGGCGCCAAAAAAGTTGTTTTAAGGTCCCCACGTTCTCAGGGCTCTATCTTGTCGTTTTAATCCTGTGCTTCCTAACACTGCTCAGCAATCCCAGAATTGCAAGGAAAAAATTGGGACTGGTTAATGGGGACAGTGTAAGGAGGTTTAAGCCCTGCTAGGATGCAGACCAAAGTTGCCTGGGATAGACCAATGCTGACTAACTCTCATTAGTGCCCTGTCTTTCCTTTGGGGAATGGGTAGAGCATTCAGAACTTGGTCACCGTAAAACAATAATGTTTCAAGGCACCAAACTTCTGAGTGCCCTGTCTTGTTCTTTGCATCCTGAATTCCAAACCACTTTTGATGTATCTCAGAATTAAAAGGAAAAAAATTGCACCTGTTATTGTAGACAGAATGAGGCACTTTCAATATTGCTAGGATGCAGAGCAGAGCTTCTTGGGAAAGATGGGTGCTGTGAATTTCTCTTTGAAGGCGTGTCTCTTCCTTGGGGAAGGTGTAGAGCCCTCCTTCCTTGGGACCTTAAGACTGTTTTAAGATCCCCATATTCTGAGTATGCTATCTTGTCATTTGTATCTGAGCTCCCTAACACTTGTCACCTCTCCCAGAATTGGAAGAACAAAGTTTGGACTGTTTACTGTGGATAGTGCAAGGGGCATGAAGCCCTGCTAGGATTCAGAACACAGTTGCCTGGGACAGAACGATGCTTTCTATTTCTCCTAAGTGGCTTGTCTCTCTTTTGGGAAAAGGTTAGAGCACTCAGAACTTGGAGACTTTAAAACAATTTTCTTTATGATCCCCAAATTCTGAGAGCTCTTTCTTGTTGTTTGCATCCAGTGTTCCCAAACTCCACAGCACTCCCAAAATTGCAAGGAAAAAATATTGACCTGAGAATGGTGACACCAAGAGACATTTTGAACCCTGCCAGGATGCACACAGGGGCTGCTAGAGACTGAAAGATGTTATCTATTTCTTTTGGGAGCTGGTCTTTCCTTTTTCAAAGGTATAGAGCATTCAGAACTTGGGTGCCATAAAACAATTCTGTTTTAAGTTCCCCACATGCTCAGTGCTCTATCCTGTCGTTTTCATCCTGAGCTCCCTAACACTGGTTAGCTCTCCTTGAATTACAAGGAAAAAATTGGAACTTGTTACTGTGGACAGTGTAAGGGACTTTAAGCCCTGCTTGGATGTAGACCGCAGTTGCCTGTGATAGAATGATGCTTTCTATTTCTCTTTAGTGGCTTGTATCTCCTTTGAGGAATTATAGAGCATTCAGATCTTTGGCATCAAAAATATTATTAGCACACCGAAGTTCTGAGTGCTCTGTCTTGTCCTTTACATCCTGAGATCTCAAAAACATTTCAGCCTTCACAGTGGTAAGGAAAAATTCTGAACCTGTGATTGTAGACAGTATGAGACATTTTCTTTCTTGCTAGGATGCAGACCAGAGCTTCTTGGGAAGATATGTGCTGTCAATTTCTCTAGGTAGGCTTGTCACTCCTTAGGAGAAGGAGTAAAGCCCTCATTGCTTGGGGGCTTTAAAACTGTTTCAAGGCCCACAACTTCTGAGTGCTTCATCTTTTCTTTTTTTTAAGACAAATTTATTTATTTATTTATTTATTTTTATAGTGAAAATAATGTACAGAAGCGTTAAAATCACATGGGCAATATAATGAGTACATTTTTCATAAAGTATTATAACATCCTCCTTTGTTCCCCTTCCCATCCCTTCCCATCCTCTCCCTGCCTCCTCACCCAATCCTCCCCATTCCTCCTGCCCCCCCCCCGCAAGAAAGTTGTAAAGTTCGTTTTCGACATAACTAGATGTATTTCTCATAGTTGCAATGGGTCCACCTGTATCCCTACTTAAGCGAATTGTTTTTCCCCTTCCCCTCCACAAATTATACCATCCTGAACCTGCATGTTCCCAACAGAGATAATTTGGCTGAACACAGCCGTGGTCCACTTAGAGCCTGATATATCCAGTGCAATCCATAGCAATGGATGGAAGTTGGTCGCATCCAAAACAACTGATGTCCTGTTCTCAAAACTTTAACAGAGTGCCATAAGTAGAGGTTCAACTTCATCCTAAAGGAGAGTAGAATGTTGCCGTAAAAGCTGTAATCAGTAGCACTCAGGTGAGAAGAACAGGAAGCAGATATTCCCAGTCAACTGGCAGTGTCCTTTAGGTACAAGCTTATCTGGCTGCAACATCTGAATGTTTGCAACATCAGCAGAGGTCTGCCTGCGCAATTGTGCATCAATGCAAACTGCGTAACCTTGTAAAACTTCACCGGTGTACAAGAAACCACAGAGGATTTACAAGGATATATTAACCAGGAACATCTGGAGGCCGGCTGGAAGCAAGATTCTAGAATTCTTCCGAAGAAGACTTGAAAGTAGTGAAACGCTGTTCTGTTGCAAGAACTCAGAACCTGATTCTGCATGTTCCCAGCAGAGGTCAATTGGCTGAACACAACCATAGACTAATTACAGCCTGATATATCCAGTGCCGTCCACAGAAATGGATGGACAGTGGTCACGTCACACACAACTGAATTCTGGTCTCAAAACTTTAACAGAGTGCCATAAGTAGAGGTTCAAATTACTCTGCAGGTGGAGTAGAGTATAGCCACAAAAGTTGAAATCAGTAGCACTCAGATGAAAAGAATGGTAAGCAGATATTCCCAGTCTGCTGGCAGTGTACTACTGGGACAAGCATTCTGGCTGCCACGTCTGAATGTTTGCAAGCACGACAGAGCTCTACAAGCGCAATTGTGCAGCAATGCAAACTGTGTAACCTTGCCAAAATTCACGGGTGTAGAAGAAACCACGGAGGATTTACAAGGAGATATTAACCTGAGACACCTGGAGGCCTGCCGGCAGCAAGATTCTGGAATGCTTCCTAAGAAGCCTTGAAAGTAGTGAAATGCTTTTCTGTTAAAATAACTCAGAAACTCATAATTAGTGTTCCCAGCAGAGGTCATTTGGCTGAACACAACCATGGACTAATTAGAGCCTGATATATCCACTGCCGTCCATACGAATGAATGGACAGTGACCGCTTCCCAAACAAATGATGTCTGCTTCTCAAAACTTCAACACTGTGTCATAAGTAGAGGTTATACTTACTCCTCAGGGTGAAGAGAGTGTAGTGGTAAAAGCTCTAATCAGTAACACTCAGGTGGGAAGAACGGGAAGAAGATATTCCCAGTCAGCTGTCAGCATTCTAGAGGGACAAACACAAATGGCTGCCACTTCTGAGTGCTTCCAACCATTTACAAGGAGATATTAACCTGGAAAGCCTCGAGGCCTGCCCACAGCAAGATTCTAGAATTCTTCAAAAGAAGCCTTGAAAGTAGTGAAACGCACTTCTGTTGCAATAACTCAGACCCTCATTCTGAGTGTTCTTGGAAGAGGTCAATTGGCTGAACACAACCATGGACTAATTAGAGCCTCATATATCCTGTGCTGTCCATAGTAATGAATAGACTTTGGCGGCATCCCAAACAAGTGAGGTCTGCTTCCCAAAACTTCAACACAGTGTCATAAGTAGAGGTTCTACTTACTCCTCAGGGTGAAGAGAGTGTAGTGGTAACAGCTCTAATCAGTAACACTCAGATGGGAAGAATGGGAAGCAGATATTCCTTTTCACCTGGTAGCATCCTAGGGGGACAAGCACAAATGCCTGCCACATCTGAGTGCTTGCAACCACTGCAGAACTCGGCAGGCACAATTGTGCCATAATACAAACTGAGTAACATTGCCAATCTTCAAGCGTGAAGAAGAAACCACTGAGGATTTAGAAGGAGATATGAACCTGGAACACCTGGCAGCCTGCCGGCTAACAGAATCTGGAATTCTTCCTAAGAAAACTTGAAAGTAGTGAAACGCTGTTCTGTTGCAAGAACTCAGAACCTGATTCTGCATGTTCCCGGCAGAGGTCATTCGGCCTAACACAACGGTGGACAACTTAGAACCTGATATATCCACTGCCATCCATAGCAACGGATGGACTTTGGTCGCATCCCACACAATTGAGGTCTGCTTCTCAAAACTTTAACAGAGTGCCATAAGTAGAGGTTCAACTTACTCCTCAGGTTGAATAGAGTGTAGCCGTCAAAGCTGTAATCAGTAGCACTCAGGTGAGAAGAAGGGGAAGCAGATATTCCCAGTCAGCTGGCAGTGTCTTACGGGAACAAGCATATCTGGCTGCCATGTATGAATGTTGGCAAGCGTGGCAGAACTCTGCAGGCACAATTGTGCAGCAATGCCAACTGCGTAACCTTGCCAAACTTCATGGGTGTAGAAGACAATATGGAGGATTTACAAGCAGATATTAACCCCGAACACCTGGAGGCCTGCCGACAGCAAGATTCTGAAATACTTCCTAAGAAGCCTTGAAAGTAGTGAAACGCTCTTCTATAGCAATAACTCAGAACATCATTGTGAGTATTCCCAGCAGAGATCATTCTGCTGGTGACAACCGTGGACTAATTAGAGCCTAATATATCCAGTGCCATCCATAGGAATGGATGGACAGTGGCCGCGTCACAAACAACTGAGGTCTACTTCTCAAAACTTCAACACAGTGTCATAAGTAGAGGTTCTACTTACACCTCAGGATGAAGAGAGTATAGTGGTAACAGCTCTAATCAGTAACACTCAGGTGGGAAGAACGGGAAGCAGATATGCCCAGGTAGCTAGCAGCATCTTAGGGGGACAATCACAAATGGCTGCCACTTCTGAGTGCTTGAAACCACTGCAGAGCTCTGTAGGCGCAATTGTGCAGTAAGGCAAACTGAGTAACATTGCCAAACTTCAGGTGTGTAGAAGAAACCACTGAGGATTTAGAAGGAGATATGAACCAGGAACACCTAGCATCCTGCTGGCTGTTAGAATTTGGAATTCTTCCTTAGAAGACTTGAAAGTAGTGAAACGCTGTTCAGTTGCAAGAACTCAGAATCTGATTCTGCATGTTCCCGGCAGAGGTCATTCGGCTGAACACAACGGTGGACTACTTACAGCCTGTTATATCCAGTGCCATCCATAGCAACGGATGGATGTTGGTCCCGTCCCACACAACTGAGGTCTGGTTCTCAAAACTTTAACAGAGTGCCATAAGTAGAGGTTCAACTTGCTCCTCAGGTTAAGTAGAGTGTAGCTGTAAAAGCTGCAATCAGTAGAACTCATGTGAGCAGAACAGGAGGCAGATATTCCCAGTCAGCTGGCAGTGTCCTACGGGGACAGGGGACAAGCATATACGACTGCCACGTCTGATTGTTTGCAACCACAGCAGAGCTCTACAGGTGCAATTGTGTGACAATTCCAACTGCGTACCCTTGCCAAACTTCATGGGTGTAGAAGAAACCATGTAGGATTTACAAGGAGATATTAACCCAGAACACCAGGAGGCCTGCCGGCAGCAAGATTCTGGAATTCTTCCGAAGAAGCCTTGAAAGTAGTGAAATGCTCTTCTGTTGTAATAACTCAGACTCTTACTATGATTGTTCCTGGCAGAGGTCATTCAGCTGAACACAACCATGGAATAATTAGAGCCTGATATATCCAGTGCCATCCATACGAATGGACGGACAGTGACCGCGTCACAAACAACTGAGGTCTACTTCTCAAAACTTCAACACAGTGTCATAAGTAGAAATTCTAAATACTCCTCTGGATGAATAGAGTGTAGTGGTAAAAGGTCTAATGAGTAACACTCAGGTGGGAAGAATGGGAAGCAGATATTCCCAGTCAGCTGGCAGCATCCTAGGGGGACAAGCACAAATGGCTGCCACTTCTGAGTGCTTCCAATCACTGCCGAACTCGGCAGGCGCAATTGTGCAGTAATGCAAACTGAGTAACATTGCCAAACTTCAGGCATGTAGAAGAAACCACTGAGGATTTACAAGAAGATATGAACCCGGAACACCTGGGAACCTGCCGGCTGCCAGAATCTGGAATTCTTCTTAAGAAGATTTGAAAGTAGTGAAACCTTGTTTTGTTGCAAGAACTCAGAACCTGATTCTGCATGTTCCCGGCAGAGGTCATTTGGCTGAACACAAAGGTGGACTACTTAGAGCCTGATAGATCCAGTGCCATCCATAGCAATTGATGGACGTTGGTTGCTTCCCACACAACTGAGGTCTGGTTCTCAAAACTTTAACAGACTGCCATAAATAGAGGTCCAACTTACTCCTCAGGTTGAGTAGAGTGTAGCTGTAAAAACTGTAATCAGTAGCAATCAGGTGAGAAGATCGGGAAGCAGATATTCCCATTCAGCTGATAGTGTCCTACGGGGACAGGGGACAAGCATATCTGGCTGCCATGTCTGAATGTTTGCAACCGCGGCAGAACTCTGCAGGCACAATTGTGCAGCAATGCAAACTGCGTAACCTTGCAGAACTTCATGGGTGGAGAAGAAACCACGGAGGAGTTACAAGGAGATATTAACCCAGAACACCTGGAGGCCTGCCGACAGCAAGATTCTGGAATTCTTCCTAAGAAGCCTTGAAAGTAGTGAAAGGCTCTTATGTTGCAATAACTCAGACCCTAATTCTGAGTGTTCCTGGCAGAGGTCATTTGGCTGAACCCAACCCTGGACTAATTAGAGCCTGATATATCCAGAACCGTCCACAGTAATGGAAGGACAGTGGCCGCTTCCCAAACAACTGATATCTGCTTCTCAATACTTCAACACAGTGTCATAAATAGAGGTCCTGCTTACTCCTCAGGGTGAAGAGAGTGTAGTGGTAACTGCTCTAATCAGTAACACTAAGGTGGGAAGAACGGGACGCAGATATTCCCAGTCACTTGGCAGCATCCTGGGAGGACAATCACAAATGGCTGACACTTCTGAGTGCTTGCAACCACTGCAAAACTCTGCAGGCGCATTTGTGCAGTAACGCAAACTGAGGAACATTGCCAAGCTTCCGGTGTGTAGAAGGAACAACTGAGGATTTACAAGGAGATATGAACCCAGAACACATGGCAGCCTGCCGGCTGCCAGAATCTGGAATTCTTCCTAAGAAGACTTGAAAGTAGTGAAACGCTATTCTATTGCAATCACTCAGAACATGATTCTGCATGTTCCCGGCAGAGGTCATTCGGCTGAACACAACTGTGGACTACTTAGAGCCTGATATATCCAGTGTCATCCATAGCAATGGATGGAGGTTGGTCCCGTCCCATACAACTGAGGTCTGGTTCTCAAATCTTTAACAGAATGCCATAACTAGAGGTTGAACTTACTCCTCAGGTTGAGTAGAGTGTAGCCGTAAAAGCTGTAAAGAGTAGCACTCAGGTGAGAACGGGAAGCAGACATTTCCAGTCAGCTGGCACTGTCCTACGGGGACAAGCATAACTGGCTGGCTGCCACATCTGAATGTTTGCAACCGCGGCAGAGCTCTGCAGGTGCAATTGTGCAGCAATTCAAACTGTGTTACCTTGAAAAACTTCCCCGGTACAGATGAAACCAGGGAATATTTATAATGAGATATTAACCCGGAACGCCTGGAGGCCTGCCGGCAGCAAGATTTGGAATTCTTCCTAAGAAGTCTTGAAAGTAGTGAAACGCTCTTCTGTTGCAATAACTCAGAACCTCATTCGGAGTGTTTGCGGCAGAGGTCATTTGGCTGACCACTACTAATTAGAGCTAATTAGACTAATTAGAGCCTGATATTTCCAGTGCCATCCATAGTAATGGATGGACAGTGGCCGTGTCCCAAACAACTGAGGTCTGCTTCTCTAAACTTACACACAGTGTCATAAGTAGAAGTTCTACTTACTCCTCAGCCTAAAGAAAAGTGTACGGGTAGAAGCTATAATCAGTAACACTCAGGTGGGAAGAACGGGAAGCAGATATTCCCAGTTAGCTGGCAGCATCCAAGGAGGACTAGCACAAATGGCTACCACTTCTGAGTGGTAGCCATAACTCTGTTCCCAGCAGAGGTCATTCGGCTGAACACAACCGTGGACTAATTAGAGCCTGATATATCCAGTGCAGTCCATAGGAATGGATGGACAGTGGCCGCGTCCCAAACAACTGAGGTTTGCTTCTCAAAACTTCAACACAGTGTCATAAGTAGAGGTTATACTTACTCCTGAGGGTGAAGAGAGTGTACGGGTAAAAACAATAATCAGTAACACTTAGGTGGGCAGAATGGGAAGCAGCTATTCCCAGTCAGCTGGCAGCATCCTAGGGGGACAAGCACAAATGGCTACCACTTCTGAGTGCTTGAAACCACTGCAGAGCTCTGCAGGTGCACTTGTGCAGTAATGCAAACTGAGTAACACTGCCAAACTTCAGGCGTGTAGAAGAAACCACTGAAGATTTACAAGGAGATATGAACCCAGAACAACTGGAAGCTTGCCGTCTGCCTGAATCTGGAATTCTTCCTAAGAAGACTTGAAAGTAGTGAAATGCTGTTCTGTTGCAGGAACTCAGAACCTGATTCTGCATGTTCCTGGCAGAGGTCATTCAGCTGAACACAACGATGGACTACTTAGAGCCTGATATATCCAGTGCCATCCATAGCAATGGATGGATGTGGTCGCATACCACAAAACTGAGGTCTGCTTCTCAAAACTTTAACAGAGTGCAGTAAGTAGAGGTTCAACTTACTCCTCCGGTTGAGTAGAGTGTATCCGTGAAAGCTGTAATGAGTAGCACTTGGGTGAGAAGGACGGGAAGCAGATATTCCCAGTCAGCTGGCAATGTCCTACGGGGACTTGGGACAAGCATATCTGGCTGCCATGTCTGAATGTTTGCAACCACGGCAGAGCTTTTCAGGTGCAATTGTGCAGCAATGCAAACTGTGTAACCTTGCCAAACTTCACAGGTATAGAAGAAACCACGGAGGATTTACAAGGAGATATTAACCCAGAACACCTGGAGGCCTGCCGGTAGCAAGATTCTGGAATTCTTCCTAAGAAACCTTGAAAGTAGTGAAACACTCTTCTGTTGCAATAACTCAGAACCTCAATCTGAGTGTAAATGGTAGAGGTCATTCGACTCACCACAAACGTGAAATTTTCAGAGGCTGATATTTTCAGTGCCGTCCCCAGCAAAGGATAGACTTCGGTCGCGTTCCAAAACAATGAAAACTGGTTCTTAAATCTTCAACACAGTGCCATAAATAGATGTCCAACTTAATCCTGAGGTTGAGGAAAGTGTAGCTCTAAAAGCTGTAATCAGCAGAATGCAGTAGGGCAGAACAGGAAGCAGATATTCCCATTCAGTTGGCAGCGTCCTACGGAGGCAAGCACAACTTGCTGCCACTTATGAAAGCTCACAACAGCAGCAGTGCTCTTCAGGTGCAATTGTGCAGCAATGCAAAATGAGTAACCTTGCCAAATTTCAGTGGTGTAGAAGAAACCATGTAGAATTTACAAGGAGATATTTGCCCAGAACACCTGGGCCCTTGTGGTAACAAGATTCAGGAAATCTTCCAAAGAAGCCTGGGAAGCAGTGAAATACTCTTACGTTGCACTGACTTAGAATCTCATTCTGAGTGTACATGGCAGAGCTCATTCAACTCAGCACAACCATGAAATATTTAGAGGCTGATGTTTCCGGTGCCGATGATAGCAGTGAATAGACTTCAGTCGCGTCCCAAACAAATGAAGACTGGTTCTCAAATCTTCAACACAGTGCCAAAGTTAGAGGTTCAACTTACTCCTCAGGTTGAGGAGATTGTAGATCTAAAAGCTGTAATCAGCAGGATTCAGTTGGGCAGTAGAGGAAGCGGATATTCCCAGTCAGCTGGCAGCGTCCAACACGGACAAGCACAACTGGCTGCCACTTCTGAATGCTTGCAACCCCTGCAGAGCTCTGCAGTCGCAAATGTGCAGCAATCCAAACTGAGTCACCTTGCCAAACTTCAGGGGTCTAGAAGAAACTATGCAGGATTTACAAGGAGATATTGACCCGGAACACCTGGACCCTTCTGGCAACAAGATTCAGGAATTCTTCCTCAGAAAACT
Organism: Dipodomys spectabilis; assembly: GCF_019054845.1. Taxonomy (NCBI): domain Eukaryota; kingdom Metazoa; phylum Chordata; class Mammalia; order Rodentia; family Heteromyidae; genus Dipodomys; species Dipodomys spectabilis. The sequence goes on from NW_024870760.1 coordinate 72,454, forward strand.
TGAAAGCAGTGAAATGCTCTTATGTTGCAATGACTCAGAACCTCATTCTGAGTGTACACGGCAGAGGTCATTCAACTCAGCACAACCGTGAAATATGTAGAGGCTGATATTTCTGCTGCCGTCCATAGCAATGGATAGTCATCGGTCGCATCTCAAACAAATGAAAACTGTTTCTTCAGTCTTCAAAACAGTGCCATAAGTAGAGGTTCAACTTACCCTCAGGTTGAGGAGGGTGTAGCACTAAAAGCTGTAATCAGCAGGATTCAGTAGGGCAATACAGGAAGCAGATATTGCCAGTCAGCTGGTCACATCCAAAGGAGACAAGCACAACTGGCTGCCATTTCTGAATGCTTGCAACCGCTGAAGAGCTCTGCAGGCACAATTGTGCAGCATTGCAAACTGAAAAACATTGCCAAACTTCAGGGTTGTAGAAGAAACCATATGGGAATTACAAGGAGATATTGACCCAGAAAACCTGGGCCCTTCTGGCAAAAAGATTCAGGAATTCTTCCTAAGAAGCCTTGAAAGCAGTGAAATGCTCTTATGTTGCAATGAGTCAGAACCTCATTCTGAGTGTAAACGGCAGAATTCATTCGACTCACCACAAACATGAAATATTTAGAGGCTGATATTTTCGGTGCCAACCACAGCAGTGGATAGAATTCGGTCACGTTCCAAAAAAATGAAGACTGGTTCTCAAATCTTCAACCCAGTGCCCTAAGTAGATGTCCAACTTACTCCTCAGGTTGAGGAGAGTGTAGCTCTAAAAGCTGTAATCAGGAGGATTCAGTAGGGCGAAACAGGAAGCAGATATTCCCAGTCAGCTGGAAGCGTCCAATGGGGACAAGCACAACTGGCTGCCACTTATGAAAGCTCACAACAGCAGCAGAGCTCTGCAGGTGCAATTGTGCAGCAATGCAAACTGAGTAACCTTGCCAAACTTCAGGGGTGTAGAAGAAACCATGGAGGATTTACAAGGAGATATTGACCTGGAACACCTGGGCCCTTCTGGCGACAAATTTCAGAAATTCTTCCTAAGAAGCCTTGAGTAAGTGAAATGCTCTTATGTTACGATGACTCTGAATTTCCTTCTAAGTGTACACGTCAGATCTCATTTGACTCCACACAAACGTGAAATTTTTAGAGGCTGATATTTCCAGTGCCATCCATAGCATGGGATAGACATCGATCGCGTGCAAAACAAATGAAGGCTGGTTCTCCAATCTTCAACACAGTGCCATAGGTAGAGGTTCAACTTACTCCTCAGGTTGAGGAGAGTGTAGCATTAAAAGATGTAATCAGCAGGATTCAGCTGGGCAGAACAGGAAGCAGATATTCCCAGTCAGCTGGCAGTGAGTAACGGGTACAAGTACAACTGGTGGTCACTTCTGAATGCTTGCAACCACTGCAGAGCTCTGCAGGCACAATTGTGCAGCAATGCAAACTGAGTAACCTTGCCAACCTTCAGGGTTGTACAAGAAACCATGTTTTATTTACAAGCAGATATTGACCCGGAACACCTGGTCCCTTCAGGCAACATGATTCAGGAATTCTTCCTAAGAAGGCTTGAAAGCACTGAAATGCTCTTATGTTGTGAAGATTCAGAACCTCATTCTGATATTTCCGGTGCAGTCCATAGCAATGGATTGACAGCGGTCGCGTCCATCACAGAGACTAGTTCTCAAATCTTCAACACAGTGCCATAAGCACAGGTTCAATTTATTCCTCAGCTTGAAGAGAGTGTAGCTCTAAAAACTGTAATCAGCAGGATTCAGTTGGGCAGTAGAGGAAGCCCATATTCCCAGTGTGCTGGCAGCGTGCAACGGGGACAAGCCCAACTGGCTGCCACATCTGAATGCTTGCAACTGCTGCAAAGGACTGCATGCAATTGTGCATCAAGGCAAACTGAGTAACCTTGCCAAACTTCAGTGGTGTAGAAGAAACCATGTAGAATTTACAAGGAGATATTTGCCCAGAATACCTGGGCCCTTGTGGTAACAAGATTCAGGAATTCTTCCAAAAAAGCCTGGGAAGCAGTGAAATACTCTTATGTTGCACTGACTCAGAACCTCATTCTGAGTGTACATGGCAGAGCTCATTCAACTCAGCACAACCATGAAATATTTAGAGGCTAATGTTTCCGGTGCCAACCATAGCAAGGGATAGACTTCGGTCGCGTTCCAAACAAATGAAGACTGGTTCTCAAATCTTCAACACAGTGCCATAAGTACAGGTTCAACTTACTCCTCAAGTTGAGGAGAGTGTAGCTCTAAACACTGTAATCAGCAGGATTCAGTTGGGCAGAACAGGTAGCAGATATTCCCAGTCAGCTGGCAGCGTCCAACTGGGAAAAGCACAACTGTCTGCCACTTCTGAATGCTTGCAACCGCTGCCAAGCTCTTCAGGAGCAATTGTCCAGCAATTCAAACTGAATAACCTTGCCAAGCTTTAGGGATTTAGAAGAAACCATGTATGATTTACAAGGAGATATTGACCTGGAACACCAGGCCCCTTCTGGCAACAAGATTCAGGAATTGTTCCTCAAAAAACTTGAAAGCAGTGAAATGTTCTTATGTTGCAATGACTCAGAACCTCATTCTGAGTGTACATGGCAGAGGTCATTCAACTCAGTACAACCGTGAAATGTGTAGAGGCTAAAATTTCCAGTGCAGTCCATAGCAATGGATAGTCATTGGTCGCATCTCAAACAAATGAAGACTGTTTCTTAAGTCTTCCAAACAGTGCCATAAGTAGAGGTTCAATTTACTCCTCAGGTTGAGGAGAGTGTAGCTCTAAAAGCTGTAATAATCATGAATCAGTTGGGAGGTGCAGGAAGTGGATATTGCCAATCAGCTGGTCACATCCAATGGGGACAAGCACAACTGGCTGCCACTTCGGAATGCTTGCAACTGCTGCAGAGCTCTGCAGATGCAATTGTGCAGCAATGCAAACTGAGTATCATTGCCAAACTTCAGGGTTGTCCAAGAAACCATGTAGGAATTACAAGGACATATTGACCCAGAAATCCTGGGCCCTTCTGGCAACAAGATTCAGGAATTCTTCCTAAGAAGTCTTGAAAGCAGTGCAATGCTCTTATGTTGCGTTGACTCAGAACCTCATTCTAAGGGTCCACGACAGAGGTCATTCGTCTCAGCACAAACATGAAATATTTAGAGGCTGATATTTCCGGTGCCATCCATAGTAATGGATAGACATCGGTAGCATCCCAAACAAATGAAGACTGGATCTCAAATCTTCAACACAGTGCCATAAGTAAAGGTTCAACTTACTCCTCAGGTTGAGGAGAGTGTAGTTCTAAAAGCTGTAATCAACACCATTCAGTTGGGTGGAACAGGAAGCAGATATTCCCAGTCAGCTGGCAGCATCCAACGGGGACAGGCACAACTGGCTGCCACTTCTGAATGCTTGCAACCACTGCAGAGCTCTGCAGGTGCAATTGTGCACCAATGCAAACTGAGTAATCTTGCCAAATTTTATGGGTGTAGAAGAAACCATGTAGGATTTACAAGGAAATATTTACCCGGAACACCTCGGCCCATCTGGCACAAAATTCAGGAATTCTTCCTAAGAAGCCTTGAAAGCAGTGAAATGCTCTTATGTTGTGATAACTAAGACCCTCATTCTGAGAGTACAGGGCAAAAGTCATTCGACTCAGCACAATCGTGAAATATTTAGAGATTGATGTTTCCAGTGCCGACCATAGCAATGTATAGACATCGGCCGCGTCCCAAACAAATGAAGCCTTGTTCTCAAATCTTCAACCCAGTGCCATACATAGAGGTTCAACTTACTCCTCAGGTTGAAGAGAGTGTAACTCTAAAAGCTGTCATCACCAGGTGTCAGTTGGGAAGAACAGGAAGCTGATATTCCCAGTCAGCTGCAGCATCCATTGGGGACAAGAACAACTGGCTGCGACTTCTGTATGCTTGCAAACACTGCAGAGCTCTGAAGGCACAATTGTCCAGCAATGCAAACTGAGTAACCTTGCCAAACTTCAGGGGTGTAGAAGAAACCATGTAGGATTTACAAGAAGTTATTGACCCGGAACTCCTGGGCCCTTCTGGCAACAAGATTCCGCAATTCTTTTCTTTCTAAGAAGCCTTGAAAGCAGTGAAATGCTCTTATGTTGTGATGACTCAGAACCTTGTTCTGAGTGTACATGGCAGAAGTCATTCTACTCAGCACAACCCTGAACTATTTAGAGGCTGATATTTCCGGTGCTGTCCAGAGCAATGGATAAACATCGGTTGCATCCCAAAGAAATGAAAACTGGTTCTCAAATCTTCAACACAGTGCCATAAATAGAGGTTCAACTTACTCCTCAGGTTGAGGAGAGTGGACCTGTAAAAGCTCTAATCAGCAGGATTCAGTTGGGTGGAAAAGGAAGCGTATACTCCCAGGCAGCTGGCAGCGTCAACAGAGACAGACAAAACTGGCTGCCACTTCTGAATGCTTGCAACCACTGCAGAGCTCTCTATGTTCAATTATGCAGCAGTGCAAACTGAGTAATCTTGCCAAACCTCAGGGGTGTAGAAGAAACCATGTAGGATTTACAAGGAGATATTTACCCAGAACGCCTGGGCCCTTCTGGCAACAAAATTCAGGAATTCTTCCTAAGAAGCCTTGAAAGCAGTGAAATGCTCTTATGTGTGATGACTGAGACCCTCATTCTGAGGGTACATGGCAGAAGTCATTCAACTTAGCACAACCCTGAAATCTTTAGAGGCTGATATTTCCGGTGCCGTCCATAGCAATGCATAGACATAGGTCGCATCCCAAACAAATGAAGACTGGTTCTCAAATCTTCAACACAGTGCCATAGTATATGTATAACTTATTCCTCAGGTTGAGGAGAGTATAGTCCTAAAAGCTGTAATCAGCAGGATTCAGTTGGGTGGAAGAGGGAGCTGATATACCCAGTCAGCTGGCAGCGTCCAACTGGGATAAGCACAACTGGCTGCCACTTCTGAATGCTTGCAACCACTGCAGAGCTCTGCAGGTGCAATAGTCCAGCAATGCAAACTGAGTAACCTTGCCAAACATCAGGGGTGTAGAACACACCATGTAGGATTTACAAGGAGATATTTACCCCCAACACCTGGGCTCTTCTGGCTACAAGATTCAGGAATTCTTACTAAGAAGCCTTGAAAGTCTTGAAATGCTCTTATGTTGCGATGACTCAGAAGCTCATTCTGAGTGTACACGGCAGAGGTCATTCGACGCACCACAAACATGAACTATTTAGAGGCTGATATTTCCTGTGCCATCCATAGCAATGGATAGAGATAGGTCGCATCCCAAACAAATGAAGACTGGTTCTCAAATCTTCAACACAGTGTCATAAGTAGAGGTTCAACTTACTCCTCAGTTTGATGAAAGTGTAGCTCTAAAAGCTGTAATCAGCAGGATTCAGATGGTTGGAACAGGAAGCGGATATTCCCAGTCAGCTGGCAGTGTCCAATGGGGACAAGCACAACTGGCTGCCACTTCTGAATGCTTGCAACCGTGGCAGAGCACTGCAGCCGCAATTGTACAGCAATGTACACTGAGTAACCTTGCCAAACTTCAGGAGTTTAGAAGAAACCATGTAGGATATACAAGGAGATACTTACCGGGAACACCCTGGCCCTTCTGACAAAAAGATTCAGGAATTCTTCCTAAGAAGCCTTGGAAGCACTGAAATCCTCTTGTGTTGCTATGACTCAGAACCTCATTTTTAGTGTACACCGTAGAGGTCATTCGACCCAGCACAACCATGCAATATTTAGAGACTGATATTTTCGGTGCCGTCCATAGCAATGGATAGACATCGGTAGCAAACCAAACAAATGAAGACTGGTTCTCAAATCTTTAAGCCATTGCCATAAGTAGAGATCAAACTTACTCCTCAGGTTGAGAAGAGTGTAGCTCTAAAAGCTGTAATAAACAGGATTCAATTGGGTGGAACAGGATGCAGATATTCCCAGTCAGCTGGCAGCGTCTAATGGAGACAAGCACAACTGGCTGCCAATTCTGAATGCTTGCACCCGCTGCAAAGCTCTGCAGGCCCAATTGTGCAGCAGTGGTAACTGACTAACCTTGCCAAACTTCAGGGGTGTGGAAGAAATCATGCAGGATTTACAAGGAGATATTGACCCGGAATACCAAAGCCCATCTGGCAACAAGATTAAGGAATTCTTAGAAGCCTTGAAAACAGTGAAATGCTATCATGTTGGGATGAATCAGAACTTCATTCTGAGTGCACACGGCAGAGATCATTCAAGTCAGCACAACCTTGAAATATTTAGAGGCTGATAGTTCTGGTGCCTTTCATAGAAATGGATAGACATAGGTCGCATCCGAAATAAATGAAGACTGGTTCTCCAATCATCAACACATGCCATAGGTAGAGGTTCAACTTACTCCTCAGTTTGAGGAGAGTGTAGCTTTAAAAGCTGTAATCAGCAGGATTCAGTTGGGTGGAATAGTAGGTGGATATTCCCAGTCAGCTGGCAGCCTCCAACGGGGACAAGCACAACTGGTTGCCACTTCTGAATGCTTGCAACCGCTGAAGAACTCTACAGGTGCAATTGTGCAGCAATGGAAACTGAGTAACCATGCCAAACTTCAGAGGTGTAGAAGAAACCATGTAAGATTTACAAGGAGATATTGACCCAGAACACCTGGGCCCTTCTAGCAACAAGATTCCGGAATTCTTCCTAACAAGGCTTGAAAGCACTAAAATGCTTTTATGTTGGGATGACTCAGAAATTCATTCTGAGTGTACATGGAAGAGCTCATTCGACTCAGCACAAACGTGAAATTTTTAGACTGATATTTCCGGTACAGTCCATACCAATGGATCGACATCAGTCACGTCCCTAACAAATGAAGACTGGTTCTCAAATCTTCAACACAGTGCCATAAGTAGAGATTCATATGACTCCTCAGGTTGAGGAGACTGTAGCTCTAAAAGCTGTAATCAGCAGTATTCAGTTGGGTGGAACAGGAAGGCGATAATCCCAGTCACCTGGCAGCATCCAAAGGGGACAAGCACAATTGGCGGCCACTTCTGAATTCTTGCAACTGCTGCAGAGGTCTGCACGCAATTGTGCAGCAATGCAAACTGAGTAACCATGCCAAACTTCAGTGGTGTAGAAGAAACCATGTAGGATTTACAAGGAGATATTTGCCCAGAACACCTGGGCTCATCTGGCAACAAGAGTCAGGAATTCTTCCTAAGAAGCCTTGAAAGCAGTGAAATGCTCTTATGTTGCCATAACTCAGAACCTCATTCTGAGTGTACATGGTAGAGGTCATTCGGATCAGCAGAACCCTGAACTATTTAGAGGCTGATATTTCGGTGCTGTCCACAGTAATGGATAGACATGGGTTGCGTCCCAAACAAATGAACACTGGTTCTCAAATCTTCAACTCAGTGCCATAAATAGAGATTCAACTCACTCCTCAGGTTGGAGAGGGTAAAGCTCTAAAATCTGTAATCAGCAGGATAAAGGTGTGCGGAACAGGAACCTGATATTCCCAGTCAGCTGGCAGCGTCCAACGGGAACAACACAACTGGCTGCCACTTCTGAATGCTTGCAATCGCTGCAGAGCTCTGCAGGAGCAATTCTGCAATAATGCAAACTGGGTAACCTTGCCAAATTTCAGGGGTGTAGAAGAAGCCATGTAGGATTTAAAAGGAGATTGACCCTGAATGCCTGGACCCTTCTGGCAAGAAGATTCAGGAATTCTTACTAAGAAGCATTGAAAGCAGTGAAATACTATTAAGTTGCCATGACTAGGAACATCATTCTGAGTGTACACAACAGAGGTGATTCAACTCAGCACAACCGTGAACTATTTAGAGGGTGATATTTCCATTGCCATTCACAGCAATGGCTAGGCATCGGTCGCATCCCAAACAAATGAAGACTGGTTCTCAAATCTTCAACACAGTGCCATAAGTAGAGGTTCAACTCACTCCTCAGGTTGAGGAGAGTGTAGCTCTAAAACCTGTAATCAGCAGGATTCAATTCGACAGAACAGGGAGCAGATATTCCCAGCCAGCTGGCAGCGTCCAACGTGGATAACCACAACTGGCTGCCACTTTTGAATGCTTGCAACCGCTGCAAAGCTCTGCAGGTGCAATTGTGCAGCAATGCAAACTAAGTAACCTTGCCAAACTTCTGGGGTGTAGAAGAAACCATGTAGGATTTAAAAAGAAATATTTGCCCGGAACACATGGGCCTTCCTGGCAACAAGTTTCAGGAATTCTTCCTAAGAAGCCTTGGAAACACTGAAATGCTCTTATGTTGCAATGACTCAGAATCTCATTCTGAGTGTACACGGCAGAGGTCATTCAACTCTGCACAACCGTGAAATATTTGGAGGCTGATAATTCCGGTACCATCCATAGCAATGGATAGACACCTGTCACGTCCCAAACAAATGAAAACTGCTTCTCAAATCTTCAACCCAGTGCCATAAGTAGAAGTTCAACTTACTCCTTAGGTTGAGGAGAGTGTAGCTCTAAAAGCTTTAATCAGCAGAATTCAGTTGGCCAGAACAGGAAGTGGATATTCCCAGTCATATAGCAGCTTCCAAAGGGGACAAGAACAACTGGCTGCCACATGTGAATGCTATAAAACCACTCCAGAGCTCTGCAGGGGCAATTGTGCAGCAATGCAAACTGAGTAACTTTGCCAAACTTCAGGGGTATAGAAGAAACCACATAGGATTTACAAGGAGATATTTACCCCGAACACCTGGGCACTTCTGGCAACAAGATTCAGGAATTCTTCCTAAGAAGCCTTTAAAGCAGTGAAATGCTATCATGTTGGGATGAATCAGAACCTCATTCTGAGTGCACATGGCAGAGGTCATTCGACTCAGCATAACCTTGAAATATTTAGAGGCTGATATTTCCGGTGCCGTCCAAAGCAATGGATCGACATCAATCATGTCCCAAACAAATGAAGACTGGTTCTCAACTCTTCAACACAGTGCCATAAGTAGAGGTTCAACTTATGCCTCAGGTTGAGGAGAGTGTAGCTCTAAAAGCTATAATCAGCAAGATTCAATTCACGGAACAGGAAGCGGATATTCCCAGTCAGCTGGCAGCGTCCACCGGGGACAGACAACCACTGCAGAGCTCTTCAGGCACAATTATAGAGAAATGCAATCTGAGTAACCTTACCAAACTTCAGGGGTTTAGAAGAAACAATGTAGGATTTACAAGGAGATATTAGCCCGGTATACCTGGGCCCTTCTGGCAACAAGTTTCAGGAATTTCTAGTAAGAAGCTTTGGAAGCAGTGAAATGCTATCATGTTGGGATGAATCAGAACCTCATTCTGAGTGTACAAGGCAGAGGTCATTCGACTCAGCAAAACTGTGAAATATTTAGAGGCTGATATGTCCGGTGCCATCCACAGCAATGGATAGACATCAGTCATGTCCCAAACAAATGATGACTGGTTCTCAACTCTTCAACACAGTGCCATAAGTAGAGGTTCAACTTACTCCTCAGGTTGAGGAGAGTGTAGCTCTAAAAGCTGTAATTAGCAGGATTCAATTTACAGAACAGGGAGCGGATATTCCCAGTCGGCTGGCAGCGTCCACCGGGGACAGGCAAAACTTGCTCGCACTTCTGAATGCTTGCAACAGCTGCAGAGCTCTTCAGGCACAATTATAGAGAAATGCAATCTGAGTAACCTTACCAAACTTCAGGGGTTTAGAAGAAACAATGTAGGATTTACACGGAGATATTAGCCCGGAATACCTGGGCCCTTCTGGCAACAAGTTTCAGGAATTTCTATTAAGAAGCCTTGGAAGCAGTGAGACACTATTATTTGCCATGACTCAGACTCTCATTCGGAGTGTACAAGGCAGAGTTCATTCGGCTCAGCAAAACCGTGAAATATTTAGAGGTTGATATGTCCGGTGCCGTCCACAGCAATGGATAGACATCGGTCGCGTCCCAAACTAATGAAGACTGGTTCTCAACTCAACACAGTGCCCTAAGTAGAGGTTCAACTTACTCCGCAGGTTGAAGAGAGTGTAGCTCTAAAAGCTGTAATCAGCAAGATTCAGTTGGGCGGAAACGGAAGCAGATATTCCCTGTAAGCTGGCAGCGTCCAATGGGGACAAGCACAACTGGCTGCCACGTCTGAATGCTTGCAACAGCTGCAGAGCTCTGCAGAGGAAATTGTGCAGAATTACAAACTGAGTAACCTTGCCCAAACTTCAGGGGTTTAGAAGAAACCATGTAGGATTTACAAGGAGATATTTACCCAGAATACCGGGGCCTTTCTGGCAAGAAGATAGAGGAATTTTTCCTAAGAAGCCTTGAAAGCAGTGAAATGCTCTTATGTTGGGATGAGTCAGAAGGTCATTCTGAGTGTACACGGCAGAGGTCATTCGACTCAGCACAGCCGTGAATTATTTAGAGGCTGATATTTCTGGTGCCATCCATAGCAATGGATAGACATCGGTCGCGTCCCAAAGAAATGAACACTGGTTCTCAAATCTTTATCCCAGTGCCATAAGTAGAGGTTCGACTTACTCCTCAGGTTGAGGAGAGTGTAGCTCTAAAAGCTGTAATCAGCGGGATTCAATTCGCGGAACAGGGAGCGGATATTCCCAGTCAGCTGTCAGTGTCCAACGGGGACAGGAACAACCGGCTGCCAATTCTGAATGCTTACAACCACTGAAGAGGTCTGAAGGCGCAATTGTACAGTAATGCAAACTGAGTAACTTTGCCATACTTCAGGGGTATAGTAGAAACCATGTAGGATTTACAAGAAGATATTGACCCGGAACACCTGGGCCCTTCTGGCAACAAGATTCAGGAATTCTTCCTAAGAAGCCTTGAAAACAGTGAAATGATCTTATGTTGCGATGACTCAGTACCTCATTCTGAGTGTACATGGCAGAGGTCATTTGATTCAGCACAACCGTGAAATATTTAGAGGCTGGTATTTCCGGTGCCGTCCATACCAATGTATAGATATCGGTCATGTCCCAAACAAAGGAAGACTGGTTCTCTACTCTTCAGCACAGTGCCATAAGTAGAGGTTCAACTTCCTCCTCAGGTTGAGGAGAGTGTATCTCTAAAATCTGTAATCAGCAGGATTCACTTGGGCAGAACAGGAAGCAGATATTCCCAGTAAGCTGGCAGCGACCAAAGTGGACAAGCACAACTGCGTGCCACTTCTGAATGCTTGTAACCGTTGTAGAGCTCTTCAGGCAGAAATGTGCAGCAATGCAAACTGAGTAAACTTGCCAAACTTCAGGGGTGTAGAAGAAACCATGTAGGATTTATAAGGAGATATTTTCCCAGAACACTTGGGCACCTCTGGCAACAAGATACAGGAAATCTTCCTAAGAAGCATTGCAAGCAGTGAAATACTATTAAGTTGCCATGACTCAGAAACTCATTCTGAGTGTACACGGCAGAGGTCATTCGACTCAGAAAACCATGAAATATTTAGAGCCTGATATTTCCTTTGCCGTTAGCAGCAATGGATAGATATATAATGAAGACTGGTTCTCAAATCTTCAACACAGTGCCAAAAGTAGAGGTTCAACTTACTCCGCAGTTTGAGGAGAGTGTTGCTCCCAAAGCTGTACTCAGAAGGATTCAGTTGGACAGAAGAGTAAGCGGATATTCCCAGTCAGTTGGCAGCATCCAACGGGGACAAGAACAACTGGCTGCCACTTCTGAATGCTTGCAACCACTGCAGAGCTCTGCAGGCGCAATTGTGCAGTAATGCAAACTGAGTAACCTTGCCAAATTTCAGAGGTGTAGAAGAAACCATGGAGGATTTACAAGTAGATATTGGCCCAAAACATCTGGACCCTTCTGGAAACAAGATTCAGGAATTCTTCTTAAGAAGCCTTGAAAACACTGAAATGCTCTTATGTTTGGATGACTCAGAACCTCATTCTGAGCGTACACGGCAGAGGTCATTTGACTCAACGCAACCATGAAATATTTAGATTCTGATATTTCTGGTGCCGTCCACAGCAATGGATAGACATTGGTGGCGTCCCAAACAAATGAAGACTGATTCTCAACTTTTCAACACAGTGCCATAAGTAGAGGTTCAACTTACTCCTCAGTTGAGGAGAGTGTAGCTCTAAAAGCTGTAATCAGCAGGGTTCAATTCGCAGAACGGGGAGCGGATATTCCCAGTCACCTGGCAGCGTCCAATGGGACAGACACAACTGGCTGCTACTTCTGCATGCTTGCAACCACTGCAGAGTTCTGCAGCCGCATTGTGCAGTAATGCAAACTGGGTTACATTTCCAAATTTCAGGGTTGTAGAAGAAACCATGTAGGGTTTAAAAGGAGATATTGACCCGGAACAGCTGGGCCCTTCTGGCAAGAAGATTCAGGAATTCTTCCTAAGAAGCCTTGAAGGCATTGAAATGCTCTTCTGTTCCGACGACTCAGAATCTCATTCTGAGTGTACTTGGCAGAGCTCATTGGACTCAGCACAAAGGTGAAATTTTTAGAGGCTGATATTTCAGGAGCCATCCATAGAAATGAATAGACATCGTTCGTGTCCCAAACAAATGAAGACTGCTTCTCAAATCTTCAACATAGTGAAATAAGTAGAGGTTCAACTTACTCCTCAGGTTGAGGAGAGTGTCACTCTAAAAGCTGTAATCAGCAGGATTCGGATGGGCAGAACAGGAAGCCGATATTCCCAGTCAGCTGGCAGAATCCAAAGGGGACAAGCACAACTGACTTCCACTTCTGAATGCTTGCTACCACTGCAGATGTCGGCTGGGGGAATTGTGGAGCCATGCAAACTGAGTAACCTTGCAAAATTACAGGGGTGTAGAAGAAACCATGTAGGATTTACAAGGAGATATTTTCCCAGAACACCTGCACCCTTCTGGCAACAACATTCAGGAATTCTTCCTAAGAAGCCTTGAAAGCAGTGAAATACTGATATGTTGCGATGACACAGAACCTCATTCTGAGTGTACATGGCAGCGCTCATTCGATTAAGCAAAACCATGAAAAATTTAAGGGTGATATTTCTGGTGTCATCCATAGCAACGAATAGACATCGGTTGCCTCCCAAACAAATGAAGACTGGTTCTCAAATCTTCAACACACTGACATAAGGAGAGATTCAACTTACTCCGCAGGTTGAAGAGAGTGTAGCTCTAAAAGCTGTAATCAGCAGGGTTCAGTTGGGCGAAAGAGGAAGATGATACTCCCACTCAGCAGGCAGCATCCAAGGGGGACAAGCAAAACTGGCTGCCACTTCTGAATGGTTGCAACCACTGCAGAGCTCTGTAGGCACAATTATGCAGCAATGCAAAGAAATAACCTTGCCAAACTTGAGGGGTGCAGAAGAAACCATGTAGGATTTAAAAGGAGATATTGACCCCGAACATCTGGGCCCTTCTGGCAACAAGATTCAGGAATTTTTACTAAGAAGCCTTGAAAGCTGTGAAATGCTCTTTTGTTGCGATGACTCAGAACCTCATTCTGAGTGTACATGGTAGAGGTCATTCGGATCAACACAATGGTGAAATATTTAGAGGCTGATATTTCCAGTGCTGTTCATAGCAATGGATAGACATCGGTCGCGTCCCAAACAAATGAACACTGGTTCTTAAAATCTTCAACACATTGCCATAAGTAGAGATTCAACTCACTCCTCAGGTTGAGGAGAGTGTAGCTCTAAAAGCTGTAATCAGCAGGACACAGTTGGGCAGAACAGGAAGCTGATATTCCCAGTCTGCAGGCAGCGTCCAATGGGGACAAGCACAACTGGCTGCCACATCTGAATGCTTGCACCCACAGCAGAGCGCTGCAGGGGCAATTGTGCAGCAATGCAAACTGATTAATGTTGCCAAGCATCAGCAGTGTAGAAGAATCCATGTAGGATTTAAAAGGAGATATTTTCCCAGAACACCTGCGCCCTTCTGGCAACAAGATTCAGGAATTCTTCCTGAACAACATTGAAAGCAGTAAAAAGCTCTTTTGTTGTGATGTCTCAGAACTTTATTCTGAGTGTACAGGGCAGTGGCATTTGATTCAGAACAACCGTGAAATAATTATAGGCTGATATTTCCAGTGCCGTCCATAGTAATGGATAGACATCGGTCGCTTCCCAAACAAAGGAAGACTGGGTCTCAAATCATCAACACAGTGCCATGAGTAGAGGTTCAACGTACTCCTCAGGTTGAGGAGAGTGTAGCTGTAAAAGCTGTAATCAGTAGGATTCAGTTGGGCGGAACAGGATGCTGATATTCCCAGTCAGCTGGTAGCTTAAAACGGGGACAGGCACAACTGGCTGCCACTTCTGAATGTTTGCAACTGCTGCAGAGCTCTGCAGGCACAATTGTGCAGTAATGCAAACTGAGTAACCTTGCCAAATTTCAAGGTTGTAGAAGAAACCATGTAGGATTTAAAAGGAGATATTGACCCGGAACACCTGGGCCCTTCTGACAAAAAGATTCAGGAATTCATCCTAAGAAGCCTTGAAGGCAGTGAAATGCTCTTATGTTGCGATGACTCAAAACCTCATTCTTAGTGTACATGGCAGAGCTCATTCGACTCAGCACAAAGGTGAAATTTTTAGAGGCTGATAGTTCAGGAGCCTTCCATAGCAATGAATAGACATCGGTCGTGTTCCAAACAAATGAAGACTGCTTTTAAATCTTCAACACAGTGCCATAAGTAGAGGTTGAACTTACTCCTCAGGTTGAGGAGAGTGTAGCTCTGAAAGCTGTAATCAGCAGGATTCAGTTGGGCGCAACAGGAAGTGGATATTCCCAGTCAGCTGGCAGCATCTAAAGGGGAAAAGCACAACTGGATTCCACTTCTGAATTCTTCCTACCGCTGCAGTGTTCTGCTGGCGCAATTGTGCAGCAATGCAAACTGAGTAACTTTGAAAAACTTCAGTGGTGTAGAAGAAACCATGTAGGATTTACAAGGAGATATTTTCCCGGAATACCTGGGGCCTTCTGGCAACAAGATTCAGGAATTCTTCCTAAGAAGCCTTGAAAACAGTGAAATACTGTTATGTTGCAATGACACAGAACCTGATTCTGAGGGTATACGCAGAGCTCTTTTGACTCAGCACAACCATGAAATATTTAGAGGCTGATATTTCCGGTGTCGTCCATAGCAATGTGCCACGCCTACTCCGGTGGAGTCTGCTTAGCATGGGAAACCTGCTTTCAGACCTGAGAATGAGGCTTCACAGAGACCTATCTCTGAGAATGGGACTTCACTGAAGTCTACCTCAGAGAATGGGGCTTCAAAGAGACCTATCTCTGAGAATGGGACTTCACCGAAGTCTACCTCAGAGAATGGGGCTTCAAAGAGGCCTACCTACTGGAAAGGCTGGCAAGCCCCTGGGAAAGATGTGTTTTCTGTTCCTGTTTTTCTTTTCTTCACTGTATAGGAGTGTCTATTAATCTTTTACTGTTCCTGCTGCTCATTGTACTTACTCATGCTCAACATTCCCTTATTCAAGGCTCTTTCTTAAGAGTGTTGATGACTCCAACATCTGATGAGTGTCTTAAAAATATGACTAACTCACCAGAGTTAAGTGCTACCCTGAAAGCCCCTCTCATGGAGGCTAGTAGACAAGTCATAAGTAAATATAAAAGTATTGGGGGTTTCATGACGTCACTTCAGCAGAAGGAATTCTTTGTAAGAGATTTACAAGAAGCTGTAGGTGCGGCTAGAGCAGAAAGAGTGTATGGCTACTGGGGACTTTCCTTTAATCATAAAAACATATACAATAGATTCACATAGATATCCTGTAGATAAGAAAGATGTAGAGGGATATTTAGACCAAAAGCTAAATAAGATTCCTAAAAGGTTGGTAGATAAAAGATGACAATGGCTTATCAGAGGAAAATGGTGGGATCCTCCATTATCTAGAGGACCCCAGAGACTTCCCCTAAATCCATAGCCTTTTACAGGTGTGTATGATAAGGATGGCAATTGCTGGGAAAACTACTTAGGAGAAAGAACTTCCTGTTACTCTCTTTCATTTACTAAGAGACTTGCTAGATCTAGGCCTCCTTGGTGCTAACTATTAAAGAAGGAACAAGAAAGATCTTATGGGACAGTTAAGGCCTCTATAGAAAAAAGTAAACGATTATGTGAAAGGGTTACAGAAAAGACACTATGAGCTTAAATTTGATATATGGCCAGATTTAACTAAGTATACTGAATATCATGATTTTTGGCCACAAATTGGGAACCCTCTAAGCACAATTGCTTAGAAAAGATTTAAAACGTATAAAGTACAAAACTAAACAAAAGTAACTATGAAGTACTAGAGTTCATGCCTTTCTGTTCAGCACCTTGCCCAAATGCTCTGGTTAATGGTTAATTAACACCAAAACCCATTGTATTTCTTAAAAATAGAGGTAAAGCCAAAAACAAGTGCCTATCGTCATAGCTCATCATCAAAAAAAAAAAAAAAAAAAAAAAAAAAAAAAAAAAAACAAGATCAGGCGACCAGCTGGTGACCATCCAAGAACGAAGCCTTGCAGCAAGATTGTGTAACCTTTTGCCCTTTCTCATGGAGACTTTTGCTATAAAAGCTTGTTATCCTCTGCATTAAATCGCACTCAGCATCCACTCCTCTTGTGTGTGAGTTGTCTGTTTGCAATCTCCTCACCTATTCCAGTTCCTCCACTAGGTGTCCTCCGTTGTCCCGACAGAGCCAGTCTGCGGCAGCAATGGATAGACATCAGTCGCCTCCCAAACAAATGAAGACTGGTTCTCAGATCTTCAACACAGTGTCATAAGTAGTGGTTCAACTTACGCCTCAGTTTTAGGAGAGTGTAGCTCTAAAAGGTGGAATCAGCACGATTCACTTGGGCAGAACAGGAAGCAGATATTCATAGTCAGCTGGCAGAGTCCAACCGTAAGAGGCACAACTGTCTGTGACTTTTGAATACTTCTAACCGCTGCAGACCTCTGCACAGCCAATTGTCCAGCCATGCAATCTGAGTAACCTTGCCAAACTTCAGGGTTGTAGAACAAAACATGGAGGATTTACAAGGAGATTTTGACCCGGACAAACTGTACCATGCTGGAAAAAAGATTCAGGAATTCTTCCTAAGAAGCCTTGAAAACAGTGAAATGATCTTATATTGCAATGACTCAGAACCTCATTCTGAGTGTACAAGGCAGAGGTCATTCGACTCAGCACAACCCTGAACTATTTAGAGGCTGATAATACCGGTGCCATCCATAGCAATGGATAGTTATCGGTCACGTCCCAAATAAATGAAGAGTGCTTCTCAAATGTTCAAACCAGTGCCATAAGTAGAGGTTCAACTTACTCCTCAGGTTGAGGAGAGTTTAGCACTAAAAGCTGTAATCAACAGGATTCATTTGGGCAGAACAGGAAGCAGATATTCCCAGTCAACTGGCCAAGTCCAACAGGGACAAGCACAACAGGCTGCCACTTCTGAATGCTATAAAACCGCTTCAGAGCTCTGCAGGCGCAATTGTGCAGCAATGCAAACTGAGTAATCTTGCCAAACTTCAGGGGTGTAGTAGAAACTATCAAGGATTTACAAGGAGATATTGACCCAGAACAACTGGGCCCTTCTGGAAATGAGATTCAGGAATTCTTCCTAAGAAGCCTTGAAAACAGTGAAATAATCTTATGTTGCGATGACTCAGTACCTCATTCTGAGTGTACACGGCAGAGATCATTCAACTCAGTACAACCGTGAAATATATGTGGCTGATATTTCCGGTGCCATCCATAGCAATGTATAGAAATCGGTCACATCCCAAACAAAGGAAGACTGGTCCTCAACTCTTCAACACAGTGCCATAAGTAGAGGTTCAACTTACTCCTCAGGTGGAGGAAAGTGTAGCTCTAAAACCTGTTATCAGGAGAATTCAGTTTGACAAAACAGGAAGCAGATATTCCCAGTCAGCTGTCAGCATCCAACGGGAACAAGCACAACTGGCAGCCACTTCTGAATGCTTGCAACAGATGCAGATCTCTGCAGGCGCAATTATACAGCAATGCAATCTGAGTAACCTTGCCAAACTTCAGGGGTGTAGAAGAAACTATGAAGGAAGTACAAGGAGATATTGACTGGGAACTACAGGGCCCTTCTGGCAACAAGATTCAGGAATTCTTCCTAAGAAGCCTTGAAAGCGCTGAAATGGTCTTATGTTGCCTTGACTCAGAACCTCATTCTGAGTGTACACAGCAGAGCTCATTCGAGTCAGCACAACCGTGATATTTTTAGAGGCTGATATTTCCCGTGCTGTCCATAGAAATGGATAGACATCGGTCGGGTCCCACACAAAGGAAGATTGGTTCTCAACTATTCAACACAGTGCTATAAGTAGAAGTATGGAGATTGAATTTACTCTTCAGGTTGAGGAGAGTATAGCTCCTAAAGTTCTCATCAGAAGGATTCAGTTGGACGGAAGAGGAAGCGGATATTCCCAGTCAGCTGGCAGCATCAAATGGGGACAAGCACAACTGGATGCCACTTCTGGATGCTTGCGACCCCTGCAGACCTCTGCAGGCACAATTGTACAGCAATGCAATCTGAGTAACCTTGCCAAACTTCAGGCTGTAGAAAAAGCATGTAGGATTTACAAGGAGATGTTGACCGGAACACCTGGGCTCTTCTGGCAACACAATTCAGGAATTCTTCCTAAAGAAGCCTTGAAAGCACTGAAATGCTCTTATGGTGCAATTACTTAAAACTTCATTCTGAGTGTACACGGCAGAGGTCATTCAACTTAGCACAACCGTGAACTTTTTAAAGGCTGATAATAGCAGTGCTGTCCATAGCAATGAATAGATATTGGTAGCGTCCAAAACAAATGAAGAAGACTGCTTTTCAAATGTTCAACCCAATGCCATAAGTAGAGGTTCAACTTACTCCTCAGGTTGAGGAGAGTGCAGATCTAAAAGTTGTAATCAGCAGGACTAAGTTGGATGTAAGAGGAAGCAGATATTCCCAGTCAGCTGGCAGCATACAATGGGGGCAGGCACAACTGGCTGCCACTTCTGAATGCTTGCAACTGCTACAGAGCTCTGCAGGTGAAATTGTGCAGTAATGCAAACTGAGTAACCTTGCCAAACTTCAGGGGTGTAGTAGAAACCATCGAGGATTTACAAGGAGATATTGACCCGGAATAACTGGGCCCTTCTGGCAACAAGATTCAGGAATTCTTCCTAAGAAGCCTTGAAAACAGTGAACTGATCTTATGTTGCAATGACTCAGTACCTCATTCTGAGTGTGCACGGCAGAGGTCATTCGACTCAGCACCACCGTGAAATATTTAGAGGCTGATATTTCCAGTGACATCCATAGCAATGTATAGACATCATTCACAAAGGAAGACTGGTTCTCAACTCTTCAACACAGTGTCATAAGTAGAGGTTCACCTACTCCTCAGGTTGAGGAGAGTGCAGCTCTAAAAGTTGTAATCGGCAGGACTAAGTTGGATGTAAGAGGAAGCAGATATTCCCAGTCAGCTGGCAGCATACAATGGGGAAAAGCACAACTGGCTGCTACTTCTCAATGCTTGCAACCACTGCAGAGCTCTGCAGGCCCAATTGTGCAGCAATGCAAACTGAGTAACCTTGCCAAACTTCAGGGTTCTGGTAGAAACCATGTAGGACTAACAAGGAGATATTGACCCGGAATACCTGGGCCATTCTGACAACAAGATTCAGAAATTCTTCCAAAGAAGCCATGAAAGCAGTGAAATGCTCTTACATTGCGATGACTCAGAACCTCATTCTGAGTGTACAGGGCCGAGGTCATTGACTCAGCACAACTGTGAAATATTTAAAGGCTGATGTTTCATGTGCCGTCCATAGCAATGAATAGACATTGGTCGCATCCCAAAAAAATGAAGACTGATTCTCAAATCTTCAACACAGTGCAGTAGAGATTCAAATTACTCCTCAGGTTGAGGAGAGTGTAGTTATACAACCTGTAATCAGCAGCATTCAGTTGGCCGGAACAGGAAACGCATATTCCTAGTCAGCTGGCAGGGTCAATGGGGGACAGGCACAACTGGCTGCCACTTCTGAATGCTTGCAACCATTGCAGAGCACTGCATGCTCAATTGTGCAGCAATGCAAACTGAGTTACCTTACTAAATTTCAGGGGTGTAGAAGAAACCATGTAGGATTTACAAGGAGATATTTGCCCAGGACACCTGGGCCCTTCTTACAACAAGATTCAGGAATTCTTCCTAATAAGCCTTGAAAGCAGTGAAATGCTCTTATGTTGCCATGTCTCCAAACCTCATTCCGAGTGTACATGGTAGAGCTCATTCGACTCAGCACAAACGTGAACTATTTAGACGTTGATATTTCCAGTGCCATCCATAGCAATGGATAGATATTGGTCGCATCCCAAACAAATGAAGACTCGTTTTTAAATCTTTAACCCATTGCCATATAGAGGTTGAACATACTCCTCAGGTTGAGGAGAGTGTAGCTCTAAAAGCTGTAATCAGCAGGATTCAGTTGGGCGGAACAGGAAGCGTATAATCGCAGTCAGCTGGCAGCTTCCAATGGGGACAGGCACAACTGGCTCCCACTTCTGAATGCTTCCAATCGCTGAGGAGTTCTGCAGGCGCAATTGTGCAGCAATGTAAACTGAGTAACCTTGCCGAACTTCAGGAGTATAGAAGAAACCATGTAGGATTTACAAGGAGATATTGACCCAGAACACCTGGGCCCATTTGGCAACATAATTCAGGAATTCTTCCTAAGAAGCCTTGAAAGCAGGGAAAGGCTATTTTGTTGTGATGACTCAGAAGATCATTTGAGTGTACACAGCAGAGCTAATTCGACCCAGCACAACCGTGAAATATTTAGAGGCTGATGTTTCCAGTGCCGTCCATAGCAATGGATACATATAGGTCGCATCCCAAACAATTGAAGACTGCTTCTCAAATCTTCAACACAGTGCCATGAGTACAGGTTCAACTTACTCCTCAGGTTGAGGAGAGTGTAGCTCTAAAAGCTGTAATCAGTAGCATTCAGTTGGAACAGGAAGTGGATATTCCCTGTCAGTTGGCAGCATCCAACAGGGACAAGGACAACTAGCTGCCACTTCTCAATATTTGTAACTGCTGCTGAGCTCTGCAGGTGCAATTGTGCAGCAATGCAAACTGAGTAACCTTGCCAAACTTCAGGGGTGTAGAAGAAACCATGGAGGATTTACAAAGAGATATTGACCCGGAACACCTAAGCCCTTCTGGCAACAAGATTCAGGAATTCTTCCTAAGAAGCCTAGAAAGCAGTGAAATGCTCTTATGTTGCAATGATTCAGAACCTCATTCTGAGTGTACAAGGCAGAGGTCATTTGACTCCACAGAACTGTGAAATATTTAGAGGCTGATATTTCCGGTGCCGTCCAGTGCGATGTCTAGACATCAGTCGTGTCCCAAACAAATGAAGACTGCTTCTCAAACGTTCAACCCAGTGCCATAAGTAGAGGTTCAACTTACTCCTCAGGTTGAGGAGACTGTACCTCGAATAGCATTAATCAGCAGCATTCACTTGGTAAGAAATGGACACGGATATTCCCAGTCAGCTGGCAGCGTCCAACGGGGACAAGCACAACTGGCTGCAAGTTCTGAATGCTTGCAACCCTTGCATAGCTCTGCAGGTGCAATTGTGCAGGAATACAAACTGAGTAACCTTGCCAAACTGCAGGAGTGTAGAAGAAAACATGTAGGATTTACAAGGAGATATTGACCCGGAACACATGGGACCTTCTGGCAACAAGATTAGGAATTCTTCCTAAGAAGCCTTGAAAGCAGTGAAATGCTCTTAGGTTGCAATGACTCAGAACCTCATTTTGAGTGTACACGGAAGAGCTCATTCTACTCATCACAAACATCAACTATTTAGAGGCTGATATTTCCGGTGCTGTCCATAGCAATGGATAGACATCGGTCGCATCCCAAACAAATGAAGACTGGTTCTCAAATCTTCAACCCAGTGCCATAAATAGAGGTTCAGCTTACTCCTCAGGTTGAGGAGAGTGTAGCTCTAAAAGCTGTAATCAGCAGCATTCAGTTGCAACAGGAAGCGGATATTCCCTGTCAGTTGGCAGCGTCCAACAGGGACAAGGACAACTAGCTGCCACTTCTCAATGTTTGCAACTGCTGCCAAGCTCTGCAGGTGCAATTGTGCAGCAATGCAAACTGAGTAATCTTGCCAAACTTCAGGGGTGTATAAGAAACCATGGAGGATTTACAAGGAGATATGGACCCGGAACACCTGGGCCCTTCTGGCAAGAAGATTTAGGAATTCTTCCTAAGAAGTCTTGAAAGCAGTGAAATGCTCTTATGTTGGGATGACTCAGAACTTTATTCTGAGTGTACAGGGCAGAGGTCATTCGACTCAGCACAACCATGCAATATTTAGAGGCTGACCATAGCAATGAATACACATTGGTCGTGTCCCAAATAAATGAAGACTGGTTCTCAAATCTTCAACACAGTGCCATAAGTAGAAGTTCAACTTACTCCTCAGGTTGAGGAGAGTGTAGCTCTAAAAGCTGTAATCAGCAGCATTCATTTCTGCAGAACAGGATGGGGATATTCCCAGGCAGCTGGCTGAGTCCAATGGGGACAAGCACAACTGGCTGCCAGTTCTGAATGCTTCCAACCGCTGCAGGGCTCTGCAGGTGCGATTGTCCAGCAATGCAAACTGAGTAACTTTGCCAAACTTCAGGGGTATAGAAGAAACAATGTAGGATTTACAAGGAGATATTGACCCGGAACACCTGGGCCCTTCTGGCAACAAGATTCAGGAATTCTTCCTAAGAAGCCTTGAAAGCAGTGTAATGCTCTTATGTTGCGCTGACTCAGAACTTCAATCTGAGTGTACACGGCAGAGATCATTCGACTCAGCAAAACCATGCAATATTTAGAGGCTGATGTTTCCGGTGCCGTCCATAGCAATGGATATATATCAGTCGTGTCCAGAACAAATGAAGACTGGTTCTCAAATCTTCAACACAGTGCCATAAGAAGAGGTTCAACTTACTCCTCAGGTTGAGGAGTAGCTCTGAAAGCTGTAATCAGCAGCATTCAGTTGGGCGGAACAAGAAGTGGATATTCCAGTCACCTGGCAGTGTCCAACGGGGACAAGCACAACTGACTGCCACTTTTGAATGCTTGCAGCCACTGCAGAGCTCTTCAGGCACAATTGTGCAGCAATGCAAACTGAGTAACCTTGCCAAACTTCAGGGCTGTAGAAGAAACCATGGAGGATTTACAAGGAGATATGGACCCGGAACACCTGGGCCCTTCTGGCAGCAAGATTCAGGAATTCTTCCTAAGAAGCCTTAAAAGCAGTGAAATGCTCTTATGTTGCCTTGACTCAGAACCTCATTCTGAGTGTACACGGCAGAGCTTATTTGACTCAGCACAAACTTGAAATATTTAGAGGCTGTTTCCGGTGCCATCCAGAGCAATGGATAGACATCAGTCGTGTCCCAAACAAATGAAGACTGCTTCTCAAATGTTCAACCCAGTGCCATAAGTAGAGGTTCAACTTACTCCTCATGTTGAGGAGAGTGTAGCTCTAAAGCCTGTAATCAGCAGGATTCAGCTGGGTGGAACAGGAAACGGATATTCCCAGGGAGCTGGCAGTGTCCAAAGGGGACATGTATAACTGGCTGCCAGTTCTCAATACTTGCAACTGCTGCAGAGCTCTGCAGGCACAATTGTGCAGCAATGCAAACTGAGTAACCTTGCCAGACTTCAGGGGTGTAGAAACCATGGAGGATTTACAATGAGATATGGACCCGGAACACCTGGGACCTTCTGGCAACAAGATTCAGGAATTCTTCCTAAGAAGCCTAGAAAGCAGTGAAATGCTCTTAGGTTGGGATGACTCAGAACCTCATTCTGAGTGTACATGGCAGAGGTCATTCGACTCAGCAGTACAGTGAACTATTTAGAGGCTGATATTTCCATTGCCGTCCGGAGCTATGGATAGAAATTGGTCACGTCTCAAACAAAGGAAGAGTGTTTCTCAAATCTTCAACACAGTGCCATAATTAGAGGTTTAACTTACTCCTCAGGTTGTGGAGAGTTTAGCTCTACCAGCTGTAATCAGCAGGATTCTGTAGGGCGTAATGGGAAGGGGATATTCCCAATCAGCTGGCAGTGTCCAAAGGGGACAAGCACTTTTGGGAATGGACAGTAAAGCTCCAAGGTCATCTTGACCCTTGTGCTCACTTGAAGGCTTGTACAAGGAATTTGTTTTCATGAAAAACGCCAGGTGCCCGGGATTGCTTTGCTATGTCTGTAGAGTTTGTTTTAGTTTCTACCAGTTCACCTTGTCTTTGTTTTACTGCACCTTGTTTTTATTAAAATTTTCCTAAGTTTTCTGCACTATGGTAACCTTATGTACCTCTTGACTTCTAATAGTGTATAATAAGGAAAGTTAAAAATAAACGGGGCTGCAGTCTTGAGTTGAAGACCTCCCGACCCTATCCTTTGTCTTATGTCTTTAATTTTCCACATCCTCGCCCCCTAATTCAGGATTCCCTTTCATTGCCGGCATGCTCCGGCAAGTGGTGCCCGAACAGGGACCTGAAAACCTGGGATCACGGCAGAGGACCCTGCTAAGGTAATAGGACGAGTCTGGAAAATGAGAGCCAGTGAGAGTATAGTCGGGATTAAGAAATTATGGGGCAAGGTAACAGCCGCACATTATATGTGCAGGCTCTTAAGGGCATGCTTCAAGCTCGAGGAGTGAAAGTTGGACAGAGTCAGTTAGAGAGTTTCTTTCGCTTCGTCGAGGAAGTATGCCCCTGGTTCCCAGAGGAAGAACCATTAGTTTAGAAGCTTGGCAAAAAATAGGAAAAAGGATTCAGGAACATTATGGTGCAAGTGGCCCTGAAAAAACCCCAGTGGATGCTTTTACTCTTTGGAATTTAGTTCGAGACTGTCTGGACCCCAGGCATGAACAAATG
Source organism: Dipodomys spectabilis (assembly GCF_019054845.1). Classification (NCBI taxonomy): domain Eukaryota; kingdom Metazoa; phylum Chordata; class Mammalia; order Rodentia; family Heteromyidae; genus Dipodomys; species Dipodomys spectabilis. The sequence continues at coordinate 97,455 of NW_024870760.1, forward strand.
AAATTTAATCAGTTGATTGGGGAAGTTGAACAGGGTAACGAGTCTCACCCTACTCCGGGAGCACAAACTGCTGCCCAAGAAAAATCAAATAAATTAATAAAAGTTGAATCTATTGGGTCAGACAATGAGGAAAAATCAGATGGCTCGGATGCTGAAGAAAAGTCAGATGACTCAGATGCTGAGGAAAAAATATATGGTGAGCCTACTGAGGATAGAATGCTCCATGTTGAGGAAATGTTTAATTCAGTTATAAAAAAAATTGTCACAGATTCAAACAAAGCAACAACCCCCTTTAAGGGTGAATGTTTGTGAGCCCTCCTTAACAGCTCTAGGGGACTCAGATTTCTTTCGCCACCCCCTCTGCCTATTATTCCCCCGGCACAATCTACTCTGTCTGCGCAGCCTAGTCAGCCCTGGCCTTTGAAGTTATCTAGTCCTCCTAATGATGAATTCCCTCTTGGGACCGGGGCTAATCTCCCTCCCAGGCATAGTGTCTTCCAGCTCTCATTAGCACAGGCTTCTCAAAGAGGGGAGGATATTTCTGGTTTTCATTTATTTCCTGTAATGGAGGACCAAAACCAACAAAGAACTCACCAACCTATTCAATTTAAATAAATAAGAGACTTGAAAAATGCTTGCGCTCAATATGGACCTACAGCTCCATTTACTCAGGTAATTTTGGAAACATTGTCCACTGATGCTTTATGCCCCAATGATTGGAAACAATTAGCTAGAGCTTGTCTTAGTGGAGGAGTTTACTTGTTGTGGAAGTCTGAATTTGTGGAACAGTGTCAGGCCACAGCAGAGGTTAATAGGGCTAATAATATACCTACTACATTTGCAGAGCTTGCTGGGGAAGGTGCTTAAAATGACATCCATACCCAGTTAAATTACCCTGTGGGCGCATATGCTCAGATTAATGCCGCTGCTATGCATGCCTGGAAGAAGCTTCCTAACTCTAGTAAGACTGAGGATCTTTCTAAAATTAGACAGAGCGCAGATGAACCTTATCAAGACTTTGTCTCTTGGTTACTAGAGGCAACATGCTGTCTGATCCAAGATGGGGATGCTGGTATGGTTCTTGTACAACAATTGGCATATGAAAATGCTAATATAGCTTGCCAAGCAGCCATTAGACCGTTTAGAAAAAAAAGAGGAATAACTGATTATATTCAGTTCTGTGCCGACATTGGCCCATCCTATATGCAGGGCCTCACACTGGCTGCTGCACTTCAAGGACAAACCATAACTGAATTCCTCCACACTCCCCGGGGAGGCAAAAAAGGAGGAAAATGTCCCTGAGTTGCTGGACTTCCTGGCAGCTGTTTTTCTTGTGGCCAAATGGGCCATCTAATAACTCAATATCCTAATCAGAAAAAGGGAATTATACTAGGGAAATGCACCCGATGTAAAAAGGGAAAGCATTGGGCCAGAGATTGTAAATCTACTTTTGATAGTGCTGGCCGTCTGATTCCAGAAAACTGGCAGAGGCGCCAGCCCCTGGCCCCTCAACAAAAAAATGGGGCAGCCCCGTCCTTTTCACAGCTTCAAGCCTACCCTCTGGAAACCAACAACAAACGGTTTCCAGTCTCCTCAGAGCAACCCCAGGAAGTGCAGAATTGGACCTCTGTTCCTCCACCTATACATTATTAACTCCTGAAATGGGAGTTGAAGTTCTCCCTACGGGCATAGTTAGCCCCTTCCAAAAGGATCTGTTGGCCTATTATTAGGCTGCAGTAGCTCGGCATTGAGAGGCCTACATATTACCCCAGGAGTGATAGATCAAGACTATACTGGAGAAATAAAAATCATGGCCTCAGCGCCTACTGGAGTTATATCTATTTCTGCTGGGCAAAGAATTGCTCAGCTGGTCCTACTTCCTTTAATCTCTGTTGGAAATTCTGTTACTTCTGCTCCTAGAGGCACAAAAAGTTTTGGGTCCTCGGATGTATTCTGGATTCAAAATATAAAACAAGAAAGACCTGAACTTATAATTTATATTCAAGAAAAGCCTTTTTGAGGCGTGTTGGATACTGGAGCAGATGTATCTGTAATAGCTAAAAACTATTGGCCTTCTCACTGGCCCCTTACTGCCTGTCTTACATCCTTACAAGGAATTGGCCATGCTACAGATCCACAGCAAAGCAGTGCTATTCTCAATTGGAAAGATGATGAGGGCCATTCTGGAACTTTTCAGCCTTATGTGCTGGATCATTAATTTGTGGGGGAGAGATATTATGGAAAAATGGGGGTTTATTTGCTTAGCCCAAATGATGTAGTCACTCGACAACTTTTAGATCAAGGACTGCTACCTTCAGGGGGACTGGGGATTGGTCAACAAGGCATTCGAGAACCCATTCAGCCACAGCCTCCACCCCATAGACAAGGTTTAGGATATTTTTAGCGGGGGCTGCTGCTCATCCTGCCCCTCACGCCGATCCCATTACATGGTTATCAAAAACTCCAGTGTGGGTGAATCAGTGGCCCCTATCAAATGAAAAGATTATTGTTGCCCAGCAGCTGGTACAGGAACAGCTGGAATTGGGCCACATAGCTTCCTCTACTTCCTCATGGAATTCACCTATTTTTGTTATCAAAAAGAAATCTGGAAAATGGAGACTTCTTCAGGATCTCCGGCGAGTAAATGCTACTATGGAACTTATGGGACCATTACAACCAGGTTTGCCCTCCCCAATGGCCATTTCGCAAAATACATACAAAATAATCATTGATTTAAAAGACTGTTATTATACCATATGCCATGCCCCTCAAGACTGCAAACGTTTTGCATTTAGTGTCCCTTCCACTAATTTTAAAGAACCCATGAAACAGTACCATTGGCTAGTATTGCCTCAAGGCATGGCAAATAGCCCCACCTTGTGTCAAAGTTTTGTAGCGCGGGCTCTTTCTTTTACTCACCAAAAATTTCTTTCTGTTTATATCATTCATTATATGGATGATATATTGTTAGCTCATTTAAACCCTACAGCACTACAACAAGCTTTTGGACAATTAAAACTAGACCTTACCTCTTTTGGATTAATTGTAGCCAATGATAAAGTGCAAGAGCATCCTCTGTTCACTTATCTTGGTTATATTTTGGGTCCTTATTATTTTACTAGTCAGAAATTACAGATTAAAACTTCTCATTTGCATACTTTACATGATTTTTCAGAAATTTCTGGGAGATATTAATTGGCTTCTCCCTTATCTTAAATGATCTACAGCTGAATTAAAACCTTTATTTGATTTGTTAAAAGGAGACCCTAACCCTGCATCCCTCAAAGAATTAACAACTAGAGTGTCTGAGGCTTTAAAAAAAAAGTAAATTCTGCTATCTCTTCCCAACATGTAAATTATATTGATTATTCAGCTCCTTGGGAAGCTTATATTTTAACTACACCTCATTCTCCAACAGCGGTCCTCTGGCAGAAGGGACCCCTTTTATGGCTTTCTTTATCTGCTACCCCCCTCAAAAGTATTAACTCCTTATTATGAATTGGTGGCTACTTTAGTCCACATGTGCTGTGTGGAATCTTGTAAATATCTTGGACGAGATCCACGTGTTATTTATATTCCTTAAATGTTACAACAGCAGGAATGGCTTTGTTTTCATTGTGATTCCTGGGCTATTGCTTGGGCTAATTTTATGGGTACAATTTCACATCATTATCCCTCTAACAAATTGCTTCAATTTGCCTCTTCTTACACTTTCATATTTCCTCGGGTAGTATCTTTATCACCTCTTTCTATGGCTGCCTTAGTGTTTACAGATGGATCTTCTAATGGAATGGCCGCTCTTACTATTGATGGAAATACTACATCCTGGGATACTGGTCTTTCTTCAGCCTGGGAAGTTGAGCTTCAAGCAGTTTTACAGGCACTTACCCTTCTGCCCACTAGTGCTTTTAATTTATATTCAGATAGTCATTATGTTATTCGAACCCTTCAGGTTATTGAAACTGTCCCCTTTCTCGGAACGGCAAATTCCACTATACAAATTCTTTTTTGCCAAATACAGCTTCTTCTTCACTCTCGCACTTGTCCATGCTATTTTGGATTTATACGTGCCCATACTAAGCTTCCCGGTCCATTAAGTGAGGGCAATGCTATTACAGACAAGTCTACTCAAGTTTTTCTTACTCAAATTGATTTGGCAAAGCAATCATATGCCACCCATCATCAAAACAGTCGTGCTTTACACCAACAATTCCAAATCACTCGTGAGGCGGCTCGTCAAATTGTAAAGACCTGCCCTAGTTGTACTACTTTCTTACCAATGCCCTCCATTGGAACTAACCCTCGAGGTTTAGTTGCCAATCAGAAGTGGCAAATGGACATTTCTCATATTCCATCTTTGGACGGCTTTGCTTTGTTCATGTTACTATAGATACTTATTCTAATTTTATTATGGCTACTTCCCTTGCTGGGGAGACTAGCAAACATTGTATTTCCCATTCTCTGCGTTGCTTTGCCACTATGGGACTTCCTAAATATATTAAAACTGACAATGGTCCATGATATGTTGGGCAAGCTTTTCAAAATTTTTTTAAATCTTATCAGATTATTCACACTACAGATATTCCCTATAATCCTCAAGGTCAAGGAATTGTTGAACGAGCTAATGGTTTGCTCAAGCACCAAATTTTTAAATTAAAAGGTGGGGAATTATACCCCTTCTCTCCTGTTAATATTCTTTCTCATGCTTTGTTTGTACTAAATTTTTTAAACTTAGATTGTAATGGCCTTTCCGCAGCACAGTGGTTTTGGGAAAAAAGAGAGCAAAGAGATTTTGCTCAAGTTAAGTGGAAGGATCCTTTAACAGGTGCTTGGCACGGGCCCAATCCGGTTTTAACATGGGGTCAAGGACATGTTTGTGTTTTCTCGCAGGAAGAAAATGATGCCTGCTGGTTGCCTGAGAGCTGCATTAGGATTGTGGAGGCTCATTCAGATGACACAAACCCTGACACATTGGGCTTACATGACGGATCCCCCGATTGTGGACCCAGCGACCTGGGAGGGAGTTGAATTACTCATTCATGTCAATAGATCAGCATACGGTACAGTCCCTGTTCCTTTCATCCAATATACAAAAATGGAAGATTTCTCAGCTTCAGGTATTGGAACTCCTTTATGCTTTACCGCCAATTTTAAAAGCTCCATTCTAGGCTGTACTTTTATGTGATCCATGACTCATAAAATTTGAATCCCAGACAAAAATTAAATGTACAATATACAGATGACATCTTTGCCAACTGGGCCCTTAGTTTATGCAAATTCTACTCCATCCTATAGGATACCTAGTTGCATTAATTCTTTACAAATAGTAGAATCTACAGGAGAGCCTCATCCAATAAGGTGCAGGCATGTGCAGCCATTTGTTACCAATATTTCTGGAGCTAATTCTCAATTAATGGATTGGTCTGGAGCTAATCTTACTAATAAGTTCAATCCTGGATTGTGGTGGATGAATGGGCATCCTCAATATCATGTTTGGATGTTGGTGGCTGCACTCAATAATATAACCTGGCCCAATTCATCCCTTTTAAAAAATATTATAAGTTGTGTATCCCCACCCCATGTTATTATGTATAGACCATTTAATATTTCTGTAGGAGCTAATTATTTTAATGTTACCTGTTCTAATTGTTCCTTTACTAATTGCTTGTATAGCGGCATAACTGAATCCATACTTATTGTTAGACAACCACCTTTTGTTATGCTTCCTGTAAATATTTCTGAAACTTGGTATGAAGATTCTGGTATTCAGGTGTTGAAACAATTAAAAGAACTAATGCGCCCTCATAGATTTATTGGGCTACTTATAGCTGGTGTTCTAGCCTGTATTTCGTTAGCTGCCTCATCAGCAGCAGCTGCTGTGGCACTAACTCAAAATGTACAAACTGCCCATTATCTTAATCAGCTTGCTCATAATGGTACACAGGCTCTACACTTTCAAGGTCAGATTGATGACAAGGTAGAACAAAAACTAGAAGCATTATATGAGTCAGCATTATCTTTAGGAGAACAAGTTCACACTCTGCAAACTTTACAGTGAGTGCGCTGTCATGCCAGGTTTGATTTTATTTGTGTGACTCCTCATATATATAATGAATCAAATCACTCTTAGGAAAAGGTTGTAGCACATCTCAATGGTATTTGGCACCATAATAACTTGTCTTTAGATCATTTTCAACTTCACAGGAAAATAGCCTGATTAGAACAAGCCCCACTGCTGGACTCTGAAGTGGCTAAAATTGCTAACGAGCTGTTTGAACAATTTCAATGCTATATCCCTTCCCTAACTAATGTTAAAGGATTGTTAATGACATTGCTTGGCCCCAGTGTACTTTTATTGATGGTTTTTCTATGCCTTCCTTGTTATACGTGCACTGCAAAACTCTCTTATGAGTTTAGCCAGCCAGCTACTTAAGATCAAGCTCCAAATAAATGAATTCCTGCCGAGAGGAACTGCAGCCAGAGACAGGTAAGAGGGGGTGCCAGTCTCACAAACCTAAGACAGGGCCTTCAGCTTCGCTCTACAGAAGTTCCCAATGACGGGAAAGGCAGAAAAGGTCATCCACCCAACCTAAGACAGGCGGGTTCGCTTCTTCAAACAAAGATGGAGGAGATGTTGGGAGCCAACAGTAAAGCTCCAATGTCATATTGACCTTGTGCTCACTTGAAGGCTTGTACAAGAAACTGGCTTTCATGAAAAACACCAGGTGCCCAGGATTGCTTTGCTATGTCTGTAGAGTTTGTTTTACTTTCTACCAGTTGACCTTTTCTTGTTTTTACTGCACCTTGTTTTTATTAAAATTTTCCTTGTTTTTCTGTACTATTGTAAACTTATGTTACCTCTTGACTTCTAATAGTATATATTAGGGAAAGTTAAAAATAAATGGTACGGCAGTCGAGCTGCAGACCACCTGACCCCATTCTTTGTCGTATGCCTTTATTTTTCCGCATCCTCACCCTCTAATTCAGGATTCCCTTTCATTGCCGGCAGGCTCTGGCAAAGCACAACTGATTGCCACGTCTGAATGCTTGCAACCGCTGAAGAGCTCTGCAGGCGCAATTGTGCAGCAATGCAAACTGAGTAACCTTGCCAAATTTCAGGGGTGTAGAAGAAACCATGAAGGATTTACAAGGAGATATTTACCCAGAACTCTTGGGCGCTTGTGGTAACATGATTCAGGAATTCTTCCTAAGAAGCCTTGAAAGCAGTGAAATGCTCTTATGTTGTGATGACTCAGAATCTCATTCTGAGTGTAAAGGGCAGAGGTCATTATACTCAGATCAATCTTGAAATATTTAGAGGCTGATATTTACAGTCTCATCCATAACAATAGATAGACATCGGTTGCATCCCAAACAAAGGAAGACTGCTTATCAAAGTGTCATAAGTAGAGGTTCATCTTACTCCTCAGTTTGAGGAGAGTGTAGCTATAAAAGGTGTATTCAGCAGGATTCAGTTGGATGTAAGAGGAAGCAGATATTCCCAGTCAGCTGGCAGCATCCAACGGGGACAAGCACAACTGGCTGCCACTTCTGAACGCTTGCAACTGCTGCAGAGCTCTGCAGGCGCAATTGTGCAGCAATGCAAATTGAGTAACCTTGACAAACTTCAGGGGTGAAGAAGAAACCATGTAGGAATTACAAGGAGGTATTTACCCGGAACTCCTGGCCCCTTCTTTCAAAAACATTGAGGAATTCTTTCTAAGAAGCCTTGAAAGGAGTGACATGCTCTTATGTTACAATGTCTCAGAACTTCAATCTGAGTGTACATGACAGAGGTCATTCAACTCAGCACAAACGTGAAATATTTAGAGGCTCATATTTCTGGTGCAGACGATACAAATGGATATATATCTGTCAAATGCCAAACAAATGAAGACTTGTTCTCAAATCTTCCATCCAGTGCCATGAACAGAGGTTCAACATACTTCTCAGGTTGAGGAGAGTGTAACTCTAAAAGCTGTAATCAGCAGGATTCAGTTGGGTAGAACGGGAAGAAGATATCCCCATTCAGCGGGCAGCATCCAACGTGGACAAGCACAACAGGCTGCCACATCTGAATGCTTGCAACCATTGCAGAGCTTTGCAGGTACAATTGTGCAGCAATGAAAATTGAATAACCTTGCCAAACGTCAAGGGTGTAGAAGAAATCATGTAGGATTTACAAGAAGATAATTACACGGAACACATGGCCCTTCTGGCAACAAGATTCAGGAATTCTTCCTAAGAAGCCTTGAAAGCAGTGAAATGCTCATATGTTGTGATGACTCAGAACCTCATTCTGAGTGTACACAGCAGAGGTCATTCGACTCAGAACACCCGTGAAATATCTGGAGGCTGATGTAGGATTTACAGGGAGATACTTACCTAGAATACCTGGTCCCTTCTGTCAACAAGATTCAGGAATTCTTCCTAAGAAGCCTAGAGAGCAGTGAAATGCTTGTATGTTGGAAAGACTCAGAACCTCATTCTGAGTGAATACAGCAGAGGTCATTAGACTCAGCACAACGGTGAAATATTTAGAGGCTGATATTTCCAGTGACGACCATAGCTATGGAGAGAAATCGGTCCCGTCCAAAACAAAGGAAGACTGGTTCTCAAATCTTCAACACAGGGCCATAAGTAGGGGTTCAACTTGCTCCTTAGGTTGAGGAGAATGTTTCTCTAAAAGCTGTAATCAGCAGGGCTCAGTTAGGAGGGATGGAAGCGGATAATACCAATCAGCTGGCAGCATCCAACCGAGACAAGCACAAGTGGTGCTATTTCAGAATACTTGCAAGTGCTGCAGAGCTCTGTAGGCACAATTGTGCACCAATGCAAATTGACTAACCTTGCCAAACTTCAGAAGTGTAGAAGAAACCATATAGGATTTACAAGAAGATATTTACCCAGAACACCTGGGCCCTTCTGCCAACAAGATTCAGGAATTCTTCCTATGAACACTTGAAAGCAGTGAAATGATCTCATGTTGCCATGATTCAGAACTTCATTCTGAATGTACACGGCAGAGGTCATTCGACTCAGCACAACTGAAAAATATTTAGAGGATAATATTTCCGGTGCCATGGATTGACATCATCATGTCCCAACAAACGAAGACTGGTTCTCTACTCTTCAACACAGTGCCATAAGTAGAGATTGAACTTACTCCTCAGGTTGAGACGAGTGTAGCTCTAAAAGCTGTAATCAGCAGGATTCAGTTGGGTGGAACAGGAAGCAGATATTTCCAGTCAACAGGCAACGTCCAACTGGGACAAGCAACACTGGTTGCCACTTGTGAATGCTTGCAACCACTGCAGAGCTCTGCAGGTGCAATTGTGCAGGAATGCAAACTGAGAAACCTTGCCAAACTTCAGGGGTGTAAAAGAAACCATGTAGGATTTACAAGGACATATTGACCCGCAACACCTGAGCCCTTCTGGCAACAAGATTCAGTAATTCTTCCTAAGAAGCATTGAAAGCAGAGAAATGCTCTTATGTTGTGATGACTCAGAACCTCATTCTCAGTGTACACGGCAGAGATCATTCGACTCTGCACAACCGTGAAATATTTAGAGACTGATATTTCTGGTGCCATCCATAGCAAAGGATTGACATTGGTCGTGTCCCAAACAAAGGAAGACTGGTTCTCAAATCTTCAAAGCAGTGACATAAGTAGAAGTTCAACTTACTCCTCAGGTTGACAAGAGTGTAACTCAAAGATGCAATCAGCAGGATTCAGTTGGGTGGATCAGGAAGTGGATATTCCCAGTCAGCTTGCAGCTTCCAACAGGGACAAGCACAACTGGTTGCCACTTGTGAATGCTTGCAACCACTGCATACCTTGGAAGACGCAATTGTGCAGCAATGCAAACTGAGTAACCTTGCCAAACTGCAGGGCTGTAGAAGAAACCATGTAGTATTAACAAGGAGATATTTACCCAGAACACATGGGCCATTCTTGCAACAAAATTCAGGAATTCTTCCTAAGTAGCCTTGAAAGTAGTGAAATGCTCTTATGTTGCAATGACTCAGAACTTCATTCTAAGTGTACACGGCACAGGTCATTCGATTCAGCACAATGGTGAAATATTAAAAGACTGATATTTCCAGGCCATCTATAGCAATGGATGACATCCAGCACGTGCCAAACAAAGGAAGACTGGTTCTCAAATCTTCAACACAGTGCCATAAGTAGGGGTTCAACTTACTCCTCAAGTTGAGCACAGTGTAGATCTAAAAGCTGAAATCAGCAGGATTCTGTTGGGAGGAACAGGAAGTGGATATTCCCAGTCAGTTGGCAGTGTCCAATGGGGACAAGCACAACTTGCTGCCACATCTGAATGCTTGCAAGCTCTATAGTGCTCTGCTGGCACAATTGTGCAACAATGCAAACTGAGTAACCTTGCTAAACTTCAGGGGTGTAGAAGAAACCATGTAGGATTTACAAGGAGATATTTACCCGCAACACCTGGGCCCTTCTGGTAACAAGATTCAGTAATTCTTCCTAAGAAGCATTGAAAGCAGAGAAATGCTATTACGTTGCCATGACTCAGAACATCATTCTGAGTGTACATGGCAGAGGTCATTCGACTCAGCACAACTGTGAAATATTTAGAGGCTGATATTTCCAGTGCCGAGCATAGGAATGGATAGATTTAGGTCATCACCCAAACAAAGAAGACTGGTTCTCAAATCTTCATCATATTTCCATAAGTAGAGGTTCAACTTACTCCTCCTGTTGATGATAGTGTTGATGATAGTGTTGCTCTAAAACCTGTAATCGGCAGGATTCAGTTGGGAGGCACGGAAAGCTGATATTCCCAGGCAGCTGGCAGCGTCCAACCAGGAGAAGCACAACTGGCTGCTACTTCTAAATGCTTGCAACCACTGCAGAGCTGTGCAGGGGCAATTGTGCAGCACTCCAAACTGAGTAATCATGCAAAACGTCAGGGGTGTAGACGAAGCCTTGTAGGATTCACAAGGAGATATTTAACCGGAACAGCTGGACCCTTCTTTCGACAAGATTCAGGAATTCTTCCTAAGAAGCATTGAAAGCGGTGAAATGCTTTTATGTTGCCATGACTTGGAACCTCAATCTGAGTGTACACGGCAGAAGTCATTCGACTCAGCACAACCGCTAAATATTTAGAGGATGATATTTCCGGTGCCTTTCACAGCAATGGATTGACATCGGTCGTGTCCCAAACAAAGGAAGGCTGGTTCTCAATTCTTCAACACAGTGCCATAATTAGAAGTTCAACTTACTCCTCAGGTTCAGGACAGTGTATCTATAAAATCAGTAATCAGCAAAATTCAGTTGGGTGGAAAGGAAAGCAGATATTCCCAGTCAGCAGGCAGCATCCAATGGGGACAAGCAAAACTGTTTGCCACTTGTGAATGTTAGCAACAGGTGCAGAGCTTTGCAGGCGCAATTGTGCAGCAATGCAAACTGAGTTACCTTGACAAACTTCAGGAGTGTAGAAGAAACCATGTAGGATTTACAAGAACATATTTACCCGGAACACCTGGGCCCTTCTGGCAACAAGATTCAGCAATTCTTCCTAAAAAGCATTGAAAGCAGTGAAATGTCTTATGTTCCCATGACTCAGAACCTCATTGTGAGTGTACACGGAAGAGCTCATTCGCCTCAGCACAACCGCTAAATATTTAGAGGATGATATTTCCGGTGCCATCCATAGCAATGGATAGACATCGGTCATGTCCCAAACAAATAAAGACTAGTTCTCATATCTTCAATACAGTGCCATAAGTAGAGGTTCAACATACTCCTCAGGTTGAGGAGAGTGTAACTCTAAAAGCTGTAATCAGCAGGATTCAGTTGGGCAGAACCGGAAGCAGATATTCCCAGTCAGCTGGCAGCGTCCACCGGGGACAGGCAAAACTTGCTCGCACTTCTGAATGCTTGCAACAGCTGCAGAGCTCTGCAGGCACAATTATAGAGAAATGCAATCTGAGTAACCTTACCAAACTTCAGAGGTTTAGAAGAAACCATGTAGTATTAACAAGGAGATATTTACCCAGAACACATGGGCCCTTCTTGCAACAAGATTAAGAAATTCTTCCTAAGAACCCTTGAAAGCAGTGAAATGCTCTTGGGTTGTAATGACTCAGAACCTTATTCTAAGTGTACATGGCAGAAGTCATTCGACTCAGCACAACAGTGAAATATTAAGAGACTGATATTTCCAGTGCCGTCTATAGCAATGGATAGACATCCTGTGCATGCCACACAAAGGAAGACTGGTTCTCAAATCTTCAACACAGTGCCATAAGCAGGGTTCAACTTACTCCTCAGGTTGATCAGAGTGCAGCTCTAAAAGCTGTAATCAGCAGGATTCAGTGGGAGGAACAAGAAGCAGATATTCCCAGTCAACTGGCAGCGTCCAACGGGGACAAGCACAACTTGCTGCCACGTCTGAATGCTTGCAAGCTCTACAGTGCTCTGCTGGCACAACTGTGCAGCAATGCAAACTGAGTAACCTTGCTAAACTTCAGGGGTGTAGAAGAAACCATGTAGGATTTACAAGGAGATATTTACCCTGAATACCTGGGCCCTTCTGGGATCAAGTTTCAGGAATTCTTCCTAAGAAGCCTTGAAAGCAGTGAAATGTCTTATGTTGCAATGTCTCAGAACCTCATTCTGAGTGTACACGGCAGACAGAGGTCATTTGACTCAGCACAACCGTGAAATATTTCCAGGCTGGTATTTCCGGTGCTGTCCATAGCAATGGAGAGATATCGGTCGTGACTCAAACAAAGGAAGACTGGTTCTCAAATCTTCAACACAGTGCCATAAGTAGAGGTTCAACTTACTCCTCATGTTGAGGATAGTGTTGTTCTAAAAGTTGTAATCGGCAGGATTCAGTTGGGAGGAAGGAAAAGCTGATATTTCCATTCAGCTGGCAGCATCCAACCAGGACAAGCACGGCTGGCTGCCACTTCTGAATGCTTGCAACTGCTGCAGAGCTCTGCAGGTGCAATTGTGCACCAATGCAAACTGAGTAACCTTGCCAAACTTCAGGGGTGTAGAAGAAACCATGGAGGATTTACAAGGAGATATTGACTTGGAACACCTGGGCCCTTTTGGCAACAACGTTCAGGAATTCTTCCTAAGAAGCCTTGAAAGCAGTGAAATGCTCTTATGTTGCGATGACTCAGAACCTCATTCTGAGTGTACATGGCAGAGGCCATTCAACTCAGCACAACCCTGAAATATTTAGAGGCTGATATTTCTGGTGTCATCCATAGCAATGGATAGATATAGGTCGCATCCCAAATAAAGGAAGACTGGTTCTCAAATCTTCAACAGAGTGCCAGAAGTAATGATTCAACTTACTCCTTAGGTAGAGGAGAGTGTAGCTCAAATAACTGTAACCAGCAGGATTCACTTGGGAAGAACCGGAAGCCAGTATTCCCATTCATCTGGCAGAGTCCATCGGGAAGAAGCACAAGTGGCTGCCACTTCTAAATGCTTGCAATCGCTGCAGACCTCTGCAGGCACAATTGTTCAGCAATGCAAATTGAATAACCATTGCAAACTTCAGCCGAGTAGAAGAATCCATGTAGGACTTCCAAGGAGATATTTACCCTTAACACCTGGGCCCTTTTGGCAACAAGATTGAGGAATTCTTCCTAAGAAGCCTAGAAAGCAGTGAAATGCTCTTATGTTGGGATGACTCAGATCATCATTCTGAGTGTACATTGCAGAGGTCATTCAACTCAGCAAATCTGTGAAACATTTAAAGGATATTTCCGATGTCATACATAGCAATGGAGAGAAATCAGTCACTTCCAAAACAAAGGAAGACTGGTTATCAAATCTTCAATACAGTGCCATAAGGAGACTTCAACTTACTCCTCAGGTTGAGGAGAGTCTAGCTCTAAAAGCTGTAATCAGAAGGATTCATTTGGGAGGAACTGGATGCAGATATTCCCAGTCAGCTGGCAGTGTCCTATGGGGACAAGCACAACTGGCTGCCATGTCTGAGTGCTTGCAACCGCTGCTGAGCTCTGCGGGCACAATTGTACAGTAATGCAAACTGAGTAACCTTGCCAAACTTCAGGGGTGTAGAAGAAACCATGTAGGATTTACACGGAGATACTTACCTTGGACACCTGGGCCCTTATGTCAACTAGATTCAGAAATTCTTCCTAAGAAGCCTTGATAGCAGTGAAATGCTCTCATGTTGCGATGACTCAGAACCTCATTCTGAGTGTAAATGGCAGAGGTAATTCAACTCAGCACAACCGTGAAATATTTAGAGACTGATATTTCCAGTGCCGTCCATAGCAATGGATAGACATCAGTGGCCTGCCAAACAAAGGAATACTGGTTTTCAAATCTTGAACACAGTGCCATAAGTAGAGATTCAACTTACTCCTCAGGTAGAAGAGAGTGTAGCTCAAATAGCTGTAATCATCGGGATTCAATTGGGAGGAGCATGAAGCCAGTATCCCCAGTCCGCTGGCAGAGTCCTTCAGGGAGAAGCACAGCTGGCTGCCACTTCTGAATGCTTACAATCCCCGCAGACCTCTGCAGGCCCAATTGTACTGCAATGCAAACTGAATAACCATGGCAAACTTCATGCCAGTAGAAGAAACCATGTAGGCCTTACAAGGACATATTTACCTGGAACACCTGGGCCCTTCTAGGAACAAGATTGAGGAATTCTTCCTAAGAAGCCTAGAGAGCAGTGGAATGCTCTTATATTGGGATGACTCAGAACCTCATTCTGAGTGAATATGGCAAAGGTCATTGGACTCAGCACAACGGTGAAATATTTAGAGGCTGATACTTCCGGTGACGTCCATAGAAATGGGGAGAAATCGTTCGCGTCCAAAACAAAGGAAGACTGGTTCTCAAATCTTCAACACAGAGCCATAAGTAGAGGTTCAACTTGCTTGCTCCTTAGGTTGAGGAGAGTGTTTCTCTAAAAGCTGTAATCAGCAGGACTCAGGAGTAATGGGAAGCGGATAATACCAATCAGCTGGCAGTGTCCAACCAAGAAAAGCACAAGTGGTGCCATTTCTGAATGCTTGCAAGTGCTGCAGAGCTCTGTAGGCACAATTGTGCACCAATGCAAATTGACTAACCTTGCCAAACTTCAGAAGTGTAGAAGAAACCATATAGGATTTACTAGGAGATATTTACCCGGAACACCTGGGCCCTTCTGCCAACAAGATTCAGGAATTCTTCCTATGAACACTTGAAAGCAGTGAAATGCTCTCATGTTGCGATGACTCAGAACCTCATTCTGAATGTACACAGCAGAGGTCATTCGACTCAGCACAACTGAGAAATATTTAGAGGATGATATTTCCGGTGCCATGGATTGACATCATCGTGTCCTAGACAAATGAAGACTGGTTTTCAAATCTTCAACACAGTGCCATAAGTAGAGATTGAACTTACTCCTCAGGTTGAGAAGAATGTAGCTCTAAAAGCTGTAATCAGCAAGATTCAGTTGGGTGGAACGGGAAGCAGATATTCTCAGTCAGCTGGCAGCGTCCAACGGGGACAAGCAAAACTGGTTGCCACTTGTGAATGCTTGCAACCACTGCAGAGCTCTGCAGGTGCAATTGTGCAGGAATGCAAACTGAGAAACCTTGCCAAACTTCAGGGGTGTAAAAGAAACCATGTAGGATTTACAAGGACATATTTACCCGGAACACCTGGGCCCTTCTGGCAACAAGATTCAGTAATTCTTCCTAAGAAGCATTGAAAGCAGAGAAATGCTCTTATGTTGTGATGACTCAGAACCTCATTCTCAGTGTACACAGCAGAGATCATTCGACTCTGCACAACCGTGAAATATTTAGAGACTGATATTTCTGGTGCCATCCATAGCAAAGGATTGACATTGGTCGTGTCCCAAACAAAGGAAGACTGGTTCTCAAATCTTCAAAACAGTGACATAAGTAGAAGTTCAACTTACTCCTCAGGTTGACGAGAGTGTAACTCAAAGATGTAATCAGCAGGATTCAGTTGGGTGGATCGGGAAGTGGATATTCCCAGTCAGCTTGCAGCTTCCAACAGGGACAAGCACAACTGGTTGCCACTTGTGAATGTTTGCAACCACTGCATACCTCGGAAGACGCAATTGTGCAGCAATGGAAACTGAGTAACCTTGCCAAACTGCAGGGCTGTAGAAGAAACCATGTAGTATTAACAAGGAGATATTTACCCAGAACACATGGGCCATCCTTGCAACAAGATTCAGAAATTCTTCCTAAGAAGCCTTGAAAGCAGAGAAATGCTTTTATGTTGCAAAGATTCAGAACCGCATTCTGAGTGTCCACGGCAGAGGTCATTCCACTCAGCACAACCGTGAAATATTTCCAGGCTGGTGTTTCCGGTGCTGTCCATAGCAATGAAGAGACATCGGTCACGACTCAAACAAAGGTAGACTAGTTCTCAAATCTTCAACACAGTGCCATAAGTAGAGGTTCAACTTACTCCTCAGGTTGAGCAGGGTGTAGCTCTAAAAGCTGCAATCAGCAGGATTCAGCTGGGAGGAATGAGAAGTGTATATTCCCAGTCAATTGGCAGTGTCCAACGGGGACAAGCACAACTTGCTGCTACGTCTGAATGGTTGCAAGTGCTTCAGTGCACTGCAGGCACAATTGTGCAGCAATGCAAACTGAGTAATCATTGCAAACGTCAGGGGTGTAGAAGAAACCTTGTAGGACTTCCAAGAAGATATTTACCCTGAATACCTGGGCCCATCTGACAACAAGATTCAGGAATTCTTCCTAAGAACCCTTGAAAGCAGTGAAATGCTCTTGGGTTGTAATGACTCAGAACCTCATTCTAAGTGTAAATGGCAGAGGTAATTCGACTCAGCACAACCGTGAAATATTTAGAGGCTGATATTTCCAGTGCCGTCCATAGCAATGGATAGACCTTGGTCGCCTCCCAAACAAAGGAATACTGGTTTTCAAATCTTGAACAAAGTGCCATAAGTAGAGATTCAACTTATTCCTTAGGTAGAGGAGTGTGTAGCTCAAATAGCTGTAATCATCAGGATTCAGTTGGGAGGAGCATGAAGCCAGTATTCCCAGGCAGCTGGCAGAGTCCTTCAGGGACAAGCACAACTGGCTGCCACTTCTGAATACTTGCAATCGCCGCAGATCTCTGCAGGTGCAATTGTACTGCAATGCAAACTGAGTAACCATGGCAAAATTCACGCCAGTAGAAGAAATCATGTAGACTTTACAAGGACATATTTACCCGGAACACCTGTGCCCTTCTGGGAAAAGATTGAGGAATTCTTCCTAGGAAGCCTAGACAACAGTGAAATGCTCTTATGTTGGGATGACTCCGAACCTCATTCTGAGTGAACATGGCAGAGGTCATTGGACTCAGCACAACGGTGAAATATTTAGAGGCTGATATTTCCGGTGACGTCCATAGCAATGGAGAGAAATCGGTCGCGTCCAAAACAAAGGAAGACTGGTTCTCAAATCTTCAACACAGTGCCATAAGTAGAGGTTCTACTTGCTCCTCACGTTGAGGAGAGTGTAGCTCTAAAGCCTGTAATCAGCAGGATTCAGTTGTGTGGAACAGGAAACAGATATTCCCAGGGAGCTGGCAGGGTCCAAAGGGGACAAGCACAACTGGCTGCCAGTTCTCAATGCTTACAACCGCTGCAGAGTTCTGCAGGCAAAATTGTGCAGCAATGCAAACTGAGTAACCTTCCAAAATTCAGCGGTGGGAGGAAACCATAGAGGATTTTCAAGGAGATATTAACCGGAAACACCTGGTGGCCTACCGGCCGCATTAATCTGTCATTCTTCCTAAGAAGCCTTGAAAGCAGTAAATGCTCTTATGTTGCAATGACTCAGAAACTCATTCTGAGTATACACGGCAGATGTCATTTGGCTCAACAAAACCGTGGATTATTTAGAGGATGATATTTCCTGTGCCATCCACAGCAATGGATGACATAGTTTCTGTCACAAACAATGGAATTCTACTTCTCAAATCTTCAACACAGTGCCATAAGTAGAGGTCCAACTTACTCCTCAGGTTGAGGAGAATGTAGCCGTAAAAGCTATAATCAGCAGGACTCAGGTGTGAGGAATAGGAAGAGGATATTCCCAGTCAGCTGGCAGCGTCCTATGGGGACAAGCACAACAGGCTGCCATGTCTGAATGCTTGCAACAGCTGCAGAGCTCTGCAGGCATACTTGTGCACCAATGCAAACTGAGTAAATTTGCCAAACTTCAGGGGTATAGATGAAACCACAGGAGATTTAAAGGAGATATTAACCCGGAACACCTGGGGGCCTACAGGCCCCAAGAATCTGGAATTCTTTCTAAGAAGCCTTGAAAGCAGTAAATGCTCTTATGTTGCGATGACTCAGAACCTCATTCTGAGTGTTCCCAGCAGAGGTCATTCGGCTCAACACCACCGTGGAGTATTTAGAGGCTGATATTTCCGGTGCTGTCCACAGCAATGGATGACATAGTTTCCGTCCCAAACAAAGGAATTCTACTTCTCGAATCTTCAACACAGTACCATAAGTAGAGGTCCAACTTACTCCTCAGGTTGAGGAGAGTGTAACCGTAAAAGCTGTAATCAGCAGGACTCAGGTGGGAGGAACATGAAGTGGATATTTCCAGTCAGCTGGCAGCGTCCTATGGAGACACCATATGCACCAATGCAAACTGAGTATCCTTGCCAACTTCAGGGGTGTAGAAGAAACCACGGAAGATTTAAAAGGAGATATTAACCCGGAACACCTGGGGGCCTGCCAGCCCTAAGAATCTGGATTCTTCCTAAGAAGCCATGAAAGAAGGGAAATGCTCTTTTGTTAGGAAATGGAAAAACTTGGAAAAAATTATATTAAGTGAAGCCAGGCCCAAAGAAACGTAGGTCCCATGGTTTCCCTTATTTGTAATATCTAGTATATGTATGAGTCAAGCGGAAAAGGTCAGATAATGTGATGTCAGGAAAATGAACCCTTAGATGTGTATTTTAATGTTTTTTTCTTTCATGCATGTGTTTCTAACACATTTATAAGATTATCTCTTTGTTGCTTTGTATGTCCCTCCCCCACAGTATAACCCCTGCTTTCACTATATTTGATGTCAGTATAACTTGTGGAGGAGATGGGGAAAAACCAGTTGTTTAAGGATACAGGTGGACCTGTTGCAACAATGAGAAGTACAAGTTGTCATGTCCAAAACGAGCTTTACAACGTTGGTGCGGGGGGGGGGGGCGGAGGGGGGGCCGGGAAGGAGAAGGATTGGGATTAGGGGGGGAGGGGGGAGGCTGGGAAGGGATGTGAAGGGTAAACAAAGGAGGAGGCTGCAATGCTTGGTAAGAAATGTACGCATTATCCTGCCCATGTAACTGTAACTCCTCTGTACAGTATGTTCACAAATAAAATAAAATTAAATTAAAAAAAAAAAGAAAGAAAGAAGGGAAATGCTCTTATGTTGCCATGACTCAGAATCTCATTCTGATTATTCAAGGCAGAGGTCATTTGGCTCAACAGAACCGTGTAGGATTTACAGGATGATATTTCTTTTGCTGTCTATACCAATGGATGGACAAAGGTTGCATCCCCAACAACAGAAGTCTGGTTCTCAAATCTTCAGCACAATGCCATAAGTAGAGGTTCATCTTCCTCCTCAAGTTGAGGAGGGTGTAGCCTTAAAAGCTATAATCAACAGGACTCAGGTGGGAGGAACGAGAAGTGGATATTCCCAGTTAGCTGGCAGCCACATACGGATACAAACACAAACACAAACACAAGGCCGGGTCTGAATGCTTTCAACTGCTGCAGAGCTCTGCAGGTGCAATTGTGCAGCAATGCAAACTGAGTAACCTTGCCAAACTTCAGGGGTGTATAAGAAACCACATAGGATTTGCAAGGAACTATTAACCCAGAACACTTGGGGGCCTGCCGACCTGAACAATCTAGCATTCTTCCTACGAAGACTTGAAAGAAGTGAAATGCTCTTCTGTTGTGAGGACTCAGAACCTCATTCTGAGTATACACGGCAGAGGACATTTGACTGAACATAACCGTGGAGTATTTACAGGCTGATATTTCCTATGCCGTCCATACCAGAGGATGGACATAGGTCGCGTCCCAAACAACGGAACTCTAGTTCTTAAATCTTCAACACAGTTTCATAAGTAGATGTTGAACTTCCTCCTCAGGTTGAGGAGATTGTAACAGTAACAGCTTTAATCCGCAGGACTCAGGTGGGAGGTAAGGGAAGAGGATATTCCCAGTCAGCTGGCAGCTTCCTTCAGAGACAAGCACAACTGGCTGCCTCATCTGAATGCTTGCAACCGCTGCAGAGCTCTGCTGGTGCAATTGTGAAGCAATGCAAACTGAGTTACCTTGCCAACTTCAGGGGTGTAGAAGAAACCACGAGGATTTACAAAAAGATATTAATCCAGAACACCTGAGGACCTGCATTCCTCATTAATCTGATATTCATCCTAAGAAGCCTGAAAGCATGAAATGCTCTTATGTTCCCTTGACTCAGAAGCTCATTCTGATTGTTAGCAGTAGAGGTCATTCTGCTGAACACAACCGTGGAGTATTTAGAGGCTGATATTCCCTGTGCCATTCATAGCAATGGATGGACATATGTTTCTTCCCAAACAACAGAAACCTGGTTCTCAAATACTCAAAACAGTGAAATAAGTAGAGGTTCATCTTACTCCTCAGGTTGAGGAGAGTGTAGGTGTAAAAGCGGTAATCAGAAGGACTGAGGTAGGAGGAATAGGAAGTGGATATCCTTGTTAGCTGGCAGCGTCCTACATGGACAAGCACAATTGGCTGCCAGGTCTGAATGCTTTCAACCGCTGCACAGCTCTGCAGCTCAATTGTGCAGCAATGCAAACTGAGTAACCTTGACAAAATTCAGGGGTGTAGAAGAAACCAGATAACATTTACAAGGAGATCTTAACCCTGAACACCTGGGGGACTGCCGGCCTAAAGAATCTGGAATTCATCCTAAGAACCCTTGAAAGCAGTGAAATGCTCTTACATTGCGAACACGCAGAACCTCATTCTGAGTGTTCCCGGCAGAGGTCATTCAGCTGAACACGAACGGGGATTATTTACAGGCTGATATTTCTGATTCTGTCCATAGCAATGGATGGACATAGGTTGCATACCTAACAACAGGTGTCTGGTTCTCAAATCTTTAACAGAGTGCCATAAGTAGAGTTTCAAATTCCTCCTCAGGTTGAGGAAAGTACAGCTATAAAAGCTGTATTCAGCAGGACTCAGGTGGGAGGAACAGAAAGAGGGTATTTCCAGGCAACTGGTAGCGTCCTACCCAGACAAGCACAACTGACAGCCACGTCTGAATGTTTGCAACTGCTGCAGAGCTCTACTGGTGCAATTGTGCAGCAATGCAAACTGAGTAACCTTGCCAAACTTCAAGGGTGTAGTAAAAACCACGTAGGATTTACAAGGAGACATTAACCTGGAACACCTGCTGGCCTGCCGGCCACAAGAATCTGAAATTCTTCCTAAAAAGCCTTGAAAGCAGTGAAATGCTCTTCTGTTATGATGACTCAGAACCTCATTCTGAGTGTTCCTGGAAGAGTTCATTCGTCTCAACACAACCTTGGAATATTTAGACGCTGACATTTTTGGTGCCGTCCCTCACAATGAATAGACATAGGTGGCGTCCGAAAGAAATGAAGTCTGGTTCTCAAATCTTCAACACAGTGCCATAAATAGAGGTTGAACTTACTCCTCTGGTTGAGGAGAGAATAGCCAGAATATCTGTAATCAGCAGGACTCAGGTGGCAGGAATGGGAAGCAGAGATCCCCAGTCTGCTGGCCATGTTCTACAGGGACAAACATAACTGGCTGTCACATCTGAATGCTTGCAACTGCTGCAGAGCTCCACAGGCACAATTGTGCAGCAATGCAAACTGAGTATACTTGCCAAACTTCAGAGGTGTAGAAGAAACCACCGAGGATTTACAAGGAGATATTAACACAGAACACCTGGGGGCCTGGCAGTCAAAAGAATCGGGCATTGTTCCTAAGAAGCCTTAAAAGCAGTGAAATACTCTTATGTTGCGATGACTCAGAACCTTACTTTGAGTGTTCCCGGCAGAGGTCATTCGGCTGAACACAACCGTGGAGTATTTAGAGGCTGATATTTCCGATTCCATCCATAGCAATGGATGGACATATGTTGCATCCCAAACAACCAAAGTCTTGTTCTCTAATCTTCAACACAGTGCCATAAGTGGAGGTTCAATTTACTCTTCAGGTTGAGGACAGTGTAGAAGTAAAAACTATAATCAGCAAGACTCCAGTGGGAGGAAAGGGAAGCAGATATTCCCAATCACCTGGCTGCGTCCTCCGGGACAAACACAACTGGCTGCCTCATCTGAATGCTTGCAACCACTGCAGAGCTCTGCAGGAGCAATTGTGCAACAATGCCACCCGAGTAACCTTACCAAACTCATGGGGTGTAGAAGAAACCAAGTAGACTTTACAAAAAGATATTTGCCCGGAACACCTGGGGTCCTGTGGGGCGCATGAATCTGGCATTCTTACTACAAAGCCTTGAAAGCAGTGAAATGCTCTTATGTTGCTATGACTCAGAACCTCATTCTGAGTGTTCCCAGCAGAGGTTATTTGGCTCAACACAACTATGGAGTATTTAGAGACTATTTCCGGTGCCGTCCATAGCAATGAATGGACATAGGTCAGGTCAGAAACAACAGAAGTCTGGTTCTCAAATCTTCAACACAGTGCCATAAGTAGAGGTTCAACTTACTCCTCAGGCTGAGGGGCGGGTAGCAGGAATATCTGTAATCAGTAGGGCTCAGGTGGGAGGAACAGGAAGCAGATATACCCAGTCTGCTGGCAGTAACCTACTGGGGCAAGCATAATGGGGTGTCACATCAGAATGCTTGCAACCGCTGCAGAGCTCTGCAGGCACAATTGTGCAGCAATGCAAAATGAGTAACCTTGGCAAACTTCAGGGGTGTAGAAGATAGGTTTTACATAGGATTTACAAGGAGATATTAACCAGGAACACCTGGGGGCCTGCCAGTCAAAAGAATCTGGCATTGTTCCTAAGAATCCATGAAAGCAGTGAAATGCTCTTATGTTGTGATGACTAAGAACCTCATTCTGAGTGTTCCCAGCAGAGGTTATTTGGCTCAACACAACCATGGAGTATTTTGAGTCTGTTATTTCCAGTGCCAGGCATAGCAATGCATGGACATAAGTCGCGTCCCAAACAACTGAGGTCTGGTTCTCAAAACCTCAACACAGTGCCATAAGAAGAGGTTCAACTTATTCCTCAGGTTGAGGAGAGTGAATCCATAAAAGACGTAATCAGCAGGACTCAGATAGAAGGAACAGGAAACGGATATTCTGTAGTGTTAGGAAGAAGCCTTGAAATCAGTGAAATGCTCTTACATTGCGATGACTCAGAACCTCATTCTTTTTTTTTTTTTTTTTTTTTTTTAGCTCATTCTCTTTTTCTTTAATTCCATGTTTGTATTTTTATAGCTATTATCAAGGTATACAGAGGGGTTACCGTTTCCTAAGTCAGATAATGAGTACATTTTCTTTCTTTCTTTTTTTTCTTTTCATCAGTCATGGGGCCTGAACCCTGAGCCTGCGTGCTGTCCCACAGCTCTTCAGCTCAAGGGTAGTGCTCTGCCACTTGAGCCACAGTGCCGCTTCTGGTTTATTGGAGATATGAGTCTCACGGATTTTCCTGCCTGGGCTGGCTTTGAACTGTGATCCACAAATCTCAGCCTCCTGAGCAGCTAGGTGTATAGATGTGAGCCACTGTTGCTCAGCTATGAGAACGTTTCTCTGGGTCACCTTGACCTGATGGCATGGGGTGGAGGAAGGGACCCAAGAGGGACAGGTGTCTCTGAGAGGGAGGGCTCAGGTGCATTCTTTTCTAACATCTCCTCTCCTCTCGAGGGAACTAACCTGGCATCTCGTAGGATGACTTGAATCACTTTTGAGGGCAGGTGACGTCACCAGCTCCCCCTCCCCCCCATCACAGGTCCCATCACCTGTGAACATTGCCACCCTGGGCACCAAGCTTGTGACGTGGGATTGTGGCGCCAACTTTATGGGGCATAAATACTCCAAGGTGTCATGACATCACCTGAGGGGGCTGGAAGCAGTCAGCTTGGAAGTGGGATGGTGTCAGGATTGTCCCTTGAGCCTAAGGGTGAGTCCAATCCTGCCTGATCCACGCCAGGTTGACTTGCACCCGCCTGTCCCTGTCCAGCAGGCTTTTGAGAGTCAGAATGTGGAGATGGGGCAGGGATTATAGAACGGGGCAGCTGAGGAAAGCAGTTCCTTTATTCAGCCAAACCGATGTTTGCCAAAGTTCCAGAAACCCTCACTGACTGGTTTTATTTCAACGGGTGTAATCAACAGAGAGGTCTTTCTCAAGATTCTAGAGACTGAGGTAGCCGTGATCCAGGGGCTGTCATGTGGTCAGGGGCGTCTTGCTCTGTCATCCTGTGATGGGAAGCAGCAAGGCATAGAGGGAGCAGGACTGGACCCGTGAGGGACGCCCTCGTCCTTACTGATGGCCCCGTCTCACCCACTCCCCATGGGGCTGGGGCCCTCACAGTTTAGCCATCTCTTAAAGATCTCACTTTATTACTGTTAAAGTGGCAATGCAGACCCTGAATAGGAGGAGGGAACACTTAATCCATGGCAACCCAAAGTGGGTGCACCATATTGGTTTCATGCATCAGCTCTTGGTAAGCTTTTGTACACAGCAAGGCACTTACAAACCAGCTGCCCAGGGCCAAGCAGGTCTAAATCCATCTCTGCACGGAGAAAGATGCGTTTGTAGGATGGATACCCCAAGGATCACTCGCTGGCGTCCGGTGGAAGGATCTTTTCTTCCCTTCAACGTGGATTTCCCAACTGCTTCTCGAGGAAGCCGCAGTGCCTCCCATACCTTTGCCAGGGAGCCGGAGATCTCACTTCCCTGTGCTCTCACCCACACTGGGTTTGAGCAAACATTTGCATTTTTGGCAGTTTGATAGATCAATTATTTGATCTCTTCGCTGTTTAAAATCGCATTTCATTACTCAGTGAGTACAGCCGTGCTCTGCAGTTCCTGGAAATGGTTCCCTGGTTGCTAGAGACGCAGGAGCTAGGCCCTTTCCAGAAACAGAGGCTTCATGTTCGCGCCTCTCCCCCGTTGGAGCCCGGCTGCTTCTCCCACAGAGCCACCAGGAAGCCCGAAGAAGACGACGAGCGTACACCTACTCACATGGCCATACGGCCGGGTGTTTCTCAGGACTGCCTGCATACAGAAAGTTGGGTGGGGAGGGCTGAGGTAACCTCCCCTCTTCCAGAACGAACCCAGGTCAGAACCTCATTCTGATTGTTCCTAGCAGAGGTCATTCGCTGAACACAACCGTGGACTATTTACAGGCTGATATTTCAGGTTCCATCCAAAGCAATGGATAGATATATGTTGTGTCCCAAACAACAGAAGTCTTGTTCTCTAATCTTCAACACAGTGCCATAAGTAGAGGTTCAATTTACTCTTCAGGTTGAAGATAGGGTAGAAGTAAAAACTGTAATCAGCAAGACTCCAGTGGGAGGAAAGGGAAGTGGATATTCCCAGTCACCTGGCCGCGTCCTCTGGGACAAACACAACTGGCTGCCATGTCTGAGTGCTTGCAACCACTGCAGAGCTCTGCAGGAGCAATTGTGCAACAATGCCACCTGAGTAACTTTTCCAAACTTCAGGGGTGTAGAAGAAACCACGCAACAATTATAAGGAGATATTACCTAGAAACACCTGGGGGCCTGCAGGCCGCCAGATTCTGACATTCTTCCTAAGAAGCCTTGAAAGCAGTGAAATACTCTTAAGTTGCAGTGACTCAGAACCTCATTCTTAGTGTTCCTGACAGAGGTCATTCAGCTCACCACAACCGTGGAGTATTTAGAGGCTGATATTTCCAATGCCACCCATACCAATGGATGGACATCGGTCATGACCCAAACAACAAAAGTCTGGTTCTCAAATCTTCAACACAATGCCATAAGTAGAGGTCCAACTTCCTCTTAAGGTTGAGGGCAGTGTAGCGGGAAAAGCTGTAATCAGCAGGACTCAGGTGGAAGGAAAGGGAAGCCCATGTTCCCAGTCAGCTGGCATTGCCCAACAGGGACAAGCACAACTGGCTGCCACGTCTGAATGCTTCCAACAATTGCAGAGCTCTGCAGGGGCAATTGTGCAGCAATGCAAACTGAGTAACCTTGCCAAACCTCAGAGGTATAGAAGAAAACACGTAGGATTAAAAAGGAGATATGAACCCGGTAAACCTGGGGGCCTGTGGGTGGTAAGGACCTGCAATTTTTCCTAAGAAGCCATGAAAGCAGTGAAATGCTCTTCTGTTGTGATAACTCAGAACCTCATTCTGAGTGTTCCAGACTGAGGTCAATCAGCTCAACACAACCATGGAGTATTTAGAGGCTGACATTTCCGGTGCTGTCTATAGCAATGAATGGACATAGATCGTGTCCGAAAAAACAGAGGTCTGGTTCTTAAATCTACAACACAGTGCCAGAAGTAGAGGTTCAACTTACTCCTCAGGTTGAGGAGAGTGTAACAGTAAAAGCTGTAATCAGCAGGACTCTGGTGGGAAGAACGGGAAGCAGATATTCCCAGTCAGCTGCAGCTTCTTACGGGGACAAGAACAACTGGTTGCCACATCTGAATGTTTGCAACCGCTGCAGAGCTCCGCAGGTGCAATTGTGTAGCAATGCAAACTTAGTAACCTTGCCAAACTTCAGGGGTGTAGAAGAAACCACGTAGGATTTATAAGGAGATA
Source organism: Dipodomys spectabilis (assembly GCF_019054845.1). Lineage (NCBI taxonomy): Eukaryota > Metazoa > Chordata > Mammalia > Rodentia > Heteromyidae > Dipodomys > Dipodomys spectabilis. The sequence continues at coordinate 124,312 of NW_024870760.1, forward strand.
TGTATCCGGAACACCTGGGGGCCTGCCAGCCACAAGGATCTGGAATTCTTGAAGAAGCCTTGAAAGCAGTGAAATGATCTTCTGTTGCAATGACTTAGAGCATCATTCTGAGTGTTCCTGGCAGAGGTCATTTGGATCAACACAACCATGGAGTATTTAGAGGCTGATATTTCTGGGTCTATCAATAGCAATGGGTGCACAAAGTTTGCATCCCAAATAACGAAAGTATGGTTCTCACATCTTCAACACATTGCTATAAATAAAGGATCAACTTGCTCATCAGTTTGAGGAGAGTGTAGCAGGAAAAGCTGTAATCAACAGGATTCACGGGGGAGGAACAGGAAGCACATATTCCCAGTCAGCTGGCAGCAACCTACAAGGACAAGAACAATTGGCTGCAATGTCTGAATGCTTGCAACTGCTGCAGAGATCTTCAGGGGCAATTGTGCAGCAGTGCAAACTGAATAAAATTGCCAAACTTCAGGGATGCAGAAGAAAATACGTAAGATGTAGAAGGACATGTGAACCTGGAACACCTGTGGGCCTGCCAGCCAAAAGGATCTGGAATTCTTCCTAAGAAGCCTTGAAAGCAGTGAAATGCTCTTCTGTTGCCATGACTCAGAACCTAATTGTAAGGGTTCCTGGCAGAGGTAATTTGGCTCAACACAACCCTGGAGTATTTAGAGGCTGATATTTCCGGTGCCGACCATTGTAATGGATGGACATAGATCCCGGCCCAAACAACGTAAGTCTGGTTCTCAAATCTTCAACACAGTGGATAAGTAGAGATTCAACTTACTCCTCAGGTTGAGGAAAGTGTTGATAAAAGCTATAATCAGGAGGACTCAAATGGAAGGAACGGCAAGCATATATTCCCAGTCAGCTGGCAGCGCCCTATGGGGACAAGTACAACTGGCTGCCACGTGTGAGTGCTTGCAACCACTGCAGAGCTCTGCAGGTACAATTGTGGACCAATGCAAACTGAGTAACCTTGCCAGTAATCTGGCAAGGGGTGTAGAAGAAACCACGTAGGATTTAGAGGGAGATATGAACCTGGAACACCCGGGGGCCTGCCTATCCCAAGGTCTGGAATTCTTCCTAAGAAGCCTTGAAAGCAGTGAAATGCCCTTCTGTTGCAATGACTCAGAACCTCATTCTGAGTGTTTCCAGCAGAGGCTATTCGGCTCAACACAACCGTGGAGTATGTAGAGGCTGATATTTCCAATGCCATCCTTAACAATGGATAGACAAAGATCACATCCCAAACAACGGAAGTATGGTTCTCAAATTTTCAACACAGTGCCAGAAGCAGAGGTTCAACTTCCTCCTCAGTTTGAGGAGAGTGTAGTGGTAAAATTTGTAATCAGCAGGATTCAATTGGGCAGAACAGTAAGCGGATATTCCCAGTCAGCTGGCAGCGTCCAACAGGGACAAGCACAACTGGCTGCCACATCTGAATGCTTGCAACTGGTGCAGAGTTCTGCAGGCGCAATTGTGCAGCAATGCAATCTGAGTAACCTTGCCAAACTTCAGGGCTGTAGAAGAAACCATGTAGGATTTACAAGGAGATATTTACCAGGAACTCCTGAGCCCTTCTGGCAACAAGATTCTGGAATTCTTCCTAAGAAACCTTGAAAGCAGTGAAATGCTCTTAGGTTGCGATCACTCAGAACCTCATTCTGAGTGTACACAGCAGAGGTCATTCGACTCAGCACAACCATGAAATGTTTAGAGGCTGTTATTCCCGGTGCCGTCCATAGCAATTGATAGACATCGGTCGCGTCCCAAACAAATGAAGACTGGTTCTCAAATCTTCAACACAGTGCCATAAGTAGAGGTTCAACTTACTCCTCAGATTGAGGAGAGTGTAGCGGTAAAAGCTGTAATCAGCAGGACTCAGGTGGGAGGAGCGGGAAGCAGATATTCCCAGTCAGCTGGCCACGCCCAACATGGACAAGCACAACTGGCTGCCACGTCTGAATGGTTGCAACCGCTAAAGAGCTCTGCAGAAACAATTGTGCAGCAATGCAAGCTGAGTAACCTTGACAGCCTTCAGGGGTGTAGAAACCAGGAAGGATTTAGAAGGAGATATGATCCTGGAACCCCTGGGGCCCTGCCGGCCCCAAGAATCTGGAATTATTCCTAAGAAGCCTTGAAAGCAGTGAAATGCTCTTCTGTTGCAATGACTCAGAACCTCATTCTGAGTATTCCTGGCAGAGGTCATTCAGCTCGACACAACCATGGAACAAATAAGGGTGATATTTCCTTCGAAGTCAATAGCAATGGATAGACAAAGGTCACGTCCCACACAATGGAAGTCTGGTTCTCAAATCTTCAACACAGTGCCATAGGAAGAGGTTCAATTTACTCCTCACATTGAGGAGAGTAAAGCTGGAAAAGCAGTAAACATCAGGACTCTGGTGGGGAAAATGTGAAGCGGATACTCCCAGTCATCTGGCAGTGTCCTATGGGGGCAAGCACAACTGGCTGCCGCGTATGAATGCTTGCAACTGCAGCCGAGTTCTGCAGGCACAATTGTGCAGCAATGCAAACTGAGTAAGCTGGCCAAACTTCAGGGGTGTAGGAAAAACCTAACCCGCAACACCTGGGACTTGCTGGCAGCAAGATTCTGGAATTCTTCTTATGAAGCCTTGAAAGCAGTGAAATGCTCTTATGTTGTGATGACTCAGAACCGCATTGGGAGAGTTCCCGGCAGAGGTCATTCAGCTCAACACGATCGTGGAGTATTTAGAGGCTGATATTTCCGGTTTCATCCATACAAATGGATGGGCATAGGTCGTGTCCCAGTGAACAAAAGTTTGGTTCTCAAATCTTCAACAGAGTGCCATAAGAAGAGGTTCAACTTTCTCCACAGGTTAAGGAGAGGGTTGCCGTAAAAGCTGTAATCGGCAGGACTCAGGTGGGAAGAATGGGAAGTAGATATTCCCAGTCAGCTGGCATCACCCTATGGGGACAAGCACAACTTTCTGCCAGGTCTGAAAGCTTTCACTGCTGCACAGCTATGTAGGCGAAATTGTGCAGCAATGCAAACTGAGTAACCTTGTGAAACTTCAGGGGTGTAGAAGAAACCACATAGGATTTAGAAGGAGATATTAACCCGGAACACCTGGGGGCCTGCATGCCGCAAGAATCTGGAAATCTTCCTAAGAAGCCTTATGTTGCCATGACTCAGAACCTCATTATGAGTGTTCCGGACAGAGGTCATTAGGCTCAACACAACCATGGACTCTTTAGAGGCTGATATTTCTGGTGCCGTCCATAGCAATGGGTAGACCTAGTTCGTGTCCCAATCAACGGAAGTCTGGTTCTCAAATCTTCAACACTGTGCCATAAGTACAGGATCAACTGACTCCTCATGTTGAGGAGAGTGTAGCGGTTAAAGCTCTATTAGCAGAACTCATGTGGGAAGAAATGGAAGTGGATATTCCCCGTCAGTTGGCAGCTTCTTACAGGGACAAACACAACTGGCTGCCAAGTCTGATTGCTTGCAAACACTGCAGAGCTCTGCAGGCACAATTGTTCAGCAATGCAAACTGAGAAACTTTCCTATACTTCAGGGATGTAGCACAAAAGACAGGATTTACGCGGGGAACCTGGGGACCTTCTGGATGCAAGAATCTGGAATTCTTCCTAGGAAACCTTGAAAGCAGTAAAATGGTCTTATGTTGCGATGATTCAGAAACTCATTCTGAGTTTTCCCGGCAGAGGTCATTTGGCTCAACACAACCATAGAGCAATTAAGTATTGTTATTTCTGGTGCAGTCCATAGAAATGGATGGACATAGGTCGCATTCCAAACAACAGAAATATGGTTCTCAAATCTCCAACACAGTGCCATAAGTAGAGATTCAACTTACTCCTCAGGATGAGGAGAGTGTAGTGGTAAAAGCTGTAATCAGCAGGACTCAGGTGGGAGGAACCAGAAGCGGGTATTCCCAGTCAGCTGGCAGCATCCTACGGGAACAAGTACAACTGGCTGCCACGTCTAAACGCTTTCAACCACTGCAGAGCTCTGCAGGAGCAATTGTGCAGCAATGCAAACTGAGTAACATTGCCAAACTTCAGGGGTGTTGAAGAAAACACGTAGGATTTAGAAGGAGATATGAACCAAGAACACATGGGGGCCTTCCAGCAGCAAGGATCTGGAATTCTTCCTAAGAAGCCTTGAAAGCAGTGATATGCCCTTCTGTTGCTATGATTCAGAACCTCATTCTAAGTGTTTCCGGCAGAAGTCATTCGGCTCAACACAACCGTGGAATATTTAGAGACTGATATTTCCGGTACTGTCCATAGCAATAGATGGACATAGGTCGCATCCCAAACAATGGAAATTTGGTTCTCAAGTCCTCAACACAGTGCTATAAGTACAGTTTGAAATTCCTCCTGTGGTTGAGGAGAGTGTAGCAGTAAAAGCTTTAATCAGCAGGACTCAGTTGGGTTGAATGGGAAGCGGATATTACCAGTCAGCTGGCAGTGCCCTACGGGAACAAGCACAACTGGCTTCCACATCGGAATGCTTGCAACCGCTGCAGAGCTCTACAGGCACAATTGTGCATCAATGCAAAAGGAGTAACCTTGCCAAACTTCAGGGGTGTAGAAAAAACCACTTAGCATTTAGAACACATATTAACCCAGAACACCTGGGGGCCTGCTGGCTGCAAGGATCTGGAATTCTTCCTAAGAAGCCTTGAAAGCAGTGAAATGCTCTCAGGTTGGGATGACTCTGAACCTCATTCTGAGTGTTCCCGGCAGAGGTCCTTGTGCTCAACACAACCGTGGAGTATTTAGAGGCTGAGATTTCTGGTGCTGTCCATAGCAATGAATGGACCTTGGTCCCATCCCAAACAACGGATGTCTGGTTCTCAAATCTTCAACACAATTCCATAATTAGATTGAGGAGAATGTAGTGGGAATAGTTGTATTCAGCAGGACTCAGATGGGAGGAACGGGAAGCAGATATTCCCAGTCAGCTGGCATCGTCCTACTGGGACAAGTACAACTGGCTGCCAGGTCTGAATGCTTGCAACTGCTGCAGAGCTCTGCAGGCACAATTGTGCAGGAATGCAAACTGAGTAACCTTGACAAACTTTGGGGGTGTAGAAGAAAACATGTAGGATTTAGGAGATATGAAACCAGAACCCCTGGGGTCCTGCCGGTCCCAAGAATCTGGAATTATTCCTAAGAAGCCTTGAAAATAGTGAAATGCTCTTATGTTACAATGACTCAGAACCTCAATCTGAGTATACCCAGCAGAGGTCATTCGGCTCAACACAACTGTGGAACAAATAAGGGTTGATATATCCTTCGTCGTCAGTAGCAATGGATAGACAAAGGTCACGTCCCACACAATGGAAGTCTGGTCCTCAAATCTTCAACACAGTGCCATAGGAAGAGGTTCAACTTACTCCTCACGTTGAGGAGAGTAAAGCTGGAAAAGCAGTAATCATCAGGACTCTGGTGGGAAAAATGTGAAACGGATACTCCCAGTCAGCTGGCAGCATCCTATGGGGACAAGCACAACTGGCTGCCACATATGAATGCTTGCAACTGCAGTGGAGTTCTGCAGGCACAATTGTGCAGGAATGCAAACTGAGTTACCTTGCCAAACTTCAGGGGTGTAGAAGAAACCAAGTATGATTTACAAGGAAATATTAACCTGCTACACCTGGGGCCTGCCGGCTGCAAGATTCTGGAATTCTTCCTAAGAAGCCTTGAAAGCAGCGAAATGCTATGTTGAGATGACTAAGAACCTCATTCTGAGTGTTGCCGACAGAGGTCATTTGGCTCAACGCAACCATGGAGTGTTTAGAGGCTGATATTTTCTGTGCCATCCGTACCAATGGATGGACTTATTTCACATTCCAAACAAAGGAAATCTGGTTCTCAAATCTTCAATACAGTGCCATAAGTAGATGTTGAACTTACACCTCAAGTTGAGGAGCATGTAGAGTTAAAAGCTGTAATCAGCAGGACTCTGGTGGGAACTGGAAGCAGATAATCCCAGTGAGATGGCAATGTCCTACTTGGACAAACACATCTGGCTGCCATGTCTGAATACTTTCAAATGCTGCAGAGCTCAGCAGGCACATTTGTGCAGCAATGCAAACTGAGTAACCTTGCCAAACTTCAGGGGTGTAGAAGAAATCACATAGGAATTACATGGAGATATTAACCCGGAACACCTGGGACCTGCTGGCTGCAAGAATCTGGGATTCATCCTAAGAAGCCTTGAAAGGAGTGAAATGCTCTTATGTTGTGATGACTCAGAACCTCAATCTGAGTGTTCTCTGCAGAGGTTATTCGACTCAACACAGCTGTGGAGTGTTTAGAGGCTGATATTTCCGTTGTCGTCCAAAGTAATGGATGGAAATAAGTTGCATCCAAAACAACGGAAATCTGGTTCTCAAATCTTAACCACAGTGCCATAAGTAGAGGTTCTACTTACTCCTCAGGTTGTTGAGAGTGTAATGGTTAAAGTTGTAATCAGCAGGACTCAGGTGGGAGAAATGAGAAGCAGATATTTCAGTCAGCTGGCAGCGTCCTATGTGGCAAACACAACTGGCTGCCATGTCTGAATGCTTGCAACCACTGCAGAGCTCTGCAGGCACAATTGTGCAGCAATGCAAACTGAGTAACCTTGCAAACTTCAGGTGTGTAGAAGAAACGACGTAGGATTTACAAGGAGATATTTACCTGGAAGACCTGGGGGCCTGCCTGCCGCAAGAATCTGGCAATCTTCCTAAGAAGCCTTGAAAGCAGTCAAATGCTCTTATGTTGTGATGATCCAGAACTGCATTTTGACTGTTCTAATCAGAGGTCATTTGGCTCAACACAACCATGGACTATTTAGAGGCTGATATTTCCAGTGCGGTCCATAGCAATGGATAGATATATGTCGGGTCCCAAACAATGGAAGTCTAGTTCTCAAATCTTCAACACTGTGCCATAATTAGAGGTTCAACTTAATGCTCAGGTTGAGGAGAGTGTAGTGGTAAAAGCTGTAATCAGTAGGACTCAGGTGGGAGGTACTGGAAGCGGATATTCCCAGTCTGCTTGCAGCATCCTATGGGGACAAGCACAACAGGCTGCCATGTCTGAATGCTTACAACCGCTGCAGATCTCTGCAAAGCCAACTGTGCAGCATCTCAAACTGTGTAACCTTGCCAAATTTCAGGGCTGTAGAAGAAATAACGTAAGATTTCCAAGGAGATATTAGCCAGAACAACGGGGGGCCTGCCGGCCTCAAGAATCTGGAAATCTTCCTAAGAAGCCTTGAAATCATTGAAATGCTCTTATGTTGCCATGGCTCAGAACCTCATTCTGAGTGCTCTCATCAGAGGTCATTTGGCTCAACACAACTGTGGTGTATTTAGAGGCTGATATTTCACGTGCCGTCCATAGCAATGGGTAGACATAGTTCGCGTCACAAACAATGAAAGTCTGGTTCTCAAATCTTCAACACAGTGTCATAAGTAGAGGTTCAACTTACTCTTCAGGTTGAGAAGACTGTTGCCATAGAAGCTTTAATCAGCAGGATGTAGGTGGGAAGAATGGAAAGGGTATATTCCCAGTCAGCTGGCAGTGTCCTACAGGGACAAGCACAACTGACTGCCACGTCTGAATATTTGCAACTGCTGCAGATCTCTGCAGGCCCAATTGTGCAGCAATGCAAACTGAGTAACCTTGCCAAACTTCAGGGGTGTAGAAGAAACCACAGAGGATATGCAAAGAGATATTAACCCGGAACACCCGGGGGCCTGCCTGCCACAACAATCTGAAATTCTTCCTAAGAAGCCTTGAAAGCAGTGAAATGCTCTTATGTTGAAATGGTTCAGAACCGCATTCTGAGTGTTCTCGTCAGAGGTCATTCGGCTCAACACTACCATGGAGTATTTAGAGGCTGATATTTCCCATGCTGTCCATAGCAATGGATGGATATATGTCACCTCCCAAACAACGGGACTCTGGTTCTCAAATCTTCATCACAGTGTCGTAATTAGAGGTTCAACTTACTCCTCCAGGTTGAACAATAGTGTAGCAGCAAAAGCTGTAATCAGCAGGACTCAGGTGGGAGGAACTGGAAGGGGATATTCACAGTGAGCTGGCTGTTCCCTTCGGGGACAAGCACAACTGGCTGCTACGTGTGAATGCTGCCAAATGCTGCAGAGTTCTGCAGGGGCAATTGTGCAGCAATGAAAACTAAATAACCTTGTGAAACTTCAGTGGTGTAAAAGAAACCACGTAGAATTTAGAAGGAGATATGTATCTGGAATGCCTGGGTGCCTGCCTGCCGCAAGGATCTCGAACTCTTACTAAGAAGCCTTGAAAGCAGTGGAATGCACTTCTGTTGCTATGACTCAGAACCTCATTTTGAGTGTTCCTGGCTGAAGTCATTTGGCTCAACAAACCATTGAGTATTTAGAGGCTGACATTTCCTGTGCTGTCCATAGCAACGGATGGACATAAGTCACATCCCAAACAACGGAAGTTGGTTCTCAAATCTTCTATACCGTGCCAGAAGTGCCTGCAGCCCCCAGGTGTTCCGGGTTAGTATCTCCTTGTAAATCCTTTGTGGTTTCTGCTACACCCCTGAAGTTTGGCAAGGTTACTCAGTTTGCATTGCTGAACAATTTCCCTGCAGAGCTCTGCAGCGCTTGCAAGCATTCAGACGTGGCAACCACTTGTGCTTGTCCCAGTAGGATGGTGCCACTTGACTGGGTGTATTCCTGTTCCTTCCACAGGAGTCCTGCTGACTACAGCTTTTACCGCTACACTCTCCTCAACCTGAGGAGTAAGTTGAACCTCTACTTATGACACTGTGTTGACGATTTGAGAACCAGACTTCAGTTCTTTGGGCCGCGACCTATGTCCATCCATTGATATGGACAGCACTGTAAATATCACCAGTAATTGTTCCACGGTTGTGTTCAGCCAAATGACCTCTTCCATGAACACTCAGAATGAGGTTCTGAGTCATGGCAACATAAGAGTATTTCACTGCTTTTAAGGATTCTTAGGAATAATGCCAGGTTCTTTCGACCAGCAGGCCCCAAGGTGTTCCAGGTTAATATCTCCTGGTAAATCCTAGGTGGTTTCTTCTACACCCCTGAAGTTTGGCAAGGTTACTCAGTTTGCATTGCTGAACAATTGCACCTGCAGAGCTCTGCAGCGATTGCAAGCATTAAGACTTGACAGCCAGTTGTGCTTAACCCCGTAGGATGCTACCAGCTGACTGGGAAGATCTGCTACCTGTTCCTCCCACCTGAGTCCTGCTGATTCCAGCTTTTACCGTCACACCCTCCTCAACATGAGGAGTAAGTTGAACCTCAACTTATGGCACTGTGTTGAAGATTTCAGAACCAGACTTCCGTTGTTTGGGACGCCACCTATGTCCATCCATTGCTAAGGACCGCACCAGAAATATCACCCCTTAATTGCTCCATGGTTCTGTTGAGCTGAATGACCTCTGACAAGAACACTCAGAATGAGGTTCTGAGTCAATGCAACATAAGAGCATTTCACTGCTTTCAAGGTTTCTTAGGAAGAATGCCAGATTCGTGCAGCCAGCAGGCCCCCAGTGTTCTGGGTTAATGTCTCCTTGTAAATCCTACGTGGTTTCTACTACCCCCCTGAAGTATGGCAAGGTTCCTCAGTTTACATTGCTGAACAATTGCACTTGTAGAGCTCCGCAGCAGTTGCAAGCATTCAGATGTGGCAGCCAGTTGTCCTTGTCCCCATAGGACGCTGCCAGCTCACTGGGAATATCCGCTTCCCATGCTTCCCATGTGAGTCCTGCTGATTACAGTTTTTACAGCTACACTCTCTTCAACCTGAGGAGTAAGTTGAACCTCTACTTATGGCACTGTGTTGAGGATTTGAGAACTAGAATTCCGTTGTTTGTGACGCAAACTGTGTCCATCCATTGCTTTGGACGGCATCAGAAATATCAGCCTCTTAATACTCCACTGTTTTGTTGCAACGAATGATTCTGCTGGGAACACTCAGAATGAAGTTTTGAGTCATTGCAACATAATAGCATTTTCCTGCTTTCAAGGCTTCTTAGGAAGTATTCCAGATTCTTGCAGCCAGCAGGCCCCCAGTTTTCTGGGTTTATATCTCCTTGTAAATCAGTGGTTTCTTCTACATCGCTGAAATTTGGCAAGATTACTCAGTTTGTATTGCTGCACAATTGCTCTTGCCGGGCTCTGCAGCAGTTGCAAGCATTCAGATGTGGCAGCCAGTTGTGCTTGTCCCCATAGGACACTGCCAGCTGACTGGGAACATCCGTTTCCCATTCCTTCCACCTGAGTCCTGCAGATTACTGCTTTTACCACTACACTCTTCTCAATTTGAGAAGTAAGTTGAACATCTAATTAGGGCACTTTGTTGAAGATTTGTGATCCAGAGTTCCATTGTTTTGGACGCGACCAATGTCCATCTGTTGCTATGGATGGCACAGGAAATATCAGCTTCTAAATACTCCACAGTTGTTTTGTGCCAAATGACCTCTGCCAGGAACACTCAGAATGAGGTTTTGAGTCATCACATCATAAGAGCATTTCAATGCTTTCAAAGCTTCTTAGGATGAATGCCAGATTCTTGAGGTGGGCAGGCCCCCAGGTGTTCCGGCTTAATATCTCCTTGTAAATCCTACGTGGTTTCTTCCACACCCTGGAAGTTTCCCAAGGTTACTCAGTTTGCATTGCTGAACAATTGCGCCTCCAGAGCTGTGCAGCAGTTAGAAGCATTCAGACATGGAAGCCAATTGTGTTTGTTCCCGTAGAATGCCACCAGCTGATTGGGAATATCACCTTCCCATTCTTCCCACCTGAGTCCTGCTATTTTCAGCTTTTACGGCTAGACTCTCCTCAAAGTGAGGGAACATTGAACCTCTACTTAAGGCACTGTGTTGAAGATTTGAGAACCAGACTTCTGTTGTTTGGGACCCAACCTGTGTCAATCCATTGCTATGGACAGCACCAGAAATATCAGCCTCTAAATATGCCACGGTTGTGTTGAGCACATTGACCTCTGATGAGAACACTCAGAATAGGGTTCTGTGTCATCGCAACATAAGAGCATTTCAGTGCTTTCAAAGCTTCTTAGGAAGAATTCCAGATTCTTAGGGCCTACAAACCCCCAGGTGTCCCATGTTAATATCACCTTGTAAATCCTCCGTGATTTCTTCTACAGCCCTGAAGTTTGGCAAGGTTACTCAGATTGCATTGCTGCACAATTGTGCCTGCTGAGCTATTCAGTGCTTGCAAGCATTCAGACGTGGAAGCCAGTTGTGCTTTTCCACATCAGATGCTGCCAGCTGACCTGGAATATCCACTTCTCGTTCCTTCCACCAGAGTCCTGCTGATTACAGCTTTTACCGCTACACTCTCCACAACGTGAGGAGTAAGTTTAACCTCTCTGCATGGCATTGTGTAGAACATTTGAGAACTAGACTTCTGTTGTTGGGACACGACCTATGTCCCTCCATTGGTATGGACATCACCAGAAATATCACCACTTAATTGCTCCACGGTTGTGTTGAGCCAAATGACCTCTGAAGAGAACACTCAGAATGAGTGTTCTTTCAAGGCTTCTTAGGAAGAATGCCAGATTCTTGCCTCAGGCCGGCCCCCATGTGTTCCGGGTTAATATCTCCTTGTAAATCCTAAGTGGTTGCTGCTACACCCCTGAAGTTTGGCAACGTTACTCAGTTTGCATTGCTGAACAATTGTGCCTGCAGAGCTCTGCAGCACTTGCAAGCATTCAGACCTAGTACCCAGCTGTGCTTGTCCCAGTTGGACGCATCCACCAGATTGGGAATATGAGCTTCCCTTACCTCCCACCCGAGGCTTGTTGATTACAACTTTTACTGCTACACTCCACTCTCCTCAACCTGAGGAGTAAGTTGAACCTGTACTTATGGCACTGTGTTGAACATTTGAGAACCACACTTCCTTTGTTTGGGATGTGACCTATGTCTATACATTGGCATGGACAACACCAGAAATAGCCTGTAAATACTCCACGGTTGTGTTGAATGACCTCTGACAAGAACACTCAGACTGAGTTTCTTAGTCATTGCAACATAAGAGCATATCACTGCTTTCAAGGCTTCTTAGGAATAATGCCAGATTCTTTTGGCTGGCAGGCCCATAGGAATTCCAGGTTAATATCTCCTTGTAAATCCTACGGGGTTTCTTCTACTCCCCTGAAGTTTGGCAAGGTTACTCAGTTCGCATTGCTGAACAAATCCCCCTGCAGAGGTCTGCAGCAGTTCCAAGCATTCAGACCTGGCAGCCAGGTGTTCTTGTTCCAGTAGGACGCTGCCAGGTGACTGGGAATATCTGCTTCCCGTTCCTCCCACCTGAGTACTGCTGATAACAGCTTTTACCACTACACTCTCCTCAAGGTGAGGAGTAAATTGAACCTCTACTTATGGCACTGTTTTAAAGATTTTGGTACCAGACTTCCCTTGTTAGGGATGTGACCTATGTCCATCCATTGCTATGGACGGCACCAGAAATATCTGCCTCTAAATACTCCACGGTTGTGTTGAGCTGAATGACCTCTGCCAGAAACACTCAGAATGAGGTTTGGATTCATTGCAACATAAGAGCATTTCACTGCTTTCAAGGCTTCTTAGGAAGAATGCCAGATTCTTCCGGTCGGAAGGCCCCCATGTGTTCCCCATTAATATCTCCTTGTAAATCCTACCTGCTTTCTTCTACACCCCTGAAGTTTGGCAAGGTTACTCAGTTTGCATTGCTGCACAATTGTGCCAGCAGAGCTCTGCAGCGGTTGAAAGCATTCATACATGGCAGCCAGTTGTGCTTGTCCCCGTAGGATGCTGCCAGCAGACTGGGAATATCCGCTTCCGATTCCTCACGCCTGAGTCCTGCTAATTACAGCTTTTACCACTACACTTTGCTCAACCTGAGGAGTACATTGAACCTCTAATTATGGCACTGTGTTGAGCATTTGAGAACCAGACTTCCTTTGTTTGGGACAGGACCAATGTACATACATTGGTATGGATGGCGCCAGAAATATCAGCCTCTAAATACTCCATGGTTGTGTTGAGCCAAATGACCTCTGACTTGAACACTCAGAATGAGGTCCTTAGTCATCGCAACATAAGAGCATTTCACTGCTTTCAAGGCTTCTTAGGAATAATACCAGATTCTTTCGGCCGGCAGGCCCCCAGGTCTTCCAGGTAAATATTTCCTTGTAAATCCTACGGGGTTTCTTCTATTCCCCTGAAGTTTGGCAAGGTTACTCAATTTGCATTGCTGCACAATTTTGCCTGCAGAGGTCTGCAGCGCTTGCAAGTATTCAGACCTGAAAGCCAGGTGTGCTTGTCCCCATAGGACACTGCTGGCTGACTAGAAATATCCGCTTCCTGTTCCTCCCACCTGAGTCCTGCTGATTACAGCTTTTACCGCCACACTCTCCTCAATGTGAGGAGTAATTTGAACCTCTTCTTATGGCACTGTGTTGAAGATTTGAGAACCAGACTTCCCTTGTTTGGGACGTGACCTATGTCCATCCTTTGATATGGATGGCACCAGAAATATCAGCCTCTCAATACTCCACTGTTGTGTTGAGCTGAATGACCTCAGCCCGGAACACTCAAGAATGAGGTTCTGAGTCATCACAACATAAGAGCATGTCACAGCTTTCAAGGCTTCTTAGGAAGAATGCCAGGTTCTTGAGGCCAGCAGGCCCCCAGCTGTTCCAGGTTAATATATCCTTGTAAATCTGTCGTGGTTTCTTCTACACCCCAGAAGTTTGGCAAAGTTACTCAGTTTGCATTGCTGCACAATTGGGCCTGCAGAGCTCTGCAGCGGTTGCAGCCAGTTGTGGCTGTCCCAGTAGGACACTGCCAACTGACTGGGACTATCTCCTTCCCATTCTTCCTATCAGAGTCCAGCTGATTACAGCTTTTACTGCTACACTCTCTTCATCCTAAGAAGTAAGTTGAACCTCTACTTATGGCACTCTGTTAAAGATTTGAGAGCCAGACATCTGTTGTTTGTGACATGACCTATGTCCATCCATTGCTATGGACGGCACCAGAAATATCAGCCCATAAAGACTCCACGGTTGTGTTGAGCTGAATGACCTCTGCCAGGAATACTCAGATTGCAGTTCCGAGTCATTGCAATATAAGAGCATTTCACTGCTTTGAAGGCTTCTTAGGAAGAATGCCAGAATCTTGAGGCCGGCAGGACCCAGGTGTTCCAGGTAAATATCTCCTTGTAAATCCTAAGTGGTTTCTTCTACACCCCTGATGTTTGGCAAGGTTACTCAGTTTGCATTGCTGCACAATTGCACCTGCAGAGCTCTGCAGCAGTTGCAAGTATTCAGTCGTGGAAGCCAGTTGTGCTTGTCCCCATAGGACGCTGCCAGCTGACTGAGAATATCTGCTTCCCCTTCTTCCCATCTGAGTCCTGCTGATTACAGCTTTTACCGCTACACTCTCTTCAATCAGAGCAATAAGTTGAACCTCTATTTATGACACTGTGTAGAAGATTTGAGAACTAGAATTCCATTATTTTGGACGCGGCCTATGTCCATCCATTTGTATAGATGGCACCGGAAATATCACCCTCTAAATCCTAAACAGTTGTGTTGAGTCGAATGACCTCTGACTAGAAGACTCAGAATGAGGTTCTGAGTCATATGAACATAAGAACATTTCACTGCTTTCAAGGCTTCTTAGCAAGAATTCAAGATTCTTGCGGCCAGCAGGCCCCCAGGTGTTCTGGTGTAATATCTCCTTATAAATCTTACGTGTTTTCTTCTACACACCTGAGTTTCGATAGGTTACTCAGTTTCCATTGCTGCACAATTTTGCCTATAAAGCTTTGCAGCGGTTACAAGCATTCAGACGTGGCAGCCAGTTGAGCTTCTCTCCATAGGACACTGCCAGCTGACTGGGAATTTCCACTTCCAGTTCCTCCCACCTGAGTCCTGCTGATTTTAGCTTTTTACGTTACACTCTCCTCAACCTTAGGAGTAAGTGGAACCTCTACTTAGGACACTGTGTTGAAGATTTGAGAACCAAACTTCCGTTGTTTCGGACCTGACCTTTGTCCATCCATTGATATGGACGGCACCGGAAATATAACCCTTTAATTGCTCCACAGTTGTGTTGAGCAAAATGAACTCTGCAGGGAACACTCAGAATGAGGTTCTGAGTCATCACAACATAAGAGCATTTCACTGCTTTCAAGGCTTCTTAGGAAGAATTCCAGATTCTTGGGCCGGTAGGCCCCCATGTGTTCCCGGTTAATATCTCCTTGTAAATCCTACATGGTTTCTTCTACACCACTGAAGTTTGGCAAGGTTACTCAGTTTGCATTGCTGCACAATTGCGCCTGCAGAGCTCTGCAGCAGTCCCAAGCATTCAGACCTGGCAGCCAGTTGTGCTTGTCCCCGTAGGACGCTGCCAGCTGATGGGGAATATCCACTTCCAGTTCCTCCCACCTGAGTCCTGCTGATTACAGTTTTACCGCAACACTCTCCTCAACCTGAGGAGTAAGTTGAACCTCTACTTAGGGCATTGTGTTGAAAATTTGAGAATGAGACTTCCTTTGTTTTGGATGCGACCTATGTCCATACATTGGTATGGATGGAAATATCAACCTCTAAATACTCCACGGTTCTGTTGAGCCCAATGACCTCTGACTTGAACACTCAGAATGAGGTTCTTAGTCATCGCAACATAAGAGCATTTCACTGCTTTCAAGGCTTCTTTGGAAGAATTCCAGATTCTTGTGGCTGGCAGACCCCCAGGTGTTCTGGGTTTACATCTCCTTCTAAATTCTATGTGGTTTCTTCTACACACCTGAAGTTTGGCAAGGTAATTCAGTTTCCATTGCTGCACAATTGTGCCTTCAGAGCTGTGCAGCAGTTGCAAGCATTCAGACAAGGCAGCCAGTTCATCTTGTCCCCCAAGGGCGCTGCCCGATGACTGGGAATAGCCCCTTCCCTTTCCTCTCACCTGAGTACTGCTGATTGCAGCTTTTACCACTACACTCTCCTCAACCTGAGTAGGAAGATGAACCTCTATATGACACTCTGTGGAAGATTTGAGAACTAAACTTCCGTTGTTTGGGAAACGACCTTTGTCCACCCATTGCTATGGATGGCTCCAGAAATATCTGTGTCTAAATATTGCACGGTTGTGTTGAGATGAAAGACCTTTGAGGGAACACTCAGAATGAGGTTCTGAGTCACGGCAACAGAAGAGCATTTCACTGCTTTCAAGGCTTCTTAGGAAGAATTCCAGGCCCTTGCGGACGGTGGTCCCAGATGTTCTGGATCATATCTCCTTCTAAATCCTAGGTGGTTTCTTCTACACCCCTGAAGTTTGGCAAGGTTGCTCAGTTTGCATTGCTGCACAATTATGCCTGCAGAGCTCTGCAGCGGTTACAAGCATTGAGATGTGGCAGCCAGTTGTGATTGTCCCGGTAGGGATCTGCCAGCTAAATGTGAATATCCATTTTCAGTCACTCCCATTTGAGTCCTTCTGACTACAGCTTTAACACTCCACTCTCCTCAACCTGAGAAGAAAGTTGAACCACTACTTGTGGCATTGTGTTGAAGATTTGAGAACCAGACTTCCGTTGTTTGGGACCCAACCTCTGTCTATACATTGCTATGGACGGTACAGGAAATATCAGCTTCTAAATACTCCACTGTTGTGTTGAGCCAAATGACCTCTGCTGGAAACACTCAAAATGAGTTTCTGAGTCTTCGCAACAGAAGAACATTTCACTGCTTTCAAGGCTTCTTTGGAAGAATTCCAGATACTTGCAGCAGACAGGCACCCAGGTGTTCTGGGTTCATATCTCCTTCTAAATCTACGTGGTTTCTGCTACACCCCTGAAGTTTGGCAAGGTTACTCACTTTGCATTGCTGCACAATTGTGCCTGCAGAGCTTTGCAGCATTTGCAAGCATTCAGACGTGGCAGCCAGTTGTGCTTGTACCCGTAAGGTACTGCCAGCTAACTGGGAATATCTGCTTCCTGTTCCTGCCACCTGAGTCCTGCTGATTACAGCTTTTCCCGCTACACTCTCATCAACCTGAGGAGGAAATTGAACCTCTACTTATGGCACTGTGTTGAAGATTTGAAAACCAGACTTTCGTTGTTTGGACTCGACCTATATCCATCCATTGCTATGCACGGCACAGGAAATATCACCCTCTAAATACTGCATGGTTATGTTGAGCCAAATGGCCTATGCCAGGAGCACTCAGAATGAGGTTCTGAGTCATGGCAATAGAAGAGCATTTCGCTGCTTTCAAGGCTTCTTTGGAAGAATTCCAGATCCTTCCGGCCAGCAGGCACCCAGGTGTTCCTGTTTCATAACACCTTCTAAATCCTACGTGGTTTCTTGTACACCCCTGAAGTTTGGCAAGGTTACTCAGTTTCCATTGCTGCATAATTGCGCCTGCAGAGCTCTGCAGTGGTTGCAAGCATTCAGACGTGGCAGCCAGTTGTGCTTTTCTGGTACGGCGCTGCCAGCTGACTGAGAATATCCACTTTCCATTTCTGCCTCCTTAGTCCTGCTGATTACAGCTTTTACCGCTCTACTCTCCTCAACCTGAGGAGGAAGTTGAACCTCTACTTATGGCACTGTGTTGAAGATTTGAGAACCAGTCTTCATTTGTTTGTGACATGACTATTGTCCATCCATTGCTATGGACGGCACCAAAAATATCAGCCTTTAAATTCTCATCGCCAGTATTGAGCCAAATGACCTCTGCTGTGTACACTCAGAATGAGGTTCGGAGTCATCGCAGCAGAAGAGCAGTTCACGGCTTTCAAGGCTTCTTAGGAAGAATTCCAGAACCTTGCAGCCAGCAGGCCCCCAGGTGTTCCGGTTCCATATCTCCTTCTAAATCCGACATGGTTTCTTCTACAACCTGAATTTTGGTAAGTTTACTCAGTTTGCATTCCTGCCTGATTGTGCCTGCAGAGCTCTGCTACGGTTGCAAGCATTCAAACATATCAGCCAGTTGTTTGTCCCCGTAGTGCCCTGCCAGCTGGCTGGGAATATCCGCTTCCCATCCCTCCTACCTGAGTCCTGCTGATTACAGGTTTTATCGATACACTCTCCTTAACCTGAGCAGAAAATTGAACCTCTACTTATGGCACTGTATTGAAGATTTCAGAACCATTCTGTCGTTGTTTGTGACGCGACCTATGTCCATCCATTGCTATTGACAGCATCAAAAATATCACCTTCTAAATACTGTACGGCTATGTTGAGCCGAATGACCTCTGCCGGGAACACTCAGAATGAGGTTCTGAGTCATGACACCAGAAGAGCATTTCACTGCATTCAAGGCTTCTTAGGAAGAATTCCAGACCCTTGCGGACTGCAGGCCCTATGTGTTCTGGGTTCATATCTCCTTCTAAATCCTACGTGGTTTCTTCTACACTCCTGAAGTTTGGCAAGGTTACTCAGTTTGCATTGCTGCACAATTGGGCCTGCAGAGCTCTGCAGCACTTGCAAGCATTGAGACTTGGCAGCCAGTTGTAATTGTCTTGGTAGGGCTCTGCCAGCTGACTGGGAACATCTGCTTCCCATTCCTCTCACCTGAGTCCTGCTGATTACAACCTTTACTGCTACACTCTCCTCAACCTGAGGAGGAATTTGGACCTCTACTTATGGCACTGTGTTGAGAATTTGAGAACCCGACTTTCATTGTTTGGACTCGACCTATGTCCATCCATTGCTATAGACAGCATTGTAAATATCAGCCTCTAACTATACACAATTGTGTTGAGCCATATGACCTCTGCCTCAAACACTAAGAATGAGTTTCTGAGTCATCACAACAGAAGAGCATTTCACTGATTTCAAGGCTTCTTAGGAAGAATTCCAGAACCTTGTGACCACCAGACCCCCATGGGTTCCGGGTTCATATCTCCTTGTAAATCCTAGGTGGTTTCTTCTACACTCCTGAAGCTTGGCAATGTTACTCAGTTTGCTTTGCTGCAGAATTGTGCCTGCAGATCTCTTGCAGCAGTTGCAAAAATTCAGATGTGGCAGCCAGTTGTGCCAGTTGTGGCAGCCAGTAGGGTGCTGCCAACTGACTGGGAATATCCGCTTCCTGTTCCTCCCACCTGAGTGCTGCTGATTACAGCTTTCACCACTACACTCTCCTCAACCTGAGGAGGAAGTTGAAACTCTACTTATGGCACTGTGTTGAAGATTTGAGAACTAGTCTCTGGTGTTTGAGACATGACCTATGCCCATCCATTGCTATGGACGGCACTGGAAATAGCCTCTAAATACTCCACAGTTGTGTTGATCCGAATGACCTCTGCAGTGAACACTCAGAATGAGGTTCTGAGTCATTGCAACAGAAGAGCATTTCACTGCTTTCAAGGCTTCTTAGGAAGAATTCCAGATCCATGCAGCCGACATGCCCCCAGGGGTTCTGGGTACATATATCCTTCTAAATCCTACGTGGTTTCTTCTACACCCCTGAGGTTAGTCAAGGCTTTTCAGTTTGCATTGCTCTACAATTGCGCCTTTAGAACCCTGCAGTGGTTGCAAGGATTCAGACGTGACAGCCAGTTGTGCTTGTCCCCACAGAACACTGCCAGCTGAGTGGGAATATCCGCTTCCCTTTCCTCCCAAATGATTCCTGCTATTTACAGCTTTTGCCACCAAACTCTCCTCCACCTGAAGAATAAGTTGAACCTCTACTTATGGCACTGTGTTCAAGACTTGAGAACCAGACCTCAGTTGTTTTGGACGTGACCTATGCCCATCCATTGGTATGGACGCCACCGGAAATATCAGCATCTAAATACTCCACGGTTGTGTTGAGCCAAATGACCTCTGCCAGGAACACTCAGAATAAGGTTCTGAGTCATTGCAACATAAAGAGTATTTCAATGTCTTCAAGACTTCTAAAAAAGAATTTCTAAATTTGCAGCCGGCAGTCCCCCATGTGTTCCGGGTTAATATCGCCTTGTAAATCCTCCGTGGTTTCTTCTACACCCCTGAAGTTTGCAAGGTTATTCAGTTTGAATTGTTGCACAATTGCACCTGCAGACCTCAACAGCAGTTGCAAGCATTCAGATGTGGCAGCCAGTTGCACTTGTCCTGCAGAATACTGCCAGCTGACTGGGAATATCCGTTTCCCATTCCTCCCACCTGAGTCCTGTTGAATACAGCATTTAGGGCTACACTCTCCTCAACCTGAGAAGGAAGTTGAACCTCTACTTATGGCACTGTGTTGAAGATTTGAGAACCAAACATCAGTTGTTTGGGATGCCATCCTTTGCTATAGACAGCATCGGAAATATCAGCCTCTACATACTCCACGGTTGTGTTGAGCCAAATGACCTCTGTCAGGAACACTCAGAATGAAGTTCTGAGTCATCACAACATAAGACCATTTCAATGCTTTCAAGGCTTCTTAGGAAGAATTTCAGATTCTTGTTGCCGGGAGGCCCCCAGGTGTTCCGGGTTAATATCTCCTGTAAATCCTCCGTGGTTTCTTCTACACCACTGAAGTTTGGCAAGGTTACTCAATTTGCAGTGTTACAAAATTATGCCTACAGAGTGCTGCAGTGGTTGCAAGCATTCAGACATGGCAGCAAGTTGTGCTTGTCCCAGTAGGAAGCTGACAGCTGACTGAGAATATCTGCTTCCAGTTCCTCCCACTTGAGTCCTGCTGATTACAGCTTTTACCCTTATAATCTCCTGAACCTGAGAAGGAAAGTGAACCTCTACTTATGGCACTGTGTTGAAGATTTGAGAACCAAGCATCAGTTGTTTGGGACGCCACCTATGTTCATCCTTTGCTATGGACGGCATCGGAAATATCACCCTCTAAATACTCCATGGTTGGGTGGAGCTGAATGACCTCTGGCAGAAACACTCAGAATGAGGTTCTGAGTCATCACAACATAAGACCATTTCAAAGCTTTCAAGGTTTCTTAGGAAGAATTCCAAATTCTTGGGGCCAGTAGGCCCCCAGGTGTTCCGGGTTAATATGTCCTGTAAATCCTCCGTGGTTTCTTCTACACCCCTCTAGTTTGTCAATGTTACTAAGTTAGCATTGCTGCACAATTTTGCCTGCAGAGTTCTGCAGCGGTTGCAAGTGTTCAGAAGGGACAGCCAGTTTTCCTTGTCCACATAGGACGCTGCCAGCTGACTGGTAAAATACACTTCCTGTTCATCCCACCTGAGTCCTGCTGATTACAGCTTTTACCGCTACACTCTCCTGAACCTCAGGAGGAAGTTGAACCTGTACATATGTCACTGTGTGGAAGATTTAAGAACCATACATCTCTTGTTTGGGACGAGACTTATGTCCATGGATTGGTATGGATGACACTGGAAATATCAGCCTTTAAATACTCTTTAAATACTCAACTTGAGGAGGAAGTTGAACCTCTACTTATAGCACTGCGTTGAAGATTTGAGAACCAGACCTCTGT
This sequence comes from Dipodomys spectabilis, assembly GCF_019054845.1. Taxonomy (NCBI): domain Eukaryota; kingdom Metazoa; phylum Chordata; class Mammalia; order Rodentia; family Heteromyidae; genus Dipodomys; species Dipodomys spectabilis. Next base: position 145,809 of record NW_024870760.1, read on the forward strand.
TGTTTGGAACGCGAGCTATGTCTATCCAATGCTATGGACGGCAACGGAAATATCAGCGTCTAAATACTCCACTGTTGTGTGGAACCCAAAGACCTCTGCCGAGGACACTCAGAATGAGGTTTTGAGTCATTGCAACATGCGAGCATTTCACTGCTTACAAGGCTTCTTAAGAATAATACCAAATTCTTGTGGCCGACAGGCCCCCAGGAATTTGGGGTATAAATCTCTTTGTAAATCCTCGGAGGTATCTTCTACACCCCTGAAGTTTGGCAAGGTTACTTAGATTGCACTGCTGCACAATTCCACCTGCAGCACTCTGCAGCAGTTGCAAGCATTCAGACGTAGTAACTGTTCTGCTTGTCCACGTAGGATGCTGGCAGCTGACTGGGAATATCCGCTTCCGGTTCCTCCCACCTGAGTCGTGCTGATTACAGCTTTTACTGTTACACTCTCCTCAACCTGAGGAAGAAGTTCAACCTCTACTTATGGCACTGTGTTGAAGATTTGAGAACCAGACCTTAGTAGTTTGGGGACCTATGTCCATCCATTGCTATTGAGGGCACCAGAAATTTCAGCCTCTAAATACTCCACAATTGTGTTGAGCCGAATGACCTCTGCCAGAACATTCAGAATGAGGTTCTGAGTCATCAAAACATAAGAGCATTTCAATGCTTTCAAGGCTTCTTAGGAAGAATTCCAGATTCTTGGGGTCGGCAGTCCCCCAGGTGTTCCGGGTTAATATCTCCTTGTAAATCCTCAGTGGTTTCTTCTACACCCCTGAATTTTGGCAAGGTTACTCAGTTTGCATTGCTGCACTATTGGGTCTGTAGAGCTTGGTGGTGGTTGCAAGCTTCAGACGTGGCAGCCAGTTATCCATGTCCCAATACTAAGCTGGCAGCTGACTGGGAATATCCCCTTCTTGTTCCTCCCACCTTAGTCCTGCTGATTACAGCTTCTACTGCTACACTCTCTTCAAACTGAGGAGGAATTGAAACTCTACTTAGGGCACTGTGTTCAAAATTTGAGAACCAGACCTCAGTTCTTTGGGACACCACCTATATCTATCTGTTTCTATGTATGGCACTCTAAATATCAGCCTCTAAATACTCCACGGTTGTGTTGAGCCGAATGACCTTGGCTGGGACCACTCAGAATGAGGTTCTGAGTCATTACACTGCTTTCAGGACTTCTTAGGAAGAATGCCAGATTCTTGCGACTGGCTTTTGCCCAGGTGTTCCGGGTAAATATCTCACTGTAAATCCTCCGTGGTTTCTTCTATACCCCTGAAGTTTGGCAAGGTTACTAAGTTTGCATTGCTGTGCAATTGCACCTGCAGAGCTCTGCAGCTTTTGCAAGCATTCAATCGTGGAAGCCAATTGTATTTGTACCCGTAGGATGCTGCCACCTCACTGGGAATATCTGTTTCCGGTTCTTCCTACCTGAGTCCTGCTGATTACAGCTTTTACTGCTACACTCTACTCAACCTGAGGAGGAAGTTGAACCTCTAATTATGGCACTGTGTTGAAGATTTGAGAACCAGACCTCAGTTGTTTGGGACGCGACCTATGTCCATCCATTGCTAGGAACGGCACCAAAAAGGTCAGCCTCTAAATACTCCACGGTTGTGTTGAGCCGAATGACCTCTGCTGGGTACACTCAGAATCAAGTTCTGAGTCATTGCAACATAAGAGCATTTCACTGCCTTCAAGGCTTCTTAGGAAGAATGACAGATTAATGCAGCCGGTAGGCCACCAGGTGTTTCGGGTTAATAGCTCCTTGAAAATCCTCTATGGTTTCTTTCCCACCACTGAATTTTGGAAGGTTACTCAGTTTGCATTGCTGCACAATTTTGCCTGCAGAGTTCTGCAGTGGTTGCAAGCATTCAGATGTGGCAGCCAGTTGTGCTTGTCTCCATAGAATGCTGCCAGCTGACTGGGAATATCTGCTTCTGGTTCCTCCCACCTGAGTCCTGCTGATTACAGCTTTTACTGCTAAACTCTCCTGAACCTGAGGAGGAAGTTGAACCTCTACTTATGGCACTGTGTTGAAGATTTGAGAACCAGACCTCAGTTGTTTGGGACGTGACATATGTCCATCCATTGCTATGGACGGCACCAGAAATAGCAGCCTCTAAATACTCCATGATTTTATTGAGCCCAATGACCTCTGCTGGGGACACTCAGAATGAGGTTCTGAGTCATCACAACATAAGAGCATTTCACTGCTTTCAAGGCTTCTTAGGAAGAATGCCAGATTCTTGGGACAGTAAGGCCCTCAGGTGTTCCAGGTTAGTATCTCCTTGTAAATCCTACATGGTTTCTTCTACACCGGTGTAGTTTGCCAAGGTTACTCAATTTGCATTGTAGCACAATTGCAACTGAAGACCTCTGCAGCTGTTACAAGCATTCAGACGTGGAAGCTAGTTGTGCTTGTCCCCATAGGATGCTGCCAGCTGACTGGGAATATCCACTTCCGGTTCCTCCCACCTGAGTCCTGCTGATTACAGCATTTACTGCTACACTCTCTTCAACCTGAGTAGTAAGTTGAACCTCTACTTAGGGCACTCTGTTCAAGATTTGAGAACCTGACCTCAGTTGTTTGGAACTCGACCTATGTCCATCCATGCTATGGATGGCACCAGAAATATCAGTCTCTAAATACTCCATTGTTGTGTTGAGTCGAATGACATCTGACAGGAACACTCAGAATGGGGTTCTGAGTCATCGCAACATAAGAGCATTTCAATGCTTTCAAGGCTTCTTGGGAACAATGACAGAATCTTGGGGACAGTAGGCCCCCAGGTGTTCCCAGTTAATATCTCCTTCTAAATCCTCCATGGTTTCTTCTACACCCCTGAAGTTTGGCAAGGTTACTCAGTTTGCATTGCGGCACAATTGTGCCTGCTGAACTCTGCAGCGGTATCAAGCATTCAGACATGGCAGACAGTTGTGCTTGTCCCCATAGTGGGAGTATCCGCTTCCCATTCCTCCCACTTTAGTCCTGTTGATTACAACTTTTACTGCTACACTATCCTCAGTGTGAACAGTATGATGAACCTCTACTTAGGGAATTGTGTTCAAGATTTGAGAACCAGACCTCAGTTGTTTGGGATGCGAACTATGTCCATCCATTGCTATGGACGGCACTGGAAATATCAGCCTTTAAATACTCCACGATTGTGTTGAGCCGAATGACCTCTGCCGGAAACAGTCAGAATGAGGTTCTAAGTCATTGCAACATAAGAGCATTTCAATGTTTTCAAGGTTTCTTAGGAAGAATTCCAGATTCTTGCATCCAGCAAGACCCCAGGTTTTCCGGGTTAATATCTCCTTGTAAATCCTCAGTAGTTTCTTTTACCCCCACAGTTTGGCAAGGTTACTCAGTTTGCATGGCTGCACAATTGTGACTGCAGAGCTCTGCAGCGGTTGCAAGCATTCAGACGTGGCAGCCAGTTGTGCTTGTCCCAGTATGACGCTGCCAGCTGACTGGGAATATCCGCTTCCCATTCCTCCCACCTGAGTCCTGCTGATTACAGCTTTTACAGCTACATTCTCCTCAACCTGAAGAGTCAGTTGAACCTAAGAGCATTTCACGGCTTTCAAGGCTTCTTAGGAAGAATGCCAGATTCTAGCATCTGATAGGCCCCCAGGTATTCCAGGTTATTATCTCCTTCTAAATCATACCTAGTTACTTCTACAGCCCTGAAGTTTGGCAAGGTTACTCAGTTTGCAGTGCTGCACAATTACACCTGCAGACCTCTGCAGCTGTTGCAAGCATTCAGACGTGGCAGCCAGGTTTGTCTCCATTGGGTGCTGCCAGCTGAATGGGAATATCCACTTGCTGTTCCTCTCACCTGAGTCTTGCTGATTACAACTTTTACGATTAAACTCTCCTTAACGTGCATAGTAAGGTGAACCTCTATTTATGGCACTATGTTGAAAATTTGAGAACCAAACTTCCATTGTTTGGGACGCGACCTATGTCCATCAATTGTTATAGACTGCACAGGAAATATCAGCCTCTAAATACTCAATGGTTGTGTTGAGCCGAATGACCTCTGCCGGGAACACTCAGAATGAGGTTCTGAGTCATCACAACAGAAGACCATTTCACTACTTTCAAGGCTTCTAAGGAAGAACTCCAGATTCTTGTGGCTGTCAGTCCCCCAGGTGTTCCCCAGGAACACCGGAAATATCAGCCTCTAAATACTCCATGATTGTGTTGAGCCAAATGACCTCTTCCGAGAACACTCAGAATGAGGTTCTGATTCATCGTAACATTAGAGCATTTCACTGCTTTCGTGGTATCTTAGGAAGAATGCCAGATTCTTGCAGCCAGCAGGCCCTCAGATGTTCCAAGTTAATATCTCCTATATCCTAGGTGGTTTCTTGTACACACCTGATGTTTGGCAAGTTTACTCAGTTTGCATTGCTGCACAATTGCACCCGCAGAGCTCTGCAGCGGTTGCAAGTATTCAGACATGGCAGCCAGGTGTGCTTGTCCCAGTAGGACACTGCCAGCTGACTGTGATTGTCCACTTACTTTTCCTTCCACCTGAGTCCTGCTGATTACCGCTTTTACCACTACACTCTCCTCAACCTGAGGAGGAAGTTGAACCTCAACTTATGGCATTGTGTTGAAGATTTGAGAACCAGACTTCCGTTGTTTGGGATGGGACTTATGTCCATACATTGCTATGTACGGCACTGGAAATATCAGCCTCTAAATACTCCACAATTGTGTTGAGCCAAATGACTTCTGCCGAGAACACTCAGAATGAAGTTCTGAGTCATCGCAATGTAAGAGCATTTCACTGTTTTCAAGGGTTCTTGGGAAGAATTCCCAATTCTGGCGTCTGCGAGGCTCCCAGGTGTTCCGGGTTACTAACTCCTTGTAAATCCTTCCTGGTTTCTTCTACACCCCTGAAGTCTGGAAAGGTTACTCAGTTTGTATTGCTGAACAATTACGCCTTCAGAGCTCTGCAGCGGTTGCAAGCATTCAGACCTGGCAGACAGTTGTGTTTGTCACCATAGGGCACTTCCAGCTGACTGGGAATATCCGCTTCCCGTTTCACCCGCCTGAGTCCTGCTGATTATATCTTTTACCGATACACTCTGCTCAACCTGAGGAGGAATTTGAACCTCTACTTAAGGCACTGTGTTGAAGATTTGAGAACCAGACTTCCGATGTTTGGGACGGGACCTGTGTCCATCCATTGCAGTGTTCAGCACTGGAAATATCAGCCTCTAAATACTTCACAGTTGTGTTGAGCCAAATAACCTCTGCTGGGAACACTCAGAATAAGGTTCTGAGTCATCACAACAGCAGAGCATTTCTCTGCTTTCAAGGCTTCTTAGGAAGAATTCCAGAACCTAGTGGCCGGCAAGCCCCCAGGTGTTCCGGGTTAATATCTCCTTCTAAATCCTACGTGGTTTCTTCTACACCCCTGAAGTTTGGCAAGGTTACTCAGTTTGCATTGCTACAAAATTGTGCCTGAGGAGCTCTGTAGCGGTTGCAAGCATTCAGACGTGGCAACCAGTTGTGCTTGTCATCCTAGGGGGCTGCCATCTGACTGGGAATATCTACTTCTCGTTCCTTCCACCTGAGTCCTGCTGAATACAGCTTTTACCGCTACACTCTCCTCAACCTGAGGAGGAAGTTGAACCTTTACTTATGGTACTGTGTTGACGATTTGAGAGCCAGACTTCTGTTGTTTCGGATGCTACCTCTGTATGCCTCTCCATTGCTATGAACGACACCAGAAATATCAGCCGCTAAATACTCCACCGTTGTGTTGAGCCAAATGACCTCTGCTGGGAACACTCAGAATGATATTCTGAGTCATCACAACAGAAGAGCATTTTACTGCTTTCAAGGCTTCTTAGGAAGAATTCCAGATCTTTGCAGCTGGCAGGCCCCCACGTGTTCCAGTTTCATATCTCCTTCTAAATCCTACGTGGTTTCTTCTACACTCCTGAAGTTTGGCAAGGTTACTAAGTTTGCAGTGTTACACAATTGCGCCTGCAGAGGTCTGCAGTGGTTGCAAGCATTCAGACATGGCAGCCAGTTGTGCTTGTCCCCATAGGGTGCTGCCAGCTGACTGGGAATATCGGCTTCCCATTCCTCCCACCTAAGTCCTGCTGACTACAGCTTTAACCAATATACTCTTCTTAATCTGAAGAGGAAATTGAACCTCTACTTATGGCACTGTGTTGAAGATTTGAGAACCAGAATTCCTTTGATTGGGATGGGACAGTTGCACCTGCAAAGCTCTGAAGAGGTTTCAAGCATTCATACCTGGCATCCAGTTTTGCTTGTTGCTATATGACCATACTAGCTGACTGTTAATATCCGCTTCTCATTCCTATCCCCTTAGAGTTTTACCCCTTCACTCACGTCTAACTGAGGAGAACATTGAACCTCTACTTATGGCACTGTGTTGAAGATTTGAGAACCTGACTTCTGTTTTTTTGGATGCGACCTATATCCATCCAATGCTATGGACAGCAACTGGATATATAAGCCACTAAATACTACATGGTTGTAGTTAGCCTAATGACCTCTGACGGGCACACTCAGAATGAGGTTCTGAGCCATTGCCACATAAGAGCATTTCCCTGCTTTCAAGGCTTCTTAGGGAGAATTCCAGATTCTTGCAGCTCTAGGACCACAGGTGTTCCGGGTTAATATCGGCTTCTAAATCCTACTCGGACTCTTCTACACACCTAAAATTTTGCAAAAGTTACTCAGATTGCATTGCTGCACAATTGCACCTCAAGAACCCTGCTGCTGTTGCAAGCATTAGGATCTGCCATCCAGTTTTGCTTGTCCTAGTAGGATGATCCCAGCTGACTGGAAAATATCTGCTTCTCATTCCTCCCACCTGAGTCCTGCTCATTAGAGCTTTTTCCCCTTCAATCAAGTCAGCCTTAGTAAGTCAAAATTCTACTTAGGGCACTGTATTGAAGATTTGAGAATGAGACTTCTGGTATTTACAGTGGGAAATATGTCAATCCATTACTATGGAGGACGACTGGAAATATCAGACTCTGAATACTGCTCAGTTGTAGTTAGCCAAAGGACCTCAGCGGCCACACTCAGAATGAGATTCTGAGCCATTGCAACATAAGAGCATTTCACTGCTTTCAAGGCTTCTGAGGGAGAATTCCAGATTCTTGCAACCGGTAGGCTCACAGGTGTTCCAGGTAAATATCTCCTTCTAAATCCTGTGTGTTTTCTTCTCGGCATGGGAAGTTTTGCAGAGTTACTCAGTTTGCATTGCTGCACAGTTACACTTGCAGAGCTCTGCAGAGGATTCAAACACTCCAACGTGGTTTCCAGTTTTGCTTGTCCCAGTAGGAAGATGCCAGCTGACTAGAAATATCTGCTTCTCATTCCTGCCACTTGAATCCTGCTGATTAGAGGTTTTACCCATTCACTCACATCAACCTGAGGAGTAAGTTCAACCTCTACTTATGGCACTGTGTTGAAGAGTTGAGAACCAGACTTCCGTTTTATTGGATGCTACCTATGTCTATAAATTGCTATGGACAGAACTGGAAATATCAGCCTCTAAATACTCCACGGTTGTTAGCTGAATGACCTCTGCCAGGCACATTCCGAATGAGGTTCTGAGCCATTTTAACATACGAGCATTTCCCTGCTTTCAAGGTTTCGTAGTAAGAATTCCAGATTCTTGCAGCTGTAGGACCACTGGTGTTCCGGGTGAATATCAGCTTCTAAATCTTACTGCGATTCTTCTACACACCTGAAGTTTTGCAAAGTTACTCAGTTTACATTGCTGCACAATTGCACCTGGAGAGCTCTGCAGCAGTTTCAAGCATTCAGACGTGGCATCCAGTTTTGCTTGTCCCAGTAGGACAATACCAGCTGACTGAAATATCTGCTTTCTATTCCTCCCACCTGAGTCGTGCTGATTAGAGCTTTTACCCCTTTAATTAGGTCAACCTGAGTAGTAAGTCAAACTTCTACTTCAGGCATTGTGTTGAAAATTTGAAAACCAGACTTCCGGTTTTTTGGGCGGAATCTGTGTCAATCCATTGCTATGGATGATGACTGGAAATATCAGCCTCTAAGTACTCCACGGTTGTAGTTAGCCCAATGACCTCTGCCAGAATGAGGTTCTGAGCCATTACAACATAAGAGCATTTCACTTCTTTCAAGGCTTCTTCAGAAGAATTCTAGATTCTTGCAGCCGGTAGGCCTACAGGTGTTCCTGGTTAATATCTGCTTCTATATCTTACGTGGTTTCTTTTACACATGTGAAGTTTTGCAAAGTTACTGTTTGCATTGCTGCACATTTGTACCTGCAGAGCTCTGCAGAGGTTTCAAGCATTCATACCTGCCACCCAGTTTTCTTGTTGCCATATGACCATACCTGCTGACTGGGCATATCCATTCTCGTTCTTGCCCCCTTAGAGTTTTACCCCTTCACTCACGTCTAACTGAGAAGAATGATAACCTCTACTTATTGCATTGTGTTGAAGATTTGAGCACCAGACTTCCAGTTTTTGAAGCGGGATCTGTGTCAATCCATTGCTATGGACAGCGACTAGATATAAGAGCCACTAAATACTACATGGTTGAAGTTAGCCAAATGACCTCTGCTGGGCACAATCAGAATGAGGTTCTGAGCCATAGCAACATAAGAGCATTTCACTGTTTTCAAGTCTTCTAAGGAAGATTTCCCTATTCTTGCAGGCATTAGGCCCGCAGGAGTTCTGGGTAAACATCTGTGTCTAAATCCTACTTGGTTGCTTCTACGCACCTGAAGTTTTGCACAGTTACTCAGTTTGCATTGCTGCACAATTGCACCTGCAGGACTCTGCAGCGGTTGCAAGCATTCAGATGTGGCATCCAGTTTTGCTGGTCCCAGTCAGACAATTCCAGCTGACTGGAAATATCTGTTTCTCATTCCTCCCACCTGAGTCCTGCTCATTAGAGCTTTTCCCCTTCAATCAGGTCAACCTTAGTAAGTCGAACTTCTACTTAGGGCACTGTATTGAAGATTTGAGAATGAGACTTCCGGTATTTTCATCGGGAATAATGTCAATCCATTGCTATGGATGACGACTGATAATATCAGGGTCTAAATACTCCACAGTTGTAGTTAGCCGAATAACCTCTGTTGAGTACACTCAGAATGAGATTCTGAACGATTACAACATAAGAGCATTTCACTGCTTTCAAGGCTTCTTAGGAAGAATTCCAGATTCTTGCAGCCGGTAGGACCACAGGTGTTCCGGGTTTATATCTCCTTCTTAATCCTACGTGGTTTGTTCTACATACCTGAAGTTTTGCAAAGTTACTCAGTTTGCATTGCTGCACAATTGGACCTACAGATCTCTGCAGCTGTTGGAAGCATTCAGATATGGCATCCAGTTTTGCTTGTCCCTGTAGGACGATACCAGGTAACTGGGTATATACGCTTCTTGTTCCTCCCACCTGAGTCCTGTTGATTAGAGCTTTTACCCTTTGAATCAGGACAACCTGAATAGTAAGTAGAACTTCTACTTCAGGCAGTGTGTTGAAGATTTTAGAACCAGACTTCCTTTGTTTTGAGGCAACCTATATCCATCCATTGCCATGGACAGCGACTGGAAATATCAGCCTCTAAATACTCGACGGTGTTAGTTAGCTGAATGACCTCTGCCGGCACACTCAGAATGAGGTTCTGAGCCATTGCAACATAAGAGCATTTCACTGCTTCCAAGGCTTCTTAGAAAGAATTCCAGGTATTTGCAGCCTGTGGGACCACAGGTGTTCCTGGTTAATATCTGCTTCTATATCCTACATGGTTTCTCTTACACACGTGAAGTTTTGCAGAATTACTCAGTTTGCATTGCTGCACAGTTGCACCTGCAGAGCTCTGCAGAGGTTTCAAGCATTCGTATGTGGTATCCAGTTTTGCTTGTTGCCTTATGACCATACCAATTGACTGGGAATATCTGCTTCTCGTTCCTACCCCCTTAGAGTTTTATCCCTTCATTCACATCTGAGGAGAACATTGAACCTCTACTTGTGGCACTGTGTTGAAGATTTGAGAACCTGAGTTCAGTTTTTTTTTGGACATGACCTATGTCCATCCATTACTATGGACAGCGACTTGATATATGAGCCTCTAAATACTACACGGTTGTAGTTAGCTGAATGACCTCTGCCAGGCACACTCCGAATGAGGTTCTGAGCCATTGCAACATAAGAGCATTCCACTGCTTTCAAGGCTTCTAAGGAAGATTTCCCTATTCTTGTAGGTGGTAGGCCTGCAGAAGTTCCCAGTAAACATCTGTGTCTTAATCCTACGTGGTTTCTTCTACACCTCTGAAGTTTTGCAAAGTTACTCAGTTTGCATTGCTGCACAATTGCACCTGGAGAGCTCTGCAGCAGTTTCAAGCATTCAGACCTGGCATCCAGTTTTGCTTGTCCCAGTAGGACGATATCAGCTGACTGGGAATATCTGATTATCATTCCACCCACCTGAGTCCTGCTGATTATAGCTTTTACCCCTTCACTCATGTCAACCTGAGGAGTAAGTTGAACCTCTACTTTTGGCACTGTGTTGAAGAGTTGAGAACCAGACTTCCGTTTTATTGGATGAGACCTATGTCTATAAATTGCTATGGATGGTGACTGGAAATATCAGCCTCTAAATACTCCACGGTTGTTGTTAGCCAAATGACCTCTGTCGGGCACACTCAGAATGAGGTTCTGAGCCATTGCAACATAAGAGCATTTCACTGCTTTCATGGCTTCTTAGGGAGAATTCCAGATTCTTGCAGCTGTAGGACCACAGGTGTTCTGGGTTAATATCGGCTTCTAAATCCTACTTGGATTCTTCTACACAACTAAAATTTTGCAAAATTACTAAGATTGCTTTGCTGCACAATTGCACCTCCAGAACTCTGCAGTGGTTGCAAGCATTAGCATCTGGCATCCAGTTTTGCTTGTCCCAGTAGGATGATCCCAGCTGAATGGGAATATCTGCTTCTCATTCCTCCCACCTGAGTCCTGCTCATTAGAGCTTTTTCTCCTTCAATCAGGTCAACCTTAGTAAGTCGAACTTCTACTTAGGGCACTTTATTGAAGATTTGAGAACGAGACTTCTGATATTTTTGGCGGGAATTACATCAATCCATTGCTATGGAGGGTGACTAGAAATATCAGCCTCTAAATACTTCATGGTTTTAGCCAAAGGACCTCTGAGGGCACACTCAGAATGAGATTCTGAGCAATTGCAACATAAGAGCATTTCATTGCTTTCAGAACTTCTTAGGAAGAATTTCAGATTCTTGTAGCCAGTAAACCCACAGGGGACAAGCAAAACTGAATGCCAGATCTGAGTGTTTGCAACTGCTGTAGAGCTCTGCAGGTTCAATTGTGCAGCAATGCAAACTGAATAACTTTGCAAAACTTCACGTATATAGAAGACATCACCTAGGCTATAGAAGCAGATATTACCCAGAAACACTTGTGGGCCTACCAACTGCAAAAATCTGGAATTCTTCCTAAGAAACCTTGAAAGCAGTGAAATGCTCTTAAGTTGCAATGGCTCAGAACCTCATTTTGAGTGTGCCCGGTAGAGGTCATTCAGCAAACTACAAGAGTGGAGTAATTACAGGCTGATATTTCCAGTAATATCCATAGCAATTTAGGGACATAGGTCGTGTCCAAAAAATGGAAGTCTGGTTCTCAAATCCTTATCAATGTGCCATAAGTAGAGGTTCAACTTATTCCTCAGGTTGACGTGAGTGTAGGGGGAAAAGCTCTAATCAGAAGGATTCAGGTGGGAGGAATGAGAAGCATGTTTCCAGTCATCTGGAAACCTCCTACAGGCACAAGCAAAACTGAATGCCACGTCTGAATGCTTGCAACCGCTGCAGAGCTCTGCATGTGCAGTTGTGCAGCAATGCAAACTGAGTAACTTTGCAAAGCTTCAGGTGTGTAGAAGAAGCCAGGTAGGATTTAGAAACAGATATTAACACAGAAAACCTGTGGTCCTACCGTCTGCAAGAATCTGGAATTCTTCCAAAAAACCCTTGAAAGCAGTCAAATGCTATTATGTTTCAATGGCTCAGAGCCTCATTCTGAGTGTGCCCAGCAGAGGTCATTCAGCTAACTACAACCATGGAGTATTTAGAGGAAAATATTTCCAGTCATCATCCATAGCAATGGATGGGCATAGGTGCAGCCCCAAACCTGGAAGTCTGGTTCTCAAATCTTCAACACAGTGCCATAGAGGTTCATCTTACTCCTCAGATTGACATGAGTGAAGGGGTAAAAGCTCTAATCAGCAGCACTCAGGTGGGTGGATGGAGAAGCAGATATTTCCAATTAGCTGGGATCATCCTAAGGGACAAGCAAATCTGGATGCACATCTGAATGCTTGTAACCACTGCAGAGCTCTGCAGGTGCCATTGTGCAGCAATGCAAACTGAGTAACTTTGCAAAACTTCATGTGTGGAGAAGAAAACACATAGGATTTAGAAGCAGATATTAACCGGGAACAACTATGGGCCTACCAGCTACAAGTTTCTGGAATTCTGTGTAAGCAGCATTGAAAGCAGTGAAATGCTCTTATCTTATGTTGCAATGGCTCAGAACCATATTTTGAGTGTGCCTGGCAGAGGTCATTTGGCTAACTACAACCATGGAGTATTTAGAGGCAGATATTTCCAGTTGTCATCCATTGCAATGGATGTACATAGATCCCACCCTAAAAACTGGAAGTCTGGTTCTCAAATGTCAACACAGTGCCATAAGTAGAGGTTCAACTTACACCTCAGGTTGATGTGAGGGAAGGGGTAAAAGCCATAATCAGCAGGACTCAGGTGGGAAGAACAAGAAGTGGATATTCATAGTCAGCTGGTTTCGTACTAAATGAAAAAGCCAAACTGAATGCCATATCTTAATGCTTGCAACCACTACAGAGCCCTGCAGGTGCAATTATGCAGCAATGTAAACTGAGTAACTTTTAAAACTTCAGGTGTGTAGAAGAAACCACTTAGGATTTAGAAACAGATATTAACCGTGAAGAACTGTGGGCCTACCAGCTGTAAGAATCTGGAATTCTTCCTAAGAAGCCTTGAAAGCAGCAAAATGATCTTATGTTGCAATGGCTCAGAACCTCATTCTGAGTGTGCCCGGCAGAGGTCATTCGGCTAACTACAACTGTGGCAAAAAGTTCCTATCGTCATCCATACCAATGGATGGGCATAGGTCTCCCCCCCCCCCCAAAACCGGAAGTCTGGTTCTCAAATGCTCAACACAGTGTGATAAGTAGAGGTTAAACTTACTCCTCAGGTTGACATAACTGAAGGAGTAAAAGCTGTAATCAACAGGACTCAAGTGGGAGGTACAAAAAGCGGATATTCCCAGTCAGCTGGTATGGTCCTATGGGGACAAGCAAAACTGGATGCTACATCTCATTGCTTGCAACCGCTGAAGAGATCTGCAGGTGCAATTGTGCAGTAATGGGAACTGAGTAATTTTGCAAAATTTCAGGGGTGTAGAAGAAACCACCTAGGATTTAGAAGCAGGTATTAACCGGGAACCAGGTGTTCCAGCAGCTGCAAGAATCTGGAATTCTTCCTAAGAAACCTTGAAAGCAGTGAAATGTGCTTATTGTATAATGGCTCAGAACTTCATTCTTAGTGTTCCCGGCAGAGGTCATTTGGCTAACTACAACCGTAGAGTATTTGGAGGCAGATATTTCCAGTTGTCATGTATAGCAATAGATGTGCATAGGTCCCGCTCAAAAAACTGGAAGTCTGGTCTCAAATACTCAACACAGAGCCATAAGTAGAGGTTCAACTTACTCTTCAGGTTGCCGTGAGTGAAGGGGTAAAAGCTATAATCAGCAGGACTCAGGTGGGCAGAATGTGAAGCAGATATTCCCAGTCAGCTGGTATCATCACATGGGGACAAGCTAAACTGAATGTCACTTCTGAATGCTTGCAACCGCTACAGACCTCTGCAGATGCAATTGTGCAGAAATGCAAACTGAGTAACTTTGCAAACTTCAGGTGTGTAGAAGAAACCATGTAAGATTTAGAATGAGACATTAACTGGGTACACCTGTGGGCCCACCAGCTGCAAGAGTCTGGAATTCTTACTAAGAAGCCTTGAAAGCAGTGAAATGCTCTTATGTTGTAGTGGCTTAGAACCTCATTCTCAGTGTGTCCAGCAGAGGTCATTCGGCTAAATACAACCATGGAGTATTTAGAGGCTAATATTTCCAGTCACCATCCATTGCAATGGATGAACATAGGTCCTGTCCAAAAAAGTGGAGTCTGGTTCTCAATCTTCAACACAGTGCTGTAAGTAGAGGTTCAACTTACTCCTCAGGTTGATGTGAATACAGTGGTAATAGCTCTAATGAGCAGGTAGAAGGAACTTGAAGCCGATATTCCCAGTCTGCTGGTATCCTCCTACGGGGACAAGCAAAACTGAATGCCTCGACTGAATGCTTGCATCCGCTGCACAGCTCTGCAGGTGCAATTGTGCAGCAATGAAAACTGAGTTACTTCGCAAACTGAAGGTGTGTAGAAGAAACCATGCAGAATTTCAAGGAGATATTAACCCAAAACACCTGTGGGCCTACTGGCTGCAAGAATCTGGAATTCTTCCCAAGAAGCCTTGAAAGCAGTGAAATGCTCTTATGTTGCAGTGGCTCAGAACCTCATTCTAAGTGTTCCAGGTGGAGTTCATTCAGCTAACTACAACCATTGAGTATTCAGAGGCTGATATTTCCACTTGCCGTCCATAGCAATGGATGGACATAGGTCGCGTCCGAAAAAAAGTGTGGTTCTCAAATTTTCAACACAGTTTCATAAGTTGAGGTTCAACTTACTCCTCATGTTGACATGAGTGAAGGAGTAAAACCTCTAATCAGCAGGACCCCAGTGGGAGAAACAAGAATTGGATATACCAAGTCAGCTGGTATCTTCCCACAGGAACAAGCAAAACCGAATGCTATGTCTGAATGCTTGCAACTGCTGCAGAGTTCTGCAGGTGCAATAGTGCATCAATGCAAACTGAATAACTTTGCAAAATTTCAGGTGTGTAGAAGAAACCACGTAGGATTTAGAAGCAGATATTTATCAGAAACCCCTATGGGCATTCCAGATGCAAGAGTTTGGAATTCTTCCTAAGAATTCTTGAAAGCAGTGACTTGCACTCGTGTTGCAATGGCTCAGAACCTCATTCTGAGTTTGCCCAGCTGAAGTCATTTGGCTAACTACAACTGTGCAGTATTTAGAGGCTGATATTTCCAGTCTTTTTCCATAGCAATGGACAGACGTCGCATCCAAAAATTACCAAAGTCTGGTTGCCAAATCTTCAACACAATGCCATAATTAGATGTTCAACTTACTCCTCATGTTTACGTGAGAGAAGGGGTAAAATTTCTAATCAGCAGAACTCAGGTGGGAGCAACGAGAAGCCGATATTCCCAGTCAGCTCCTATCGTCTTACAGGGACATGCAAAACTGGATACCACGTGTGAATGCTTGCAACAGCTGCAGAGCACTGCAGGTGCAATTGTGCAGAAATGCAAATTGAATAACTTTGCAAAAGTTCAGGAGTGTAGAAGAAACCACGAAGGATTTAGAAAAAGATACTAACCTGGAACACCTGTGGGACTACTGGCTGCAAGAATCCGGAATTCTTCGTAAGAAATCAATGAAATTCTCTTATGTTGCAATAGCTCAGAACCTCATTCTGAGTGTGCTGGGGAGAGGTCATTACGCTAACTACAACTGTGGAGTGTTTACAGGCTTATATTTCCAGTCAGAATCCACAGCAATTTATGGACATAGCTCACCCAAGAAAAAAAAAAACGGAAGTCAGGTTCTCAAATCTTCAACACAGTGCCATAAGTAGAGGTTCAAATCACTCCTCAGGTTGACGTGAGTGAAGGTCTAAAAGCTTTAATCAACAGGACTCAGTTGGGAGGAAAAAAACAAATATGCCCAGTCAACTGGTAGCATCCTACAGGGACAAGCAAAACTGGATGCCACATTTGAATGCTTGCAACAGCCTCAGAACTCTGCAGGTGCAATTGTGCAGCAATGCAAACTGAGTAACTTTGCAAAACTTCAGGTGTGTAGGAGAAACCACCTAGGATTTAGAAGCAGATAGTTACCGGAAAAACCTGGGAAAAACTGGCTGCAAAAATTGTAATTCTTCCTTAAAAGCCTTGAACGCAGTGAAATGCTCTTATGTTGCAATGGCTCAGAACCTCATTCTGAGTGTGCCCTGCACAGGTCATTTGGCTAACTACAACCATGGAGTATTTAGAGGCAGATATTCCTAGTCGTCATCCATAGCAATAGATGGACATAATTATCACCAAAATAACAGAAGTCTGCTTCTCAAATCTTCAACATAGTGCCATAAGTAGAGGTTCAACTTACTCCTCAGGTTGTGTGAGAGAAGGGGTAAAAACTTCAATCAAGACTCAGGTGGGAGGAACCAGAAGCAAATATTCCCAGTCAGCTGGTATCCTCCTATGGGGACAAGAAAAACTGGATGCCACACCTGAATGCTTGCAATGGCTGTAGAGCTCTGCAGATGCAATTGTGCAGCAATGCAAACTGAGTAACTTTGCAAAACTTCAGTTGTGTACAAGAAACCAGGTAGGATTTAGAAGCAGATATTAACCCGGAACCCCTGTGGGCTTACTGGCTGCAAGTATCTGGAATTCTTCCTAAGAAACCTTGAAAGCAGTAAAATACTCTTATGTTGTGATGGCTCAGAACCTCATTCTGAGTGTGCTCAGCAGAAGTCATTCGGCTAACTACAACCATGGAGTATTTAGAGGCTGACATTTCCACTTGTCCTCCATAGCAATTTATGAACATAGGGCGCTTCAAAAAAGAAACAGAAGTGTGCTTCTCAAATCTTCAACACAGTGCTATAAGTAGAAGTTCAGCTTACTCCTCAGATTATGTGAGTGAAGGGGTAAAACCTCTAATCAACAAGACTCATTTGGGAGGAACAAGAAGCGGAATTCCCAGTCAGCTGGTATCATCCAATGGGGAGAGGCAAAACTGGATGCCATGTCTGAATACTTGCAACCACTGCAGAGCTCTGCAGGTGCAATTGTGCAGCAATGCAAACTGAGTAACTTTGCAAAACTTCAGTTGTGTAGGAGGAACCACCTATTATTCAGAAGCAGATATTAACCCAGAACACCTGTGAGACTACCGGCTGTAAGAATCAGGAATTCTTCCTAAGAAACCTTGAAAGCATTAAAATGTTCTTATGTTGCAATGGCCAGAACCGCATTCTCAGTGTGTCCAGCAGATGTCTTTTAATAACTACCAAAGTGGAGTATTTAGAGGCTGATATTCCCAGTCGCCATCCATAGCAATGGATGGACACAAGTCCCATCCAAAAACGCGGAAGTCAGGTTCTCAAATTGTCAACACAGTGCCATAAGTAGAGGTTCAACTTTCTCCTCCGTTTGATGTGAGTGAAAGGGTGAAAGCTCTAATCAGCAGGACTCACATTGGAAGAAGGAGAAGCAGATAGTCCCAGTCAGGTTGTATCGTCCTGCAGGGACAAGCAAAACTGAATGCCACACCTGAATGTTTGCAATGGCTACAGAGCACTGCAGGTGCAATTGTGCAGTAATGCAAACTGAGTAACGTTGCAAATCTTCAGGTGTGTAGAAGAAACCATGTAGGATTTAGAAGTAGATATTAACCAGGAACACCTGTGGGCCTAAGAGCTGCTAGAATCTGGAATTCTTCCGCAGAAGCCATGAAAGCAGTAAAATGCTCTTATATTGCAATGGCTCAGAACCTCATTCTGAGTGTGCCTGGCAGAGGTCATTAGGCTAACTACAACCATGGAGTATTTACACGTTGATATTTCCAATCGCTGTCCATAGCAATGGATGGACATAGGTTGCTTCTGAGATATCGGACCTCAGGTCCTCAAATCTTCAACACAGTGCCATAAGTAGAGGTTCAACATACTCCTCAGGTTGACGTGAGTGAAGGGGTAAAAGCTCTAATCAACAGGACTCAGGTGGGAGGAAGGAGAAGATGATATTCCCAGTCAGCTGGTATCCTCCTACAGGGACAAGCAAAACTGAATGCCATGTCTGAATGCTTGCAACAGCTGCAGAGCTCTGCAGGTGCAATTGTGCAGCAATGCAAACTGAGTAATTTTGCAAAACTTCAGGTGTGTAGGAGGAACCACCTATTATTTAGAAGCAGATATTAACCCGGAACACCTGTGCCCCTACCGGCTGCTAGAATCTGGAATTCTTCCTCAGAAGCTGTGAAAACATTAAAATGCTATTATGGGGCTGGGAAGGTTGCTCAGTGGTAGAACGCTTGCCTTGCATGCCTTGCATGATTCCTCAGCACCACATAAGCAAAAAGAAAAAAGCCAGAAGTGGCGCTGTGGCTCAAGTGGTAGAGTGCTAGCCTTGAGCTGAAGAGCTGAGGGACAGAGCCCAGGCCCAGAGTTCAGGACACATGACCGGACCTAAAAATAAATAAATCGATAAATAAATAAATAAATAAATAAAATGCTCTTATGTTGCAATGGCTCAGAATCTCATTCTGAGTGTGCTGGGCAGACCTCATTCGGCTAACTACAACCGTTTAGTATTTACACGTTGATATTTCCAGTCACTGTCCATAGCAATGCATCCACATTGATCACTTAAAAAAAAAGTAAGTCATCAGGTTCTCAAATCTTCAACACTGTGCCATAAGTAGAGGTTCAACTTACTCCATAAGTTGACCTGAGTGAAGGCGTAAAAGGTCTATCAGCGGGACTCAGGTGGGAGGAACAAGAAGCAGATATGCCCTGTTAGCTGTTATCGTCCTACGATCACAAGCAAAACTGAATACCAAGTCTGAATGCTTGAGCTCCACGGGTGCAAGTGTGCAGCAATAAAAACTGAGTAAGTTTGCAAAACATCAGGTAGAAGAAACTACTTAGGATTTAGAAGCAGATATTAACCCAGAACACCTGTGGGTCTACCGGCTGCAAGAATTTGGAATTCTTCCTAAGAAGCCTTGAAAGCAGTAAAATGCTATTATGTTGAAATGGCTCAGAACCTCATATTGAGTGTGCCCAGAGAGGTCATTCAGCTAATGACAAGCCTGGAGTTTTTACTCATTGATATTTCCAGTCACCGTCCATAGCAATGAATGAACAAACATCACATCCAAACAACGGGAAGTGTGGTTCTAAAATGTTCAACCCAGTGCCATAAGTAGAGGTTCAACTTACTCCTCAGGTTGACCTGAGTGAAGTGGTTAAAAGTTCTAATCAGCTGCATTCCTATGGGAGGCACGAGAAACAGACATTCCCATTCAGCTGGTATGGCCGTACTGGGACAAGCAAAACTGAATGCTAAATGATGTCAAGTCAAAGCTAGCCCTTGTAGAGAAAACTACAGGGCTCTAACTAGCCAGCAAAATATCTGAAGTGGAGGTGTGCTCAAGTGTTAGATCACCACCTATGATAGAAAAAACTAAGAGAGGGGCTGGGAAGGTGGCTCAGTGGTAGAGCGCTTGCCTTGCATGCATGAGGCCCTGGGTTCGATTCCTCAGCACCCCATAAGCAAAAAGAAAAAAGCCGAAAGTGGTGCTGTGGCTCAAGTGGTAGATCGCCAGCATTGAGCTGAAGAGCTGAGGGACAGCACCCAGGCCCAGAGTTCAGGCCCCACGACCGGACCCAGAAAAAAAAGAAAAGAAAAGAAAAACTAAGAGATAAGATGAGGTCTTTAAGACAGACTGACACAAATAGACAGCACAGAGAGAAATGAGAGCAATATTAGGGAAAACTATCTTTTAAAGTGAACTGTAAAAGAATGAGGGAAGATGGAGGTGCAACAATAGGGACTTGCCCTAGCGATCTGTAATCAGAGATTTGGGATCCTAACATACATTTCTCCTCAAAAGATCAAAAACAACAAATATATGAACAGAGAATCACATGGGCAGGGGAAAAAATACTCAAAACTCTCTTACACACAAGGACAGAAAATCATGCAGAGCCATCCCCCACCTCCCCATCATCAGCTGGAAGTCCAGCTAAGCTGCCTTAGTGGCCCCATGGCTGGCTGGGACTCTGGAAGCCAACCAGCCAGACTGCAGCATCCAGTCACAGGAAAACTCCACAGTACCAGGCCAGTTCAGGCAGAGACAGAAATCAGAGGTGGGCACTGTGACATCCCTGCCTAGAGATCTTTTACAGGGCCACCAGTCAGACCACAAGCAAAGTAGCTATGCCAAGAAAGTGGCCCTGCAGCTGCCTGGGACTCCAGGACCTAAGCAGTGAGACTACAGCATCCAGACATAAAGATTTACTACGGTGCTGCCAGTTAGCCCACAACCAATTCTGGTATCTGTGAGTACACTACCAGGGACAATCCCCCCTCACACATATGGCAGATCAGGGTTTGTGGTGACCCACAGAGCTTGACCCAGATCCCTCACTACTGCCCAAGAAAGAACACCTCCTTATTCCACCTGTTGTCTTCCAGCAGGAGACCACTAGGACTCATACTGGGTGGGCACTAGGACCTTGTGCCCTCCATAGCCCTGGGTATCCACAAGGAAACTGTGTCTGTTTGAAAACACTGGAGACAAAAATCTGCACACCTGCAGGAGCCCTCTCCCAGAGGCTTGAAGTTAGCCTTCACAGCTATCCCATAGACTGGACCAAACACCCCAGGTTGCCAGCCAACCAAGTGTGCATTCACAAGCAGGTGGCCAAACACAAGCCACCTGCAGAGCGAACCTGAGGACCAAGCCCAGACAAATACAGGTAGCAGCCCAGGCTAGCTCACACTGAGTGAACTAGCCCTCACTGGGTCCTTGGGCCTGCAAGCATTTGTGAGAGCACTTGGGCCTAGACTAGCTGAAAGGAACTCCCTCAGTTCTACAGCAATGATTGGGAAGGCTACATTCGGGCCTAGGTAACGGACTTGTGATTTAGAAGGGGAAGGCTCTGATGTGTGCACAGGAATTTGTCTATACTTGGGCCCTGGATTTGCCCCATAGGTGGCCCACACTGGGCTGCAAGATTCTGTCCCAAACATTTGGCCAGCAGCCAGGCAATAGGTCCGGTCTGTGGGATAGCTGTGAAGGCTAGTTTCAAGCCTCCAGGATGGGCATGCAGCTTAGGAAGGGGCAGGAGGGGCCCAGCAAGGGAGCAAGTCAGGGACTCCAGAACATCCAGGAGTCCTTCTATGGGGAAGAGGAGGAAGAGGATGCCTCTGACTGGATCTTTATATTTTCCAATAGTGGTTTGTTATTTTCCCTTATGATGCCTGATTAGTTAGCATAAAGACAGCACTCTTCCCACAGGAAGGCACAGATCCCTCCCTTTTTTTTTTTTTTTTGGTCAGTTGTGGGGCCTGAACTCTGGGCCTGGGCACTGTCCCTCAGCTCTCCAGCTCAAGACTAGTGCTCTACCACACTAGCCACAGCACCACTTCCAGCTTTTTCTGCTTATGTGGTGCTGAGGAATCGAACCAGGGCCTTATGCATGCAAGGTAAGCACTGAGCCAACTTCCCAGTCCAACAGATCCCTCCCTTTTCATCTGTTAGTAGGTCTAGTCTAGTCCATTTTTTGGAGGACCATTTCAATCAATGAGTCTAGTTGATTTTGTAAGATATTAAGGTTTGCTGGGTTGAGGAGAGGTCCCTGTTTGTCTGGGCTGATAAGTAACTATGCTGGATCTGTTTCAATCCTATGCCTATTGCCCCCTGAGCACTGGAGGTAGTCCGAGCCATGCCAGGAAATACTGGCAGAAGGAATGGGACTCTTGCTCATCTTGGGCCTTATGTAAGTTAATAGCACACCTCTGGAATGGACAGGATGTTTAGGTCCAGGGCTAGAAAAACCATGTTATACTATTCTCCTGGATGACAGGTGTGGACCTCTTTATGGCAGGCAAAGTATGTACATTTGGGGGCCAGGGCCCCAGCAGACAGAAGGATGCTATATGGTCTTTCTCCTATGTATTGAGATTTCCCCAATTACTTGAGCCAGAGTCCTGAGGTACATGGGTTATTGGTGTTGCTTTGGAAACTATGAAATTTGTGAGTCCTACACCCATGTAAAACAGCCAGTTTGCCCCTACACACATCCAGGATTCCAGCTAAGTCTGGAGTAGGGTGTTTTAAAAGCTGATGGCTGGAGTTTGATAGTGCTAGAAGGTGGAAAATGGGAGAGTTGGGGGTTGAGAGTGGAGGTCTGGAAGGTTTGGTTGTGGGTTCAAAGCACCTAAATGATGAGTCTTCTTTATAGAGATGGAAAAGTTTTTTTTAGGGGGGGGTCCGGTTGTGGGGTCTGAACTCTGGGCCTGGACGCTGTCCCTCAGCTCTTCAGCTCAAGGCTAGCACTCTACCACTTGAGCCACAGTGCCACTTCTGGCTTTTTTCTTTTTGCTTATGTGGTGCTGAGGAATCGAACCCAGGGCCTCAGGCATGCAAGGCAAGCGCTCTACCACTGAGCCAACTTCCCAGCCCTAGAGATGGAAACGTTTTTAAGGACAATAGTTAGTCCAGGACCCCAGGGCATGGGGATGGAAGTTGACAAATGTACAGTTGAACCAACAGCCAATTCTGAAACTCCACTTTCACTCTGTATCTGAGGAGGAAATGGCTAGTTCCTACAGTATGCCTTCCTTGGTGGTATCTCCCCTGTGTCCCTCTAAGAAGAAAACCCTGCTCCTGATGTAGGGGATCTTGGCCAGGCTCCTCTAGAAGTGAAATCCATGCAGGACCAATATTTGACAAATGCCCAAGCAGGGCCCCTGCATTTGCTCCACCACTGGAGCACACATGTGTAGGATGATACGTTTTTTGGATTATCTTCACCAAGCCTCATTCCATTTGGGGTGAGGCATTGTTGTGTCTCCCTGATCCTTGAAGACTTGCAACTTGATTGATGAGTTTAAACCTTTCTTTGCCAGGGGCCCCTGCATATGACCTGCAATGTCAAAAGGAAAAAGTACAGGACCCTCGGGCAGGCAATCCTTTTGGTCCAGGACAGTGAGTCAAGAGGTCAGAGTGGCTGACCAGACCAGTTTTGTTGAAAATAGGCTGTGGTTAGGGTGTGAAGTCCAAAGAATACAAACCTTGTAACAAAGATCAAGGTAAGAAGGCCTGGGGTGGGGAGCTGTGAGCTTTGGATTCCTAAGCTTTAGGGAAGTGTTGGGAAAGTATGAGAAAAGGGATCCTGATGCCAGAGCAGTTAAAGAGGACAAGGAGGGCCAAGAGGTCTAGCTTGGATAGAGGTGGGGGATGGTTGACGAGATCCTGAACACTATCAGAGGTATAGTTCATCCCTGTTGTGAAATGGTTATTGATCTGAGTTTTGGCATTTCTGGGCTCTGTCCTTGGAGGCCCTATAACTCCAAGAAGCAAGGGAATTAAGAAGGGGAGTAAAGCATTTGACATTTATGTCTGGTTAAGGGCTGCGAAGAAGGCCAACTAAATACTGACAGAGGAGACTTGGGGAAAATTTTAATGAGGCCAAATCTTGTAGGGCTTGGCCAAAATAATGGTGGTTATCTCGCAACCCCTGAGGAAGCACTGTCCAGGTTAGCTGCTAGGCCTGGAGGGTCTTTCCAAGTAAAGGCAAAAAGTGGCCTTGACTGGGATGTATTTAGATAGCAAAGAGGGTGTCCTTTTGGTTAAAGAGAGAAAAGAATAGGGAATAAAGGGGGATATGGGAGAGGAGGATGAAGGGACCTGGCATGATAGATCATGTTAGAACAATTACGTGGTTAGTTTTATGAAGGCCCTGCTGTAAGCCGTTCGGCTTTCTGACTCCAAGGATTGGGGTGTTATGAGGAGAATGAATGGGATTTATGAGAGAGGCAGAGAGAACATGGAGGATAATGGGCTGCCTTCAGCTGGCAGTGGGGAGTGATTACTGGTCTTGGGTTACAAAAGTCTTGGGTTTTTAAGAGAAATAAGGACAGGTTGGTGGTGATAGGCCACAGCAAGGTGTGAAGTGTCCCAAATTAGGCCATTTATTTCAGGGAGCAGGGCAGGGAAGGTGGAGGATTGAGTTTGGAGCAGGGGCTCACCAGACTGCTTTTTCATCTGGAGGAGAAAAATACTTCTGGATTTTAGAGGGTGTATGTATAAGGAAACTTAAGTTTAGAAAGCAGATCCCTTCCTAATAAAGGTAGAAGACACTGAGGCATAATTAGGAAGGAGTGGCTGAAATTTAAGTTTCCAAACCAGCATGGAATGTCAGGAATATGGAGGGACTTAAGAGGAATCCCTTGTAACCTCTGTAATTGTTAAGTCTGAGGGGGTGGAAGAACCTCTCCAAGAGGTTAGAAGCAATACTGATGCCATGGTGTCCATGAGAAAAGAAATATTTTCTCTTGCCACCACAATTTGGACCCTAAGTTCCACAGAGCCATGGAAATTTTGGCTTTATGCTGGAAACCCAGCCTTCTTCACTGCAGCAGGGCATGGGCAGAAGTAGGAGGGGAGATATGGGGTTCAGACCTTCCGGGAGGCAGTTGCAGGTGATGGAGTCAGACAGGAGTCCCATCTACTTTTACCATGGTGGAAGTGGTCAGGGTAACGATGTAGTCTCCTCCAGATGACTGTTGGGCTGTCCCAAATGGAATCCCCAGCTTTGAAGAGATGGGCTAGATCTGGGCTGGGCTGCGGTGGTATCTCTCAGCGGTTCTGATGGATTGTCATCTCCTACTGGGTTGCCTGCAAATTTCTACACAGACTGGTTAAGTGTACATTACATAGGTTTAACAGGCTGAGGCCTCACTGGTTTTTAAAACAGTTTTAGGTAGTGGCCCAGGGCAATTTACCAGGTTGACCAGATATTTTTAAATAAGACTAAGATTTTTTTTGACAGATATAGAAGGCTTGAGCCTGTAACCACCTCTTACAAGTGCAATCTCCACACTTGTACACTTGTTACTATTGTTTTCCATGGTTTTTCCTTTAATCTTATCCTGCCTCATTTTTCAAAAAGTGACTCTGGGGCTGGGAAGGTGGCTTAGTGGTAGAGCATTTGCCTTGCATGCATGAGGCCTCAGCACCACATAAGCAAAAAAGAAAAAAGCCAAAGTGGTGCCATCAACTATGAAAAAATGGTCACAGTCATACAAGACAAAAATGAAAACCCATCTGCCATTTGGACCACACCGAGTCAGACCCCCCTTTATTATACTAACCTAGACCCCAAGTCTGTGGATGGACAACGCTGTTTAATGACTCATTTTATTAATTAATCCGCACCAGACATCCGGGATAAATTTAAAAATCTAGACAGGGGGCCCCCTAACACTCACTAGTGAGGCTATGGAGGCAGCCTTTAAGGTTTATCACAGCATGGAGGAAAGGGCCAAACAGCTCAAGAACCAGATGCTAGCCCAAATCTACCAGCTTCTGGCCTTGCAACCAACCCCTTCCCAATGGGGTCCATCTGAGCCCTGCTATGTCTGTGGTCAAAAGGGGCACTAGAGGGAAACCTGCCCCCTGAAGAAACCGTGCTACCAATGTGGCCATCCAGGCCATAGGGCCCCAGCCTGCCCAAAGCCATGGGAGCCAACCCAACCATGCCCCAAGTGCAAAGTTTCAGGGCATTGGGCCGTGGACTGTCTATCGTTCTCTCAGGGATGGCGGCTATCCACTAATGCCCCATCATCCCCTCCTGGCAGTCTGGGACTGGCAGCTGGAGAAGACTGAGGCAGCCCTGGACTATGGCCCCGACCACTCCCATCACCGCACAGGAGTCCAGGGTGACAATCACGGTTGCAGGTAGATGACCTTGCTTTTGGTGGACACAGTTGCTATGTATTCAGTTCACACTGAGTTCCATGGCCAGACCTACCTAGCAATACCTCCATAGTCGAGGTGGAGGGAAGACCTTACAACCCCCCCCAAAGAAAACCCTTGTCATCTGTCTTTTTTCAGGAGTGACCTGTCACTCCTTCCTTCTTATTCCCCACTGCCCAGTTCCACTGCTAGTCAGAGACCTTTGGCCATATTTGGAGCCTCTATTACCCTATGCCCTTCCCAATTGGCACAAGATATTGATTCGGCTTCCCCCATGATCTCCTTGTTGATGGCTTTAATAGGCTCACCTAGCAAACCCTCAGATTCCATTTTCCATCCTCTGAGGTGGACCCCAAGGTGTGGGATACCCACAATCCCTCTATTGCTAAACACTACTCTCTATTCATATCTCTCTGAGGGACCCCCAGTGCTTCCCTTCACAACCCCAATACCCCCTTCCTCTCTACAGTCTTCTGGGACTGCA
Source organism: Dipodomys spectabilis (assembly GCF_019054845.1). Classification (NCBI taxonomy): domain Eukaryota; kingdom Metazoa; phylum Chordata; class Mammalia; order Rodentia; family Heteromyidae; genus Dipodomys; species Dipodomys spectabilis. The sequence continues at coordinate 172,116 of NW_024870760.1, forward strand.
ACCAATTATAAAAGCCTTACTAAGAAAAGGGCTGTTAGGCCCCCACTGACCTCCCTATAATACCCCCATTTTAGCAATAGCCAAAACTAACCGTTCGTTCTGCCTGGTACAGGACCTTTGCCTTAGAAATGCTGCTGTTACCCCCTACACCCTGTTGTGCCCAACTCCTATCCACAATCCCAGGAACAGTTGCCTTTTATTCAGTATTGGATTTAAAAGATGCCATTTTTACTATCCCTTTAGCCCTCTCCTCCAGGATCTTTTTGCCTTTATGTGGACTGACCCAGTCACACAAACCTCAACTCAGCTCACCTGGACTGTGCTGTTGCAGGGGTTCTGGGATAGTCACCATCTGTTTGGCCAAGCTTTAGCAAGGGACTTAAGAGACCTAAATTTAGAACCATCCACCCTTATCCAATATGTGGATGATATTCTCCTCTGCAGTCCTACCAAGCAATTGTAACACTTCTTAGCTTTCCAGCCTCCCGGGGATATCGAGTCTCACCCAATAAGATACAGGTCATCAACACTCTGTGACTTATTTGGGTGTTCAACTCACTCCCATACACAAGGCTATCACTATCCCCAGGAACCACCTGATTACTAACTACCCTACCCCCTCCACTGAGTTGGAGCTTCTCTCCTTCTTGGGTCTAGTAGGCTAGCTCAGGTCTTGGATTGCTGGCTACTCCCTTCTAACACGCCCCTTATATGAAGCAGCTAAAGGGCCACCAGAAGAACCCCTTTTATCCACCTCCCTCTTATTCCTCTCTTCAGGAGACTCCAACAGGCCTTGTTATAGGCCCCAGCTCAGGCTGCCAGATCTTTCATGCCCATTCTTTCTGTATGTAACTGAAAACCAGGGTTTTGCATTGGGAGTTTTAGGTCAACAGATCAGACCTTCATTTGCACCGGTTGCTTGTCAAAATGCCTAGACCCCACCACTAGGGGCTGGGTTCCTTGCCTTCATGTTCTAGCCACCTCTTCTGTCCTGATACAGAAGTTGAAAAAACTAACCTTTGGTGCAAATCTTACCATCCTCTCCCCCACCATCACTTCTCTGAGTTACTAGCCTATAAAGGGTTGCAAACTATGTTTCCCTCCCATATTCTCTCCCTTCAGGTGTTACTGGTAGAGAACCCCACACTAACCTTCCAACCTGCCCTCCATTAAACCCCTCTACCCTATAACCTATTCCAGATACAGGGACCTCACCAGCACACTCCTGCATGGAGACTCTGGAGGACCTGCTACCTCACCCAGGCCACATTAGTGAGGGGCCATTAAAGGCCTCACAGTTTACCTGGTTCACTAATGGTAGCTTCTTCCTTTGGGAAGGCTTATGGTTAGCTGGATTTGCTGTTGTGTCAATCTCTGGTATCGTGGAGTCTGGCCCTCTGCCTTGCCACACTACCAATCAACAGGCTGAATTAGTAACACTAATACAGGCCTTCCACCTGGCCTTGGAGCATTCCCTGATGGTAAACATGGACTCTAAATATGCTTTCCATACTGTGCTTTCTCATGCAGCTATTTGGAAGGAATGAGGCCTACTAAAACAAAGGGAACCTCAGTAATAAATGGGTCCTATATTAATTGACCTCTTAAAGGCCTCTTTCCTCCCCTCAGCCATTGGCATAGTTCATTGCAGGAGCCACAGGTCAGATGACTCAGTAATAACCAAGGGAAACAACCTGGCCAATGAAACTGCCAAGTGAGCTGCTATATCATCAAAACAATGGGGAGTAACACTGCCAATAACAGAGGATCCTGCTCCTCCCTCTAGGCAAGACATCTTTAAATACCTTCACCATCTTTTTCACCCCCAGATAGGGGCCTTACAGGAGTTCCTAAAACAGAGCCTTCCCCTAACCCCATTTCTCACGCAGCTGTCACAAACCTGTGAAGTATGCCAAAGGGCAAATCCAAATACCAAGGCACTCCACCTCCCTTCCCAACCCATCAGGCTCCAGGTAACATCCTAGGAGTAGATTGGCAAATTTATTTTACCCATATTCCAACTGGCCGCAGGTACAGATATTTGCTGGTGCTTGTGGACATCTTCACAGGATGGATAGAGGCATTTCCCACCACCAGCAAGAAAGCCTCCTCTGTGTCTCAGTATCTCTTACAGGAAATAATTCCCCACTTTGACCTGCCTGCTTCCATCCAGATGGACAACAGATTGGAATTTGCCTCCTCTAAATATCTCCTGGTCTTTCCATATTCCCTATTGCCTTCCCTTGGGGAAAGTGGAATGTGCCAACTATTCCCTTAAGCACACTCTGACCAAGCTGTCTCTTGAACTACATCTAGATTGGCTAAAGCTTTTATATTTAGCTCTTTTCTGCTTAAGAGTCTTGCCAAAAAAAAAACCTTAAGTCCTTTTGAAGTTATGTATGGCTGCCCAGCCTTGTCTCCCTATTTCAGACCTCGGACTCCCTTTTGCACCGCTCCCCCTCCCCCCGCCAGTGCTGTCCTCTCTCCTTCAGTGTACTTTCCTCTGGAAGTATGTGGACCAATATGAACCTAAGCGCTCACACTGCTCTCTGAGCCTTCTATCAATGCTGGGGACCTAATGCACATTTCAAGAAATTACCTGCCATGGACACCTGGTGCCACCAAGCTCTCTGCTAAGTGGGAGGGATACTACTCAGTAACTCTCTCTACTCCTGTGCAGGTTCAGGGCTGTCCACATTGGATTCACATCCACCACATTAAATTTCATGTGCCTGATGGTCCCTCATATACATCTGAGCCAACTGGACCCCTATTTCTATGATAAAAAAGATTGGGCCCCATCTTTCTCCAGTCATCGAGGAACCAGAGGACCCTGCTCTGGACAAGTAACATCTTCATAACCACCATGATCTTGGTCAACTTCATGTACAGTACCTGGCACCCCCTTCATTGGCTACAGCAACCCCTCTCAGCAGGAAGTAGTTCCAGAAGAAAAGACCTTTCCCATATTCCCGGCCCAGTACTTTACATACTAAACCAAAAAAAGTGAGGGGGAATGTAAGGAAACACCCACCTTACAGGCCTAATCTCCACCCTCAAGGCAGGACCTGCACTGTAGGTGAGGCACCTCCCACTTCCGGCCCCTGACGATATAAAAGAGGCATCTGAGGAGCCATACGGTGCCATTTTCTCCTCTTCCTCATGAGAACTTGGCCTTGTCAGCTCTGCTGGCAATAAATCTTTTCTTCTACTTGACTTCTGTCCACCTGGTCTTTTGGGTTACTTTCTTTGGGGTTACTTTCTGCCCAGGTTACATTTTTTCCTTCAAAAGTTACATCTGAAACACTTGTAAGAATCATCTGTCCTTCTCTGTGGGCCTGTCTGCAATTGTTACAAAAAAAAACCTGCAAGGCAAACTGAAGTAACAATTATTAGCATTATGATAGTCCTAATTTTTTTCTTTCTCCATGTTAGGTTTTTAAAAAGAAGTAGCTGAGTAAGAACATCACCATGCATGTGGTATTCAGGTAAGGGATAAGTTTATTCATCATTCTGGTTGGCACCAGGCCATCTTGGTCCTCCACGCGGTGGGGAAAGGCCTGGGAAAGAGAGCTGGGAAAGAGGAAGAAAAGGGCTAGAAAAGAGAGAAAAGAGCTAGAAAAGAGAGTGTCTGGGAAAGGTGGGAAAGAGAGAGCTAGGAAAGAGAAAGGAGCTGGGAAAGAGAAGAGAAGGAAAGAGCTGAGAAAGAGCTAGAAAAGAGCAGAGAGAGGGCTTCTGGGCCTGAGCTAGGCCTTATCTCTGTGGCACTCCCTTCCCTGCACCCTCACTGTCAAGATCTTCAGCTCTCTCTAACATTGACCATGTTGTGGTTGCACCATCTTGGCATCATGGGAGCTCAGCTGCTATTTTGTGCCTAATCAACTTGATTCTGTGACCTCCCCCCCAACCTGACCAGCAGTGCCATTATATCATGCCATGTTCATGTCTTGTTCATGTCTGTTCATATCTTGTCTCCTGTTTACGGCAAAGTTTTGTGTTTTTAAACTGACCATGTAGTTCCATCATATTTAGGCAAAATAATTCAAAAAAAAAAAAACCTTAAATGGCTGATTTTAAAATCTAAGCTGCTATATATATAAAACTGTGCACAAACATGTCTGTCTGTCTATTTGTCTATATGTAAATGATTATGGTCTCAAGGTTACCAAGTACTCTGCTTACTAAAAATCTTTGTCAATGGAAGCTGTGATTTAATCTAAATTGGTTTAAAACTTTGTGACTGACTATAAGCCAAAGAAACTAAAGCTAAGGTTTTAATTCTCCATTTTCTCCCCCGTGTGCCAATTAACTCCCTTTAAAATCCAGGGACCAAAGTGAAATCAGTGGCACCAGCCTGAAAAAGCCAGGGTAAACCAGGTCTTTAACCAATATATGTAGAAATGTTTGCAGGTAACCAGCAGGAGGTGCAACAGATGCCACAGCCTTGCTCAGACTCTGGCCTTGCTCCACACACATGACCAAAATCCTGCTAATTTGGGGTAAAACACAAGCCACCTTAGATATTTGTTTCTGTGATGTTAATCCCCACAAGTTAGACGATAAGGGGTATATGAGCAAAGGATATAAGTTGACTTCTATTCTATTTTACAATTGGATGTATTTCTAAAGGAAAAGAGATGCTAAAGGTCAGACTGCAGAAAAAAATGTGGCCAGTTTAAATCTTTGGCCTAGAGGTAAAGGATGTAGCCCAGTGTCTCAATGAAGCATTAAAGTGCAACTCAAAGTAACTTTAGAAAAATGGCATCCTTTTGTAAAAATTTGGGAAGTTGTGGAGATTGTCTGGCCCCCTAAAATTTAAAATTGTCTTAAAGATTTCTTTAAAGTCCAAAAAGATAAATTGGGATTACCAGAGACCTGAGATTATGTCCCTTTTGAGATCTGCCTAAATCAGGTTCCTCAGCCAGCCAGAAAAATGCTTTTATAAACCAGAGTGTTAAACTGCTGTAGGCTAAGATATAAACCACTTGAAACCGGCTGCCCAGACGCAATGGGCGGTACTTAGAGTGCCAATTAGTCCTAGTTTAAAAACATCTACTGGTTTTTATTTAAAAACTCTGGCAAGTAATTGTTAGTCAATTGTTATAGGTAACCTCTATCTCATTGATCTCATTGTTGCTTTAATTGGAAATAAGAAGGGTTTGTATAACAAAGACTCCTTTTGCCACAATTCAAAGCCATCTCGGGCCAAAAAAAAAAAAAAAACAGACTGGAGACAGGGCTCGAGACTCACCTCTAAGTATCCAGCTGAAGGCTAAAAGTGGCATTGTGACTCTAAGTGGTAGAGCACTAGCCTCGAGCAGAAGTGCAGGACACTGCCCAGGCCTTGAGTCCAAACCTGGTAAATGCCAACTGGGACAAGCTATCCCAGCAACAATGCTGAGACACCTGCCAAGAAAAAGTCAGTCCTGACAATGAAAAACCATGGAGAGGAGTATGAGGCGATGACATCCTAAATGGCGTCACTTTATGCTCGCCTTTTCAAATTAATCAGAACCAGAAGATCAAGAGAAAAGGTTGGCTTGCCCACCCAATGTCCACACATGTCTACCTTCTAACTGGACAGAAAGTTAACAGTCTTGCCTTTGTTACCTGCTATTTGTATCTATAGTAGCTTCTGACTGGCACTGCCAACCAGTCCATTATGCTCTCCTCTACCCAGTTACCCAAAAGACCCTATACACTCCCTTCCTGCCTTCCTTGCCCTGAGTCCAGTTATTCCTCCTTCCCTGTAATGGGCTGCAATTGGGCTTCCAAATGGAACTTATGTCATTCATGTTAACTGATCTTGTCACCTTGTCAGCTTTTTGCCTGATCTTTCCCAAAGTCTCTCAACAGGATAACATCCCCCACCCAATATACTACTTGGGTACAAGTCAAGGCCATCCTGTTCCTACAGTCAACTGGAGACATCATTTACACTGCCCTGCCTTGCCCAGTGCAGACCCGGGCCCTAAAAACCCCAGTTCCAGGGATTCCTTGATACCAGCAGGAAGTAGCCAAAAGAACCCATGACATTCATTGGCTCTGGTACCTTTAAATATCTCGGCTACCTCCTCCTCAGGTTACTGTGAACCTAAAGCAGAAAAAGTCTTACTCCCCCTCCTTCAGGATGTCGGGAGTCAGGTAACACACTATATCTCCAATCCAAGACAAAAAAGGCAATTTCAGGTCTTTGATAGCCCCTTCTGGGAATTAATCCTTCCATGGCATATTCCTCTCTTGGGCTGCTACTAGCAATTTTTGCCTTAACTGCAATTTTGCCTTTTATAATTGGGTCTTGCATTTTAGATAACTATTGTCATGGTAAAAAGAGGACCTTTAAGCAGATGCTTCTTGGATGGTACCCAGCTGAGCAACGAAGCAGGTGCACCTGACTACTTCAGGTGTCTTTACAGCAGGAAGTAGCTCCAGAAGAAACAACCTCTGCCCATATCCCCTGGCCTGGTACTCCCTATTTTTATTAAACATCAGTGAGGAATGCCCACCTTTGGTCCTCACCTCCACATAGACCTGCTGCCCTCCCCCCCCAAACCCACCTGAACTCCCATCTACCTCACTTCCTATCCCCAGACCCTGCAGCTACCTAGATAACAGAGGCTGCCATGTGCTCTCTCTCCAGGGCAAATATGGGTCCTCTAATAAACCTTGTAATAATCTTTCTCCAGTGCCTGTCTGCCTCTGCGTGGTCTCCTGACATGGATGTGGCGAGTCCTTCCATGGATCCTTTCAGTGCCAGCTTAGCCTCTTCCACCATGTGCAGACTCCCCACTAGGGCCTGTCTTACCATGGGTGGACCAGCTGAGCTGCACTTTTGCCTGTTCATCCCTCACCTCCAAAGGTCTTTTGTTGGCTCATCCTCATTCTTGAGTAAGATATCCAAGCAGTTTCAGACAGATAAAATGAGTAAAGTCTTTGGCAGTGGTAAACAAACTTTCACATGTAAATTCAGTAGTGGTGGGAAATAATCCCAAGTCTCCAAAGCCTTTTAGCTAAGCCAGATAACTTAATTACAGTGTAAACAGCCTTAAGCATTAAAATACCAGATTTTCTTGATTTTGCAAATTAACTGCTTACAAAACCTTTTAAACTAAAGTAAAACAAAGTAATAATTCTTTGAGACTTTTGGTAATATCCAAAAGCATTTGAAAGGATCCATCACTTCCATCTCAGGGGACCACGCAGAGGCAGGCAGGCACAAGAAAAAGATTATTACAAGGTTTACTAGAGGACCATATTTCTCCGGGAGAGAGAGCGACTTTCACTAACAAGGTAGCAGCAGGGTCTGGGTAAAGAGAGGGAGGGGCCAGCTGCATGGTGGGAACTCCAGGGCAGGGAGGAGCTCAGGTCTGGGTGGAGCTGCATACTGTTTACAGAGTTCAGGTTTCTTTGGACCTAACAGTGATTCACTACTTTCAAGTGTTCATAAGAATAATTCTGGTTTCTTTGACACAGTATGCTTATTGCCAGTAAACTACCTGGCAATATCAGCTTCTAAATACTGAACAGTTGCTGTTACCCAATTGAACTGTGACAATGGTGCTCAATTTGAGGTGCTGAACAATTTGAACCTAAGAGTGTTTTACTGGCTGAAAGCCTTCAAATAAAGGATTTAGGTTCCTTTACCCCATATGCATATGGAAGCTGACTGGGAGTATTAGCTTTTAAATATTAAGCCGTTTATGGTAGCCAACTGAGGTGTTACAAGTAACTCAGTTTGAGGTACTGAGTAATATGAATCTAAGGCCATTTCACTGCAATGAAGATTTCAGAATGAAGAGACCAAGATTCCTTGACCAGATAATTTCATGGAAGCTAACTGGAAATATTGAAAAGAAAATATAACCAAGGCAGAAAGTAACCCAAAAGACCATGAGGACAAAGTCACACAGAGGAAAAGATTTATTGCCAGCAGAGCTGACAAGGCCAAGTTCTCATGAGAAAAGGGAGAAAATGGTGCCATTTGGCTCCTTGAAGGCCCCTTTTATACAGCTGGGTGCTGGTGGTGTTTTACCTGAGGCAGGAGGTGGGAGGTGCCTCACCTGCCCCCACAGGCACTGCCATTGAGTGCAAGGCTTAGGCTGGTGAATGGGCATTTGCTGACTTACAAATATCAGTCTCTAAATACTAAATGGTTGTTAGCCAAATGAACTCTTAAAATTTCACTCAGTTTTCAGTTTAGAATGATGTGAAGCTCATGGTGTTTCACTGGATGGAATAATTCACAACATCTGTTTCAGTCTCCTTTTGATTCAATTGCCTGAACCTATATAGCTCAGACTAGCCACATGAATAATTGCAGATTCCCATTTGAAGAAGAGGAGCCCATTAGGGTTTCCCTGGGTTATTATTTAGAGAAAAGCTCTATCTGACTCCTTTGGCCTGAATGAGAGCAAGGGTCAAACTTGGAATATTAGCTTCTAAATTTAAATGGTTGATTTTAGCTGAATAAACTCTTCCAAGCTCACTGAGTTTGAAGTTCTGAGCCATGTGAACCTACACAGCATTTCACAGGCTTCATGTCTTTATAAGAATGATTTCTGTTTGTGTGAGCTGCTATGCCAGTGGAAGCTACCTGGTAATATCAACTTCCAAATATTAAACTGTTGTTGTTACCTGATTGAATTATGATACTACTATTCAGTTTAAGCTGTTGAACAATTTAAAAGTGTTTTACAGGCTGAAAGGCTTCAGATAAAGGATTGAGGTTTCTCTTACCACATATGCTTATAGAAGCTGACTGCCAATATTAGCTTCTAAAAAACTGTTGATGGTTGCTGTTTGAGGTATTATAAATTCACTCAGTTTGAGGTGTTGAGTAATATGAACCTATGGCTATTTCACTGCTTTGAAGAGTTTAGATCAAGGATTCAGATTTCTTTGACTAGATATCCTTATGGACACTGTTAGAATACTTTACCAGAAAACCACACAGATAGCCAGGTACAAAGAACAAAGAAAAGGTTTAGTGCCAGTAAAGGGACCAGCAAGACCCCTTCTCACAAGAGAGAAGTGCTGGCTATTGTCTGAGGTGACCTATATAACCTAGGAGGTTTAGGAGGCGGAGACCTTGATGTAGATGTGAGGTGCAGGGGCTTCATCATGACTGATGAGGATTTATGGCTGTTGCCCAAGTAGTAGATAAGGGGCTGTATCTGCCCAGACCTGAAGGTCACTCTAAGGGAATCTTGCTGCCATATATGGTGGTAGCTGCCCTAGAGGAGTGCCATAACAAGGTAAAGGGCTGACTGGAGGCTAATTATTTACTGCCTTTACTAAATGGGCCTACTGTTGCCAAGGAGCATGCTAAGCTATGGGAAGGGAGCTTATTGGGCTAATAGAAGCTGACTGGAAATATCAGCCTCTAAATACTAAACAATTGTTGTTAACCAAATGAACACTTAAAATTGCACTCAGTTTGCAGTGATGACTAATGTGAAGCTCACAATTTCCAGATGGTTTCAGTCATCTGGAAATATAAGCTTGTAACTCCTAAACAGCCCTAAGTAGCCACATGAATTCTAACAGACTCATTCAGTTTGAGGGGTTGAGTAGGAGGAGCCCATTAAAGTCTCCCTGAGTTATCCTTTGGAGAAAAGCTGTATTTGACTGCTTTGAAATGAGTGGGCCCAGTGGGGCTAACTTGGAATATCAGCTTCTAAAATTTAAATGGTTGATGTTAGCCAAATGAACTCTTTCAAGCCCATTGTGTTTGAGGTTCTGATCTATATGAACTTACACAGCATTTCACTGGTTTCTAGTCTTCAGAAGAAAAATTCTAGTGAAGTAGTTCATATGATTCACTTATTCACATAATGCTCTGACCATATAGCACAGGAAATCCATAAACCTATGATATATATTATATATGTATATATATATATATGTATATGTATACATACCCACTATTAGCTCAGATAGGTCTCACACTTCCAATCTTCTGAGATCTTACATAACAAGTATGAACTACCACTTATTGCCCAATGATCTTATATTGGATTTAAAATAGATTCAGAAGGGCCAATAACATTTTTCTTTTCCAAGACTAGGGTAATGTCCCGACCTGCAGGACTTCAACGAGGGCAATGAACCTAAACGAGAAGGAATGAAGGGACAAGAGACACGAAGAATGACAGCAAGACAGGGATCCTGATCAAGCAGTAGCTGCTGCTGCTGCTGCTGCTGCTAAATTTTATTTTTCACACAGCTGTATTTATATGCTTGGAATCCTTGGCCGTTAAGGAAGCTTCATTGGCCAAAGCAGCTGTAGGATGTTAGGGCAAGGTGAAAAGGTGGTCGGTCTTTAGCAGCTGCAGGGTGTTTACTTAGGGCGTGGTAAAAAGGTGGGATTCTGTAAACTCAGCCTCAAGTTGTTCCAGTGAGATAGTTAAGCCTATTATGTTGAGAGACTCAACTTTTGGCTCCCAACAGGGTAAAACTTTAATATTAAGCTTTAAAAAATTTATAACAACCATCATTTGAATCTACAAAGTTTTTGGTGAGTTTTCTTCAGAAACAATAACCTAATAGAAAAAAAGGAAAATTTTGTTCTACCCTACTGCTATTCTCTCCATCTTTGGAAATAACAATAAAATTGTCATTGACAACTTTATAAAGCTAAAGGAGGAGCTGGGTGTTCGTGGCTCACACCTGTAATCCTACCTACTCAGGAGGCTGAGATCTGAGGATTGCAGTTCAAAGCCAGTGTGGGCAGAAAAGTTGTGAAACTATCTCCAATAAACCACTCAGAAAATTGGAAGTAGTGCTGTGGCTCACGTGGTAGAGCACTAGCCTTGAGCTGAAGAGCTGAGGGACAGTGCCCAGGCCCAGAGTTCAAGCCCCATAACTGACAAAAAACAACAACAACAACAAAAACAAAAAACAACTAAAGGAGAAATGTGAGGCACTAGCAACTCACACCCATCATCCTGGCTACTCAGGAGGCTGAAAGCTGAGGATCTTGGTTAAAAGTCAACCCTGGCAGCAAAATCCATGATATTTATCATGCTTTTAGGTGAGAAAGCCAAAATTAGAGCTGTAGCTCAAGTAGTATAATGCTAGCCATGAGGGGAAAAAAAACTTTAGAGACAGTGCCCAGGTCATGAGTTCAAGCCTAGGAATGGCAAACAAATTAAAAGAGGAGCAGAAAAAGAATGTGAAGGAGAGGGAAAGGGAGAACAGCAAAGAGGAGGAGGACAAAAAGATGAAAAGAATCACATTTTTAAAATATAGCTCAATATTGATGCCACAGAATTTAACTTGTAATGTCATATAGAAAGTAAAGGCAAATTTACATGATGTAAATATAAAAGTAAAGGTAAATTTACAATGCTATCTACTAGAATCATTTCAAAATTATATGGATGAGAAAGCATATTTTTTCCTAATTTATATTGTTGTTTTTTTAGAGGTAATATACAGCAGAGTTACACTTACATACATGAGGTAATAAGTACTTTTCCATTCCCACAGTGTCATCTGTTTCCTCATTCTCTCTCATTCCCTCCCTCTCATATATACCCATGAATTGCACAGTTCAGTTTCATCAATGTCCAGTGCAGCCAGTATGTTCTACTGAGGCACTTTTTCACCCTTTTCCTATGATTCTGTGCCTTCTTCCACGTTACCACAGATGTGCACATGAATAAAGTTCTTTTGATTTGCATTTCCTTTATGGCCAGGGATGAGGAGCATTTCCTCATGTGCTTCTTTGCCATTTTTGCCTCTTCCAAAAAGTCTCTCCTTAGATCCCCTGCCCATTTAGGGGAGTAAATAATTAGTAAATAATGGGAGGGGTTAGTTTCTTGAGCTTTTTGTACATATTGGATATTAGGTCTTTGTCTGATGTATTTCTGGTAAAGATCTTTTCCCAACTGGTTGACTGTCTTTCTAACTTAGTAATTATATCTTTAGCTATAAAACACATTTTTAACAACTAAATTTTCCCCAGCCTCCCTTAGCCCTTAGCCTGGGAGACAATCAGACCTCCCTTAGCCCTTTAGCCCAGGAGACAATCAGTCGCAGCAGGGAGTCAAGTCAAGCAGGAAAACTCATTTATTAACACAGAGCAAGCACTTTTTAAAGCAAAAAAGAGCGGGTGGAATGGGAGGGGAGGAAGAGGAACCAATCACTGTCAAGGTCACACCCTATCATGCACCTAAGCTTCCATGGGCTGGTTACGCACTGAACACAAAGTAAATCGGGCTCTGCCCACTCAACCCCCTCTCAGCGCCATCTTTGCTGCCATTGTGCCCTACACTCATGTGGATCAGTTGGCCCTTTTCTCCAATTCACCAAGTCAGGCCTCTTCTGTGACCTATTCATTTGCCACTGCAACTACTCCCACTGGAGTATAGCACCTCAAGAAGAGATTCTACACCCTCCTGGCTTCTCAAGATGTAATATAATGCTTGGCAGAGAGTAAGTGAGTTGGGTGCTCGCATCTGCAATCCTCACTTCTCAGGAGACTGAGAACTGGAGAATCATGGTTTAAAACCAACTCAGGAAAAAGTCCACAAAACACCATCTCCAATTAACCAGCAAAAGGTCAAGCTGAAGGTATATTTCAGGGGATAAAGTAAGAAAGAGAGTATCTATGTGGAAAAAATAGGGAAACAAATTTCTAAGCTAGAGAAACCAAACTCTTCATGTTCAGGATCTCATTTCTCCCTCCCCACCCCCCCCATACACTGTTAGGACTTGCACTGTCACTTACATTGATTCCTCTAGGCCATAAAGTCTCTCTATCAACTTTATTTTTCAAATTAGATTCATAATAGATTATCCCCTCTGCTGGAGGCTACTTAGCATACTAAGAGAAGACATCTGCTCTTTTTTTTTTTCTTTGGTTGGTCATGGGGCTTGAACTCTGGGCTTGGGCGCTATCCCTCAGCTCTTCAGCTCAAGGCTAATGCTCTACCACTTGAGCCACAACGCCACTTCCAGTTTTCTAGTGGTTTATTGGCGATAAGAGTCTCACAGACTTTCTTTGCATGGGCTGGCTTTGAGCCATTATCTTCAGATCTCAGCCTCCTGAGTAGCTAGGATTCCAGGTGTGAGCCACGGGCGCCCAGCTAAGACATCTGCTCTTTACCTATGCACATGCCAAATAACCCTTTTTGAAAATAGCTCTAGAGGTATTGTAGGAGTACAATCTCTTCTGTTAAAGTGGTTGCTTTGCAGAAATAGCACCATTTTAAATGTAGCTGTGATAGTACAAGAAACTATTTTAGTTAAACTGTATCTTCATGAAAAGTATTGCTTTTCTAGGGGCTGGAGGCTTGGCTCAAGTGGTATTGCTGAGTAAGAACTGTTTCTCTGACATTTGGCCAGGTACTCTGTTTTGGGGTGATTGTTCAAATAAACTTTTAACTTTTTTATTTCACACCAGCCAATCTTGCAAGATTGTGAACCTAAGATGTGACCATCAGAGCACATTAAGGATGAAATCTGGAGAAGTACTCACCCAGTGCACTTGGGTTTTGTCAGTAGCATTCTCCTCTGCAGAAATAAACATTGCCTTACCGAATTCAAGTTGGTGTCCTTATTCCTATGTGAGATACCAATATCCTGAGACATTTCCAACTATCATTTATACAATATTTACACACTGAGTGTAAAATTCAAGGTGTTAAAAATTTACACTTGTGGAAGTGGCGCTGTAGCTCAAGTGGTAGAGCGCTCGCTTTGAGCTGAAGAGCTGAGGGACAGCGCCCAGGCCCAGAGTTCAAGCCCCACGACCGACAAAAAAAAAAAAAAAAAAATTTACACTTGTGTAGACATCACCACAATACAACGATACAATATTCCCATTACTCCAGAAAAACCCTTGTGCCTGTATGTAGTATCTCCCTTTTTCCATATCTAGTCCTGGGGATAATTCTACCTCACAAAGAGAAAAGAAAACTGAAATGGGAACACACTCACCACAGGGAGCATTCTCAATAGCTATATTGCACAGAACTGAGTTCTGCAGTTGGGTAGAATTTTCTTTACTGAGAAAAACTCATGAAAGCTGATTGAATACCCGAATCTGGAGGTCACACTCCCACTCCTAGACCAACACTCTGCCAGGTAGCTTACCAGAAGCATTTCTGACTTGGTTATACTCAGGGTAGTTTGCATCCTCATTTTAAGTCCACAAACCCTTTCTGTGAACAATTGTAGCTCCTTTAATCCCCCTTAGAATGTGCACTGTCTCAATTTTCAATTTTATTGTATTTCAATTTCAATTACTCAATGTTATTACTAGAATCTTTTCCCTGAGATTTCCCACAATTTTAAATATTATTCTCTTAAATGTCCTCAGTATAAAACATGGGGTTTGGTTTTTCTTTTATTTTTCTCTCAGGAAATTCTCTAGGAGTTGTCTGAAAATCAATTTAATTAATTAGTTGATGGCTTTCTCTTGTTCTGAACTTTTTCTCCAAGCCTACACATGTCCAGTCCAATGGTAAGAGGTTCTTAGTCTTTTCTCCAGGCCCTAGCAGGCCCTTGTGAACAGTTTCCATGCCTGTCCTGTCCCCTTTTGAGCAGTGCCACACATGTCCCATCCTTGCTGAGCATTTTCTATTCATATACAAAATCTTGGTGTGCAGTTATGAGTCTTTTCTCCAAGCCCACACATGTGTTGTCCCCTGATGAGTGGTTTTGAGCCTTTTCTCTAGGCCCACATATGTCTGTCCCCTAATGAGTAGTTCCCATGTGTGTCCTTTCTCTTTGTGAGCTATTCTCATGCATGTTCTGTACCCTGGTGAGTGGTTCTTGTAACGTATATTAAATAGGTAGGTTTCATTAGGTAGCCGATGAAGAGAACAACATGTGCTATTCAGGAAGGAAAAGAAGTTTACCGAACTGCTGCCCGTGCCATGATGCATGTTGGAGAGGCATGGCTGAAAAAGGAAAAAAGGGACAACCCACCCCTGGGCCAGAACTTATTAGGCCAGGGACAGGAAGAGGTATGGCCACACTGGATCCAGATGTGACCTCAAGGTCTGAGACCTTCCTAAGGTCAGATGGGAGGCATGTGACCAGAGGTGGCCCAGGATGTGACCTACCAGGAAGGGAAGGTGTTACCTAGGTAACAGATACTGGGCAGAAACTTAGCCAAGAGGGAGGGAAGTGTCCCTGTTCAGACCTTACAGTTTTGAGTCTTTTCTCCAGGCCCATACACTTCCTACCCCCTTGTGGGCAGTTCTCATGCCTTACTTGTCCCCTAGTGAGCAGTTCCCATGCATGTCTTGTCCCCTGGTGGGCAGCTGTGAGTCTTTTCCCAATCCCACACATGTCCTGGCCCCTGGTGAAGGGTTCTGAGTACTTTTTTCCAGGTCCAAGCTAGTCCTGTCCCTTGTGAGGGGTACTGAGGTTTTTCTCCAGGCCCATGCAAGTCCTGTCCACTTCTGAGTAGTTCTGAGTCTTTTCTCCTGGCCCATTCATGTCCTGTTTCCTGCTGAGAAGTTCACAGGCATGTCCTCTTCTCTGTTGAGCAGTTATTATGCAAGTTCAATACACTGGTGAGTAGTTCAGAGTGTTTTCTCCCAGTTCCACTGGAGTCCTGTCCCTTGCTGAACTATTCTAAGACTTTTCTCCAGGCCTAGGTTTGTCTTGTTCCATGGTGAACAGTCCCCACACATGTTCTGTCCCTTGGTGGGCTGTTTTCAGTATTTTGCCCAGTCCCATGTATGTCCTTTCTCCAGGTGAGTGATTGAATCTGTCCTCCAGTTCCACATATGTCCTGTGCCCTAGTGAACAGTATCCACCCACGTCCTTTCCCCTAGTTAGTAGTTTCCATCTGTGTACTATTCCCTGCTAAGCAGATCCCAGGCATGTCCTGTCTCATGGTGAGCAGTTCTGAGTATTTTCTGCAAGCCTAAACATTTCCTGTCCCCTGGTGGAGCGATTCTGAATCTTTACTCCCAGAACAATGTGTGCCCAATACCTTGGTAAGTGATTCTGAATCTTTTCTCCAAGCCTATGCCTGTCCTTTCCCCTGATGATCAATTCCCATGCATATCCTGTCATTTCTCCAGGCCCAAGTGTGTCCTGGTCTTCTGGTGAGCAGTTCCCATGGTGTCCAGTATCCTCCATTTCCTGTACACTAGTGGGCAATTCTCAGTATTTTTCCCAGGCCCACATGTATCATGTTGCCAGGTGAGTGACTGAGTCCTTGCACCAGTCCCAGGCGCATCCTATGCCCTGGTGAAAAGTTACCACATGTGTCCTGTCCACTGGTACACAGTTCCCATGCCTGTCCTGTGCCACAGTGGGCTGTTGTGAATCTTGTTTCCATGCCCTGCTGAGTAGTTCCCATGCATACCCAGAATGCTGGTGAGTGATTTTGAGTTTTTTCTAGAAGCCCACGCATGTCCTGTCCTTTGGTAGGCAGTTCTGAGTCTTTCCTCCAAGCCCACACATGTCTTGTCCCATGTTGCTCTGTTCTGAGTCTTTTGTCTGGGCCCAAGCATGTCCTGTCCCCTACTGAGCAGTTCCCATGTGAGCTCTGTGCTCTGCTGAGCACTTCTCTCCCAATTAGCAGCTCCCATGTGTGGCCAGTACCCTGTGTGTCCTGTGCTCTTTTGGGTGTATTTTTTCCAGGCCCATACATGTACTGTCCCTAGGTGAACAGTTCTGAGCCTTTTCTCCAGGCTCACACATCCTCTACACTAGTGAACAGTTCCCTTTCATGTACTTTCTCCTGATGAGTATTTCCCAGACACATCCTTCCCCTGGTGATCAGATCTTATGTGTCATGTCCTGTCCCCTGGTAAGCAGGTCCCCCACACATGTCCTGCCCCCTGCTTAGTAGTTCCCATGGAAGTTCAACTCTGGTGAGTAGTTCAGTCTTTTCCCCAAGGCCACACATGTCCGTTCCCCTGGTGAGTGGTTCTGAATATTTTCTCAAGGCCCACTCTTGTCCTGCCCCCTGGTCCCCAAGTGTATAAAGTACCCTAGTAGGAAGTGGCGCTGTAGCTCAAGTGGTAGAGCGCTTGCCATGAGCTGAAGAGCGGAGGGACAGTGCCCAAGCCCAGAGTTCAAGCCCCACAACTGACAAAAAAAAATCTGCAAGAATATTTGGGCTGGGAAGGTGGCTCAGTGGTAGAGCGCTTGCCTTGCATGCATGAGGCCCTGGGTTCGATTCCTCAGCACCACATAAGCAAAAAGAAAAAAGCCGGAAGTGGCACTGTGGCTAAAATGGTAGAGCGCTAGCCTTGAGCTGAAGAGCTGAGGGACAGCACCCAGGCCCAGAGTTCAGGCCCCACGAGCGGACCCAAAAAATAAAATAAAATAAAATAAAAATAAAGTACCCTAGTAAGTGGCTCTTAGTCTTTTCTCTATGCCCATGCATGTCCTCTCCCATGGTGAGCAGTTCCAATGCATAGCCTGTTCCCTCATGAACAGTTCCCACATGTGACTGTCCCCTGGTGGGCAGTTCTGAGTTTTTTTTTTCTCCAGACCCATGCATCCTGTCCCCTGGTAAGTCTAAGGTCTCAGTGTCAGCTTGCTGATGATTAAGTCCCCACCCTGTATCTCCGTTTACAAAAAT
The DNA here is from genome assembly GCF_019054845.1 of Dipodomys spectabilis. Classification (NCBI taxonomy): domain Eukaryota; kingdom Metazoa; phylum Chordata; class Mammalia; order Rodentia; family Heteromyidae; genus Dipodomys; species Dipodomys spectabilis. Next base: position 189,676 of record NW_024870760.1, read on the forward strand.
CTGTTACTATTTCCTGATACTATTTATCCAGTGTGTCACACAAATTCCCACCCCAGTTGCAACAGTCTCATTACATTCCTTTTGGAATGTGACTTTCTCCCCAACTCCTGTAGTCCATGCAATATCTTCATAACACCTATTCTAAGAACTGATCCTAACTCTAAATTGCCATATTCTACATAATGTGACCCATGTGACCTATGTCACTGTCACTCCAATTTTTAAAAAATTCAGCCTACAACTGTCCATGGCTGCTGCCTCCATTCCTGCTTGGAGCAGCACAGAAGGTCTGTCCCCCAGTAAAGCCTTGAGCTTGTATTGGTTGCTCTTGCTCGCCTCTCATTTGTTTTTTTTTTTAATCAATCTTATTTCTTCTTAGGTTTTATTTAATGTATAAAATGTACCTTTTTTAAAAGTTTGTCTTCTTTCTTCCTTTCATTTTTTTAACTGTGAAAATAACATATAGAGCGGTTATAATTACATGGGCAAGATAATGAGTACATTTCTTATCAAGCATTGTTGCCTCCACCTTTGTTTGCCCTTTCCATCCCTTACCATCTCCACCCCTCCACCCCGTCCCCCCACACACCTCCTCCTCCACTCCCCCCACAAGGTTGTAAAGTTTGTTTTTCGACATAACAACTTGTACATCTCATTGTTGCAATGGGTCCACCTGTATCCCTATTGAAATGATTTATTTTTTCCCTTCCCCTCCACAAATTATTCCAACAACAAATACAGTGAAAGCAGGGGTAATACCGTGGGGGAGGGACATACAAAGCAACAAACAAATCATCTTATAAATATGTTAGAAACAATCACATGAAAGAAAAAACAGGGGCTGGGAAGGTGGCTCAGTGGTAGAGCGCTTGCCTTGCATGCATGAGGCCCTGGGTTCGATTCCTCAACACCACATAAGAAAAAAGCCAGAAGTGGTGTTGTGGCTCAAGTGGTAGAGTGCTAGCCTTCAGCTGAAGAGCTGAGGGACAGCGCCCAGGCCCAGAGTTCAGGCCCCACAACCGGACCCAAGAAAGAAAGAAAGAAAGAAAGAAAGAAAGAAAGAAAGAAAGAAAGAAAGAAAGAAAGAAAGAAAGAAAGAAAGAAAGAAAGAAAGAAAGAAAGAAAGAAAGAAAGAAAGGAAAGAACATTTGAATACATATCTTTGGGTTCATTTCACCTAACATCAACTTATCTGACCTTTTCTACTTGTCTCAGACATATACTAGTTATTGCAAATAAGGGAAACCATGGGACCTATGTTTCTTTGGGCCTGGCTTACTTCACTTAATATAATTTTTTCCAAGTCTTTCCATTTCCTAACAAATGGAGCAATGTCATTCTTTCTGATGGATGCATAGAATTCCATTGTGTATATGTACCACATTTTCTTGATCCATTAATCTACTGAGGGGCATCTGAGTTGGTTCCATATCTTAGCTATGGTAAATAATGCTGCAATAAACATAGTTGTGCTGGTAGCTTTAGGATGGTTCTGTTTGTGATTATTTGGGTAAATGCCCAAAAGTGGGATTGCTGGGTAATAGGGGAGCTCTATGTGGAGTCTTTTCAGGAACTCCATACTGCTTTCCAAAGTAGTTGAACAAGTTTACACTCCCACCAACAATGCAGTAGGGTTCCCTTCTGTCCACATCCCCTCTAGCATCTGTAGTTATTAGCCATTCTAACTGGGGTGAGGTGGTATGTCAATATTGTTTTGATTTGCTTCCTTTTATGGCTAGAGAGGTTGAGCATTTCTTCATGTGTCTATTGGCCATCCTTCTTTCTTCTTCAGAGAAGTTTCTCTTTAAGCCTTTAGCCCACTTATTTATTGGGCAGTTGTTTCTTTGAGGATTTGTTGTTGGGGGATTTAATTTTTTGAGTTCCAGGTATATTTTAGATATGCGATCCTTGTCTGCTGTATGGCTAGTGAAGATCTTCTCCCAATCTGTGGGCTTTCTATTGATTTTGCTAGCTATGTCCTGTGCCATGCAGAAGCTCTGCAATTTCATGCAATCCCATTTGTCCAACCTTTCTTTGATTTGTTGTGTTTCTGGGTCTCTATTAAGAAAATTTCAGCCTGTGCCAAGGAGACCTAGGGTTTCTCCTATTCCATCCTGTAATGTTTTCAGAGTGTCTGCTTTGACTCCGAGGTCTTTGATCCATTTGGAGTTGATTCTGGTGCAGGGTGATATATAAGGATCTAATTTTAGTTTTCTACAAGTGATTAACCAATTTTTCCAGTACCATTTACTGAAGAGGCTGTCTTTCTTCCATTCTATTTTTTTAGCTCCCTTATCAAAGATTAGATGGCTATAGGTCTGTAGGTTCATTTCTGGTGTTCAATTCTATTCCATTGGTCCTGAGGTCTGTTCTTGTGCCAGTACCAAGTGTTTTGATTACTATGGCTTTGTAGTAGAGTTTGAAATTTGGTATTGATATTCCTCCAGCACTTTTATTTCTGTTAAGGATCGTTTTTGCTATTCGGGGTCTTTTATTGTTCCATATGAATTTTTGGATTGCCTCTTTTATTTCCTTGAAGAATGAGTTTGGAATATTGATAGGTATCACATTGAATTGTAGATAGCCTTGGGAAGTATTGCCATTTTCATGATGTTGATCTTTCCAATCCAGGAGCATGGGCGTTTTTGCCACTTTCTAAGTTCTGTTTTGATTTCCTTTTTCAGGTTTTAAAGTTTTCATCATAGAAGTCCTTCACTTCTTTGGTCAATTCTTAGGTATTTTTTTTTTTGTGGGGCTATTACGAATGGAGTTGCTTTCCTGATTTCAGCCACGCTTTTCTCATTGCTAGCATACAGAAAAGCCATTGATTTTTGAGGGTTAATTTTATACCTTGCTACTTTGCCAAAGTTTTGAATCAGCTTGAGTAATTTGGGAGTGGAGTCCGTAGGATTTTTTAAATACAAGATCATGTCACCTGCAAAGAGGGAGAGTTTTACTTCATCTTTCCCTATTTGGATCCCTTTTATGTTTGCATCTTGTCTTATTGCTGTAGCTAGGCATTCTAATACTAGATTGAAGAGAAGTGGAGAGAGTGGACATCCTTGTCTCATTCCTGAGTTAAGAGGAAATCGCTTTAGTTTTTCACCTTTAAGTGTAATGCTGGCTGTAGGTTTGTCATATACAGCCTTTATTGTATTGAGGAATGTTCCTAATTTTTCCAGAACCTTCATCATAAAGGAGTGTTGGATCTTGTCAAATGCTTTTTCTGTATCTATTGAGATAACCATGTGGTTCTTATCCTTGCTCTTGTTGCTGTGATGAATTATATTAACTGGTTTGCATATATTAAACCAGCTTTGCATCCCTGAAATGAATCCTGTTTGATCATGGTGTATGATTTTTTTGGATGAATTGTTGAAGTCAATTGGCCAAAATTTTGTTGAGAAGTTTTGCATCAAAGTTCATCAAAGAAATGGGTCTATAGTTCTCTTTCTTTGATGAGTCCCTGCCTGGTTTTGGGATGAGGGTTATGATGGCTTCATAGAATGTGTTCGGTAGTGAACTTTCTCTTTCAATTTCATTGAAGAGTTGGAGGAGTATTGGTGTGAGCTCTGCTTTGAAGGCCTTGTAGAACTCCGCTGTAAATTCATCTGGTCCTGGGCTTTTCTTAGATGGGAAATCTCTTATTGCTGTTTCTATTTCAATGCTTGATATGGGCCTGGTAAGATGGTTTAACTCATCTTGGTTTAGTTTTGGCATGTCGGTATTTGCTAGGGAAAGGTCCATTTCTGCCAATTTCTCAAACTTATTAGCATAAAGGTTTGAGAAGTATTCCTTTATAATGTTAGGAATCTTGGTTGTTTCTGTGGTGATGTTTCTATTCTCATCTCTGAGTTTATTTATTTGGGTGTGTTCTCTTCTTCTTCTGATAAGATTTGCTGAGGGTCTTTCAATTTTGTTAATTTTTTCAAAGAACCAACTCTTTATTTCTTTCCGTCTACTGAATTGGGATTTATCTTGCTGGTCTTTTTCAAGGAGGTTCAGATGTCTCATTAAATGGTTGGTTTCAGATCTCTCCAATTTGTTGAGGTGGGAACTCAGAGCTATAAACTTGCCTCTGAGTACTGCCTTTGCTGTGTCTCAGAGGAGCTGGTAATTTTTGAATATCATGAACATTTGAATCTCATTTCTAATCTCTTCCTTGACCCACTGGTGATTCAACAGTGTGTTGTTCAGCCTTCATGTGTTACAGGACTTTCTTTGGTGGCTTTTGGTGCTGAGTTCTAATTTTATTCCCTTGTGGTCTGAGAGAATGCAAGGTATAAGTTCAATGTTTCTGAATTTGGACAAGTTTGCATTGTGACCTAAAATGTTCCATGTGCTGCTGAGAAAAACGTGTATTCTGATGCTGCTGGGTGAAATATTTGGTAGATGTCTGTTAAATCTAGTTGATCTATGCAGTTGTTGATCTTTGGTTTATCTGTTGAGTTTTTGCTGAGCTGATCTATCTAGTGAGGATAGTGGTGTGTTAGAGTCCCCAACAATTAATGTCTTTGGATCTATGTGAGATTTGTTGCCTCTCATTTCTTACAGTAAGCAGTTACCAAGTGTGACCTGCTCCCTGTATCCTGTACAGTGGGCAGTTCTGAGACTTTTCTGCAAGCCCACATGTGTCCTGTCCCCTGCTGAGCAGATCTGCATCTTTTCTCCAAGCCCACACATATTCAGTCTTCTTGTGGGCAGTTCTGAGTATTTTGCCTAGGCTCACAGGAGTCGCTCTACTGATGAACAATTCCGAGTCTTTTTTTCTAGGACCACATGTGTCTAGTCCCCTGGCGAGCAGTTTGCAAAGGAATTGTTAGTGTCTCACTCCAGAGAGGTTCAGATTGACTATAATACTATCAGGGTTTACTTATAGATGGAAGTTACTGTACAAGATGAAGTTTAGTGGGGCTGGGAAGGTGGCTCAGTGGTAGAGCATTTGCCTTGCATGCATGAGGCCCTGGGTTTGATTTCTGAGCACCACATAAAGGAAAAAGCCAGAAGTGGCACTGTGGCTCAAGTGGTAGAGTGTTAGCCATGAACTGAAGAGCTGAGGGACAGTGCCCAGGCCAGAGTTCAGGCCCCACGGCTGGACCCCCCCCCCAAAAAAAAGATGAAGTTTAGCAAGTTTTTATGAAGATACCGGGAAAGGGAGGGGGGTAGCCAGGCTGGTGTGAGGAGCAAAGGATTACTGTGTAAGGCTTGTGTTCAAACAGAGGATTATTTGCAATGGACCAACTCAGCTGGAGCACTGGAACTGACAGGACAGGGATCTCAGGATAGGTGGGCAAGGAGTCGGCGAAGTGATAAACAGACACAGACTCAAAAGAGTTTCAGCTGAGTGTATCTTTATTGAGGAGAATTAACATTTTTATACAGTGTGCGATTGTGACATAGATTCTTTGTTTATTTAAGCACGTAATCAATTTTTTTAAAGGCAAAGCATTGATGAATTACATGAAAATCGATGACTATCCCACCAACTGTTTAAGCTAAGTGGTGCGAAACAAGTCTAGCATATAGTTTAATACAATGCGTCATCTTTCAGCCTTTTTATGTTTAATAATTAACAAACCTAAGACAGGGCTGCACTTATATTGTATCTTTATTTTTTCCATATATTTTCAAGTCCCTTTGAAACCATCCTAAAAACCACTTCCAGGTTGAGTCAGGCATTCTCCATTTTCTATAATTTTAATCCCAATATTTGTTCACATAAATTTCTAATTGTTATTTTAAACTATCTTATTGTTGTTTTGATAATAAACACCATAATGATCTAGATCTACCTAATCTTTGTATAAAATCTAATGAGTTCCAAAATACCCTTTTTCCTTTTACATTAACTCATCTATTTTTATCTTTATAAGCTCCTGTATAAGGCAATGGTTTATCGATCGGTTCAGGAAATGTGATGTCACTAACTTTATATTTGATGGGAAACCAGCATCTATTCCCTATAATGTAAGCTGGACTAAACTTAATCATAACTGTTGGGGGAATCTTTTCCTTTTATTATCAGGGGTCCCTTTTTCTAGAACTCTCTGAGCTTCTGGGATAACTCATTCTAGCTTAGTTTAATTCATTAATTCTGCCTTTTGTAACATATCTGGAAATTTTAAGTTTCTGTATTTACTATGAATGAGCTGCAAAACTGCTTGTGAAGTTGTAGAAGTTTCTGGAGGCAGTGTCACATCAGATGATAGATTGGTTGGGGCATTGCCCACATTTAATCTTTGGTCCTAGTCTTTATTATTCAGAGAAGCTGTCTCTATTGGACGGTGCCATGCCACTTCCTGCAGAGTCTGCATGAGAGATAGCATTAGACAAAGAGCTTCAAGGAAGCATGCCTGCAGGAAAGGGGTATTGGTTCAAGGCTTCCCATACACTTGGCTGCACCTTTATAGCCTCTGCCTTTAGTCTTACTATATTCTTCTTGGTTGTACATTCGTTGCCTTTATTCTCGTTTTGGCTATTTTTCTATTGATCTGCGAACAGAGCATGTTGTATCTTTCCAGTCCAATAGAGACGGCTTCTCTAAATAATAAAGACTAGGACCAAAGATTAAATGTGGGCAATGCCCCAATCAATCTATCATTTGATGTGACTCTGCCTCCAGAAACTCCTACATCTTCACAAGCAGTTTTGTGGCTCACGCATAGTAAATATAGAAACTTAAAATTTCCAGATATGTCACAACAGACAGAATTAGTGAATTAAACTAAATTAGAAAGAGTTATCACAGTAGTCCAGAGAGTTCTAAAAAAAGGGACCTCTGATTATAGAAGGAAAAGAAAGATTCCCCCAACAGTTATGATTAAGTTTAGTCCAGCTTACGTTATAGGGAATAGATGCTGGTTTCCCACAAAATATAAAGTTAGTAACATCACATTTCCTGAACCGACCAATGAACCATTGCCTTATACAGGAGCTTATAAAGATGAAAATAGCTGGATAAACATAAAAGGAAAAAGAGTATTTTAGAACTCATAAGATTTTATACAAAGATTAGGTAGATCTAGATCATTATGGTGTTTATTATTTAAACAACAATAAGATAGTTTAAAACAACAATTAGAAATTTATATGAATGAATATTGGGATTAAAATCATAGGAAATGAAGAATGCCTGACTTAACCTGAAAGTGGTTTTTAGGATGGTTTCAAAGGGACTTGAAAATATATGGAAAAAATAAAGAGTACAATGTAAATATAGCCCTGTTTTAGGTTTGTTAATTATTAAACATAAAAAGGCTGAAAGATGACGCATTGTATTAAACTATATGCTAGACTTGTTTCGCACTACTTAGCTTAAACAGTTGGTGGGATAGTCATCAATTTTCATGTAATTCATCAATGCTTTGCCTTTAAAAAAAATTGGTTACGTGCTTAAATAAACAAAGAATCTATGTCACAATCGCACACTGTATAAAAACGTTAATTCTCCTCAATAAAGATACACTCAGCTGCAACTCTTTTGAGTCTGTGTCTGTTTATCACTTCGCCGACTCCTTGCCCACCTATCCTGAGATCCCTGTCCTGTCAGTTCCAGTGCTCCGGCCGAGCTGGTCCGTCGCAGGACTGGAAAGAAACTAAATGCTCAATTGCAGATCAATAGAAAAAGATCCAAAACAAGAATAAAGGCAACGAATGTACAGCCAAGAAGAATATAGTAAGAATAAAGGTAGAGGCTATAAAGGTGCAGCCAAGTGTATGGGAAGCCTTGAACCAACACCCCCTTCCTGCAGGCATGCTTCCTTGAAACTCTTTGTCTAATGCAATCTCTCATGCAGACTCCGCAGGAGGTGGCGTGGCAATTATTGGACCTGGTGAACAGTGTTTGTGCCTCGACAACCTGGATGGAGCTTCTCTGTCCAGGATGTGGACAGTGGCTACAGAGTATTTCCTCTGCATTAGGATACACACATTTTAAAAAACATTTCAGGTATCAACTCATTTAATTCTCATGGCAAAGCTGCAGAACAAGTGCTACTGCTAACCTGACTAAACTGAAACCACACAGGTAATTTTGCCTAAAGCCACACAGCTAGAAAGCGGTAAAGATGGACGGAGCTCAGAAGATAGGAACCCCAGAAGTCTTGTTCTATAGCAACTCCCCTTAATCAATATAGTATGCATACCAATGAGATAAAGGCATCTGGTGGAAGAACTTTCAGTATATTTGAGATTTGTTTCTCTTCTTTGGAAGGTTGTCATCTTCATATACTTGTTGTATCAAGTATGCTGGCCACAAGACCATCATAAGAATTGGTGGAATAAAAAGATGGAAAGTTCTTAAATCGTTAGGACATCCTTGAGCAGTAGAAAGAATTAACTGTGAAACTGCTCTACTTTTGGATTTTTTTTCTTGCCAGAGATGGGCAAAAGGGAAGGAGTGAGTATAGGATAATAAACCAAGGAAGGATGGCAGTGAAGAAAAATAACAAGGCAATTACACAGTATTGTGCACACTTGGGCTGCTATTTGTTGGAATTTCCAAAGATGAACAAATATCATGAACTGGCGGCTTTTTGTTTTCTAATGGATATTTTCAAATATGTATGTAGGAACTACTGCACAACTTCAACACGTATCTTTCAAAGCCAATCATTTTGAGGCAGGATAAACTGGGTAAAGTGAGGCCTGGTGAAGGCAACTCAGAAATATGGTATTAAGAAACAGAGAAACACTATCTATGCTCCAAAGAAAAACAACTGGGTGCATTCCTTCCTGAGAGATACATTTCTTACCCCAACAATTAACATTTGTTTGGCAGCATGTATGCCTTCTTGAAAGAAATGTTCTCCCAAAATGTAAGCAACCTCTTACCCAAAATGTAGACAACTGGACACTTTCCTTATCTCTAGGATATGCATCTGTTTTATGGCAGGATGCACTCTTACCAGAAAGAAATGCCCAAAACATCCAAGGACTCAGAAAGTGTAACACTAGGAATAATTAGAGCAAAGCTAAAACACTATGTTTGCATAACTTTGAAGTCAGACACTCCCCCCCCCCTTTACCATATAAATACCCACAGCAAAGAGCTGTGTGTCTCTCTCTTTGATAACACCCACACTCTGTTAGTGAGTCTCTGCTATTTTGTCTGTTTTCAGGCTTGCTTATAATAAAGCTCTGCCAGGCTTTCTTACCAGTGCGGCTTGTCCAAAAATTCTTATTCTGCGATCAAAGTCAAGTACCTTAAGTGAAGTGTCACTACTTTTAGAGGGAAGTTTCACAAACCCTCACCTGCATATGGTCATAATTTCGCTCTCCTCTCTCCCTCTCCCTCTGTATTAGTGTGTGCGCGTGCTTGAATTCATAACCTGGGCACTGTCCCTGAGCTTTATGTTTTTCTTAAGCCTAGAGGTCTATCCCTTGGGCCACTTCCAGCGTTTTGGGTGCTTAATTAGCAATAAGAATTTCATGGACTGCCTGGGATGGCTTCGAGCCATCATCTTCAGATCTCATCCTTCCATTAGCCAGGATTACAAGTGAAAGGCACCACAAGTGCCTTGTTTCATTTTTAAATCTCTCACTTTTCCAGTATTCAGAAGCAAATTCCAGATATCCTATCATTTCATCCCTACATATTTCGGCACACATCTCTAAAGCAAAGGAAGAGGAGCCTAGGGCATTTGATGTCTTTGTCTAGCTTACTGGGTGGCAGCATTTGTCTCGAACTTATTTGTAAAATAAGCTGTATTGAGGGTTGCAACAGATTTTTTTAAAGTAACTGCAATACTCTTCACAGCTCTCACAAAACTCTCCAGGAAGGAAGCTCACCCCATACATCTAGGGTGGGAGATTTATCTTCCAAGGCCTAGGGAGAGGCTCACAGACGCTTTTACCTCTAGGTTGGCAGCTAAGCGGTGGTCTCAGTACCTGCATTTTAGCCCCAAGGCGGCTTCCAATGAAGCTCAGCATCCAGGCAAAGTCTCCGCCCACTGACGCCCACAGCTGCCCAACCCCCTCCTCTCCCCCCTCCCCCCCATTTTCATACACCCAGTCCTCAGCCATTGTGCCCTTGAGTGGGAAGTGATGTCCTAGAAGTCCAGATCAGACTACAGAGCACTACGGGAGAGAGCTAAGGGACTGCGCCCTCTCAACACCCCGCCCATCTCCCTCCCCGCCAAACCCGCGCGCCACCAAGCGTTCCTTTCCGCTTGGGGCCCGCACGCCCGCTGTGCGTCCCGCTCGGGGCCGCGCCCTTCTCCGTGCGTCTGATCGGGGCCGCGCCCGCCTGCTGCGCGTCCCGCCCCGTCCCGCTCGGGGACGCGCTCGTCCGCTGTGCGTCAGTTCGAGGACGTGCACCCGCCCCCTCCCCCCTCGCCGTGCTTTCAGGGTATGTTCTGCAGTCTCTCCTAGTGCAACCTTGACCACCGTACAGTTTGGCCCGCCATGTTCTTCTCCCTGGCGTTTCAGGCCAGAGCAGCCAGCCTCACTGCCCAGTGGGTAAGAAAGCTCTAGATGAACTGGCCACTGGTGCCACTCTGACTCTTTGTACTTCACCTAATTTGGGGCAGAGGAGGATTCTGAGCTCCGGACGAGCTGCACCAAGGACGCTGAGGCCTTCTTCCGCCCTTCAGAGAAGCCTCGGGTCGGGAGAGGGGAGGCTGGGCCTCTGCATGGTGGCTTTCTTCTCTACTATGGGAAGTGTACGCCTAGTTGGATTATGAAAGGCAGGAGGGAGTGGACACTAGGTGAAGGTTTTTGTTTTGCTACTGCCGGGAGCCTAAGCTTTTCTTTGGTAAAATAGCTGTTTCTAGGATTCCTGGCTAGAGAGGTAGAGTCATTTTATCTAGCGGTCGCGTTGCTATAAAATTAAGGCCTACTGGAGAAAACTGGCTTGCTTGTTGGAGGATTACTGAGTTTCTTCAGATCTAAATGAGGGTGCATTGGGTTGTTTACTGCAACTTGTGCTTTGAATATCCTAAGTGCTTGGTAAACAGTCGTACTAATAGTACCTCTAAAACTACACCCAAAGAATTATGGGAGTTTGATTGCCTTTAAAGGTTTAAGTACATCTCATATAGGCAAGGAAATTGAATTTCAAAGATGTTTGAACATAATTGAATTAAAAAGAAACCAGGTTCCAGAAATGACTATCAAAACAGGGCATTTACCAACAAAAAGCCTAACTTATGGTTAGTTGGGATTTTTTTTTTTCTAACAGCACAATAGATCTAGTCTGTTCTTAACAAAAGACAGGGAGGTATTACAAGGGTTTAGAGACCCGAGTTTGTATAGTAGACTACCATCTTTTGCAGTTAGGTGATCTTGAGATGTAAATCTTCCTGGCAGCCACAAAGTGGGAACATTTCCACTTTAGTCAATCAGTAAACATTTGAAGGGCTTTTTATAGGTCATGCATTGCTTGGACCAGGTAATTGGATTATATAATAACACTATTTCCTGTGTGCCAAGCATTGTTTAAAACATTTATATATTATCTTGGTTTTTAGATTTGGTACTATGTTCTTTTTCCTTATTACAGATTACAAATGGATCCAAACCTTTCTTCTTGTGGAGTTTGTCTCATATAAAAGAAAAGTTAAGATAGCTGGGGGCCGGTGGCTCACACCTGTAATCCTAGCTACTCAGGAGGCTGAGATCAGGGTTCAAAGCCAGCCCAGGCAAGGAAAGTCTGTGAGACTCTTATCTCCAGTAAATCACTAGAAAATGGGAAGTGACACTGTGGCTCAAGCGGTAAGAGTGCTCCCCTTGAGCTGAAGAGCTGAGGGACAGCACCCAAGCCCAGAGTTCAAGCCCCACGACCGACCAAAAAAAAAAAAAGAAAAGTTAAGGTGAATATGATACGGTGTAAAAATGTGGTGTTAAGAGATCAGGATAAGCCTATCCAGTTTGGTTTAAAGGTGGGGGTCAGATTTTTCCTAGTGGTAACACAGATTGTTGGAGGAGTTGGAAGATATTCTAGGTGAGCAGGAAAACCCTTAAAAAAAAAAAAAACCTGACAACATAGGCAAGGAAGGAAAAGATTGGTGTTTGTTGAGCAGCCAACTCACTATTGAGGTAAAGTGTGTTCCCAAATGACCGGGGCAGGAACCAAATTTTGGCACTCCTTCCTTGCCATACTAACTTAATTTTATCTTAGAGGCACTAAGTTGGAAATGGTCACATTTCTGTTTTTGATAGCTCACTAGTTAAGAGTAAGGGCTGAAGGGTTCTGAATAGAGCCATAAACATGGAGACTACAGAGATCACAGTTCGAAGCCAGCCTGGACAGAAAAGTCCAAGAGGCTCCATCTTCAAAGTAACCAAAAAACTGTTAGGGTTGGTGATGTGGCTCGAGTAGTTAAGTGTCAGCTGAGGTAGCAAGCCAAACATATGCGAGGCCCTGAGTTCAAATGTTGGTAGAGTTTCCTTTTTTTTAATGAGTTACTACTTTTTAGTTAGCTAATACTTCTAGTTTGGTAGTTATGAAGATTGTGGTGGCATTTTTAAAAGCATTTTATATTATTTCATTCATTGAGGATCTTTTATGTCCTTAATCATAGTTACTTTGAGATTGTTGCTTACTAATCTCTGTTTTGTTCCCCCTGACCCCCTTGGGCAGTGTTTTTTTTTTTTTCATGCCCCCTACACCATGGTGCATAATTTTGGATTGTATTCTCTGCATTGTGAAAGATCTAGAAGTTCTAGATCATGTTTTAGTCATTTAGAAAGGGTGGAATCTGCGAGTTTAGACTCAGGGCCTCAGGCCTTCTTGGTTTGCTTGGTCAGCTCTTGCTCTCACTTGTGCCACGCCTCCAGCCCAGTTTTTGTCAGTTGTGGGGCTTGAACTCTGGACCTGGGCACTGTCCCTGCACTCTTCAGCTCAAGGCAAGTGCTCTACCACTTGAGCCACAGTGCCACTTCTGGTTTTTTGGTGGTTAATTGGGGATAAGAGTCTCACAGACTTTCCTCCCTGTGCTGGCTTTGAACTACGTTCCTCAGATCTTAGCCTCCTGAATAGCTAGGATTACAGGCGTGAGCCTCTGGCATGCGCCACCAGCACCTGGCTTCAGCCCAGTTTTTTACTGACTATTTTTTGGAGATCAACTCAAGTGGACTTTCTGTCTGGGCTGGCTTTGAACTTGGATTCTCAGCATCTCAGCCTCCTGAGAAGCTAGGATTATAAGCATGAACCACTGCACTTGGCTTACTTTGGTCTTTAAAGGTATGGATTTTGTTTTGTTTTGCTTTTATGCCAGAACTGGACTGAAACTTGGATCTCCTTAGCTTTTTTGGTTAAGGCTGGCACTCTACTACTTGAGCCACTTTTTTTTTTTTTTTTGGGTCTGGTTGTGGGGCCTGAACTCTCGGCCTGGGCGCTGTCCCTCAGCTCTTCAGCTCAAAGCTAGCACTCTACCACTTGAGCCACAGCGCCACTTGTGGCTTTTTTCTTTTTCTTATGTGGTGCTGAGGAATCGAACCCAGGGCCTTATGAATGCAAGGCAAGCACTCTACCACTGAGCCACCTTCCCAGCCCCTTGAGCCACTTCTTCCAGCTTTTTTGTGGTTAGTGGTAAGAGTCTCATAGACTTTCTTTTTTTTTGTTTGTTTGTTTTTTTTGGGTCCGGTCGTGGGGCCTGAACTCTGGGCCTGGGCGCTGTCCCTCAGCTCTTCAGCTCAAGGCTAGCGCTCTACCACTTGAGCCACAGTGCCACTTCTGGCTTTTTTCTTTTTGCTTATGGGGTGCTGAGGAATCGAACCCAGGGCCTCATGCATGCAAGGCAAGCGCTCTACCACTTAGCCACCTTCCCAGCTCACAGACTTTCTTGCCTGGGCTTTCTTCAAACCATGATCCTCAGATCTCAACCTCCTAAGTAGCAGGATTACAGGTATGTGCCACTGATGCCCAGCTGTTTAGTTGTATTTGCTCTCTCCACCTAAGTATAGAGGTTCTGTTCTTCTAAGATAACTAACTGCTCTCTATTCTATTTGGTATCTGTTACTCTCATAGGCATGAGTCAGATTTTGGTAATTATACAGAATGTCATGCTGCCTCATTTTAGCTTTCTTTTCTGGAATTTCTCCAAAGCCATGATTGTCTCAGGTTCTCCTTTGGTTATTCAAGCCAGTAAGGCTGTGTTTCTTTTGGGTTTTTCTGGTTCTTCAAGACAGTAAGGCTGTGTGTTTCTTTTGGGTTTTGCTGTCCAGCATAGGGAAGACTGGAACCTGTAAGAAAAGCCTCACTGGCTTCACTCACTAAACTCCCTCTGCTGCCTGCTTTTGATTTGATAGTGCCTTCAGATAGAAGAGTTTTGTTTTTGTTTTAATATTATGCCCAGAGTTTATGGTTACTATTCAGTGGCTTAGCTTGAAAGTATCTACTCCATCATCTTGGAAGATACTACCCTCAATGATAACAGTTGTTTTGTATTTTTTGCATGTATGTGACTGTTCTGGGGCTTGAACTCAGGGCCTGGGTGCTGTCTCTGAGATTTTTTTGTTCAAGTCTAGTACTCTACCATTTGAGCCATAGCTCCACTTCTGCTTTTTTTTTTTGCTAGTTAGAGATAAGAATCTCACAGATTTTCTTGCCTGGGCTGGCTTTGTTCCATGGTCCTCAAATCTCAGTCTCCTGAGTAGTTAGGGTTATAGGCATGAGCCATTGGTACCTGTCTTCTTTGTAACTTTTACGTTTTGTGAAATGAGATGCTCTTTTCATTCCAGTTAAACCCAATTTTTAGCCTATCAAGGGATTTCCATTTTTGTTTGGCTCAACGGCCCTGAAGAAGTTTTTTGTTTTAATGTGGAAAGGTGGCAGGCAACTCCAAAACATTGTATAAAAGCACCCTCAATGGAAAGGGGCTTATAGCCAAAAAAACTAATTGTAAGTTAAAACTACTCTTAAGTTGAACATGTGTCAGTACACCTGATACAGTGATTGTATGGCTATATTTGTTGGTAGGTCTTTTTTTTTTTTAATCTTCCTTTCTGAACTTGCTGAGTTATATTAAGGAAGTTAGTATGCATGCTGCTGTAATAGTAGAAGGGTTGGTAGTAGAAGTGATTCTATTTGCCTATAAGTGGGTAAGAAGCAGAGATTAACTTTGTTATGATGGATGAGTGGGAGGTATAAAATGAAATGGTGTTGTAAGTGCAGGTAGCTTCAAATACAAAGAGAACTAAATAAATGGTAGGATGGAAAAGAAACAAAATGGAAGATAAGGCTGGAGAAAATCTGGTTTAGGTATATCATACCATAAGCCTTAGATTTTATTCTGTAATGAGTGATCCATTTTAGGTATATACATAGCATAATTGGATTGGTTCTACTATTACCACTCAATCCTTTTCCCATTACAATTTTAGTATAGAGTATGGAAGTGTAGAGGTTCCTCTGGAGATAAGATTGGATGGCAGAAGATTAGTATCAAGGCTAATGCTGTAAGTTAGGGTGGAAATGAGAAGTTGTGAGCTAGATAATAGAGGAAAAACGGAGTATCAGGAGTAACAATTTAAAAATTGTACAGGTAGAATGAGTAGGATTTGATAAGTGAGAAAGAGGACCTTGGGATCTTATTCATGATTATAGCGGAATACCATCTCTGAAGACTTAATTTTAAATTACCATGAACATTTTCTTATATCCTAATGTGACTAAGGTGTGGCATAATTTTACAAAGAACGGTAGAAGAGTACTGGCCTAGCAAACACAATAACCTCAGTTCAAACCTAGTACCACCAAGGAAAAATGCCAAAATGCCACTAGCACATTGGTATACAGACAAGAAAACATAAACATAAAATTAATTTATCTATCTAAAGAAGTGTTAGTAGGTTACCTTGGAGATTACATAAAAGATAATCTGGTTTAGCAGTTTCAGAAGTAGAAGAGTTCAGAACCTACCTATTTGTACTTGACACATCTATAGATGATTGTGATAGAGAAGCAACCATTTAGGATTAAACTGCAAAATTACGTATTAATGATGGAAAGTAGAAGAAATTTAATTTTACTAGGTTCAGTTAAAGTCTACATCTTGAGAGAGGTTAGGGGAAGTATTAGGAAATGTGACTTACAAGAATAAAGACATGCTTTATAACCCAGAAAAGTATTCTTCTTCTTGTTATTAATGTATGTTTAACATTCTGCTATAGTAAAATAAATAGAATATTTAGAAAGGGTCAGTAAACTATAAAAATATAACAAAATTATGTGTATTAACACATGGAAAATAATGTTTAATAAACATGGAATGATATATGACTTTTAGTCCTTCTCTACCTCAAGAATAGCATAATAAAGGTAATGCTAACTAAAATCCAGTGAGTATTTTAATACCTATGTGAGAATAGACTTTAAAAGCTTTGAATAGCTTGGGGGGGAAAAAAAAGCATGGATATCTGGACAGAAAAGGTTCAAAAAGAGGAAGCAACAAGAAAAATGGGCAAAAAAAAAAAAAAAAAGACTTAACAGTCTGGTGCCTGTGGCTCATGCCTGTAATCCTAGCTGTTTAGCAGGCTGAGATCTGAATCTCACTGTTCAAAACCTACCTGGGCAGGAAAATCTGTGAGACTCTTATCTCCAACAGACCACTAGAAAAACTGGAAGTGGTACTGTGGCTCAAGTGAAAGAGCGCTCCCCTTGAGCTTAAGAGCTGAGGGACAGTGCCCAAGCCCAGAGTTCAAGCCCCATGACTGACAAACAAAAACAAAACAATCTAATTATAAAATAGTATAAAATAGTAGATCATATTTAAAGAAAATGTTCTCGAGTCAAGGGGATATCATTTTAGTACCATGAAAAAAATACAGTTTGAAAAATATAGATATAGCCTATTATCTGAAAGTAGTTACTGACGTTATAGTGACAGTGATAGCACATGTTCTTAATCTTTTTTTTTTTTTGCGGTTGTGGGCCTTGAACTCTGGGCATGGGCGTTGTTCCTAAGCTCTTCAACTCAAAGTGAGTGCTCTACCACTTAAGACACAGTGCCAGTTCTGGTTTTCTGGTGGTTAATTAGAGATGAGTCTCATGGATTTCCTTTGCTTGGACTGGCTTTGAATTGTGATCCTCAGATCTCAGCCTCCTGAGTAGCTAGGATTACAGGCATGAGACACCAATCTTTTGATGTATGAAGATAGAAATTTTTTATAATCATTGGCTAGCATTCATTAGTACTTTGAAAGATCCCAAGTTGGAAAAGATTATCTGGTATTTCTTAGATTCAGTAGCAGTTTGAAGATCACTTGCAAAGTCCATAAATGGAATCTGGCTTTGTAAAATACAATAAGGCAATAATATCCAAATCTGATTTTTAAAAAAAAAATCATCTAAGATACTGTAAAAAATACTTGGGATCCTTCTGGATCATAAACTTTTTTTTTTTGGGGGGGGGGGGTCCGGTCATGGGGCCTGAACGCTGAGCCTGGGTGCTATCCCTTAGCTCTTCAGCTCAAGGCTAGCGCTCTACCACTTGAGCCACAGCGCCACTTCCGGCTTTTTTTTCTTTTTGCTTATGTGGTGCTGAGGAATCAAACCCAGGGCCTCATGCATGCAAGGCAAGTGCTCTACCACTGAGCCACCTTCCCAGCCCCTGGATCATAAACTCTTAAATGTTAAACAGATTCAGGTTAAGTATCTCTAATCTTAAAATATGAAAACTTCTGAAATCCAGTTTCTAATACTACCAAAATTTCAGGGTTTTTTTTTAAGATGAGGGATGTTTAACTAGAAAATTGATGAAATATTCCAAAACTTGTAACTCAAATCTGAAACACTTCTGGCCTAAGAATTTCAGATAAAAGAATACCTAACCTGTAAAAGTTTATATGTATTAATAAATAAAAATAAAAGTAGCAATTTAAACTGATATAGTAATATTCATGTTTAAGTTTACTAGTTAATTTTTTAGATTAGAAACTTGAAATCATTTGAAATTCTGAAAATGAATGTTTGCTCTTTTAATCAAATTCTTTTTTAATTAGGATCCCATCTATTTTTTCATTAGTTTGTTTAATACAATTAGAATGACAATTTATGTTTCTTTCCCACACTTTTGTTTAACCCTGATTCTTTCCAGATGTGATAGGCATTAGTTTTTTTTTCCTGTACCATTATTTTTCAAAAGTCATCTGCTACTTAAATACTAATTTGTATTTTTTATTTTTTTGTCGGTTGTGGGGCTTGAACTCTGGGCGTGATCGCTGTCTCTCAGCTCTTCAGCTCAAGGCTAGCGCTCTACCACGTGAGCTACAGTGCCACTTCCGGTTTTCTGGTGGTTTATTGGAGATAAGAGTTTCATGGTCTTTCTTGCCCGGGCTGGCTTTGAACCACGATCCTCAGATCTCAGCCTCCTGAGTAGCTAGGATTACAGGCATGAGCCACTGGCACCCGGCTCTAATTTTGGAATTTTTGACATTTAGTTATAACTTTCCTGTTGTGTTTGTATTTCTATAAGAAAAATTAACTACCAAAAAGCAGTAAGTGGAGCTGTGGCTCAAGTGGTAAAGTGTCAGCGTTGGGCACAAAAAGCTGCCATCAGGGTCTGGGACAGCACCCAGACTGAGTTCAAGCCTGGTACAGGCACACACACATGAAAGGATAAAAATGTCTTTAGGCTATCTCTGATTATGCCAGTTTACTTCTCTAAAATGCTATATATGTAACTTTTACCTAATACATTAGCAGGTCCATTTATCCAATAAAATGCAATATTATCTTAAAAAACAAAACTCAACCAATTTGTTAGTTGGAAATGTTATTTTTTTATGTTACTGTTGTAGTACCTGGCACTATTTTTTTTAAAAATTAGTTTCTCAGTCATCTGGAAAGAAAATCTTGAGTGACATCATTAAAAACAGCTCTGATAAAGTAGTCACTACTACATATCATAAAGTGGGTACAAGGTATTTGACATTCACAGAGTTATGATACAGTATGTCCATAATACTAGAGGAAACAATTAAAAAGGCATTATTAAGACTTGATTCTACTTTTTCAACAGAGGGCCCAAAGGATAGTATGACAGTTCTGTAAAGAAATGTACTTTCAGCCAGACACCTTTGGCTCACCTCTGTAATTCTAGCTACTCAGGAAGCTGAGATCTGAGGAACACAGCTCAAAGCCAGCCTGGACAGGAAACTTTGTAAGATTCATGTAAACTCCAATAAACTACACACAAAAAAAGCTTGAAGTGGTGCTGTGGCTCAAGTGGTGGAGCACTTGCCTTGTGTAAGAGAAGCTCACTCAGGACAGTGCCCAGGCCCTGAGGTTAAGCCCCAGGAATGCCCCCCCCCCACGCCAAAAAAAGAAAAAGAAAAAAAAAAGAAAGCACTTTCTTAGATAGGATTTCCTTCCATAAGTGGCGCAGGATTTCCTTTGTGGTACAGTTCTAAGTAGGAAATGTTATTTTAAATTGCATGTTTTAATTACTAGTAAGCTTTCGAGCATTATGTTCATGGTCTTTTCATTTTTATGATTTGTATACAGATGATCTCTTTAGGATGTAAACTTTTTGGTAATCCAATATGTGTACAGTTTAAGAGTTTATGGTGATGAACATACAGTTAATAGATGATAATGTCAGAGAAAAAGAATTTAGGAATACTGAGCCTAAAGGACACTATAAGGAGTTTCAAAAAGTGTAACTGGGTATTCTTTTTACTTTAAGCATGGAAACCATGGGAAATATGTGCACCTAAGAAAATGTTACATACATTTATTACTTACTTAACTTTCTCTTTTCTGTTAGGTTTCTATGAATTGCTTTACCTTTGGTCAGTTTTATTTTGGTTTAATCCAAAAAAGCAGAAATTCTAAAATTTTGGAATAAAAGAGTTGTTAGGGTAGAGAAAGGAAAAGCAAGAAGACCCAGAAATAAAATGCAGTGGAATAATAGGTTTCCTCCATGGTATACTTTCTGCACATCTTAAGTAGAGCTTTCCAAAATAAAATGTTTGCTGGAGTTTCTGAACTAATTTAATAAAAGAACTGAAAAGGTATGCCAGGCACAAAAATTTCTTGAGGCCAATCCCAGCACAGGAGGCTAAGCACAGAAGCAAGTTCCAGACCTGAGACCAGCCTGGGTTACATAATGATACCCTGTCTGAAAAAACAATGGAGGAGACTGTTGATATATTTGTATAGTATGAAAAACATATTTATAAAGGTCCAATATTAAATGCAGATTAGAATCTAATTAGACTGTTGATATATTTGTATAGAATGAAAAACATATTTATAAAGGTCCAATATTAAATGCAGTTAGAATCTAATTAGTTACTACAAAAGTACAAAGCAGTAGGTTAAGGGTATATTACTTCCCAAAAGCATGTTTGCAGAGTGTAGTAGAAATAGTATGCAGTTCAGTAGGTACAGGTTATGGTTATGATTCTTCAACTGATAGTTTGTCTGGTGACCTGTAGTAGGCTTGTCTTTGGATCTCTATTTCCTTGTACCTCTCCTAGAATGAGATAGGCAAGACTGTAGGACATTGGACATATGTCTTTTTTTTTTTGGGGGGGGGGGGGGGTCCGGTCATGAGGCCTAAACTCTGGGCCTAGGTGCTGTACCTCAGCTCTTCAGCTCAAGGCTAGCACTCTACCACTTGAGCTACAGCACCACTTCCGGCTTTTTTCTTTTTGCTTATGTGGTGCTGAGGAATCGAACCCAGGACCACACGCATGCAAGGGAAGCGCTCTACCACTGAGCCACCTTCCCAGCCCCTGGACATATTTCTTAAGATATTTTATTGTTATAACTTTCTTCTGTTGTTTTAAATTATGAATACTACAGAATTCCTTGTGAAAATTTTCTTAAGGTTTGTAACTTACTAAGCTTTCTTAATATTTTAAACTTTAGGGAAGACAAATAAGGAATTTGCATAAGTCATCTGTGCAAAATGGTGCTGGAGGAGCCTTATTTGTGGTAAGTAATGGAAAGACGTGGAAATTTATGTGAAACGATTGTAATATCTAGAATATTTGGTGAAGAGAGAATAGTTTTGTGTAGAGTGCTTGCATGGTGTATCTATCAATCTTAAAAAAAACCTTAAACACAAGTGTTTGGTATATGTAGGACATTGTAGGTATTTAAATAGAATTTATTAAATTCATTATGTCAAAAAATGTGAGATTCTAGCTGAATCTAAATATAAACTGTCATCAGAGGATTTCTAAGAATAATAAATTACTCTTCGATGAAATTACTATGACTCTTAAATTGATGCTCATCCAACTTTGAAGATTATGAAACTGATTTGGGAAATCCTAAACTGGCACTCATTTAAAACTCAGGTATTTTAATAATATTATGTGAATTAAATTAGCAGTTAGTCTTTATAGTTTTGTTCTAATAGTTTAACTACTAATAAGCTCCCCAGTTTGTTGGGAAGAAGGATGAGATACTGCATTTGTTCTGATGTGATGCATTATTTAGGGATTAACTTTTGTGTTACAGGGCAACATCTTACGATGTGTATAGTGTATAATGATTTAGAGTTGGTATTGTAACTAGCTTCCTGCTTTATCACTTTTGACTAAAATTAAATTGGTCTCTCACGTTTGATTTTATTGTCAAATTTCTACTTTATTTATTTTTTTTGTCGGTCATGGGGCTTGAACTCTGAGCCTGAGTGCTGTCCCTGAGTTCTTCAGCTCAAGGCTAGTGCTCTACCACTTGAGCCACAGTGCCACTTCCGGTTTTCTGGTGGCTTACTGGAGATAAGAGTTTCTCGCCTTTTCCTGCCCACACTGGCCTTTTTTTTTTTTTTTTTTTTTTGGTATGGCCAGTCCTGGGGCTTGAGTTCAGGGTCTGGGCACTGTCCCTGAGCTTCTTTTTTGCTCAAAGATAGCTCTCTACCACTTGAGCCACAGCGCCACTTCCAGCCTTTCTGTTTATGTGGTACTGAGGAATCAAACCCAGGTGCTGTGGGGGGCTAGGAATGTGGCTTAGTGGGAAAATGTTTGCCCGTGCAGGCTTTGAACTGCAATCCTCAGATCTCAGCCTCCTGAGTAGCTAGGATTATAGACTTGAGCCACGGGTGCCCAGCTTCTACTTTTTAAAAATTTTTTAAATTTTTTTGTGGATTGTGGGGCTTGAACTCTGGGCTTGGGTGCTCCACCTGAGCTCTTCAGCTCAAGGCAAACACTCTACCACTTGAGCCACAGCACCACTTCTGGTTTTCTGAGTGGTTTATTGGAGATAAGAGTCTCATGGACTTTCCT
The DNA here is from genome assembly GCF_019054845.1 of Dipodomys spectabilis. NCBI lineage: Eukaryota > Metazoa > Chordata > Mammalia > Rodentia > Heteromyidae > Dipodomys > Dipodomys spectabilis. The sequence goes on from NW_024870760.1 coordinate 211,858, forward strand.
GCCCTGGCTGACTTTGAACTGTGATCTTCAGATCTCAGCCTCCTGAGTAGCTAGGATTAGAGGCGTGAGCCACGGGTGCTGGGCTGATTGAATGCCCTTTTAACAAGGCAAACTGAAGTTGTTTATTAAGTTTTTTTATCACACATATACAAATGTGTTCCTAATAATCTTAGTATGACTCAATTTGTTGTTGACCTGACATTTTTTGTTAGTTTTCTACAAGAACCTGCTTTGTTTTTAAAAAATACTTATTTATTGATTTTGGGGTTTGAACTCCTCAGGGCTAATACTTGTTGAAATCAGGTGTTCTACCACTTGAGTCACAGTCCCTTTCTTTTCTGTGTTCTTTTTTAGATGAAGGTCTCAGGCTTTTTGCTTGGGGTTGGCACTCCTACCTAAGCTCCTGACTAGTAGCTGAGAGAGTGAATAGCTGGGCTTTATAGATGTTTACCACTATACACTGCTCATGTGTTGAGATGAGTCTTGCTAACTTTTTGCCTTCCTCAGCAATCCTCTCAATCTTTTGCTCTTGAGTACATGATTACAAGTATGAGCACTATGCACAGCCCTACAGGTCTTTTGTAAAATTTTTTTAAATTGTGAAAATACTGTACAGAGCAGAGGGGTTACAATTACCCTACAGGTCTTAATGTTGGGTAATTTCTGTTTAAGGAAGGACATAGTGTTCTTATATCACCTAGATCCTTTTTATAATTGAGAGCCTTTTTTATTTTGGAAAAATGCACTTTATAAATCTTAATTTCATAAAGCTTCCAATAACTGGTAGTATTTGGTAATTAAATTAGAAGATCTTATTCCAAGAAAGTTGGATTACATTAAAACACAACAACAACAACAAAAACTAAACATAGCTAGGCGCTGTTGGCTTACTCCTGTAATCTTAGCTACATAGAAGGTAAGATCTGAGAATCACTGTTCAAAGCCAGCCTGAGCTGGATAGTCTGTGTGACTTATCTCTAGTTATGGACACCCTCCAACAAACAAACAAAAACTAACAGCTGGAAGTAGAGCTGTTTCTCAAGTGGTAGAAGGCTAGTCTTGAGCAAAAACACTCAGGGACAGTGCTCTTGGTTCAAGCCCCAGGACTAGCACAAAAAAACAAAAACTGAATTTTAAAAAAATGAAAGCTACTCTTGCCCTTTAAAGGGTACTTCCTAAAACTGTTCAAACATTTTCAATTCTGATGACTTTTGAAACAAGATGTCAAATTACATTTTGGTCAATGTTGATGAAAGAATAAGTTGACAACATGTTGGAATTATAGTGGAGAAATTAAATGATTTGTCATAGTATAATATATATAGTGTTACTCATACTTTATCAACAGTTTGGTAATTGTGGAAAACCTTTTGTGTAGCACAGAGATACGCCTGAGAATAACCCAGATATCCCATTTGATTTCACACCAGAAAACTATAAGGTATGACTATTTAACAATACAATGAATTTATAAAATACTTAATATTTTGTCCAGATATATAAAATGAGTGCTTTTTCTTTTATACAGAGAATAGAAGCAATTGTGAAAAACTATCCAGAAGGACACAAAGCAGCAGCTGTGCTTCCAGTCCTGGATTTAGCCCAAAGGCAGAATGGGTGGTTGCCCATCTCTGCTATGAACAAGGTACTGAATTTATTCTCCTTCTGAAATGAGGGGAGATACTATGTGGTAATTTCTTATCTAGAAATTATCCTGATAATATTAATGTCAGAGTTTAGGCCCTGAGTTCAAGCCACAGAACTGGTACAAAACAACAACAACAAAAAAAAAACACACTAAAACCAGAAAATTACAAGTTTGTTTAATTATAAAAACTTGTAAATATTTGATTAGGTGATTATTTTTCAATAAAACATGTTTCTTTGGGAGTTAAATTGTTTAAAAAATTAACATAGACAACTCTAAATAATTATTTAAGTTTGTAATCATAGTTTTGTTTTATTTTCTTCAGAAATGTATGTTTTGAGAAAGGAAAGCCCTTGGAAGTCTTGCCGAGTAGAAGGCTTCAAGTAAAACAAATTAAACAACTACTATGAGAGCATTTAAAATGTATTGTCCTATTGAATTTAGAGTTGGATACGTGTGAAATAGAGACAGGAGATGAAATATAGAGATTTCACTATCCTTCCTTCCCCAACCCAAGAAATAGTCCATTTTACAACAAAAACAAAGTCAAGAAGCTCAAGCAGTAAACATAGCTAACATGGAAGGCAGATATCAGAGGACCAGTGTTCAAGGCCAGCCCTGGCATAAAAGTTTGCAAGCCTCCATCTTCACTAATTGTTTCACGTGACTGTGTGGGTTGTTATCCCCAGCAACATGGGAAAGCTCAAGTAGAAGGATAATGGCCTAAGCACACCTCAGCATAAAATGAGACTCTACCTTGAAAGTAACATGCAAAGAGAGACTGCAAATGTGACTTAAATGGTACCACATCTGCCTAGCAAGCCGGAGGCCCAGATTTCAATCCCCAATACCCCTGGTCCCCTCTTCCCCCCCTCCAAAAAAAAAAAGCTCACTTATTCCTCTTCCAAGATTCCAGGGGGAGATTTTCCAAAGTAGACAATTAGGGTCTTACTACACATTTATTCAGTATAATAGTAGGGCTCTAACATGCATTTTGATGAGAGTTCTACAAATTCAGATGTTCATCCCTGATTTAGAACCACCAAATTAAGTGCACATTTTCTTTTTTTTTGGGGGGGGGGGGGTCTGGTCGTGGGGCCTGAACTCTGGGCCTGGGCGCTGTCCTCAGCTCTTCAGCTCAAGGCTAGCGCTCTACCACTTGAGCCACAGCACCACTTCTGACTTTTTTTCTTTTTGCTTATGTGGTGCTGGGGAATCAAACCCAGGGCCTCATGCATGTAAGGCAAGCGCTCTGAGCAAGCCACTGAGCCATCTTCCCAGCCCCTGCACATTTTCTTTAAAGTTCTTGATGTAGCAAAGTCCAACATGTTTGTCAACTGAAATGCCATTTAATTAGCTATTCTTTCATGTCAGTAGATGTATGCATAATTTTTAAGAATGCCAGACAGCAGGTTTTAAAACTCAGAGTATATTTACTAACCTAGAAAGTTGTAGCTACAATCACTCACAATAACTTTGCAAAGACCAGCCCTAGAAAACAGCTTTAAAACTCTTTTCTTCAGTCCTAGTCTTTCCCTAAGTGATTGAAGGGAATTAAGAATTGCCAATAAGATTCAGCTTTTGGATTATTCTGGGGCAGGGTATATACACATATGAGGTTTTAGGTATAAAATTTGAGTTTAGATATGTGAATGTAGAAGTATATAAACAAATATCAGCTAGTAGTTACCTTTGATTTACCATTTTTTTCTAGTGACATATATTTGCATACACCATACATGACTTAGCAATATGAAATTTTTTTGAAAAATTGGTAACAAAGTTTGAAAAAAAATTAACCTGTTTCCAAATATTTGGGTTTAGCCCCCAAATTTTTGCCATGTGAACAGTTTGAATTGGAAAATGTGAGTGGAAATGGTCCAAGTAGAAAGTCCTAATACTTCAAGACAAATATTTAAAGAAAACACCCTTCTGGAGGAATGAAAAGAGAAGCCATTAGGTTCTCTGGGCTCTGGTTTTTTGTAAGATATTTACAAAAGTTGAAGGATTTAGAGTATAACAGTCAGATACAAGTGTGTTTTCTGCCTTTGAAGAACTTTTTTGTTTTTAGCAAATTAAGCCAACATTGAAGTTATACTTTTTATAGGTAGTTACTAAACCTTGTAATTATCTTCTTTAATAATTTGCTAAATTTCAGGTTGCAGAAGTTTTACAAGTACCTCCAATGAGAGTATATGAAGTTGCAACTTTTTATACAATGTATAATCGAAAGCCAGTTGGAAAATACCACATTCAGGTCTGCACTACCACACCTTGCATGCTTCGTAACTCTGACAGCATACTGGATGCCATTCAGAAAAAGCTTGGTATGGAATACATTGTATTTATAACTTTTAAAATTAGAGTTGTCTTTCTAGATTTGACTATTTTAACTTCTACCATCTGTGTGTGTGTGTGTGTGTGTGTGTACGTGTGTATATATATATGTGTGTGTGTGTATATATATATGTGTGTGTGTATATATATATACACACACACATATATATATATATATATACACACATACACACACACACACACACACACACACACATATTTGTGCCAATCAGGGGCTTGAACTCAGAGCCTAGGCACTGTCCCTGAGCTTTTAGTGCTCGAGGCTAGGGCCTTTACCACTTGAGCCACAGTTCCACTTCCAGTTTTTTAGGTGTTTAATTGGAGCTAAGATTCTCACAGACTTTTCTTCCTGGCTGGCTTCGAACCAGGATCCTCAGACCTCAGCCTTCTGAATAGCTAGGGTTTACAGGTATGAGCTAGATTTATTTATTTATTTATTTTTACAGTTTATTTATTTTTATTTATTTTTTTATTGTGAAAATACTGTACAGAGGGGTTACAATTACATGGGCAAGATAATAAGTACATTTCTTACCAAGCATTGTAGCCTCCTCTTTTGTTTCCCCTTCCCATATCTTCCCATTCTCCCCCTGCCCCCCCCAATCCTCCCCACTCTCACCTAGATTTATTTTTACCTTCTAATAAACATTTGTTTTTCTGCTATTTGCATACACTTTTATTGTATTTTGTTTTCTATAATTCTCAGCCTCAAAGCTGAGTTTTTACTTTTTGTTGTTGTTGTTTTTTGTCGGTCGTGGGGCTTGAACTCTGGGCCTGGGTGCTGTCCCTGCGCTCTTCAGCTCAAGGCAAGCGCTCTTCCGCTTGAGCCACAGCACTACTTCCAGTTTTCTAGTGGTTTATTGGAGATAAGAGTCTCAGGGACTTTCCTGCCCAGGCTGGCTTTGAACCATGATCCTCAGATCTCAGCCTCCTGAGTAGCTAGGATTATAGGCGCCCGTCAGAGTTTTTACTTTTTTTTTAATCATAAAATATGTTTATAAAAAGCTTCTAGAAGTTTTAAAGTTTTACACTGCTTATGCTAGATTTATGCTATCATTTATGATAGCATGTTGTACATAAAAAATAAACAAGGATTGTGTATTCGCATGTATATCTTTGGGAGGGTGTTGGTGGGGAAAGCACAGAATGCAGCAGTGGAGCTCACTGGACATTGCTAAAAGTAAACTATACAACTTGTGTGTGGAGACAGGGGGGAGAGACTGGGAGAAAATGAGGGAACAGAAGACACTACCAAAAGAAATGTACTCATTACCTGACTCATGTAATTTTAATCCCTCTGTACATCATTTCTGTAATAACAAGTAAATTAAAAAAAAGTAAATATGGAACAAATAAGATATTAACATAGTAAAAAACTTGTTAGAAAAAGAAACTTAAAATAGCATTTTTATTGTTGATCATTTTTATTTTCAATGCTGGTGACCAGACTCTGGTCCATGCCCAGGCTCAATAAGGGATCAATCACTGAGCTGTATTGCAAGCCCCACATAGGTGGGTTTTTGTTGTTGTTGTTATTGTTATTGTTTTTACCAACATTTATACAGCAAATAGGAATTTTCATACAAAACGGCCATTGCTATGTAGATGAGGCATGCAGTTTTAAGATTAGATGAAGTAAAAGGAAGTACCTTTTAATTTTGGTTCTTAATATAAATTTGCATGTTGCAGATAAGTTGGGCATTATGGAAGTTATAAAGCAGAAAAGTCAGTTTAGTTCAAAATTCCAGCTGCAAGGTATAAATTCTGATAACTGATACATTAGTTGCAGATTTTATATGCTTTATTCAGTACATAAATGTAGCATATTTGTGGTTGGCATTTTACACCTTATTTTTGGCCATTTCAGCATGTTTACCTCATTATTGTATATTTTATTATTCTGTACTTTCATATACATGTGTCCACATACTTGTCCTGCTGTTACAAGAAGAATCATTGGATAAGACATTACCTTATTTTCCCAAAAATACATGAGTCTAATTTTTCTCACCACCTTAAATTATATATTACAAGTTTTCTGAGTCTTTACCAGTCTGGTTCTGTGACTCTGTAATAGTAGTCTAGTTTCATTACAATCACAATGAAATAATACAGTCTAATAATTTTATTATTGTTTTGTTTTGTTCTATTCTGGTACTGGGACTTGAACTCAGTTCAAGCTTTTTTTTTTTTTTTTTTCCGCTCAAGGCTGGCACTCTACCACTTGTTATATTTCCACTTCTAGCTTTTTGCTGAGTAATTGGAGATAAAAGTCTCCTGCCAGGAGTTGTCTTACAACTGTAGATCTCAGTCTCCTGTGAGCCACTTGTACGAGGCCCAAAATTTGTTTTTAAGGGAGTAAGACCACTTAAAAAGTACTAGGTTGGGCTGACTTAACATAAAATAAAGTTTGCAATATTAAGGATATAGAGAGATTGGTGGTAGAATGTTAAATTGGTAAGGCTACTTTGTAAAAAGTTTTATAGTTCCTCCAAAGTGATTGGTACAGTCACCGTATAATTCAGAAATTCTATTTTCTTGTACATACAAACCATGCATCCAAATATTTGAATGTTCATTGCAACATTATTCACAGTAGCCAAAAACTATAAGTAACCCAAATGTTTAGTAATAAATGAATAAATAAAATCCATACAATGGAATATTATATTAGAATGTAGTGATAAATGCTACAGTAAGGATTAACCTTGAAGGTATCACAATGAAGGAAACAAGTGAGATACAAAGGTAAATTCTTTTTCATTTATATGAAGTAGAAGAAAACCTGTATGAACAGAGAGACTTAACGGTTTTCTGGGATAGTGAAGAAGAAATACTGAATTGATTTCTTTGTGGTGGTAAAAAAGTGTTTTTACTCCAGACACTAGTGGCTCAGGCCTGTATTCTAGATAATTAGGAGACTGAGATCTCAGAATTGTAGTTTGAGGTCAGCATGGGTAGCAAAGACTGTAAGACTCTTATTTTCCAGTTAACCACCAGAAAAACCAGAAGTGGTACTGTGGTTCAGAGTTGTAGAGTGTTAGCTAGCCTTGAGCAAAAAGGGTTCAAGGACAGCCCAGGCCCTGAGTCAAGCCCCATGACTGACCAAAAAAGTGTAATAATATTTACATAGCTAAGACTGCAAAGACTGTAGCTATACTAAAAACCATTAGATTGTCTACTTTAAATTTGTGAATTTTATGGTATTCAATTTGTATCTCAATAAAGCTGTTATTATTTGGTAGTAAAAACAACAACAAAAAACAACTACCACAGAACTAAGCTGACTAGAGGTATGGCTTAAGTGATAGAATACCTGCTTAGTAAGTGTCAACCTTAATGTCATACACCCCTCCAAAATCAGTAATATACTGTATTGACCCTCCTAAGTTGCTGGGATTGTAGGTATGCTACCTTGCCCTGGCTTTTTTTTTCTTTTCTTTTAACATACTTTTTAAAGCAAGTTAATTTCCACATATACAATGAGCCCCATAAACCTCATCCATTCTATCATTCTCATGCTGCCTTTTCTTTTTCTTCTTTAAAGAAAGCAAATGCTCTTAGCAGAGTGCTGGTTGACCCATGTCTGTAAATCGTAGGAACTTAAGAATCCAAGAACTGGAGGGTTGTGGTTTGAAGCTACCCGGCATGCACATGAAATTCCTCAGGGGAGACTCAGTTGAGAGGATCACAGTCCCAGGCCAGTTTGAGAACCTCCATCTTAGGGGAAAGAAGCTGGGTATAGTGTCACATGACTATCATCCCAGATACTATGGGAATCCCAATGTAGGTGGATTGAGTTTCAGGCATGCACCCAGGCAGAAAGTGAGACCTATCGCAAAAATAAACAGCAGGATAGTAGAGTGCCATCTGGCAATGACTTCAAATTGCAGCAGGGGGTGGAGGCGAAGGAATTAATACTCTTAAATACTTTTTGTTTACCTGTGTAATATATTGTGAGCTTTGCATTAGTTTGGGGTTTTCCTAAACCGGATGTCTATTAATGTATAAACTGGTCCTTATGATGATCGTTTATATTTTCAGAACTGAAGGTTGGGGAGACAACACCTGACAAACTTTTCACTCTTACAGAGGTGGAATGTTTAGGGGCTTGTGTAAATGCACCAATGGTTCAAATAAATGACAACTATTATGTGAGTACCCTATTTAATGTAAAGTTCTATATTATAACATACTTTTAAGTATTTTAAGTATTTCATGTAGATGTTTCTGAGTTACTCATATAGAAGAAAAAACTATTAGCATAGATATCTAGAAGGTTTAGTTCTGGTGTGTGTGTGTGTGTGTGTGTGCGCGCGCGTGTGTGTGTGCGTGTGTGTGTGTGTGTGTGTGTGTGTGTGTGTGTGTGTGTGTGTCATTGTCATTCCTGGGACTTGGATTCAATGTATGTGTGTGTGTGTGTGTTTCTCATTGTCATTCCTGGGACTTGGACTCAATGCTTGGGTGCTTGTCCCTGAGCTTTTTTGCTCAAAGGTAGCATTCTTCCACTTGAGCCCCACAGCTCCAGTTCTGGCTTTTTGGTACTTAGTTGGAGATAAGAGTGTCATAGTTTGCCTGCCTTGGCTGGCGTTTGAACCAAGATCCTCAGATCACAGCCATCTGAGTAGCTAGGATTATAGCTAATCATGTAAAATTTGATCATTTACATATAAATAATTACTTTTGGTGTAAAAACCAAAGCTTTAATAGTAACATTTTGCTACCTTTACTACAGATGTTATTATATTTATCATCACAGTCATCATAATTATTTGTAGAAAAAGTTACAGATAGAGGTAAAGTCTCCTACTTGAAATGCTTGTTATCATATTCTTCCTATATTTGCTTTAAAGTGTTTGCTATACCTCACTTCTCAATGCAAAAGTTTCCTACTATTTTCTTTGATAGACATTTAAGTTTCTACTTTACCCTTATTTTGAGAGGATTATCTCACTCTTTTAACCTTTAAAAACCTAGAAGCCAGTAGGGTGTTGGTGGCTCACCTGTATAATTCTGGCTACTCAGGAGACTGAGGTCTGAGTATTGCAGTTCAAAGCTAGCCCAGGCAGGAAAGTCTGTGGGACTCCTATATCCAATTAACCACCTAAAAAATGGAAATAGAGCTTTGACTCAAAAGTGGTACAGTGCTGGCCTTGAGAACTCAGGGACAGTGCCCAGGCGCTGAGTTAAAAAAAACTCAGAGCCCAAATTCACTCAGTGTTCCAATTGGCTACCTGGGTTTTCTTTAAATTTTTGGCTTCTAGGTATGTATTTTTGCTAGGAGTTAGGAATTAGGAAATCAAGTATTCCCTCATATGAGGCATTATCTGTCTAAATGCAGTCTACAGGCAGATTTTTCCAAAAGAGATCTTTCAGTTAGTAGCAGTTAGGTCTTTTTTTTGGGTCTGGTCGTGGGCCTGAACTCTGGGCCTGGGCGCTGTCCCTCAGCTCTTCAGCTCAAGGCTAGCGCTCTACCACTTGAGCCACAGCACCACTTCTGGCTTTTTTTCTTCTGCTTATGTGATGCTGAGGAATCAAACCCAGGGCCTCATGTATGCAAGGCAAACGCTGTACCACTGAGCCACTTTCCCAGCCCAGAAGTTAGGTCTTTTGATTTTACATAGATAGCTTTTAGTCATCTGCTTACAATTATTAGTGGTAATTGTTTTTATAACTCACTGTTTCTTCAAAGATACAGCATAAATTTAGCTTGGCACTCTTCTTTATATATTTTCTCATGTAATCCTTAAAAACAGGTTCACATAGATACACAAACAGAGAAACAAACTTGAGGAGAGTAACAATAACCTGTGCAAGAATGCTACACATTAAGGGATTAGCCAGAATTTAAATGAAGACATTTCACTTTAAACACACATTGTTTTACCTATTCTACTACAGTTCCTGCTGCACTTGACATTTAACAGTATAAACTATAATTGGAGTTATTGAGTTGATGCTATTTTAACAGCTACCGTGTGAACTTAAGAGAGATGACAGTAAACTAATTGGCATTAGGGCTTTACAAAGCTTTCAGCATTAGGAAATAATTTCAATGTTATGTAAAAATTTTTCTAGGAGGATCTGACACCTAAAGATATTGAAGACATTATAGATGACCTCAAAGCTGGCCAAGTTCCAAAACCTGGGCCAAGGTATGCCTTTACATAAGACATTTTAATGATTTAACCTAAATTGAATTGACCTTTCACATAAACTTGACTTTTAAAATTGCATATGTTAAGTTCATAGGAGTTAGCAGGAACTAATCTGTCGCCCTAAAGCAAGAATTTTTCTGTTTTTTGTTTTTTTCTTTTATTCTGTCATGTGGGCTAGGTAGAACTCTTGCCTTGTAAGAATACCCTTGATTCAATCATTAGCACCTCAAAAAACAAAAAGAAAAGGAAGGGAGAAAAAAAAGGTCAGGTAATTATGATTTTTACCTGAATATTCAGAAGGGTAACCTATTACAAAGAGGAATCTATTTTGTTGATTAAAAGTTCATATTCCTAGAATACTAACCAGAAGACTTGTCTCATTTTAATTTCTGTCAGTTCTGTATTTAATCAATACAGGATTAATTTTAATACTTTTTCCAGATGATAACTCTTCACTTAATCAGAAGAGCTCTCTTGTCTTCCTTTCGTCTGATTGCTTATCTACATTATTTCATCGCTTTTTGTTACAGTTTTTGTTTACCTCTTCTGTGTGATTTCTAGTTGGCCTATTCTACTTCAGTGTGATTCTGAAACTACAGTGTTCATGTTGACATTTCGCTTAACAAGAGAACACATATACAGTGGTCATCACATAAGATTATAATGGAAATCAAAATTTCCTATTACCTAGTAGTAGTATTTTTCTCTATGCTTAAACACACATATTTAACATTGTGTTATTATTGTCCATAGTCCTCAGTTCAGTAATTTACAGGTTTTTATTCTAGAGTTAATCAGCTATACCATGCAGTCAAGGTATATTAGGATACTTAGGTTTGTATAAGTGTATTCTGATATTTGTACAATGACAAAATCACCTTCAGGTGCATTTCTTAGGATGTATTCTCATCCTTAAGCTGTACATAACTATATGTGATAATATGTATTGAGCAATGCAATCCAATTATGACTCTTATTTAAAATATACAATTAATTACACTTAGAGTCACGTAGAATGCTTGGATACTTTTCAGCTTATCCACTATTTTTCCAGGTTTTGTCCATCCTATGCTGTTGTATACCAGTTACTTTTCTTTTAATTATGAATGTGAGGGCTGGGAAGGTGTCTCAGTGGTAGAGTGCTTGCCTCATATGCATGAAGCCCTGGGTTCGATTCCTCAGCACTACATAAACAGGAAAAGCTGGAAGTGGTGCTTTGGCTCAAGTGGTAGAGTGCTAGCCTTGAGCTGAAGAGCTGAGGGATAGTGACCAGGCCCCGAGTGAAAGCCCCACAATTGACCGAAAAAAAAAATATGAATGTGAACTTTTACTGCTAAACAAATCATTTTTCCAGATGTGTTTGGGTGTTGAACATTCTCTTAATACTATATATACACATACATATGTATTTTTTAATTTTTTTCTTTATATGTTTCTTTATCTCAAGTCATTTTTAGGTATTTTTGTTGTTTTTATTTTGTGCTGGTACTGGGACTTGAACCTAAGGGCCTAGGCATTGTCCCTTAGCTTTATCAGTCAAAGCTAGCACTCTACCACTTGAAGCACACCTACACTATAGCTTCTTGCTGGTTAATTGGAGATAAGCCTCAGCTGACTTTGAACTTTGAGCCTTCATATCTTAGCTTCCTGAGCTGAGTAGCTAGGAATATATATATGAGACACCAAAGCCCAGCTTTCATTTGTAGGTTTTAATGGCCATCTGATGCTTGCAAAGAAAAGTGATACACTGTTTATTTCCCCATTTTAAAACATTTTTCCTAATTTTTATTGTACATAATAATTCCCTGAAATTAAATTACAAAGTCAGAATATAGAGTGGTTCTATCTATCTATAATTTGCTTTCTAGAGTTACTCACCCATAATCATACCTTAATAAGAAAATGAAGTCAATTCAAGATAAGTTTATTAAATATCAGCTACTCCTATTGATTACTGCTTTGCTGAGAAACATATACTACTTACGACACCCTTGAGCCCTGCCTACTTTGCTTAAAGAAGTTTTTCATTCTTGTCCTACTTCCTTGGGCTACCCTTTTTAAAGAAGTATAGCATTTCCAATGTGAAAAATCATTCTGTTTGGAGGCAAGCAAAGTAAAACTGTCATTTAACATAATAGTATCTTTCTGAATAAGTGGTCTTATCCTTTACTGATGCTTGCTTTAAATGTTTATTTCCAAATCCACCACCAAATTCCCTTCTTCACAGTATTTTCCACAAACCTCAAACCTTTACAATTGTTTTTAAATAAGTTTATGGGGTTTGTTTTTCTTATTGTGAGAGTGATGTTTGAACTCAGAGCCTTGTGCTTATCAGGAGGTCCTCTATCACTTTAGCCATATACCCAACCCTTTTTTGCTTTCATGTTTTTTCAGATATGATCTTGCTTTTTGTGTGAGTTGGCCTGGACAGATCCTTCTGTTTATGCTTTCCTCATAACTGGGATGACAGGTGTAAGCCACTATACCCAGCCTTTTCTTTTGGTTGAGATGGAGGTTTTTCCAGCATTTAATTGGATTGGCCTCAAACTCCCAACCTCACTTCCTGATTAGCTAGTATTACAGGCCTAAACCAGTACGCCTAGCTGAGCTAATGCTGTATTTATGTTTATACTTAACTTAAAAGTTATTTTAACTTTTGGATACTTAAGAAAAGAGACAGGTGGTTGATATCTGATGATCTCAATTCAAAGCCAGTCTGGGCTGGAAAGTCTAAGAGACTCTTACCTTCAATTAACTATCAAAAAGCTGGAAGTGGAACAGTGGTTTAAATGGTAGAGCCTTGAGTTAAAAAACAAAAACAAACAACCAAACTTACGGATAGCACCCAGTTCCAATACTGGCACAATAAATAAATAAGCAAACTAGCTTGCATAGTCAAACATTTTTAACATATAATGAGATGTTGCTTATCAGTAATTCTTACCGGTTCTTCACTAGATTTTGTTGATTTAGTATTCTCTTTTTTTGGTCAGTTATGGGGCTTGGGCTCTGGGCCTGGGCACTCTCCCTGAATTCTTCAGCTCAAGGCAATTGCTCTACCTCTTGAACCACAGTGCCACTTGCAGTTTTCTGGTGGTTAATTGGAGATAAGAGTCTCACGGACTTTCCTGCCCGGGCTGGCTTTTAACTGCAATCCTCAGATCTCAGCCTCCTAAGTAGCTAGGATTACAGGCGTGAGCCACCAGTGCCTGGTCGATATTCTTAATATAAAGCAAAGCCTTTAGAAATATTGATGCCTTGGGGCTGGGAAGGTGGCTTAGTGGTAGAGTGCTTGCCTTGCAAGCTTGAGGCCCTGGGTTCAATTCCTCAGCACCACATAAGCAAAAAGAAAAAAGCCAGAAGTGGTGCTGTGGCTCAAGTGGTAGAGTGCTAGCCTTGAGCTAAAGAGCTGAGGGACAGCGCCCAGGCCCAGAGTTCAGGCCCCACAACTGGACCCAAAAAAAAAAAAAAAAATATTGATGCCTTAAGCTACTTTTAGTTTTCTTTTACCATTCTTATTTTGAAAAGCTGACATAACCCAAGTGCTGGTTCTCATGGCTATAATCCTAGCTTCTCAGAAGCCTGATAGCTGAAGATCATGGTTCAGAGCTAGTCCAGCCAGGAAAGTCTATGAGGCTATTTCCAATTAATCACCAAAAAGGCAGAAGTGGAGTTGTTGCTCAAGTGGTAGATCAAAAAGGCTCAGGGTCAGCACCCAGGCCCTGATTTTAAGCCTAGGACTGGCATACAAACAAAAAGCAGACATAAATCTACCTTTAAAAAAAGTATTATTCTAAGCTGGGAGTTGGTGGCTCATGCCTGTAATCCTAGCTACTCAGGAGGCTGAGATCTGAGGTTCAACAGCCTGGGCCAGAAAGTCTATGAGACTCATCTCCAATAAACCACAGAAAACCAGAAGTGGTGCTGTGGCTCAAGTGGTAGAATGCTCATCTTGAGCTGAAGAGCTGAGGTACAGCGCCCAGGCACAGAGTTCAAGCCCCACGACTGACCAAAAAAAATGGTATTATTCTTTTATTAATTTTGAGTCAGAGTCTTGGTAAAAATCCTATTTTGGCCTTATACTGTCTCATTCTCCCAGGTTCTGGGATTACAAAGTTGCACCAACCACCATGGTTGGTTAAAAGTAGGGTAAATGTACCTACTTTTCAACGAATTGCAGAGCGTTTTATAGATGTCCAAAGTTAGATTTAGACATACATAGATCATGTCCTGAATTACTTGTAAAACAGATGGTAGTGTTGTATGTTGTCTCCTTTTACTTATATTAGTAATGTTTCTGCAATATTTTTAGTTCATTTTTAAGATTATTTATATGGTTGTATATATACATATGGTTTTAAAAGTCATCAGCATATACACACACACATACTTATAAATCATATATCTTTAAAAGCCATCAGAATTAACTTATACTCTCATCCAAAACAATTTATTGTCACGGGACAATAATGAACATAACACTCGCCTCTGGGAATAAAGAGTTTTCACACACACACGCACACACACACACACACACACACACACACACACACAAAACTTGGCCTGGGATGTAGCTTAGTGGCAAAGCACTTGCCTAGCAAGTGCAAAAAGTGTCCTGGATTCAATCCCCTGTACCCCCCACCCCCCCCCCAAAAAAAAAAAACGAAATGCATAAAAAATTTACATATATTTGCCACTTACCCTACAAGTTTTAGGTACTAATAGATATTATACAGTGACAGCTTTTGGTCCTATTTTTATACTGAACAAGCGGTATTACTATTTTTTTTTTGTTTACTTTGTAGGCATTTGTAGGCATTGTTCATTATACACTACATAGTTCTTATATTATGGACTGTGATGGCTTGCGTGATCTTATGCTATCATTTTCTTCCCTCAAAAAATGATATTTTTACATATTTGATAACAAAAATGAAGGGAAAAGCTAGAAAGGATTCAAGAGATAGAAATTATACATGTTTTATAGTAGGAACAAAGTAAATGAACAAGGGAATGAGAAGCAAGTTGTAAGTGGAGTGCAGTTATACAGATGTTTGCGAGAGCCCTAACTGTGAAGTTCAAACAAGGAACAGGAAAGGTTAGTTACCTGATAAAATACGTGTATGTGTAAAAAAAGATGGGTTTTTCTACTTCTACACAGCCTTTCTTTATAAAATACCCTTGTGGGACTAGTTTTTGTTTTCTCTTTGTCTGTAATGGTTACTCTGTTCTGGTACTTATAAAAAAATGTAAGAATATAGCCCTGAAAAAGCAAATATACATAGATTTAAGAGTCCACTGCTTCAAAGGACATCGTCCAAGTTTAGGTTTTTCTAATAATTGTTTTCTATTCCAAAAACTAATTTGTTTTCTATAAATTGACATTGTATTTTAAAATAATAATATTAAAGTTAATAAATTCACATAAAAATGCCGTGCTTTCCTTCACTTATTAAAATAGTTTTAAAATACATCCCCTACGGTTGGGTTATTTTTGACAAGGTAATAGCTCTGATTCTTTAACAAACATCTAATTCCCAAACTTGGTTTTAGTGTCTATAAAATAATGCCAGTATCACTTATTTAATGGCATTGTTGTATAGATTAGATTATGTATACTGCTTAATACAAGGGAACTAATATTTATGGTGAATCTTAATCTTTTCACAATTGACTTTAGGAAGAGATAATTTTGTTGCAGTAGAAAGTTTGAATTAAATAACATGCTGGTTATTAAGGTGAGGGAAGATAGTTAACTGGGCTGCTGTGAGGTAATAGTTATAAATACCCTTTTTTGTGGTACTGGGATTTGAACTCAGGGCTTTGCACTTGGTAAGCGGGCATAATACTGCTGAAGCATGCCTTCCAAACTATTCTTCACCATTTTTAGGCTAGGACATTTTCTGCCCAAACATAGTTGAGCAATTACCTACTTTTAGGCTATCTGATGTTGAGATCACATCCAGCAGTAGCCCTCCCAATTTTAGCTGTTGTTTGGGATGACACCAGCTATAATTTGAGAAGAGGTCTCCTATATCTTTCTTTGTTTGGGGGTGGGGGTGGGGTCCGGTCATGGGGCCTGAACTCTGGGCCTGGGCGCTGTCCCTCAGCTCTTCAGCTCAAGGCTAGCACCCTACCACTTGAGCCACAGCGCCACTTCCAGCTTTTTTCGTTTTTGCTTATGTGGTGCTGAGGAATCGAACCCAGGGCCTCATGCATGCAAGGCAAGCACTCTACCACTGAGCCACCTTCCCAGCCCTCCTATATCTTTCTTGACAGAGCTGGCCTCAAATCATTCTCAGCCTCCCAAGTAGCCAAGAATACTATATAAGCCATAACATCTGGTTTAACAATTACAAATTTTAAAGAAACATTTTATAGATATCAATTATAAGTAGTCAATTTTAAAGTATTTGCTTTCTTTTCAGGAGTGGACGTTTCTGTTGTGAGCCAGCTGGAGGCCTTACCTCTTTGACTGAACCACCTAAAGGTCCTGGATTTGGTGTTCAAGCAGGCCTCTAATTTATGTTAAACTATAAATATGTCACTGGAGAAATAAAGCTCCTACTTTATATATTGTTTGTTTATTCCAGTGTGTACATCTTGCTGATAATCTAGCAACTTGCAGCTTTAAATTTTATGTCAAAATGACAGAACAATTTTAAAAGTAAACTGAAAAATTTGATAAGCAAGTTACTCCAATGTCGTCTACTTTCAACTGCCAACTTTTATCAATATTAGTTTCTCTGAGGTAAAATATGCCATTTGAAATATACTTTGCTTTTCCCAATTCAGCCACAGTCAAGTTTTTTTGTTACCGTTATCTTTCTATAAGCTGTATTTTATTTCATTACATTAGACATTTTAATACCTTTAATATACAGTTGTTGCTGTGTAAGATCATAAGCCTAGTGTAAATGTAATCAAGCAAGATATAGTTTTAGAAGCATTATATCATTTTAAAAAATAAAGGTTGAGAGAATCTGTCACTGGTGGCTCATACTTGTAATCCTGGCTACTCAAGAGGCTGAATCTGAGGATCATGGTTCGAAGCCAGCATGAACAAAAAAGTCTTGAGACTCTTATCTGATTAACCTGTCAGTCTTGAAGGAAAAATCCAAGCAATAGCATTAGACCCTGAGTTTTCAAGCCCCAGTATTCACATATACACACACATAACAAAAGAAGTTATCTTTGGCTATATTGAAATTCTGCAAATATACAAAAAATAATTGGGGGAAGAAACTGGAAGGAGAATCTTGGAAAGACTGGTAGAGATGCAGAATAGAGAAGAAAGATGTGCTTTGCATTTGTGAATAGCTCTACTAGCCAACCTCTGGTACATAGGGAGAGCCTACCTTTAAAAACAAAAACTGAATATTGTTATGTATGCACTGGGAAGTTCATACTTTTTTTTTTTTTTTTGTCGGTCGTGGGGCTTGTACTCTGGGCCTGGGCGCTGTCCCTGTGCTCTTCAGCTCGAGGCCAGTGTTCTACCGCTTGAGCCACAGCGCCACTTCCTGTTTTTTAGTGGTTTTTATCGGAGATAAGAGTCTCACGGACTTTCCTGCCCGGGCTGGCTTTGAACCCTGATCCTCAGAGCTCAGCCTCCTGAGTAGCTAGGATTACAGGCATGAGCCACCGGTACTCGGCTTGGAAGTTCATACTTTTATAAGTTCAGGTCTAGCCTAGATGACTATGTAATGAACCTTATCTCAATAAAAAACCAGAACTAAAATTAAAACTTTGTTTTTATAGTACATTAATTTATTACTATACTAATTTATCTATAGTACATTAATTTTGCAAAGAGAAAAAATAGAAAAGTTTAATACATGAATATCTATAAAGGATTAAGTTACGTAAGTCTTTCTGAACAATGTCATCTCTTCCTTCATTCTCACAAGTTATATAGTTCTTTTTCAACATAGTGTCTAGTGAATATCACTGCTGCATTGGTTCATCCTTTGCCCCAAAGATAAATGAACAAACAAGACAAAAGGAAAAAAAACCCAGCAACAAAGAACAAAAGCTCTTGTGTCTATTTCCTGGAGTTCATTTTGATAAATATATAAGATGCATATATTGGCCTTGCTCTATTTACTAGTAATTATGATGTCCCATAACTAAAAAAAAATACTTGTCTTTAAAAATGCTTTTAAGGCAATTAAAATTTTCCTTCCACCTAACAGCTTTCTGTTCTCATGAGCAATTATTTCTTTGCATGTGATGCCATATATACCAAAATTACTATTCTACCCCTAGCCATAAGGTACTCTTAATATTTTATATGGGAGAAATCAGGAACCAAAGAAAAGGGGATGATGTAAGTGTATGTTTTACATAATTACCTGTTTGGAATTTTCCTTTTCTTTTTTTTTTGGTTGCTCCTGGGGTTTGAACTCAGGTCCTGGAGTAAAGCTCTCTCTTAGCTTATTTGCTCAAGACTGTAGCACTCTACCAATTGAGCCACAGCTTTACCTCTGGCATTTTCTGAGTAGACTGTTGGAGATAAGAGTCTCACAGACGTTCTTGCCCAGGCTGGTTTTGAAGTAGCTAGGCTTTCAAGCGCAAGGCACCAATGCTCAGCCACCAAGTTTTCATTGATACACTGAGCCTTCAGTGTTTATGTCCTAAAGCTTAAAACACATTAAGGCACAAATAGATGCTTCAGTTTAGAGGCTACCGTTAACAATGAGTGAAAAGATTGTGAAAAGATTAAAACACTTGAGTGTTTTAACTCCTTGGGGTGGTTATGGCATGTGCATCCAGAGAAATTTAGTAAGAGTATGAGCTGCCAACATGGTGAATTTTCTTCATGCACTCATTCTCAGTATTAATACCATGCGTCGAAAAACTTGTGTTTAAAAAGGCCACTGAAACAAGTGGCTGTGAGGAAGTATACTGATCTGGCAGTACTTGCAGGTGCGGCATCACTGCGTGGGCGGGGCTGAGGCTGAGCCCTGACCACGCAGGCGCACGCAGGCGCCACCCCTCCTTTACACGCCCAGCACCGTGGCTGCCCTACCTCTGCTGTGTCATTTTGCCAGATCTGAACTAACGAGCTTGTCCACCCATCCCTATAAAGATATCACGATTCTCCTTTGTGGAGCCTCTTCAACACGACGCCGCCATTTCCAGAGAGCCCCTATTATGATCATCGCAAAGAACAACAGTGTCCGTGCTCCCTCTTGGCCAAACTGCCTCCGCCTCAATGCATGCGGTGGCGGCGGGGGGGGGGGGGGGGGGGGGGGGGGGGCAGCTCGGCGTTCTGGCCCGCGCCCCCACGCCGCTCCTCCGGTCAGGGCCACCTCCAGCTGCTGCTTTGAGACACCTCTAAGCCGCAGGAGGGGCGCGCGCCGGGGGCGGGGCGGTCACGCCGCCTGTCTCGTGCCCGGTGAGGTCACGTGTCCTCGAGCATCACGTGCCTGCGCCGTATCCAATAGCGGGAGACGCTGTCCCGGGAGCGAGGAGGTTGTGGTGAGAGAAGGACCGAGACCCGAGATGTTTTCTAGCCTGGCTCCGCCAGGGTTAGGGGCAGTTGAAACGGCGACGAGAACGGCGACGGCCGCGAGAAGGCATTCGCTCAGGGGCTAACCCTCCTGGGCCCACCGTTCCTTGAGTCTGCGAGGACGAGGGGGGCGTGGCGACCGAAGAGGAGGAAGGAGGGCGCGGTTTCGAGCCAGTCCCAGGTGCCGAGGAGGAGCCCCCTCAGTGTTTGGCCTGACCCCTCCTCAAAGCCAGGTAGGTGTCGCCTCTTGCCCTGCCCACCCCCCCCAGCTCTTCTGAAGCCGCTAGGCGACTTCTAGCCTTCCGTGCCGAGGTCAGGCAGTGACAGGCCGTTAGTAGCCCCGGCGCGGATCTCTGATGCCAGCTACAGCTCCAAAGAACAACCTCTGAAGTGGAGTCGTCTCCAGGCGAGGAACGGGCGGGGCGGCGCGGGCGCCCTGGTCGCCGCCTACTGGAACATGGCGCGGCTAAAGCGAGTGCGTAGTAGCGAGCGCCGCCCAGAGGGCGCCGTCTGCCTACGGGCCAGACGGCAGGGCGGAGGCGCGGGCGTCAGCGCGTGCCCGGCACTAGCTACGGTTAGTGCGCGGGCCAGCAGATCATGCTCAGCACCCAAACCCAGGCGTCGGATGCCCAGTGGTCGTGGTTCGGAGGAAGATGGGTGAAAGTGAGAGGGAAATTGCTGTTCCATGAGCTCTCAGAGAAAGGTGAGCCGCAGCGCCGTAGTTTCGTTCTAAATACCAACATGATGTCCTAGCCACATTAGGCTGTCATGGCTCATCGTTGTAATAGTGTCTGTTGGAATGATGTTCAGAGGCCCCTTAGATCGCAGCCTCTAGGATCCCAAAGCGTTGACTCGACGGTTGTACAAACAGCTTACCGATGCACAGCTGACAGTTGTTTTGATAATCTCAGTAAAAATTAAGGAGATTACACTAGTTGAAACTGTAGAAAAACCTTTGAAATGGCGAGGGCGTTGCGATTGTAATTCACTGGAAAACCATGGCCAAACCTCGATCTTGCTTGAAATATGTATTAGGGCCAGTAATTAACTCTTTTCCTAATATTTAAATAAACCTGCATTATCAGTTATGTGTTCCTTTTTTAAATCTGTCTATGTAAATTAAAAAGGCACACAAATAAAATAGCTGTTTGAAGTTAACTGTTGATTAAAAACATACCAAAGTAGGCTGTTAAAATTTTTGAGCACTGATGTGTTCAGTTTCTTCGGTCCTTGCACAAAGGCTTTCCTGGAGATTAGCTCAGAACTGGCAGGACATGATTTATTGGTGCTAAGTGGCTTAAAAGCAAAATAAGACAGTATCAACTGTGTAGGATAAAAATGTTATATTAATCTTGTTGAGAACTCTTTATTTTGAGTTTAAGGTTGTTAAGATTTGAAATGCTTCTTCCAGAAATTGTAGATAAGGGAAGAAAGATTTTTACTACTATTTTCTAATTTAATAAAGCACTGGAGACAGCCTTATTCAAATCTAACTTAACTCTTAAGGGTGTATATTTTGTTGTAGAGCAGGAAAGCTTTTCTGGAAGGAAAATTGGAGTGTTAGGTGTATTTGTGGAAGGAAAATTAAGAATGTAAAGCAAGATGCATTTACTGTTGTTGATTTTTCATAGTTTCTATAGTCATATTAAGAATTTATAGTTAATAGTTTTATGAACTTAGTGGAATGTGTGTATTCCAAGAATACTTGAGGAATAAAGAAATCAAAATTCTCTTGTATTGACTTTTTTTCCTTTGCCAGTTTTAGGGCTTGAAATCAGGGTCTGGCTTTCAGTCACCTTGTCCAGATCATGACTTGTACACTATCATTGATCGATGCCTCCAGTTTTGGCTTTTGATGGTTAATAGGAGAAAACTTTGCACCCTCTCTCTTCAAATTGCCGCCCTCAGATCTTAGCCTTCTTAGTAGCCACTGTCACCCATGTGTCAAATAAGAAAGCTAGAATTTTATTTTGAGACAAGTAACTGACTCACCAATGAATTTAAGACTTAAAAATCAGAATTCCATTGTTAACTCTTTATTTGTAGAAAATTTTGGAAAATGGGATTGAGACTGCTTCTGAGGTTGATTGGGGAAATAGTCAAGATATTTAGAAACCACTTGGTGGGAAAGAAATTTTTATTCTAAACTATGAAACATGAAGAATTTCTGTAAAAATTGCAACTAGGTTGCCTAAGAACGGTTGACACTACCACTTTTTAACTTGGAATTTATTGCTAACAACATATATTTGTAAAATGACCCCTGTAAAAGGTACCCTGTAAACGGTAGGGTACATTGAGAGATACCCTTAGAACCAGAAGAGAACTTCATTTTGTATCCATTTCTCTAATTTTACAGATTAGAAAGTTAAGGCTTGGTAAAATAAAATGACTTAGAGCTAGTTTGCAGCTAGTTAAAAAAAAGTGTGGTTTGGCCTACAAGTTTCTTTTTTTGAGATTCTAATTTGCCTCTTTCTTTAGGAGTAACTGTAGTAGTGGAAAAAAATATTAAAATGTGAGAACAAAGGTCTGGATTTGATTTTTTTATTGTTACTTCCTGTTTTTGGACAAATTAGCTTTCAAAACCTTGTCTTCTTAATCTACAAAAATAACTTTCTACATAATTTACAGGATTGGTGAATGGAATAAATGAATATTATATATAGACAGCTCATTTTATGCTGTAAAATTTTTAAATGGAGATATTATGTTTAAAGAAAATGCAGTCTTTAAGTGTATCCAGGTGTTTAGGCTCCTAATTTGTGCTTAGCCCTAGGTTTATTTTACAGATTATAACACGGATACTTTTTGATCCACTCTTAGTTCTAATCTTAGTAAAGTAGGTTATGAGCACTTTTAAGGACTGAATTTGTTAAATCATGATTTCCCCTGGAGAATATAAAGTTTCTTCTTATAGCATTTGAAAGCAATCTTGGGTATACGCATGTATGTATAATCTGTTTCTGTAATAGTGGCTTTTAAAAACTAATACTGAAGCTGTCTTTTGCTAGTTTCCAGATATGGCAATAACAGGAGATAATTTCCTTTATAAATTTAGTTTTGAATAATTCAGGTCATCTGGTAGGTCTAAAATTCATAGAAATTTTTATTGTTTTTGTTTGCCCTTTTTTTTTTCCTTTTCCAGTTGTGAGGCTTGAACTCAGAGCCTGCACTCTATTCCTGTGCTTTTGCACTCAAGGAGAGTGCTATATCATTTTGAGCCACAGCACTACTTCTGGTTTTCTGGTCATTAGAGATAAGAGTCTCATGGACTTTCCTGCCCAGGCTGTTCCTAGATCTCAGCCTCCTGAGTAGCTAGGAGTACAGGCATGAGCCACCAGTGCCTGGCTTTTGTTTGCCTTTCATGTTAAGTTTAAAAAACTTTTCTGGTGCTCTTAATTGATAATGCTGAAAATCAATAAATTAATAAAGGATTATCAGTATTTATAAACTTGAACATAAAAATAAGGTTAGCCAGGTGCTAGTGGCTCATACCTATAATCCCAGCTATTCAGAGACTAAGATCTGAGAATTCCTATTTGTAGCCAGCTCAGTGGGAAAGTTTTAAAGAATTCATCTCCAATTAGCCAAAAAAAAAAAAAGAGTCTGGAAGTGATGGTTTGGTTCAAATGGTAAAGCTTTGAACAAAAAAGCTAAGGGACATTGTGTAGGCCCTGATTTCAAACCCCAGTAACAGCACCAATAATAAACAAATAAGGATAATGATAGATATTTGCTGAATGCTTAGAATATGCGTCTATTATAAGCATTAAGCACATTGTTTCAGATAATTTTTATTTTTATTTTTATTTATTTATTTATTTTTGGGTCCGGTCGTGGGGCCTGAACTCTGGGCCTGGGCGCTGTCCCTCAGCTCTTCAGCTCAAGGCTAGCGCTCTACCACTTGAGCCACAGCACCACTTCCGGCTTTTTTATTTTTGCTTATGTGGTGCTGAGGAATCGAACCCCGGGCCTCAGGCATGCAAGGCAAGCGCTCTACCACTGAGCCATCTTCCCAGCCCCATAATTTTTATTTTGTAAAACAGACACTGTTATTCTAACATGCCAGAGCAAACTGAGACTGAAACTAGATATTTACTACCTAAGAGGCTATCCTAACAAATTTTACCCTAGTAATGAAGTCATTCTAAAATGGTGTACTACTAAAGGAACATTTAGATCTAGATTTAGCAGTAGAAAACTTCAATTTGTCCAGCTTAGAAAATACCTTCCCAGAGTAGATTTTCTTTTTCTTTTTCTTTTTTTTTTTTTTTGAGTCCGGTTGTGGGGCCTGAACTCTGGGCCTGGGCGCTGTCCCTCAGCTCTTCAGCTCAAGGCTAGTGCTCTACCACTTGAGCCACAGCGCCACTTCCGGCTTTTTTCTTTTTGCTTATGTGGTGCTGAGGAATTGAACCTAGGGCTTCAGGCATGCAAGGCAAGCGCTCTACCACTGAGCCACCTTCCCAGCCCCCAGAGTAGATTTTCTTATTGATGAGAACCTCTAAAATTCTACTAAATTTAACTTTTAATTTGAGTCAGAGAAAAATTAAGCTCAGAAATATTTCAGTGTTGAATAACATAGACTGGCTAAACTTTGAAGCTGCAAATTATAGAGTGGAAGCAATTTCCCTTTTGGGGTTTTTTAAAATTCTAAAGCCTTAACAATTGTTTTATGAGTAATCTTTACACAGTTTATTGTACTAGAATTGAAATGTATAGTAGTTTACCTTTTGAGTTTTAGTTTGTATTTAGGCCATAATCAGGCCCAAATAGGCCCAAGTAGTAGCAATTAATGCATTTTTGTAGCTATATTATTTCTTCTAAGAGTTATATGTACATATCATAGCTTCTTAGGTTTCAGATTGTTCTTCCTCTTGCATAGGTGTTTTGTCTGCATTGTATCTTCTCATAGATAACAAAAATGATGTGTGTGTGTGTGAAAAAGCCATGGGGACTTAGGTTAATAGAGAAGAAATATTAACTTAGAAATCATAATGGTTTATAGTTCATAAAGTACATTTTACTTTCAATCTCTTCTTATAACCCTATGAGCATGATGTTGTGTCAACTAATAAGATATTGAGTCATAGATTGAAAATTATTGGCAATAAGGCTAGACTTCTTTGAAATTTATAAAATAGAAGTACTAACAGTCATAAGAAGACATGTACTTTTATTTTCTTGTTCACCAATTCAGACTGTACACAGCTTTTCAATTATACCTCTTTTCAGTTGTACCTCTTTTAATACAAACAAGTAGGTTAGACAAAAACAGAGTTTTTACAACTTTACTGATTAGTGGTGATGAAATATAAATCTCATAATTTTTTTTACCATTATTTGCATAAGAGTAAAACTAGGAATAAAGCCTTGACTTGTTTTCAAGTATTCAGTACCAAAATCTTGAGACCTAAGTTAATGTAAGGCCTTTATGCCAGATGTTACTTTATAGTACTTGGAAATTACTTGGATTAAGGAAAGTGTTTCTAAATAAAGGTGTTTTAAGATAGTCATGTTATTTTAATATGTGGTGAAAATGAGTATCTTGTCTACTTAGTTGAGAAAGTTGGACTATCTCCATTTCAAGAACTAACTTTAAAGAGTGCTATATGTCAGTGTATTAATTTGAGAAGTTTTTGGTTTTGTTTTCATATTTTCCCTAAGTACTGGGATTTAAACGCAAGGCCGCACACTTCCTAGGAAGCCACTTTTAACACTTGAGACTTCTCCTTAGCCCTTTTTCCTTTAGTTGTTATTTGGATAAAGTCTTACTTTTTTGCTTTGTACTAGCCTCTAACTTTAGTTCTACTACCTATCCTTCATGGTAACTAGGATTATGAATGTGAGCCTCCAAGCCTGCCTATTACCAGTTTGGGGGGGTTTAGAGGATTATTGTTTTGGCTTTTTCCATGCTTGCAATGAAACCCAGGGCCTGTGCATGCTTGGTAACAGTATTCTACACCTGCCTATATCCCCAGCCAGAGAGTTATTGTTTTCCCATTTATTTTCATTCTCTTTGTCTTCCTCTTTTCCCTTTTCCCCCTTCTCCTATTTTTCTTTCCCCCTTTCTTCCCTTTGCCCTTTGTTATAGGGCCTCACTATATAGCCTAGCTCAGGTTAACCTCATTTGAATTCCTTTTGTATTCTAGGCTGGCTTCCAACTCGAGATCCTCTGCCTGCCTTTCCAAAATATGGGAACTACAGGTGTGCACCACAATACCCAGCTGATAATTTTTCTTGAATTAAAGTCAATCTGTGTCATTCATATATTTGTAGTCAATGTGATTATATAGTAGTAATTCAACCCTGAGAAATTATCACTGAATTGCTTAGGATCTATTGACTCATGTCTGCTTCTTGGAAGGATGAAGGTTCAAAGTCAGCCCAGGCAGTCTATCAGACCCTGTCTCAACAAAGTGGTGCAGTGGTACACATTGTTATCCCGGCTACACAGGAGATAGAAATTGAGAGAACTGTAGTTCTAGACCAGCACAAGCCAAAAAGCATGTAAGACTCACCAACAGAAAAAAGCTGGGCATAAAACTTGGTACATGCTTATTGGCCCAGATGTAGCAGGAAGAATAAATAGAAAGATTGAGGTCTAGGAGAGCCTGGGCAAAAAGTAAGATCTTTTCTTAAATGTAACTAGAGAAAAAATGGCTGGAGTGTGTCTCAAGTGGTAGAGCACCTGTCTACCAAGCATAACACCTTAAGTTATTTATCCCAGTACTACCAAAAAAATTATTCTATCTTAAAGATTTGTTAAAAAACATCTCATGAATGAAGTTACATTTAAGCTGCAGCTCAACTAGAACAAAACAAGGTTGTTATCACATTATTGAAAACAAACATACTGGTTTACTCATTTGTCTGTCTTTTGTATTTTCCCCCCCTTAAATAGCACCTCCTCTTTCAAACATTAGTGCTTTCTTGCTTTGCAAGCACTCAGTAATATTTACATAGATATTTACATATATTTATATTTTATTGAATACAAGTCAGCATGCCAATTATAGTTTTATATTTGAAGGTTTTTATATTTATTGGAGGAGTTATTTGAACTCTAGCCACAGAAATTGGGATCATTTTCTAAGAGATAGGAAAATAATAGTTTTTGTTTTCTCTGCTGTGAATTAACACTTCATATCCTTTACATCTTTTGTTCTTTTTGTTTTTTCAGACAGGGTCTCACTGTGTAGCTGAGGCTAGCCTTAATCTTGTGATTGTCCTGCCACAGTCTTCAATGCTGGGATTATAGGTGTGTATCAACCTCACCTAATTCTTTGGCCATTTTTCCCTTTGTTCTTTCAAACAGTAAACTTCTAGGCATAAAAAAATTAAACATGGTATTTGAACAGTTTAATAGGTTTTTACATTACAGAGTTGATATATGCTGTGTTACAGTAAGACCCCCCCAAAACACCAGAAAAGTTAACAATTCTCTAACCTCCTAATTTATGCACAGTCTTCATATAGTGAAGAACATAAGTCTTCTGTGTTATAAATCATTTTCCTAATCTTACCTTTTTCATATTAACTTCTATAGCTGCACTAAACCTATAAATCCCAAAAGAAACCAGGTCTCTCCAGTTTTAATTTTTTGGAGTTGTCACTCCAAGCTCCTTTATTATTTCATTCACAATGCTAGTCCAATAATTTCCCTTAATTTTTTGGGGGCGGGGGGATATGCCAGGGAGCTGGAGGGGGTTGTGGGGCTTGAATTCTGGGCCTGGGCACTGTCCCTCAGCACTTCAGCTAAATGCTAGTGCTCTACCACTTGAGCCACAGTGCAACTTCTGGTTTTCTGAGTGGTTTATTGGAGGTAAGAGTCTCATGGACTTTACTGCCAGCGCTGGCTTTGAACCGCAATCCTCAAATCTCAGCCTCCTAGGATTATAGGCGTGCACCAATGGCGCCTGGCTATAATTTATATATATCGTCACATGTTAGGAGAAAACAATCCTTTGTGCAGAGGAAGAATAATGGAGTCTCACACCAGTTATATTCATTATTAAGTGCTAATTGACTTGTACAGGCATGATTATAGATACTCCTATAGTTGACCAACTAGAAATTTTATGGAATGCAAATGATCGACAAGTAAGTTAATGCAAAGATTCTTAAGTTTTAAGGTTTTCTGTCCTAGTGCTAACTAAGCATGTATCTGAAGAAAACAGTCTCTGCGTATTTTGAGCTTAAAATTCAGTAGGGCATAAAAGAAGGATCCATAATTACGAAAAGAGTTTGACTATTTTGAAGTTGTAAATTTTTTGGTGAATTACATCTTCAAAGGATAGGACTTCTGGATTAAAATAAATCTCAAAAAAAGAAAATAAAGTAAGTCTCAAAAAAGGCTGAGAATCAATGACTTACTTGGAAATTCTGGGGTTTTTTTGTTTTTTGTTTTGTCAATTGTAGGGTTTGAACTCAGAGCTGTGGCACTGTCCCTGAGCCTTTTTGTGCTCAAGGCTAGCACTCTTCTACTGGAGCCACAGCACCACTTCCAGTTTTTGAAGATAAGAATCTCCCAGGAACTTTTCTGTCCAAGCTGGCTTTGAACTGCCATCCTCAGATCTCAGCTGCCTGAGTAGCTAGGATTACAGGTGTAAGCAATGGCCACTCAACTTCCTTTTTTTTTTTTTATGGGTACTGGTACTTGACTCACCCTCTGGCTTGGCTTTTTTACTCAAGGATGGCATCTGGTTCTATTTTCGATGTATTGAATACTCTTACATTTCTTTTTAAGATATAGTATATTTTGTTTAATAGACAAAGCTATTTAATGTTTTTATTCTCAGTGAGATTTTTCTTTTTAATTTAATAACATTAAATTAAGTGTTTAATGTTGTACAACAGGAAATGCTTTATTTTGAAAATCAAGCCTGGGCCAGGCTCCAGTGGCTGTAACCCTAGCTACTCAGGAGGCTGAAATCTTAGGATCTTGGTTTGAAGCCAGCCCAGATAGAGAAGTTCCTGGGAGACGCTTATCTCCAGTTAACCACTCAAAACCTGGAAGTGGCGCTGTGACTCAAGTGGTAGAGTGCTAGCCTTGAGCACAGAGGCTCAGGGACAGTGTCCAAGCCCTGAGTTCAAGCCCCACAACTCACCCCCCCTCCAAAAACAAACAAACACAAAAACAAGCTTGGATGAGAGGCTAGGCACCATCAGGAGGGGGAAAGCTAATAAAGAGAATGAGGATGAATGTGGCCATTGTAGTTTATTGGCATATATTAAAATAGAACAATGAAACCTGTTGAAATTGTTTTAAGAAGGGATAGAGGATATGAATATGAGGGAGAGATGGGGGTAAGGGTGAATGAATGATCAGTATACATTGTTTATATGTGTGAAGATGTCACAATGAAATCTTGTATTATTGATTGTTTTCTATTAAAAACTCGAAATAAGATAAAATAAAATGAAGCTGGGTATGGTGCTACACAGTTGTAATCCCAGTACTAGGGAAAACCGAACCAGGAGAATAATTTGAAGTTAGCATGGGCTATGTAGTGAAACCTTGTCTCAGAAATAACATTCCCAAAATAATCAATAAAAACAAATACTTTTTTTCCATCAATGTTAAGAATTTTCAAATTACCAGTCTTTAAAAATTTTATTATAACTTGTAGAACATAGGAGAATTTGATGTGCTCTGATCTCTCATTTATCATTCTTATCAGCACATTTTTGAAGGAAAACATTTTTAATTCCTCTTGCCTGTTTAGTTAACACACCTTAAACCAATTTAGAGAGAGGAGTGTGTGTGTGTGTGTGTGATGCGTGTGATGCTCTGGAATATATAATTGTCTTGAACTCTTGTGTATGAGTATATAAGAGTTAGGTTCACATTAAAGAGTAAATGACAGACCAAAGAAGTGAAGTAGCAACATATCAGGCCTAGAGAAAGAGCTAAACAGTTTAACCTTGGTATGAAGTCATGCAAGTAAGTTTTAGGCCACAGTTAAGCCTTGTAATACACAATTGGGTCAGGTTAGGAATGAGTGATATATTGTTAGAAATAATATTTTCTTTAACATTACACTTGTTCTGTACTGATTGCAGTTCTCTGTAACTGCATAAAGAGTTTAGGCAGAGGTAAAGATGTTTTCAGGATCTCAGGGTTATACCACAAAAGCAGTGATTATTGTAAATTATTTTCTTCTTAAAACTATTAATTTAGTTAGTGCTGGGAATAGAGCCCAGGGCCTGGCACATGCTTGACAGGTAGTCTACCACTGAGGTAAATTCATAGCACTACTTTTTAATAAAATGATCTTTTATGACACTGTGTTTGCTTTTATGTGCCATTTTTAAAACTACCTAAATCGAAGCATTATATGCTTGGCTTTTTTTTTTTTTTTTTTGTCAGCCATGCTACTTGAACTCTGAAATATTTTCAGATAATTTTACAAAAATAGCATAAAGAACTTAAGGATTGAATACTGTAAATCAGTTGAAGGTCCCTATATACTCCTTAAATTATTTAGTCCCCAATGTGAATTTCTATCTCACTTTGCACAATTTTCCCAACAGTGACTTGTACTTTCCTATAGTTCTTTGTAAATGTTTTTCTTTAAAATTCACCCCAAGTATGACCTATTTAAGGAAGCCTAACCATTTCCATCTTAACTGTGTTATGTATTGTGTACAACACAATGAGAGTAGAAATCTATATTGGAATTTAGACACAGTTTGACTTAATCCTGCACCAAACACAGAACAGGTATGATGCAGTAAATTTGATAGTAACCTAACAAAATAATTTTTTTTTAGAAAAGGAGAAAGTTTATTGAAAACTATATACAGTTGGTCCACGCTATAATCTGGACCAATACCTCCCAGGCCTCGGGCAGTGTCTTAGCCCCTGACAGGGGAAGCCAGGATTGGGGCCAGGGTCCTGACCCTCTGTGGATTTTTGTGAATTTACTACTCTATGTGGCCTGGAAGTGGAGGGCTGGATTCAGGATTCCTGAAGACAGGAAACAGGTTTCCTGAACTAACCTAGCTGCAGCCTAGAGAGGGACACTATTCTGAAACTTAGGTCCAAGAAGGTTTGGAGCTGGGCTTTCCATTAGTCCTGGCTGAACTCTCACAGGAGACCTTCCTGGACATGGAGAGTTCCCCTATTACCTCTCCCCATGGGCTTCAGGGACTCCGCCTGGGGGAGACAGAGACCCCTCCTACCAACACTGACTGGGGGTCCAGGGCTCATCATCTCAGAGAGAGGGGGAAAGTCGTAGATGTGTTCGCAGGTGTTCTTGCTACTGGGAATGCAGAAGCCAAAGTGGAAGTCAAAGCTCTTCAGCAGCTGGTTGCGGAAGTAGTGCCTCTTAATCATTCGGAAGTTGTTGACGGGCTTGTCACCCACTGTGAACTCCACCGTGGCTCCCACCTGCCTCAGGCTGAGGAAGGCTGGTGTGAACTGGTAGCGGACAAAGCGCCCGGCATTGGGGTCCAGGTCCCGCCGGTTGATGGGCAACCACTCTGAGGCAGGGGGCTTCTTGATTTCAAAGAGGACAGTGCCTGAGTCTATATCCCGGATTTTGAACCTGACGGAGTCGATCTTGTAGATATTCTCCTCGGGGGAGCACAGGTAATCGCCCGTGATCCGCTGCAGCCCCAGCACGTCCTCAGGCCCGATGGGCTGCTTTCCCTGCAACGGCCCCGGGTCTGGGCCCGGAACCGGCCTCTGGTTCTGACTCGGACCCAGATTCCGATTGCACTCGGCTCCATCATGGGCTGTAAGCTCGGGCCTGAGGCCTCTGGAGCGGGCTCCGCCCCTGTCCCGCCCCGCCTCCACCCTTCTTCACCTTCTTGGCCTCGCGGGGCCGCCGCTCACCGGCTGCCTGGCTGCTGCCTGAGCCGGCTGGAAGGCAGAGACGACTAACAAGATCATTTTATTCTGGTATCAGCAGTATAGAAGCAGTATGGAGTCTGAAAGTGGTGAATTGCTAACACATCTTAATTGATTTCTACCATTCTTAATACTTTACATGAGATTTGACTGGCCTTCAAATAATTTCTGGATTTGCCAAAAAAAAAAAAGTGATAGATTCTTAATTATAACAGTTGTCAGCTTCTAGCATCTGGGAGTTAGACTCTAAGCTTTTTGTACAGTTGATGACAAAGATATATAGGTTAATACAGATTTCTACTTTCAGTATTGAAAATTTCTCAGCTGTTTTTCCAGTGCTAGAATTCTGGCAAGGGAAACTCCTGATACATTTTTCTCGGAGCTGTTGCAGGCCTCTATTGGTTTCTGCAGGTTGGAACAATTTTAGGATCCTTAAGGCCTTTAGAACCCATCTGCCAGCATGAATTTATATTTCCCTGGTACCTTTTCTTTGTAAATTTTTATTTTTGTACTCTGTCTGACTCTCCCCACTTTTTGGATAGTAAAAGAGTTAAAACTTGCAATTGCCAGGCAAGTATTCTAATCTAAGGACACTATAACCCATTTTGCTTTCTTTAGTTTGTTTTTAAATAAGGAATTGGATTTATCTCTAGGTTTGAAAGTCCAAGATTCTCCTATTTAATATGTTTCCCCCATGGCTGGGATGATAGTTTGCTTTTTATTAGTTCAAATGGGGTCTCTTGAACTTTTTTCTGGGCTGGCCTCAAATCACAATCGGTATCTAGAGTGAACATTTCACTGCATCACCTGTATATAGTCTTTTAAAAAATGGCTTGGTTGGGTGCCAGTGGCTCATACCTGTAATACTATCTACTCAGGTGTCTGAGATCTGAAAATCATGGTTCCAAGCCAGCTCAGGCAGGAAAGTTAATGAAACTTTTCAGTTAACTACCAAAAAGCCCAAAGTAAGAGCTGTGGCCAAGTGGTAGAGCACTAGCCTTGAGCAAAAAAGCTCAGGCACATACCCAGTCCCTGAGTTCAAGCCCTAGGACCAGCAACAAAAAAAAACAAAAAACCCAAAACTTTTCAGCTTACTGATTAAAATTTGGCCTTAACTATATGTCTGTAGTGGACAAATGATAGCTCAGTATTACTTTTTTCATTAATCTAGTAAACTTTGCCTTTTTATTAAAATGGTTCATTTCTGTTAATAGGTTGGATTTGTGTCTGTTATTTTGCTGATTTATGTGGCTAAACCCTGTGTATAAGCCCTCAGAAACCTACATTTTAGTATTTTTTATTGTTATCCCATGTATTATGGGAAATTATTCACATTTTGTTTACCATGTTTTACAAACTGTTGGAAGTGGATAGATAGAGTGCAAATGATAGAGTGCTAGCCTTGAGCACAAAAGCTCAGGGACAGTGTCCAAACCCTGAGTTCAAGCCCCAACACGTGCACTTGCGCACATACACACATACAATTAAAAAGCTGTGTCTTCTGTCACATAGATTGAATGTTCCTCCCACTTCCCAAGGGCATAGACTTATTTTATTGGTCCTGTACTTTTGTTCATTTTCCAGTTTTTTTTTTTATTGTGCATCTCTTAAGCTAGGAAAGTACTTTCCCTTTTTCCTTCAATCTTTCCCTTCCCCCTAATCCTTACTCTACTTTCCAAGTTGTGTATATGTTCTGTAGAATTTTACTTCTGTGTCCTTAGGAATATTCTCACACACCCTTTTTTGAACAGTCTACATGTACCAGGTCCTGTGGACACAGAGCTAGATGATGTTTGCTTAATCTCTATACTCAGGGAGTTCTCATTCTGGGACAGACAGTAAACATATAAGTAATACTGTACCATGATTTCTAAGAGTACTTTATGCCTCAAAATATTGACCCTTTTAATGCTAGTTTGACTGTTTATTACCTTAACTCTGGGTTGCTTTGGGGAATTTTAATATCAATTTAATATCAGTGTATTATCCAATAATTCCTTGCTGGAAGATTTTGAGATTTTATTGATTCGTCATAATGTATACCTACGGTTCATTTTCTATATGTCATAGTTTTTTTTTTATCAACCTTAAATTTGTATTTGTTCATTCATTGAGTTACTGCTTAATTTATTGGGGGCCCACAATGTGCCAGAGTGTATTTCAGATATTTTTATTTTATTTTTTTGTTGGTCGTGGGTCTTGAACCCTTGGCCTGGGTGCTGTCCTTCAGCTCTTCTGCTCAAGGCTACAGTTCTACCACTTGAGCCACAGCATCACTTCTGGTTTTCTGGTGGTTATTGGAGATAAGAGTCTCATGGATTTTGCTGCCCAGGCTGGCTTTGAACCTCAATCCTCAGATGTCAGCCTCCTGAGTAGCTAGGATTACAGGCATGAGCCACCAGTGCCCCGCCGTAACTTCTCATTTCTGTATTGCTTAATATGGAGCAGGGTGTTGAAGTTTGAAATTGAAGCCTTTGTTTGCCAAGCAGGTGCCCTACTACTTGAACCATGTCCTCAGCTCTATTTGCTTTTGTTATTTTTCAAATATGGTCTTACATTTATGCCTAGGCTTGCCTGTCCTAAGATCCTATTTATGCCTCTCTATAGCATGACAGGTACACACACGCCCACATACAAAACTTTCTTTGGTTGAGATGGAGTCTTTTGAACTTTTTGTCTGGGATGGCCTTGAATCTCAGCCTGCAGAGTAGCTAGGATTATAGGCTATTAACTCTAACTTTTTAAATTGTTTCCTGATTTATTCTGGAATTATCCTCTTCTGCTTAATCTTTTAGCTCACTAATATATTTATTCTAATATTTATCTAATCTGTAGTTCTTTATTTCAATATTACATCTTCGTATCTTGGTTTTATTATTCATTTATTTTTGTGCTGTGTGTTCTGTCTCAGACTTTCAAGTGATAGCGTGTGCTACCACTTAAAAGATCATTCTGGGGTGTATGGATGTGTCGTGGGGGATGTAAGGGAAGCAGGAGCAAAAATGAAAGCAGGAAGATTATTTTAAAAGTTTTTATAATCATCTATTCAAAAACTAATAGTGACTTGAGGTAGATTGATTATAGCAGTTAAGATGATAAGACATAGATTTTATTCACCCTGTGCTTTTCTCAATTTTTTGTTTAATTGATGGATGGGTGGGTGGATGGTGCTGTCTTTTAGTGAAATGGAGATGAATGAGTGAGGGTAGTAGAGAAATTTGACAATCAAGAATTCTCTGTTGTCTCTTTTGGTCTTTGATAAGCCTGTTTGAAGATGTGTAGTAGACAGTTGTTACATAAATCTGGAATTAGAGATAAGGTCTGGGATCTGAGATACAGATTTGGATATAAATAGTATATTAATGTTATTAAAGTGTTAAGAATTATACCTAAGTTAATGAGTTAGAATATAGAACAGTGCCTAATACCAGGTATTGTGAATATATAGAAGTCTGCAGACTATTCACCATAGCCAAGTTATAGGAACAACTCCAGTTCTAACAATTGGATCAACAAAATGTATAATTTGCCAAAATTTGCCTAGTATTTGGGGCCTGTTAATAACATTTCCTTAGGTGCCTTTGCATATTTGCATATTACATTATTACATCTTTATACACATATAACTAGGATAAATTCATAAGAGGACAAAGACCATTATTTTTTGATGACTTCTGCAAAATTGTACTTCCAAACTGTATGGTGTTCCTGAACTTTTGTCAACATGGCCTTAGTCTTTGTAGATTTTTGTTTGTTTTTGTTTTGTTGGCTGTAAAAAGAATTAAATTCAGAAGTGGCGCTGTGGCTCAAGCGGTAGAGCGCTTGCCTTGAGCTGAAGAGCACAGGGACAGCGCCTAAGTCAAGAGTTCAAGCACCACAACCTACCAAAAAAAAAAAAAAAAGAATTAAATTCAAGGTCTTGTGTTTACCTGTAGTTCTTTTTGCCTTTTTTTTTTTTCCCCCTATTTGCTTTTCAAATAGAGCCTTGTCTGGGTAGTCCTCTGACCAACATGATCTTACTTTGTGTCCTAGGATTAAAAGCATGTGCTACCACACTTAATTCTTTTTAATTATTCATTTTCATGTATGTTGCATGTGTTTTCATATGTCTTTTATTTTATATAAGATTGTTGCCTTGTGATTTCAAATTTTCACTTTATTATTTATTTAGATGTGTTTTGTGTTTTTTAAAAATTTTTAGATCATATTAGAAAGGATTTCTCCACTTAAAGGATGTTTTTCTAGTTCTACGGTGGCCTAATTTTTATTTCTGAATGAGATACCATTTTACTTTATTATTATTTTTTGGGGGGTCAGGTCGTGAGGCCTGAACTCTAGGCCTGGGCGCTGTCCCTCAGCTCTTCAGCTCAAGGCTAGCGCTCTACCACTTGAGCCACAGCACCACTTGAGGATTTTTTTCTTTTTGCTTATGTGGTGCTGAGGAATCGAACCTAGGGCCTCATGCATGCAAGGCAAGCGCTCTACCACTGAGCCACCTTCCCAGCCTAGAGATAACCATTTTAATTTGGCAGAATTTGCTCTAGAATTCATTTAGTGAGAAGTAATCTAGATATTTTTGAAAAGAAATATGAGTAGAAGAATTCAAGTCAGTATTAGAAAGATATACGGTCATTAGCCAGCTATGCCAGTAACACAAGATCAGAATTTGCTATCAACAAATATGCAATTATAATTGCTGATATCTGTGACAGTTAGATCACAAATACACAGTGAAACTAAAGTTACAAAAAGGCTCTATGAAGGGCTGGGAAGGTGGCTCAGTGGTAGAGTGATTGCCTTGCATGCTATGAGGCCCTGGGTTCGATTCCTCATCACCACTAAGCAGAAAAAGCCAGAAGTGGCACTGTGGCTCAAAGTGGTAGAGCACTTGAGCTGAAGAGTTGAGGGACAACACCCAGGCCCAGAGTTCAGGCCCCATGACTGACCACCCCCCAGTCCCCGCCAAAAAAAAGGGCTATGAAAAGATTGAAAGCCACCATAGAATTGAAAAAGGTCTTACTGAGAGCAAAGATAGGTGATTTTTTTTTCATATAGGAGATTAAGCACCAATTTAGAGCATCAGGACATGGAGCTATACCAGTGCCTATTCTGGGTCCTGACAATTAGACTGTGAGGTGGACTCAAATGGAGGAGAGGGTAGATTCTGAACTGAAGTAGAGTGGGGAGGGCCACAAGTTCTTAGGCTGGCTAGTTTTCTGGACAGAAGCCAGGGTACAGTATACTAGGTTGTCTGATAAAGGAGTTAGTGGTATAGACAACCCTTGTTTTACTAGGCTAGTAGTAGGTGCTGTTTTATGTGTTTAGGTGAGAGTTTCATCATTCCTTGGTTAGATGTGTTTGCTAAGCTCATGTGCCTAGTGTTTCTGATGATTTTTAGTATACCTATATGTCCATGTGACCCAGATTTATTTGATATGTTCACAGGTGGTTATTTTTTTGTTAACACAAAAAATTATCAGTCTATGCCTTATGACTGAGGGTTATTCTTCTAGATAAGTTATTTTTGGCCAGCATCTTAGCACATTACCCGCTTGTCTAGCCAGTTTGCCAGTCCTCTGTCTTAAGTACTTGCACTCAAAATAAGAGTAGCTCAGAGCAAACTGTCATTTTGTAGAAAAGCAAAGGAAATGTTTGTAAAGAAAATTATAGGCATCAAAATATATTTGTAGATGAGTGCCCTTTGCTCATACTTGTAATCCTAGTTATTTAGAAGGCTGAGATCTGAGGATCATGGTTCGAAGCCACAAGGGCAAGAAAGTGTGTGAGACTCTTAGCTCCAATTAACCACCAAAAAGCCAGAAGTGGAGCTGTGGCTCAAGTGTGGTAGAGTGCTGGCTTTGAACAAAAAAGCTCAGGAACAGAGCCTAGACCCTGAATTCAAGTCCCAGGACTGGCCCTATATATTTTTAACCAGAGCCTAGGCCAAAGCCCCACTCTGTGGATCTCAGTACCTCAGTTCCAGCCACTTACTTGCTCCAAAGAAATCAAGCAGAAGTAATGTGAAAAGGCAGGAAAGGATTTTAATCAATACAGACTTGTTAAGAAGATGAAATATATTGTCTCAGTTCATCTTTAGGGTACTGACATGAGCTTTAGGTTTAAGTAGATGAAGAAAGGTCAGGGGGAAAAGATAATTAAGCAGTCGGTTGATCATTATTTCACTTTTGCTTATGCAAGGTGACCTAAAGAAATCCTTATATTGTTTGACATGAGATTATGTTTCCTGTTTGAGGGTTGCTCTCATAGGGTGATTTAACTTCTAGACTGCCATTTCTAGAATTCAAAGTGATTGTAGGTTTAGGACAATGATTAGAGGTTTTTAGGTGCTCTTTGGAGGAATTTGGGACAGGACATTATAAAAACTAACAGTAAGATACTTAGGTTACATTTTGTACTTTGAGATAGGTTAGGTGTCACCAGTATGTACCTGCACTTGGATCTTGATCTGCCTATTTTAGGTTTCCCATTATAGCTGAGATAACTGTGTGAACCACTATACTCAACTTCTTTGCTTTGAGAAGAATCTTTCAGACTTTTTTGCTTGGGGCTGGCCTAGAACTGCAGTTCTCCCAATTTCAGCTTCCTTTGTAGTTCATAGTAATAGGCATGTACTACCTTATCCAGTTGTAAATTAAGAAGTGGCCTTGTGAACTTTATGTCCCAGTTCATCTTATGCGATAATCCTTCAGTTCTCAGCCTCCCAAATGTCTTAAGATTACATGTGAGCCACTGATACCTGGTTTGGTGTTAATTTTGATCATCTATCTGAGGTTTTCCCACAGTATACTCAATCTTCCCCACCTGTAGGTACTGCATTTGAAAGGAAGCCATTATGCTTTAGCTCAAACTTAAGAGTGGCAATTAAAGTTTACCCCTTTGGGAGCAGATCATCTATGTATATTTTCAGTGTTCTTCATGTAAGATTTATTCACTTCATTTATTCACTTGTTTATAACAGTGAATTCAAAGGTGATAATACTTACATTTTTCTGGCTTTACCCATTGAGATGTTTTTCAGTGCTTATGACATTTGCCATTGATGTGTTTATAATTTATGTGTACAGTAGATCCCTGGTATCTGTATTAGAAGACTATTGTTAAGGAACAGTTTCAAATGCTAAGGTTGCATAGTGTTCAGTACTGTATTGTGATTCAGTTTTCAAAAGTAAATTGTCGATTGTTTTTTTCCCATAATGTCACCCAATTTCTGCTAAACACATGCTACCTTTCAGCAAATTTAAAATATTCACCTGTGGTTCAAATTAAGCACATTAATATTTGTCTTGTTTTGGAGATACCATTTGCTTTTGGGTAGGCATTGTTTTGCAACAAAAAAAAAATGTGGAGGGACTTGCTCAACAGCTCACACAACCATTTAAACACAGGACTTACAGAGTGCTTCTCCACATGGTCTGAGTCAACATAATGTGTACCAGAGAATTTATTTTGTATGTATTTATGTATGTATACATATTTATATCATGCTTGATTAAAACTGCATGTAATAAGTCTGCTAATCAGGTAGACTTACCGTACTTTTTTTTTTTAGCACATCTTTCTAGTACAAGATTTCTTTTATATAAGATTCTGCATGCTCATTTGTTTCCTGCTAGTCCTAGTATCAACCATTTCTTCAAGGAACTCTTGTTCCTTTTAATTGAGAAAAGCGTTAGTAACAATTAATGGCTTGGAAGTAGCTTATTTCCCCACCCCAGTGGTTTATGTTTTGCAAGATTGGTCTGCAGAGAGTTGATGGTAGAAGTTGGTGAGCTTTTTAAAAGATGGAACTTAATGAGAAATGGTTGGGTAGGTATGAGTACAGTCCATTAAAAGGGATTGATGTAATTCTCTTGGGATGCAAATTCTCTATAAACTATAAAAGCAATCCCAACTCCTTAATGATTGTCTTCCACTTGATGTCTAGTATTGTATTGAATCTCCCTCTCACCCTCCTTCCCTTCCTTCGTCCATCCCTTTCTCATGTGCCATCACCATTTTGATGCCATCTGCCTTTATACTTTCACTAGTGCCTAGCAGATGCCAGAATCATACTATTGAATCTCTATAACTTTGTAGCTAGCTGGCCTTTTCTTCTTTGTAAGTACCAGCTATACATGTTTCATTATAGTAATAAAGCCAGCCTAATACAACTACAAAGATTGCCGTAGTAAGTAAGCCTCTATACTACTGGAATAGTGCTGCTTACAGACTCTCACATTCATGTTTTCAGCACTAATCTAGGACTTTGCCTTGTCTATTTGTAATCTTTGAATAATTCCCTCATACACCACTCATTTACTCAGCTGTTGATTTTTAGAATATACATGAATAATGGTTTGAGGACCGATAGATTGTTATCCCTAAGAATACTTTCTATATTTCTGAAATATACAGTTCACTACATTATATAATTCTTCTGTGGTTTTTAGTATATTCACAATGTTGTGAAACTGTCATTACTAATTCTACCACCTTTTCATCACTCAAAAGAAACTATAACTGGGTGCCAGTGGCTCATACCTGTAATCCTGGCTACTCAGGAGGCTGAGATCTGAGGATTGTGGTTCAAAGCCAGCCCAGACAGGAAAAGTCTGTGAGACTCATCTCCAATAAACTACAAGAAAACCGGAAGTGGTGCTGTGGCTCAAGTGGTAGAGCACTGGCCTTGAGCTGAAGAGCTGAGGGACAGTGCCCAGGCCCAGAGTTCAAGCCCCATGACTAAACAGAACAAACAAAAAAAGAATTTAGTGTTGTTGTTTGGTTAAATGTGTACTTGCAATTGATATGTATTAGTGAATTGTCCCTTTTATCATGTATAATATATAAAATGTTGTATATTCTGAGACCTATTTTGTCTCATACTAATATAGTCATTTTACCTTTCTTTTGGTTAGTGTATTATATGGATATCTGTTTTCATTCATTTATTTTAATGTACCTATATTATATCTGAAGTGAATTTCTTGCCTGTTCTTTTCCCTGCTTCTGGATTGTCTTTGGGTTGGTATGCTTGAGCCATTTGTGTTTCCTATAACTGAATATGTATGATTGTCTTAGGTCTATTATTTTATTATTTGTCCTATTTTCCCCTGTGTGTTTGAAAAATAACCTAAGAGAATTGCCTTTTATTAGTTTATTTGTACATTTAAAATTTCATTTAATTATCTAATACAATTTTAATTTCTTGTGGCATAGAAGTAACAGTTTTTGAATATAATTGTGATTTTTTTTTTCAGTATACTGGTACTAATCTTTTTCCAAATAAGATAACTAAGAATAATATTAGCTTCTCTAACATACAGCCTACTTAAAATTTTTTCCTCATAGTGTTCTCTCAGAAAATGTTCATAACACTTCATTTTAGGTTACTAATAACTTGGTTTTCTTCATCTGCAAATGTCACTTAGGTGATGCCTGTTACCATGTAGGTCAGATTTTCCTTTGAACCAGAATTTTTCTGTTTTTATGTAGCTTATAATTCTGTAAGCTTTACAGTTGATCTACTTGGAGAGTTGTGTAATGTTTAAATGATTATTTATGATAATATTTGAAACAATTGAATGGTCCCAAGGAAAGCTCTAACTCATCTGTAATGTTAAATTTTTTTTTTTTTGGTTGGTTGTGGGGCTTGAACTCTGGGCTTGGGCACTGTCCCTGCATTCTTCAGCTCAAGGCAATAATGTTAAATTTTAAAAGAAAAAAAGTTCCTTGTTGTCCTCAAGTTTGTTTTCTCATCCATAGAAAGAAAGCTTTGAACTGTTTGGACTGTGGCAGAGTTTTTATGTTTTATTTTTTGGA
Organism: Dipodomys spectabilis; assembly: GCF_019054845.1. NCBI lineage: Eukaryota > Metazoa > Chordata > Mammalia > Rodentia > Heteromyidae > Dipodomys > Dipodomys spectabilis. The sequence goes on from NW_024870760.1 coordinate 253,206, forward strand.
TTGCTTAGAATAAAACCCAAGTCCTCATGCAGTCTAAGCAAAGGCTCTTCTCTTAAAGCTATACACCAAAACAATGGGCAATTTTTTTCTGTTACATTATATTCTATTGTGGTACTATGCAGATAATTTAGTTGTTTGTGTAAGATGCAGTTTTTTCAATCAAAAATACCCATAGCACAATTTGAGGAGCATAGCAAATTTTAACTCTGTTGAAGTTGTGTAAGTTTTTTTTTTGTATGTGTGTATGTGTCGGTTGTGGGCTTGAACTTTGGGTTTGGACGCTGTCCCTGTGCTCTTCAGCTGAAAGCAAGCGCTCTACTGCTTAAGCCACAGCACCACTTCCAGTTTTCTGGTGGTTTATTGGAGATAAGAATCTCATGGACTTTTCTGCCCGGGTTGTCTTTGAACCAAGATTCTCAGATCTCAGCCTCTTGAGTAGCTAGGGTTATAGGCATGAGCCATCGACTCCTGGCTCAAAGTTTTAATAGTTCACATTAGAATGATAGGTTGTTTGGACATATGATACATATTTCCAGTAAATATAGCATGAAGAAATTAAAATTAAGCTTATGAGTCATTCTGCTTGTGATTGTGGTTCAAGTAGTGCTCCTCTTGTAGTGCTCCTCTTGGCTCAAAGCCTTCCTCTAGCCTAGTGCTGTGCAATAAAATTTTCCATGATAATAGAAATGTATATCTGCAGTCTATAGTGCAGTTGCTACTTTAATTTTATCTAATTTTTATTAATTGAACTTTAGCCACATGTAGCTAATGGATCAACAGAAATCAAATTGGTTCTATCCTTGTAGCTTCCTCTCTTACTTGTATAGTTCTGATAATTTCTTACCAGATCACTAAAGCATAAGCTTGTCTAAAAATAAGCTTCTGGGGCTGAGAATGTGGCTTAGTGGTAGAGTGCTTGCCTAGCATGCATGAAGCCCTGGGTTCAATTTCCCAGTACCACATAAACAGAAAAGGCCAGACGTGGTGCTGTGGCTTAAGTGATAGAGTGCTAGCCTTGAGCAAAAACAGCTCACAGAGCCCAGTGACAGAGCCCAGACCCTAAATTCAAGCCTCAGGACTAGCAATAAAATAAAATAAAAATAAGCTTCTTAGAGAGTCTTTAGTATATTAAGTTAAATTATAAAGTAAGAAATAAAAAACCAAACAAATTGGAAAGAAAATGATACATTAAGTGTTCATTGCAGGATGACATAAATATCAATGAATTGGTTGATAAAATTACTAAGTATCTTTAGGTGTTCATTGAGGGAAAGGAAACTGTTATGCAGACTTTATGTAGGAAGAGTTTGATAGGGGAAATCAGATGTAAAATTACTAACCAGACCTATTAAGTTCTTTTGAGTCATAAGAAAGGACTTCTAAGCCAGGCGCCAGTGACTCACACCTGTAATCCTAGCTACTCAGGAGGCTGAGATCTGAGGATCACGGTTCAAAGCCAGCCTGGGCAGGAAAGTCCCTGAGACTCTTATCTCCAGTAAACCACCAGAAAACCGGTGGTGGCGCTGTGGCTCAAGCAGTAGAGCGCTCGCCTTGAGCTGAAGAGCATAGGGACAGTGCCCAAGCCCAGAGTTCAAGCCCCACCACTGACCAAAAATAAATAAATAAATAACTTCTAGACCAAGACAGAATTATCAGTAGAACCTAAAATTTTGCCACAGCATCTACTGACATGATTTCTGAATGCCCAGAAAGCTACAAGTTTAAAGAAGGTGGCTGGTTTAAAGAAGGTGGATTTGAACAAGAGAACTTTAATTAGAAGCTCAAATTGTTTAGTGAAAACTTGGTTTAGGTTAAGATAGCCCCTTTCTGAGAAAATAGTCTTACAGAAATATTGAGAAAGCAGAATTGAACTAATTTTGGCACATAGATATTTAAGTGGGTTCTATTGTGAATATTTTCTAATAATACTTGTGTATCCATTCTTTACAGATTCAGAATGAGAAGACTGATACAAGAAGAAACTAGTTAAACAAGTATAAAATGCCCAAGTCTGGGTTCACAAAACAAGTTCAGAGTGAAAATTCTGACAGTGACAGCAATATGGTAGAAAAACCATATGGAAGAAAGGTATATGATTATAACTCAAGATTTGTTTTACATTTTTATACTGGGAATAATTCACTCATCATGTGAAAAGCAACATGGATGTCAAATGTGTTCATCAGCTTTCCATGACCATAACAAACACCTGAGATAACTTCAAAAGAGGAAGGTTTATTCTGGCTTATAATTTTGGAAGTTACAACTCATGGTTACTTAGGCCTATTGCTTTTGGATCTGTGATGAAAACAGCATAATGTGGTAAGGAGCACTTGGTAGAGCTAACACAGTCACCTCCCATACTAGGGTTGAACACCAGGCCTCGCACTCTAATTTGAATTATTTTGCTCACATTTTCTACCACTTTAACCATACTTCTACTTCTGGCTTTTTGCTGGTTATTTGGAGATAAAAGTTTCATGGATTAGTCTTCCTGGGCTAACTTTGTACAACAATTCTCAGATCTCAGCTGCCTGAGTAGCTTGGATTATAGATATGAACCACCAAGCCACCAGCTCCTGATATCCCTTTTAAGGACACCACTGTGACCCATAAAGATCTCTCAGGAGGCTTTACCAAATGAATGTTTTACTACATCATAATATCACTAAGGTTGGAACCAAGGGTTTGACACATGGTCCTTTAAAGGCATTCCAGATCAAAATTGATAAATAGTACCAGGTTAATCCAAAACATTAAAGACCATGCAACCATGATTGAGTTGATTTCATTTTAGACATTCAAAGAAGGTTCAACATATGTAGTTCAACAAATGTTACATAAAACAAAAACAGAATTAAAGACAAAACTTCTTAATTGCTATAGAAAAGGCCTTTTCAAAATTGAACTTTTTGTTGTTGTTGTTGTTCCGTCATGGGGGTTGAACTCTGGGCCTAGGTGCTGTTGCTTAGCTCTTCAGCTCAGGGCAATCACTCTACCATTTGTGCCACAGTACCACTTCTGGTTTTCTGGTGGTTTATTGGAGATAAGAGTCTCCTGGACTTTCTTGCCCTGGCTGACTTTAAACCATGATCCTCAGATCTCACTCCTGTTACAGGCGTGAGCCACCGCTTCCTGGCTCAAATTGAACATCTTTATGATAAAAATTCTATAAAGAAATTAAGAATACAAGGAAAATTCCTCAACATAATAAAGGCTATATATAATAAATCTACAGCCAACATACTGAGGAAAACAAATTATTTTCTCTAAAGTCAAGAATGAGACAAGATGTCCAATCTTTATCACTAATTCAATTAAAGTACTGGAATTTCTTCCCAGAGCAATAAAACAGGAAAAAGAAATAAAATATTTCAACAGGGAAGAAAGAAGCCAAATTACCATTATTTTCAGATGATGCAATTCTGTATTAACCTAGACCCTAAAAATTCTACCAAAAATTTCAAGATTTGATAAATACTTTTGGCAATATAGCAGGTTATTAAATCAATATAAGAAGATCAACTTTTGCCCCAGCAGTGAACAGGTAGAAAAAGAAACTAGAAAAACAGTTCCATTCACACTAACCTTAAAAAAACAAACAAACAAACAAAGACCTCTACAATGAAAACTATGAAACACTGATGGAAAGACTGGAAGAAAGCACCAGAAAAGACCTCCCATGTTTCTAGTTTGGCAGAATCGATAATTAAGAAAATGACTTAACCACCAAAAGTAGTGCACATATTCAACGAAATCTCCATCAAAATGGAAATAGAAAAATCAACCCTAAAATTCATATGGAAGTATAAAAGTTCTCAAATAGCAGAAATTCTAGACCAAAAATACTGGAGGTATTACAGTAGTGGAAGGATAAGAGAGTGTGAATGAACATAGGGTGAATGAGGATGAATTTGAAGTACTTTGTGTATAGGAAAATAGAACCGAAGAAATAATGAGGGGAAGTGGCAGGAAGGAGAATAGATGGAAGGAGTTTTAGAATATATACATGTATGAAAATGTCACATTGAAATGCCCCCTTGTACAATAACATATGCTTGCAGGTATCTTTTATGCTCTGAGATGAACCTAATTACTTAACAGCACAATTAAGAAATGTTTACTTATTGATGATTAGAACAAAGAAATTATGAGAGAGAAATGGCACATTATACTTTATGTAATGCTTAGCACCATTGTAGATACTAAGGAAACATTAACAGGTTTTTTATTTGTCATCACCAGTGGTCAATGATACTTTCTACATCAGTCCTTCTCTATTTCTGTTTTTAGTAACTGAGAACCTTTGTTAGGACTCTTGCTATTGTCTCCTAACTTACCTCACTGTTACTAGTCTGATTGGTTTTTATACATTATCTTTGATTTTATTTCTTTTTTACTTTTTACATTGTAAGTCTTTTTTTTCTATTTTGTTGAAAATAGATTTTTGAAGCCATCATCACAATTCAGTCTTAGAATCCTTTTTCATTGTGAAAGATCCTTGTTAACTAATTGTAGTTAGTTCCCATTCCTGTCCCAACTGCAGGCAACTTTGAATCTTCTTTCAAAACCTAAGAAGTATAAATTTTCAAACTGAATTACTTTCAAAATTGTTTTCGCTATTTAAAGTTTTTTGCATTTCCAAATAAATTTTAACATCATCTAGTCAGTTCTTGTAAAAATAGCCTGCTGGCTTTTTTTTTTTTCTTTTTTCTTTTTTGTCGGTTTTGGGCTTGAACTCTGGGCCTGGGCGCTGAACCGTGAGCTCTTCAAGTCAAGGTGAGCATTCTACCACTTGAGCTACAGAGCCACTTCTGGTTTTCTGGTGATTAATTGGAGATGAGAGTCTACAAACTTTTCTGCCCAGGCTACTTTGAACCCTAATCCTCAGATCTCAGCCTCCTGAGTAGCTAAGATTACGGGTGTGAATCACTGGCACCCAGCTTCTGCTGGCATTTTGATAGGAAATTTACTGAATCTTTACATCAAATCACTTTGTGTAGAATACTTACATTTTAGCAATACTGTCTTTCAATACATAAACATGGAGTATTGTTCAGTGAATGCAGATATTTTTTATTGTTCATCAGTATTGCAAATTTATAATTTTTCAGCATGTAGATACACTTCTTTTGTTAAATTATATTTTGTTCAGTTCTATTTGGGCAATTTCAGCTTTTACATAGTGATCCTGTATCTTGTAGCTATACTCTTTTATTTGTTCTGAAATTTGTGATTTCTTAGGATTTTCTACGTATGGGATCATGTTGTCTGTGAATAAAGAGAATTTTTTTTCTAATCTACATTTTTCTTTTTTTACCTTTCAGTTCTGTCTGCTACTAATCTTTGTTTGTTATTTTGCTCTTTATTCTTATATAGTTTCTTTTCCCTTTTTTTTTTTTTTTTTGTGGGTGAAGGGGCTTGAACTCTGGGGTTGGGCACTGTCCCTGCGCTACTCAGCTCAAGGTGAGTGCTCTACCACTTTCGGTTCTCTAGTGGTTTATTGGAGATAAGAGTCTCATGGACTTTCCTGCCCAGACTGGCTTTGAACCATGATCCTCAGATCTCAGTCCCCTGAGAAACTAGGGTTACAGGTATAAGCCACCAGCGCCTGGCCTTATAGTTTCTTTTGTGCTGTGTTCTTTGGTTTTAAATAATTTTCAGTATGCCATTTTGTCTGAATTTTAAAATCTTAGATGAGCTAGACATTATGAAGACTTACAATATATGGGTTAAATTTTGGTTTGATTTCAGTAAAATGTAGCGACTTTATTCTAATTCAGTTCCATTTCTTCACCTTTGTTTTATTTCTATAATGTAGATTACATGTATATATTATTTTTTTCAGTCTACTGTAATTAACCCAATTACAGAAAATTATAATTGTTATTCCATTCAATCTTGTCTTATAAAAAATATGAAAAAATCAGAAATTTGTATTGCCATATTTCTTTGCAGATATTCACAGTTAACAATTTGGTTACTCTGAAATTTTTTCCTGTGATTTGCATTACTGTCTGTGATTTGCATTCCTTATAGACTTAGAATTTTCCTTGGAATTTATTGTAAGGTATGCTTGCAGCCATTAAACTTCTCAGTCATCTTTGATCAACACTGGAATTTCTGTTAAAGTTCTTTTTATCTACATTATAGAATTCACAGAACAAATTTAAAGTAGTTTTGAATATATCTACTGAGTTGTGTTGTAATAGCCACAGTTGATACTAGAACATTTTTATGATGATATATACACTTAAAAAGATGAGGGCTGGGAAGGTGGCTCAGTGGTAGAGTACTTGCCTCACATGTATGAGGCCCTGGGTTCGATTCCTCAGCACCACATAAGCAAAAAAAAAAACCGGAAGTGGCGCTGTGGCCCAAGTGGTAGAGCACTAGCCTTGAGCTGAGGAGCTGAGGGACAGTGCCCAGGCCCAGAGTTCAGGCCCCACGACCAGACCACCCCTCCCAAAATGAAAAAACATAAATGCTTTGTAATGTTAAATTGTGTGTATACTTTCAAACTTTACAACTCCTGAAATTGTCTTAGGGACTATAACTTGAAAACTGTTTTACCATTGTAATAATGACAGTATGTAAGGGGTGGGGAAATGAAAGGAATGATCACTTGTGCTTAGGGAGTAGTGGGGTAACCTTATAGTAGAAACAAGTGTTTAACCAGTGGGTCTGGGCAAAAGAAGTAGCATATGAAATACACATGAATCTGTTACAGTAGGACATAGTAAATTGTGATGTAGCCTGTGAATACAAAATGAATCTGGCTGGGCACTGTTAGTTGACACTTGTAATCCTCGCTACTCAGGAGGCTGAGACCTAAGGATTGCAGTTCAAAGCCAGCCTGGGCAGGAAAGTCCTTGAGTCTCTTATCTCTACTTAACCACCAAGAATCTGGAAATGGAGTTGTGGATCAAGTGGTAGAGCACTAGCTCTGAGAAATAATGCACAGGGACAATGCCTAGCATTGAATTCAAATCCCAGAACCAGCACAAAAATAAATAAAACAGGCCAGTTCATTATAGCTTTGTGTGGCCTATTGAGATTCTTGAATTTATTCTGTAGTCAGTGAATATAATGCTGTTTGTATTATCTGTCTGTTTTTTCTGTTTGAAATCTTCCTTAGTTGAAAGCACTTCTTAGTTAATATTGATATAGTTTCATTCATATTTTATTAGAGTAAAGACAAGATTGGATCATACAGCAAAACTCCAAAACTTGACCGAAATGATGTGGGCAAGGAGATGAAAGAGAAATCATCCATGAAACGTAAACTTCCTTTTACCATTAGTCCATCAAGAAATGAAGAACGAGATTCAGACACAGGTAGAAAAAAATTATCATTTTCTGGTAAAATCTAGTGACTTTTTACTGTGAATTTTTTCTTTCGTACACACCATTCCACTTAACAATTCATAGGAAAATATGTGTATTTCAGTATTTCAGATTTTTTAAGAGAAAAAGTTTATTCAACCACAAATATGTGGTTTCTGACCAAAATTTTGTTTTTCAAAATTTTGTTAATATTCATTTCAAATCTTTCACTCACTTTCATGGCATAGCTCAAGTAGTAGAACAATTGTCTAGCAAGTGTAATACCCTGAGTTCAAATCACAGTATAGCCATCTGTGCACACAAAAAAATCTTGCTATTTTTGGAACTTTTTGGGGAGTATTCCAGTGTTGAAAATTTCTTCACTAATCATAACAATTTGGTAGATTTAGAAAAGGTTACTGAGTTTTTATGGACTTTTTGAACACCAGAGAATAACTTCATAAATGAATTAGAATTATGTGCCACCAAATAAAACTAAATGAGTCAACAACTCAAATACTATTTCATGGTACTTTTATTTCTCAAAACTTACCTACCAGTACCACCAAAAAATAAAACAAGGACAGAGAGAGAGAAAGAGAGAGAAGCCGGAAAATAATGAAAAACAATATTGTGTTTTGTTTAAGTTATACTATCTTTCAGAAATCAATAAACATTTGTTTTAATTTTTCCTGATGGATAACTTCTTACTAGTATTCTGAGCCATTAAGTCATTTAGCAGAGAAGATGATTACAGTAATGTACTGAATTATGACATTTAAGTCAATGTCATACATGCAATGATGATCCGAAGAGACTGTCATATAGCTATATTATATCCATCTTAGTTTGTGTATGCGCACTCCAGGTGATGGCACAAAAATGGAATTAGCCATTGGTTCAGATCATATCTTCATTGTTAAGTGATGTATAATTGAATGTGCCTTTGGATACCTATTTAAGATCTAACCCTTCTCATCCTTTTTCTTTGGAAGTCTCTTTGCTGCTCACTTCTTAATGACCAGATTTTATTTCCCAATAACAATGATATATCTAATAGTTGTACCACAAAAAAGTATTTTGATAATTCAAATCTTGGTAACATTTTTCTGGGGATAAAGTTTCAAAATAATTAGCTAGCTGTGAAAGTCTTTGTTGTTAGATCAGGTGGATTATTTATTTCTCTGATTTACAGTAAAATTAAGGAGGAAGCTTCTAGGGACTGAATGTTCTTCTAAGTAATTGCATTGTGTACTCTTTTCCCTGATAGTTTTCCTATTATTTCCATTTAGTGGGATGTTGCCACTTTCTTTAAGAACATTAGTTTCTACTTCTTTAAATATATTTTTATTTAAGTTGTTGTACAAAGGAGTTGTTATACAACAAAGCTGCTTATGAATACATCTTGCATCTTGATCAGTGTAACCCTTTCAACAGTCTTACACATCCCTCCCAACCCACCTCTTCCCTTTTTTTCCCCATTTTTAAAAATAGTTACCTTCAGTTGTACAAAGGGGTTGCCATTTAACATACAGTTTATACAGACAATATATCTTGGTCAGTGTCACTCCTTTCAACATTCTTACCCATCCCTCCCCTACCCACATCTTCTCTCTCTCTTAATTTTGTAGTATATACATTGAATTATTGTCTGAATTTTCTCCCTTTTCATTTGTCTACTGCTTTCCCCTCTTTTGAGTACCTGCTTCCTGGTGTTTTATTTTGCTCAGCTTTGCTCTTGGCTTTCGGAGGATTTTAAGAACATTTTATTTAAAATTTATTACTTTAAAAAAAACTCAGCATGCCTCTACCAAATCAAATTTTGATGGACTGAAAATTCATTATTGGGGTTGGAGGCGTGGGCTCAGTTAGTAGAGCACTAGTCAGTAAGTGAAAGCATCAGTTACTAAGTTCAAGTCCCAGTCTCTACAAAAACAATAAAACTTACTCTTGGTAGGCTAACTTGTAAATATTAGTAAATTAAAATTTTCCCTAGTCTAAACAAACTTATTTACAATTTAACTGTTTTCAACTTTCCATATGAAAGATAATTGTAGCATCAGACTGTATATTTGACATTAATCCTTTTTATAATAGTCTGTACTATATTTAAAATTGTTAGCTGAAATTGCAATGATAAAGATATAGGGGGAATATTTATAAATACATATGATAATAGTATTTAAAAATTAAATTGTGAAAAAAGTGGAATAATAAAATGATCAAAAGACTTGGATCAAGAATTCAGAACAATAGACTTCTACTTGGCAAAGAACTATATGAAAAACTTACCAATAGGAATTAACAAGGCTGGACATTGGAGGCTCCTAGCTATTCAGGAGGCTATGGTCTGAGGATTGTAGCCAGCTTGAGCAGGAAAATCTGTGTTTATCTCCAATTTACTATGAAAAAGCTGGAGATGGAACTGTGGTGCAAGTGGTATAGAGGTAGCCCTGAACAAAAATGTTTAGGGACAGTGCTCAGGCCTTCAAGGCCCAGAACTTGTGTGTGTGGTGTGTGCGTGTGTATGCGTGTGCATGCGCGCGTGTGTGTGCACATGTGTGCACGCACACGCACATGCATACACACGCACACACATAGGTGCCCTAAATTTGAGTCAAAAGACAAACACACAGTACACATACAGAATAGTAATCAACAAAATATACTCTGTATTAATTAGTAGACTTATTGACCTAAAACGTGAAATGGAAGTAAGATATGTCTGTAGTTGGTCTAAATTGTAGAACTACCTGGTTAGAATTAAATATGACAACATATATCTCAAACTAAGTTTCTTGCTCAACAAATTGTTTTGGTATTTTTTATAATTATTGATGACAACAAAAATGTATCTTTTAAGAATGTTTATCTCACTAGGCACCATGGTTCATGCCTATGGTTCATCTCAGGAGGAGGCAGAAATTAGGAAGTGGTTCTAGGCCAGTCAAGGGAAAAAGTAATGGAATCCCCATCTTAACAAACAAGCTGGGTATGATGGTACACATCTGCAATCCTAGACCTGTAGAAGTTGTGGATAGTTAGATTGTGATCTGAGACTGGCTCCAGAAAAAAAGTCCTACCTAAAAAAAAAAACAAACTGAAGGCAAAAGGGCTAGGCATGTAGCTCAAATGGTAGCATCTGCCCAGCAAGCATGAGGCCTTAAATTCATATCCCAGTACCACCAAATAAAAAGCTTTTTTTCCTCTCAGCTTTGTTTATAATGACAACAAGACCACAAAACCAGTCTTATCACATAAAACCAAGGAATTGCTAAGTTACAGTAAATCAAATGAGGGAAAAAAATGTTTAAGCTCTTAAAAATAATGCTGTAGTGCCAAGTGTCAGTAGCTGATGCCTGAATTTCCAGATGCTCCAAGGCTAAAAACAGGAATGCAGTTCAAAGCCAGCCTGGGCAGGAAAAATCAGTGAGAGTCTTCACTTTTGACCACCAGAAAGCTGGAAGTGGAGCTGTGACGCAAGTGGTAGAATGCCAGCCTTGAGCAGAAAAGCTCAAAGACGTGATAGGCCCTGAGTTCAAGCCCCATGACCAGCAGAAAAAGAAGATCAAGCTGTAGGACAGTTTATGATATGGAAAGATGCTTATGATACTGGATGTGAGAAAGCAGGACATGAAAATGCATTGTACACATAAACTGACATGTCAAATTGAAACCTCTTTTGTACAACTAAAGATAATAATAAGACATATAAGATGGGTGTATTTTGGGTCCATAAGAAAATCAATTTTATAAGTCTTGATATTGCAAGAAGGACCAGAGAATAGGAAATAAGAATATTGTAATCATGCTATTTAGCTCCTCCTCTTTGAGTAAGACATTAGGTTGACACTGTCTAAACTGAAAGTTTTAAGACTTGATTTCTTTTTCATTAAAAAGATGGATTTACTTTGGCTCTATTATGATTTGAACTCTGGACCTCATATTGGCTGGACAAACACTCTTATCATTGAGTCATGCCTCAACGCTTGATTTTTGTTCTTATATTTATTTCTAAGATAGATCTGCTTCCTGTCTAGGTGTTCATGTGGGCAGAATCTACTATGTTAGGCTTCCCAACATTCCAAATGAAAGTTTGGTTGGTTTGGTATGGTTTGATTTCTATTCAGGTGGGCCTTGAACTACAGTTACAACAGTCTCAGGCCAAAGTAGCAGCTAGGGTTACAGGTATGAGTACCACCCTTACTCAGCTAACTTTTTGATGTTTTTAATGTTGCTTTATTTTAAATTCAACACTTACAGGTGAACATAACATGTAATGTTCATAACATAACATGTTCATAGCATGTTATGTTCATCTGTAAGTGTTATGTTCATAACATGTCAACAATTTAAAAATTTTGACCTGTAATGAGTAAAAAAATATTCAGTGAAGCCAGGCATCGGTGGATTAAGCCTGTAATCCTAACTACTCAGGAGACTGAGATCTGAGAATTGCTGTTCAGAACCAGCCCAGGCAGGAAAGTTTGTCAAACTTTTATCTCAATAATCACCAAAAAGCCAGAAATGGAGCCATTGCTCAAATGGAAGAGTGCTAGCCTTGAGCAAAGTAGCTAAAAGACAGTATCCAGGCCCTGAGTTCAACCTGCCCATGCTCCCCTTCACCCAAATTCAATAACATGTTCATTTTTTCATACTAAGTCTTCGAAATCTAGTATTCTGTACTTATACCATCTCTCAATTCAAACTGGCAATTCTAAATGTTTGGTAACCACAGTACTGAACCTGATAGCACAGATCTGTTAGCTTTAACTGAATGAGGTACAAGCCACTTCTTATTTTTTTTTCTTTTTTGTGACTATACTGAGTCTTAAACTCTGGGCTGAGACCTTGTCCTTTAGCTTTTCTACTTAAAGCTGGCACTCTACTACTTGAGCACAACTCCCTTTTCAGTTTTTTTTTCTTTTTTTTTTTTTGCTGGTTAATTGGAGATAAGAGTTTCACAGACTTTTCTCCCCAGGCTGCCTTCAAACTATATAGTCCTTTCAGATCTCAGCCTCCATAGTAGCTAGCATAACAGGCATGAGAGCCACTAGTGCCCAACTTAAATTTTCTTTATATTTACTTGTTCATATTATAGGATAAATACTGTCTTACAGAGAATAGACATTCTCTACTTTTTTGTTTTTGTTTTGGGTCGGTGGTGGGGCTTTGTACTCTGGGCCTGGGTGCTGCCCTTGAGCTCTTCAGCTCAATGCCTGTGCCTGTGCTCTACCACTTGAGCTACAGTGTCTCGTCTACTATTCTAGTGGTTAATTGGAGTCTCAGACTTTCCTGCCTGGACTGGCTTTGAACCATGATCCTCAGCTCTTAGCTTCCTGAGTAGCTAGGATTACAGGTATGAGCCACCAGCGCCTGACTCTCTTTTTATGTTAGGTAAAACTAATCCCAAAGTTTTTTTTAATAGTATATATCAATTTGTTTCTTCCTGTCTTTCTGCTATTGTTTTGCCTGTTTTGAGAATGGTAGTCATCAGATACTTACACTTTATGTCTAGACATTATTCAAGAAGGCCCACTGGTTCTCCAAATGAGCAATAATGGCATCGTTCAATGAGGAACCTTTCATTTTCATTCTATGACAGCTTATATGTCTTAACCTTTCTAAAATTCCAGTTAGTACTTAATATTTACAAAAAGATATCTGGTTGGCTAGACATATTTGAACATAATTTGAAGTCACACCAGTAGATACTTACAACTCTTTCATAGTAGTGTTCATAATGAATTTTTTTTATTTCATTCCAGGATCTATCCCACATTCTGTCCTTTGAGAGAATTCTTGTTCTATGGAATATTAAGTACTCATTATACCCAATATACACAGCAATGTATCATTGAACCTAGCAACTACTCCTTAGCTAGATATTGTACTTGTCTTTTCTCTTATTTTTAGCTTTTAATTTTTACTTTCAAACTTTTCTAGAATCCCACAGTTATTATAGTTGTAATAGAAGTAAATAATATCAGTGATTTTAAATTCTGACCAATATTGGTTCCTGTATGGTCCTGCAAACAAGCCTTCACTAAATTGAGTTCATATCAGTCCCAATTTTCTCATCTATATAAGTGCCAATTTATTTATTATATATGTCTGCTTCAGAGAATTATAATCCTTAAATAATACAATGTGCAAACTCACTTTGTGGTACATTATTTAACTATGAGGAAGTGGATTAACACTGGCTTAAATACTTAGGATAATTTTAAAATATTGCAATGAGAAGGACAAGCAAAGTAGTTCAGAATTGATAGAGATTTGAGATTACATTATTTGAAATTAGATTATTTGAGATGAGATTATTTTCTATCTTGCTGCTCTGCCTCCCTTAGCTCATACAGAGACTTGGTTTTTTTCTTGTTAGTGGTGAGGCTTGAACGCCAGGCCTGGGGCAATGTCCCTGAGCTCTTCAGCTCTTCCACTTGAGCCACAGCACCACTTCCAGTTTTCTGGCAGTTTATTGGAGATAACAGTCTCACAGACTTTCTTGCCCTGGCTGGCTTTGACCTTCAATCCTCAGATCTCAGCCTCCTGAGTAGCTAGGATTATAGGAATGAGCCACCGGCGCCCAGCAAGTATTTTTCTTACAGTCACAAAAATTGCTGCTGCTACTTAGCAGAAAGTAGTAGAGGGAGACCAACAACAAAAGAGTATTCCTCCTAGAAACTTCTCCTTACGTTTCAGTGGTTAAATTATTTTACATGTAAAGGAGTCTAAAAAGTCAAATACTTTAACAAGCTATATTGCCCCTTCAGTCATAATTGAGATATTACTGGTGAGAAGAGAAGATTGCATATTGTTATATAAAGTATAATCAGTAATTTGTAATAGTTTTCATCATCTTTAATAGTTAAGTTTCTCAAAGAAACACATGAGAAAATGTTCATCATCCCTGGCTGTAAAGGAAATGCAAATAAAAACAATACTGAAATACCACCTTACCCCAGTCAGAATAGCGTACATCCTAAATTCAGCCAATGACTATTACTGGTGGGAATGTACACTAATACAACCAGTTTGGAAAGCTGTCTAGAGGTATCTCAGAAAGCTAAATATAGACCTCCCCTATGACCCAGCCATTCCACTCCTAGGCATCCAACCTGAGCAACTGGAACCAGGATACAAGGACACATGCACCTCCATGTTCATTGCAGTATTGTTCACAATAGCCAAGATACGGAAACAACCCAGATGCCCCACTACAGATGAGTGGATCCAAAAATTATGGGACCTATATACAATGGAATATTATGCAGCCATTAGAAAGGACAAAATAATGGCATTTTGCAGGGAAATGAATGGAATTAGAGCAAGTCATTTTGAGCAAGGTAAGCCAAGAGTGAAGAAACAAATGGTACATGGTCTCCCTGATACGTAGATGCTAAAACCAAAATGCAAGGAGATATGACAAAGTAAACAGGACTTGAAAAACAAAGGACTTCCACTCATTTTGTTGTGTCATTGCTAAATGACTCCATGTTCTTGACCACATATAGTGTATATATATGCATGCATCTGAGGGAAGCTAGGAGAACACAGAATCAGAGGGAAACGGGAAAACATACAACAGAGGGGCCCATCAGCTGCACTGGACATAGATGAAATTGAACTAAGCAACTCAAAGGCAGCGATGGGAAGGAGGGAATGAGAGGGAAAAAGGGAACAACCTTTACACTAACCAAAAGGAAAGAAATATAAATATTACCTGATGTAGAAGAAATAGTTGTATCATCAAAGCTCATAGAATTCACAAACTTTATAGACCATGATAATGACAATTTGCCATGTGAACGTTAAAATGTGTTTGTGATTTTAACTTAGTATCACTATTCCACAATACTGTGAAATATGTGAAATTTATATAATCACCTAATCTCAATAAAAATTAAAAAAATAAGTTTCTAACAAAGTCAACTTTATTCCCTTACTATCTGTCATAAAATCATATTTATTTCCTAGTAACATGACATCAGAAAAGTCATAATTCCTTAATACACATGTGTTGAACAGTGTCTTAGCTTCCAAATTAAATGTGCAATTGTTATTATGAATAATTAGAGCATCTTTGCAGACTTTGCTTTTGTCACACATTGAATTCTTTTTTTTTTGGGTCCGGTCGTGGGGCCTGAACTCCTCCGGGCCTGGGTGCTGTCCCTCAGCTCTTCAGCTCAAGGCTAACGCTCTACCACTTGAGTCACAGCGCCTCTTCCGGCTTTTTTCTTTTTGCTTATGTGGTGCTGAGGAATTGAACCCAGGGCCTCAGGCATGCAAGGCAAACACTCTACCACTGAGCCACCTTCCCAGCCCCTCACATTGAATTCTTTAAAGAGTGCATGACTTTGTGATTATTGTTTACTTACAAAGCCAGCAATTTGCGTGTTCTTTAATTTCAAATAACATTTGGGGTACATTTTTGAGAGGTGTTGATAGATCTATGGAGATAAATATGTCCAACTGAATGATAAAAGTACTACTTATTTAAGTGACTAGAAAGATAAAAGTATCCTTGACATTTCTTTTTAAATTATCTTCTCAGTAAGCATTTTTTACTTGCTTACTGTGGTGTTTTGTCATTTTTAGGTAATGTGGTATGAGAAAATTCAAAGAGGCACAGTATGATCTGTTTCCAATGGTATTTGTAAAGCATCTTGAAATTTCAAATTAAATCTTTCTACTGAGCCTTAGAAATCTGCTTTTACTGAGATTTTAAGATGCCATTAAAGATTTGCCTTAATTAATGTGACTCAAAAAATTTGGAGAGAACTTTTTTTTGGCAGTACTGGATAGGGATTGTACTTAGGACCCTCATGTTTGCTAGGCAGGAGTTCTACCACTTGAGCTGCTTCCCTATCCCCTTTTTCTATAAGTTATTTTCAAGATACAGGCTTTATGCCTGGGCTATGGTCCTCCTTCTCTGTTTCATTATGTAGCTGGATATACCAGTGTTTTATTACTTTACTCAGCACGCAGCTATTGATTGAGATAGTTTCTTGGAACTTATTTTTGCTTAGGCTAGCCTCTAACCATGACCTACTAATCTTTGCTTCCCATATAGTTAGGGCTTAGAGGTTTGAGCTACTGTGCCCAAATGAAAAGAACATTTTCAAAGAGAACTCTGTTCAGTAGGAGATAATGCAGTTCTTTGCTTATTAAAAATACTCACTTCTGGTGCTTTTCATGGAAATAACTTATTACTGGTTGACTTCTGTTTCTCCCAGGTATATTATTATAGAAGTTTCAAACATTAAGTGTAGATATTTTTCTTATTATTTTACAGCCTAAATAAAGCATTAAAAGATTGAAGTACTAGCATGTGTTAACCTTATTATAAAGTGTGTAGATAGATAGACAGACAGACAGACAGACAAGAATTGTTCTGCTTAACCCTACATCAGACTCATTAATAACAGTTGTCTCATATAGGCTCATCTTAATATAGTAGGAAATAGTTAATGGACAAAATATGGAAGCTTTAATTTTTGAACTCCTAAATTAGATAGAATACCTACTCATGTGCCCCTAATATAAATACACTTACTTCAGTAAAGTCAAAGGATGTATGTGGAGTCAGTGTGGATTGGATATTTCCAGAGGAAGTTTTGGATAAGGTCAAATTTTATAATTAAAAGTCCATTTCATTCACTGAACTTTAATCTGTTCACTAATATGGTCTGCTTCAAATGAACTATTTAATACCATTTGATATGTATAGTTTATAAAAGGATTTGTCATCTAGCATGATATTGTAGTTCACATCTTTGGAATACTTTGGGCACTCACAAAACAAAAAATGTGATTCAGGGTTTTCAAGCTTTTAGTTTATTACCACTTTTATCTTGTAATCTATAGAAACCATTTAAATTTTTTGCTTATCTTTTCATGAAATATTTTCATGTATATATTTTTTCTTGGAATTCTTATACTTGCAAGCTTTAATGTATTCAGTTTTAAATGTGTTAATTGAAAGTTGTATTATCTAATTAGCCTATTAGCTAATCCATTTACTTCCTTTAGAATTAGTCACCAAGTTATTAATGATCCCCATTTTGGTTGAGTAAATCTTCTTTCTCATTATCAAAATTATAAGGTTATCTTTACTTTTTTTCTGTCAGTCTCGGGGCTTGAACTCTGGGCTTGGGCGCTGTCCCTGCGCTCTTCAGCTCAAGGCGAGCACTTTACCTCTTGAGCCACAGCACCACTTCCGGTTTTCTGGTGATTTATTGGAGATAAGAGTCTCACAGAGTTTCCTGCCCAGGCTGGCTTTGAACCATGATCCTCAGATCTCAGCCTCCTAAGTAGCTAGGATTACAGGCCTGAACCACTGGTGCCCAGCTTACCTTTACATTTTTTAGATACTTTGGGGATTACTTGTTCTCTATTTTTTTTTTCTTTTTTCTCAACACTTGATTGTACTTAACTGATACCATGAATAATGTCTATAATGATTCTGGGAAGAGAATTATATGTCAGTTGAGACTCTAAAGATCAGAGTAACTATTGTGACTGAAAATGGCATGTTATAGAAAAGTGAAAATATCTCTCTACAGTCTTAATTTCCATCATACATTGTTAGGCAGTATTCTGTAGTCTCAATGGAAGAACTTTGTTTAATTTAGGCTGTTTTCCCCTCAGATGTCTTTAGTGTAATGATCACTATAGTAATTCATACTATTTGAAGTATATACAGTTTATAGAAAGATCAGTTGTTTAGGATGATACTGCATTTCTTTTGTCTTTTGAATACTTTGGACACTTACGGAACAGAAAGTGTGGCCTTTTAAAAACAAATTCCAAACATAAAACTGGTATTACTGCATATTTGACAATTAACCAGATATTGGGAAAAAGATGTAACATCAAAACAGAGACTGCATGTTTTAATAAGCAACATCAGTATTGTCTGTTACTGAAGTGTACAAGGTCAAATTTATCTACTTTTAAGATAATTTCAGTAGAAGAAACTAAAATCCTATATATTGGCCAAACCTGTTTTAAGTGTACTTTTATCTATATCTTTAAAGCAATCTTTTTGGAAAGACAATGATAGGTCATTACCTGTTAGTCTTTTGAAAAATGTTGGTTGGTTGAATTCTGCATTTCTCTTGGTGTGCCTTTGTTCTTTTCTTCTGTCTCTTCTCATTCTGTAGATTCAGACCCAGGACATACAAGTGAAAATTGGGGGGAGAGACTTATATCTTCTTACAGGACATACTCAGGTAATTAGATTATCAGGTGTTGCTGTTCAGTCAGTGATTGCTGTCACATTAAAAGTTGAGTGTTAATACATAAAACTTTCAAACCAATTTATAGGTATCGCTGGAGAAATGCATTAAACTTCATGTGTAGGAAAAAAAATGGTATTGCCTACCTGTGTTTAAAACATTCAGAAAATTGTTCTTCTGGTATTTGTTTAAAAGCTGTATTTTTCTTCTAATAAAAAACTATCAATCAAATAATCACCAAAAACAATTCAGTAATCTTATGTTGATTTTTTTTAAACAACATTTGAATTTTTCTTCTGCTGAATAGTCATCTTTTGACTTTGCTGTCCAGATTGAATTTAACTATAAATGGATTAAAATACTAGCTGCCTGGAGAGTGACATTACCATTAACTGTGTTGAAATATGTATTTGGCTATTGCTTCAGTTTTTATATATTATTGAGTCATAATTGTTCCAAACAAAAATTCAGCAGAATGTAAATATCATTCAGAATATAGCATGTGTTCTCTACTATGTGAAACTAAGTGTTTTGATTATACCCCACCTTCTTAAATGGGCTATCATTTGTGTCATTTGTGGGGGGTTTTTTTGTTTTGTTTTTTTTTGTTTTTTTGTTTTTTTGTGGGGCTGAACTCTGGGCCTGGGTGCTGTCTGTCAGCTCTTCAGCTCAAGGCTAGGGCTCTATCACTTGAGCCAGAGCGCCACTTCCGGCTTTTTTCTGTTTGCTTATGTGGTGCTGAGGGATCGAACCCAGGGCCTCATGCATGCAAGGCAAGCGCTCTACCACTGAGCCACCTTCCCAGCCCCTGGGCTATCATTTGTATCTAAACTTTTCAAAATGTTACTATTTAATCCCTAGGTATTTATGTCCAGTTTTCAGTATATAAACATTTACTATATAAGAATGGAATAAACGTTCTGCTTATGACACATTTTTTATTTATAAATTATAGGTTTGAATAGAGAGGATGGTAAAACCAAGTAATCATCCTAGTTACCAAAATTGGAAGTCATATTTAGTTACTGTGGAATTAGACCTTCCTTTCTAAAAGGTAACAGCCAAGCAATAAGATAAACCCAAAAGAGCTAGATGTGATAATGCCATCCATGATCTCAATATCATTCTAGAATAGCAAGGTTAAGACATTCCAATGATAGAGACTCATAGAACTAGATCATACTAGCATTTTTTTTCTCCAGAATACTACAAATGAGATTGATTTGTGTTCATTTATATTTGGATTTTAACTCTATTATTTCACTTTTTAGAGTCTGTTATGGGGGAAATGTTGTATTTGTTAATACACTTAATTGGGAAGTGAGTGTTGAGCACAATTTGTTCTGATAAGACCTATAGAGAAATCATTAATTTTCCAGATGGCATTTGTATTTCTGTAGTTCAGAACCTTGACAGAATGTAGGAATGATAAAAGTCTGTTTCATCACATTTGTTTTGAATGTGGTGAGTCTCTGGGATTTCCCCTCAAAAAGGTCTGGTTTGGCTATATGCTGGTCATTCATGAGTACAATTATACCTACCCAGAAGGCAGAGATCTGAAGAGCATGGTTCAAAGCCACCCCAGACAGACAGAACTACAAGACTCTTATTTCCAATTAACCAGCAAAAACAAAACAAAAACAGAACTGGAGATAGGATTTAAGTGGTTGAACAAGCAAAGCTCAGACCCTGATCTAGTAGAGGCAACAACAAAAAAATCTGTGGTAGACTATGCTGAATAAGCATGTTTGTAATTATATGTTTTTTTTTTTTTTTGGGTCCGGTGGTGGGGCCTGAACTCTGGGCCTGGGCGCTGTCCCTCAGCTCTTCAGCTCAAGGCTAGCGCTCTACCACTTGAGCCACAGCGCCACTTCCGGCTTTTTTCTGTTTGCTTATGTGGTGCTGAGGAATCGAACCCAGGGCCTCGAGCATGCAAGGCAAGCGCTTTACCACTGAGCCACCTTCCCAGCCCGTAATTATATGTATTTTTAAACATTAAAAATTCGGTTTCTTTTTAGTTACCAAAGTCAGGAGACTGTCATATAGTATTTCATTTGAATACATCATTTTTTATTTTAGGGTGATTTGGAGGAAATCAGGTAGATCCTAAATAGTCAAAGTCTCATTAACTGTTCAAATTAGAAAAAAAATATACTTTGGGATTTTATAGTCTCATACTTTTTTTTACTATCTTGTATAAAACATGAATTCAGGCATAACTATTTGTAACTCAAAAGGTAAAGAATCATATTGAATGTAAGCATCTATTTTGAATTTTTTAAACAATTGAAATATATCCAACTTGCTCATTTTATTTCAAATGCAATAAATAGTTGATATTTTGAATTTTTATTTAAACAATTGAAATATATCCAACTTGCTTATTTTATTTCAAATGCAATAGCTATATATTTGATTATTTGTCAGCACAGAATTCTAGCACACTTGTGATTTTTGTCTATAATGTGGGTATATATCACTTTAGAGTAATATTTTTTGAACATCAAAATTTAGAAGAAAAAGTGAGAAACATGAAAGTAAAAGATCATATTGAAAATATTTTAATTTTAGAAAATATTTTTTATGTAAAATCAAAATTCAATAAAATGGAGAAGTTTGAAGTTAATGATTTTTGAGTGAGTTGTACACAGCAAATTTTAAGTATCAGAATCTCACATTTTCTAGGCCATCGGGATGCCAGTTTGTCGTAAGTAATTTTAGTAGTACACCTGAAAAATCTTTTTTTTTGTTGTTGGTCGTGGGGCTTGAACTCTGGGCCTGGGTACTGTCCGCAGCTGCACTCTCCAGCTCAAGGTCAGCGATCTACCACTTGAGCCACAGTGCCACTTCCAGTTTTCTAGTGGTTTATTGGAGGTAAAAGTCTCACGACTTTCCTGCCTGGGCTGGCTTTGAACTGTGATCCTCAGATCTCAGCCTCCTGAGTAGCTAGGATTACAGGCATGAGCCACTGATGCCCGGAAGCCTACAGCACCAGGTATTCCCAGGCAGTCTCCCATCCAAGTAGTAACCAGGCCCGACCCTGCTTAGCTTCCAAGATCGGACGAGATCGGGCGTATTCAGGGTGGCATGGCTGTAGACTCATTAATTTTTATGCCCAGTGATAATATCAAATTTTCATTAACTTCTTGAAACTTTCTAGATTAATAAATACTTCTCTCTTTAGAATATCCTGTCTGTTGGCAATATCTGTCGATAGCCCACTGTATCTCATTCATTTTTACTAATTTTTAAATTATTTTTGTAGGAGCCCCTAAATCTGAATTTGAAATCCCAGAAATAGATGCCTACACAGAAAATAGCTTAGACCATGACATCTTATACATGCATCTGCATCACTTCAGAAAGTTCTATAAGATTTATCGTTTACCTGTTTATGCAGTTTTTGGTGTGTAAAGAAAATGCTGGCCGCATTGCCAGAAAATTTCCTTAAAAAAAAACAAAAAACCTAACTCTGATCCTTGTCATGGACTTGCAAACATTTTGGAACATTTTTTTTTGGTCAGTCGTGGGGCTTGAACTCTGGGCCTGGGCATTTTCCCTGTGCCCTTCAGCTTAAGGTGAGTGTTCTACTGCTTGAACCACAGCACCACTTCTGGCTTTCTAGTGGTTTATTGGAAATGAGTCTTTGAATGGTTTATTGGAGATGATGGCTTTGAACCGTGATCCTCAGACCTCAGCCTCCTGAGTAGCTAGGATTACAGGCGTGAGCCATTGGTGCCTGGCTTTTGGAGCTTTTTAAGATCTCTGTTAACATACAGCCACACAAAATCCTTAATTTGCTTGCTTTCAGCTTTCATTAATATCATTCCCTGTTCAACTGCCAGAAAACTGAAATAAAATGATTTGGTGTGTTTTCTTTTTGATTAGCTATGTGGTAAGACTTGTCTTAAGTCTTCTTAGAAGATTGTACAAGCCGTGGCTGGCTAGAATTTAGAAAGAAATTTGAAGGAACATTTGTATAGGTTTAGTAGTAATATAAATAAAGTTATAGTAAGTGAAAGAGTAATTCAAAGTTGACTTTCTTATTTCCATACATTGGAACTATTCAGAAAAAAATGCATGTTTATTAAACATGTACAGATATTTCTTTGTAATTATTCACTAAACATAAACAATACGTACTATTTACAGTTTATTTGGGTTTTTTAAACATCCAGAGATGATTTAAAATTAATGGGAGAATTCGCATAAGTATGTACAAATATTGCCCCATTTTATATAAGGGACTTAAAAATCTTCAGATTTTACTATCCACAGAGTTCCTAGGATGAGCAAATAGAAGAACCCTTGCAGATTGCAAAGGATGATTGTTTTAAGGAATTTTGAAATAGTCAATTTAAATAGAACAAATTAATAAAATGCAAAATTTGCTTAGTAATAAATTTTCAAGTGCCTCAAAAATCAAATTAAGAATATCTTCGAGCCAGGCATGGTGAGGCACACTTGTAATCCCAGCCAATTATGAGGTGGAAGTAAAATTACAAGATGGAGGTAAGTAAGATTGTGAGTTCAAAGCCAGCCAAGGCAAGAAGTTAGGAGCATGGGTTAGGTGGTAGAGGCTTGCTGAGTACATGTAAGACCCAACACTGCAAACACAAGCAACCTAACAGTATATTTTCCAAAGCTTTCAGAAGAAAAAATATTTTGTTTGTCTTGACTTATATATATCACACACATATATAGCATCTGTCAAGAAAGTCTTAATGTTTATTACTTGTATTTGTTTCAAGTTCTTACACATTTATTAATAATTTCAGAGAAAGAAGGTCCAGAAAAGAAGAAAACAAAAAAGGAAGCTGGAAATAAGAAATCCACACCAGTTAGCATACTTTTTGGCTATCCACTCTCTGAGCGAAAGCAGATGGCACTTCTTATGCAGATGACAGCAAGAGACAACAGCCCAGGTAATTCCTATCCAAAATTATTTTCAGTTAATATGTACTCTTAATTTTCCTCAGGCTAATGTCTTAAATTTTTATTTTTTTTGAATAATTTTTTGAAATTTGTGAGACCATTTTCTATATCCTCTCCTATCTTAGAAAATAGATATGAGGTAGGAATTGAGTAAAAAAAGTATTAAGTAAAATGAGTAATTTAGAAATGGTTTTATCAGCTTAAGAAAATTGCTTTTTCCCTTGTATTTTCTAACCAGGTGTGGTGAGGCACACAGTTTCTATAAAGCTGTTGCTAGGATTCTATTTGACTTAACACCCCATTTACTTACCTTACTTGTATTATCTTGGCACTCCATCTACTCTGAGGCACTTGAGGCACTTTGCTTCTTTATGACTGGAAGGAAATAAATCATTTTGAATAGAGAAAAACTAATATTTAGCACTGAATTTTAAGCATATTTTCATATAATACTGTTGAAATGAATTGGAAAATAAAGTTTTTCCTGTATGGACTGTTTAAAAATATAAATTCAGACAACCTGGTTAAATTCTTATGATTTTTAAGTATCTATTTCCCACCAAAACATGGGGTTATCTAGCAACTTTAACTATTAAAAAGATTTTAGGGGGCTGGAAAGTTGGCTCAGTGGTAGAGCGCTTGCCTTGCATGCCTGAGGCCCTGGGTTCGATTCCTTAGCACCACATAAGCAAAAAGAAAAAAGCCAGAAGTGGCGCTGTGGCTCAAGTGGTAGGGCACTAGCCTTGAGCTGAAGAGCTGAAGGACAGTGCTCAGGCCCAGAGTTCAGGCCCCACAACGGGACCAAAAAAAAAAAAAAAGATTTTAGGACCAGCTCTAATTTTCATCAGGCTCTGCACTCTACTACTTGAGCCCCATCCCACTTCTGGCTTTTTGCTGATTAATTGGAGATAGGAGGCTTTTGGAATTGTCTGCCCAGTTGATTTTGAACCTCAGTCCTCAGATATCAGCTTCCCAAGTAAATAGAATTACAGGCATGAGCCACCAACATCAACATCCAGCTGCTGCCCTTTAAAAAATACAGTGTGTTTTAGTTATTCTTGCTTTTTCTATTATTTACATGGGAAAGACTTCAGCTTTGGTTTACTTTGAGTCAGATTTAATAGACTTTTATTTTTTAAAACTGATTTTTTTTAATCCCATGAACTTTTGTCACAGTATTATTACTTATCATAAAGAATATAGTTGGCATTTACCCAAATGTTTATAAACAAGACCACACTAAAGCTACCAGCACAACTATGTTTATTGCAGCATTATTTACCATAGCTAAGATCTGGAACCAACCCAGATGCCCCTCAGTAGATTAATGGATCAAGAAAATGTGGTATATATACACAATGGAATTCTATGCCTCCATCAGAAAGAATGACATTACCCCATTTGTTAGGAAATGGAAAGACTTGGAAGAAATTACATTAAGTGAAGTAAGCCAAGCCCAAAGAAACATAGGTCCCATGGTTTCCCTTATTTGTAATATCTAGTAAATGAGTCAAGCAGAAAAGGTCAGATAAAATGATGTTAGGAAAACGAACCCTAAGATATGTATTTTAAATGTTTTTTTTTCTTTCATGCATTTGTTTCTAACACAATTATAAAATTATTTCTTTGTTGCTTTGTATGTTCCTCCCCCACAGTATAATGTGTGGAGGGGAAGGGGAAAAACAAGTCGTTTAAATAAGGATACAGGAGGACCTGTTGCAACAATGAGAAGTACAAGTTGTCATGTCAAAAACGAACTTTACAACTTGGGGGGAGGGGAAGGCTGGGAGGGGAGGGAGGATGGGAAGGGGTGAGAAGGGTAAACAAAGGAGGAGGCTACAATGCTTGATAAGAAATGTACTCACTATCTTGCCCATGTAATTGTAACCCCTCTGTACAGTATTTTCACAATAAAAAAAAAGAAAGAAAAAAAAAGAATATAGTAAGACAAAAAGTATAGTCCTTTTTCATCTCTAGTCATAGGCAGTCACTGTTGAGTTTCCTATCAGTACTTCCAGGGATTTTATTTTTTAGGCATAAACAATTATATATAACTTTTGTTAGAGAATTTAGCATTTCTTTTACCTTCCACACAGTCATACTACCCAGTTGTTCAGAAGTTAGTGCTTTATACTTAAGAATAATTCTAGTTAGGTTTTTTCCTATTATTAATATATACAAAGCTAGAGGTGGAAAGCTTTTGAAATATCAAGTTCTTTAGCTATTATACACATATACTAGGTATTTAGGGTTGATTGCTTCTTTTCCTTTTGATGGGTCCTATAGTTTTTATGGAAGTCAAAAGACTTATTTTTGTAAAATATTTGACTGTGAAGATTATAATAAAATTAGTTCAGCAAATGTTTCTTGAATTCTACTGTGTACCAAGAATCCACTGTTGAGATACAGTAAGGTAGATGACATTCTTACTTGATAACACTTTATATAAATACTTAAAATTCTCTTACCTAGAAAGTATACTTGAAAATCCGAAAAGTAAACTTTTAAGTTTTTTCCATTGAAGAAAGGTTGATGATGACTTATAGCTTTAGTATGTCAGGTTGCAAGAGTAATGATGGTAGATTATTTTCTTCCTCTTTTTTTTTTTCCCCCTTCAGCATTAACTGAAGTTTGAATTTGGGGGCCCCAAGCTTGCTAGGCAAGCCTTCAACAGCTTGCTTTGCTCCTTTAGTCCTTTTGGCTTTAATTTTTTAAAATAGGACTTCATTTTTTGCTCAAACATGCCTATACTATGGTCCTCCTATTTATACTTTCCACATAGCTGGGATGACAGGACATGTACAAGGGGGTTTCAGCTCAACAAGTCAGATTCTATGAGTACAATACATCTTGATTAACATTAATCCTTCCATCATTTTCTTCCATCTTTCCCAATAGCATCCATACCCTCACGTTATATAATGCCATTTTTACATGTGTATATAATGATGATTTACTTGCCTTTCCTCTCTCCATTCATCTGCCCTCCTCCCCTTTAGTTTTCTCTCCTGCTCCCACACTGTTGACAAATGTTTCAGATTTCTGGTATTCATTTGTTAAACAGTTTTCCAGAGGAGTTATACCAAAGAGATCCTCCCCTGAGTATACATCATCCTTTAGTTTGTTTTTGTATATATTTATAGAACTTGGTTATGTATGCTTATAATTATATCTGACTTCCATAATATGAGAGAAAACATGTACAGTTTCTCTCTCTGAGCCTGCCATATTTCACTTAACATTTTTTTTCCAAGTCTGTCTGATTTCCTGCAAATGACATATTATTTTTCCTATGCATGAATAAAATTACATTGTGCATATATATCACATTTTCTTGATTCCTTCGTCCATTGTAGGACTTCTGGGCTCTTTCCGTAACTTAGCTATGGTGAACAGTATAAGTGTCTTCACTATATCCTGACTTCTGATGTTCTTGATATATGGCCAAGAATGGTATCTCTGGGTAATAGGATAGTTCTATTGTTTCATTTTTGAGGAATCACCAAACTGCCTTCCATAGAAGTTATACTAGTGTATATTACCATCAGCAGTGTAATAGGTTTTGCTTTTCTTTACATCCCTGACAGCTTTTGTTGTTATTCATAATTTTGATTATGGCCATTCTTACTGGTGTGAGATGGGAGATCAATGTTTATTTGTTTTTAAAAATTTTTGTTTGGTTGGTTGGCTGGTTTTTGTTTGTTTTGTGCTGATCCTAGGGCTTGAACCCCTGTGCACAGTCCCTAAAATTTTTGCTCAAAGCTATTGCTCTAGCACTTGAACTGCAACTCCACTTCTGGCTTTTTGGTGGTTAGTTGGAGATTTTTCTTCTGAAGATGTCTCTGTTTAGCTTCTTTGTCCATTTATTAATTGGATTATTGATTCTTGGCAGTTTAGTTTCTTGTATGTTCTGTGTATTAGGCCTTTGTCAGGTGTATAGATGTTAAAGATCTTCTTCCACTCAATAGGTTGCCTTTTTAGTTTAGTAACAGTGTCCCACCCTGTGCAGAAAATTTGTAATTTGTTGCAATACTATTTGTCCTTTCTCTCTTCAATTTGCAGAGTGCCTGGAAGTTTATTCAGAAAGTTCCTGCCTATACCAATAAGTTCTCATACTCCTTTCTGCAGTAGTTTCAGGTTTTACGTTGAGGTCTTTGATCCATTTTGGGTGGTGAGAGGTGAAAATGGATCTATTTTGAGTCTTCCACATATGGATGTTAAATTTGCAATTTTCCCAATTTTGTTAAAAGATGCAATCTTTTTTCCAACATATATTTTTTGGCTTCTTTGTCAAATAACTCTTAAATTTATGGGCTTATTTCTGAATCTTCTAGCTATTTCATTGGTCTTCAAATGTATATTTTACACACAGCTTTTTATTGGTTGAGATGGAATCCTCCAAATGTTTTGCTTTACCTGGCCTCAAACCATGACCCTCAGAATCTTTGTCTCCTGAGTAGGAAATTTTAGTGGAAATATTTAGTGGAAATGTTAAGGCATGAAATACTGTGTATCTGTGTTGAGAAATTATTTTCTATAGAGAATTCTAGAGTAATTGCTTTTTAAAATACAGATTATCAGAATTAAATAATGCTGTTTTAAATCCTTACATTTTCCCACTAGTAGTTCTGAAATCAGGGAGGGAACTTTTGGATATTATCTAAATTTCACTTTATAATTCATTTTTTAATATATATTTTTATTGTAAAGATACTATACCAAAGGAGTTACAGGTGATGAGTACATTTCCTATGGAGCATTGTTACCACCTCCTTTGTTTTTCTCCTACCATCCCTTACCTCCTCACCTCCCTAACTTCTCCCACCACTTCTTCCCTCCTGAAGCTGGAAAGTTTGTTTTTAAATAGCATCTCAGTGGTACAATGAGTCTACCTGTATCCTTATTTCAGCATTTTGTTATTTCTCTTCCCCTCCCCAAATTAGAAAAATGTATATACAAGATGCAGTGTACTAGAATCAAATACAGTGAAAACAGGGGTTATACCATGGGGGAAGAAGAAAACAAAACAAAAAAATCACACAGTACATTATAAGTACAATAAAAGCAACAGCAACAAATATAAAACCTTTTGTGTCCCTATCTTGGGGTTCATTTCACTTAGCATCATCTTATATGGTCATATGTACATAGTTTTTGGCCTTTTCTGTTTGTCCTAGACATATACTAGTTATTGCAAATAGGGGAAACCAATGGGACCTGTTTCTTTGGGGCTGGCTCACTTCACTTAATATAATTTTTTCTAAGTCTTTCCATTTCCTAACAAATATGGCAGTATCATTCTTTGTGATGGAGGCATAGAATTCCATTGTGTATATATGCCACATTTTCTTGTTCCATTCATCTACTGAGGGGCATCTGGGTTGGTCCCATATCTTAGCTATGGTGAATAATGCTGCAATGAACATAGTTGTGCTGGTAGCTTTAGTATAGCCTTGTTTGTGATCATTTGGGTAAATGCCTAAAGGTGGGATTGCTGGGACATAGGGGAGGTCTATGTGTCGTCTTTTGAGGAACCTCTATAGTGCTTTTCAAAGTGGTTGAACAAGTTTACACTCCCAGCAACAATGCAGTAGGGTTCCCTTTTGGCCACATCCCCTCCAGCATCTGTTGTTCCAACTTGGGTGAGGTGGAATCTCAATGTTGTTTTGATTTGAGCATTTCTTCATGTGTCTATTGTCCATTCTTATGTCCTCTTCAGAGAAGTCTCTCTTTAAGTCTTTAGCCCATTATTAATTGGGCGATTGTATCTTTGAGGAGTTGTTGTGGGGGATTTAATTTTTTGGGTTCTAAGTATATTTTAGATATGAGACCTCATCCGTTGTATGGCTAGTGAAGCTCTTCTCCCAATCCATGGGCTTTCTATTGATCTTGCTAGCTATATTCTTTGCCATGCAGAAGCGCTGCAATTTCATGCAATCCCATTTGTCCAACCTTTCTTTGATTTGTTGATTCTAGGTCTCTATTAAGAAAATTTCAGTCTGTGCCAAGGAGCCCTAGAGCTTCTCCTATTCCTTCCTGTAATGTTTTCAGGGTGTCTGCCTTGACTTCAAGGTCTTTGATCCATTTGGAGTTGATTCTAGTGCAGGGTGATATATAAGAATCTACCTTTAGTTTTCTACAGGTGTTTAACCAACTTTGCCAGCACCATTTACTGAAGAGCCTGTCTTTCTTCCTTTTTTTTTTTTTCTAAGCTACCTTATCAAAGATTAGGTGACTCTAGGTTTGTGGGTTCATTTCTGGGTTTTCAATCCTATTCCATTGGTCCTCAGATCTGTCCTTGTGCCAGTTCCAAGCTGTTTTAATTACTATGTCTTTGTACTAGAGTTTGAAATTTGTATTGATATACCTCCAGCACTGTTCTTTCTGCTAAGAATTGTTTTTGCTATTCAGGGTCTTTTGTTGTTCCATATGAAATTTTAGGTTGCTTCTTCTATTTCATTGAAGAATGAGGTTGAAATATTGATAGGTATCGCATTGAATTTGTAGATAGCCTTTGACAGTATTGCCATATTCATGATGTTAATCCTCCCAATCCGTGAGTATGGGAGGTTTTTCCACTTGTTTAGTTCTGCTTTAATTTCCTTTTTCTGGTTTTTACAGTTTTCATCATAGAGGTCCTTCACTTCTTTAGTTAACTCCTAGGTATTTTATTTTTTGTGAGGCTATTACAAAAGGAGTTGCTTTCCTGATTCCAGCTGCACTTTTCTTATTGTTGGCATACTGAAAAGCCACTGATATTTGTGGGTTAATTTTATACTCTGCTACTTTGCCAAAGTTTCAGATCAGCTCACATAACTTGGGTGTGGGGTCCATGGGGTGCTTTAAATACAAGCCGATGTCATCTGAAGAGGGAGAGTTTAATTTCATCTTTCCTTATTTGCATCCCCGTTATGTTTGCATCTTGTCTTACTGCTCTAGCTAGGCATTCTAATACTAAATTGAAGAGAAGTGGACAGAGTGGACATCCCTGTCTTGTTCCTGATTTAGAGGAAATGGCTTTAGCTTTTCTCTATTGAGAATAGTGCTGGCTGTAGGTTTGTCATATGCAGCCTTTATTACATTGAGGAATGTTCCATGGATTCCTAGTTTCTCCAGAGCTTTCATCATAAAAGGGGTGTTGGATTTTTTTCAAATGCTTTTTCTGCATCTATTGAGATAATCATGTTGTTCTTATCCTTGCTCTTGTTGATATGATGAATTATATTGATTGATTTGTGTATATTGAACCAGCTTTGCATCCCTGAGATGAATCCTGATTAATCATGATGTATGATTTTTTTTAATGAGTTGTTGAAGTTGATTGGCCAAAATTTTGTTGAGAAGTTTTGTGTTGATGTTCATCAAAGGAATGGATCTATAATTCTCTTTCTTTGATGAGTCCCTGCCTGGTTTTGGGATGAGGTTTATGATGGCTTCATAGAATAAATTTGGTAGTGAACTTTCCCTTTCAATTTCATTGAAGAGTTGGAGGAGTATTGATGTGAGTTCTGTTTTGAAGGCCTTGTAGAATTCAGCTGTAAATCCATCTGGTCCTGGGCATTTCTTGGGTGGGAGGTCTCTTATTGCTATTTCTATTTTTTTTTTTTTTTTTTTTTTTTTTTTTCAGTCCGGTCATGGGGCCTGAACTCTGGGCCTGGGCGCTGTCCCAGTGCTCTACCACTTGAGCCACAGTGCCACTTCCGGCTTTTTTCTTTTTTTCTTATGTGGTGCTGAGGAATCGAACCCAGGGCCTCAGGCATGCAAGGCAAGCGCTCTACCACTGAGCCACCTTCCCAGCCCCTGCTATTTCTATTTCTATGCTTGATATGGGTCTGTTAAGTTGGTTTAAATCATCTTAGTTTAGTTTGGAGATGTCAATATTTGCTAGAAATTCATCCATTTTTTCCAGATTATCAAATTTATTAGCATAAAGGTTTGATAACTATTCCCTTTTAATGTTCTGCATCTTGGTTGTTTTTGTGGTGGTGTTTCCATTCTCATCTCTGAATTTGGATGTGTTGTCTTCTTTTTCTGGTAAGATTTGTAAGATTGTGTCAATTTTGTTAATCTTTCTGAAGAACCAACTCTTTGTTTTGTTCATTCTTTCTATGTTTTTTTTGACTCTTAATTACTTTAATTCTGATTTAATTTTAATCATTTCTTTCCATTTACTGGATTGGGGTTTAGCTTGTTGCTCTTTTTCAAGGAGCTTCCGGTGCCTCCTTAAATTGTTGGTTTCAGATCTCTCCTATTTGTTCAAATAGGAATTCAGCTATAAACTTGCCTCTAAGTACTGTCTTTGCTCTGTCCCAGAGGAGCTGGTAATTTTCATTCTTGTTAAATATCTTGAATATTTGAATTTATTTTTTAATCTCTTAAATGACCCACTGGTGGTTCAGCAGTATTTTTCAGCCTCCATATTTTACAGGATTTTCTTTAGTGGCTTTTGGTGTTGAATTCTAATTTTATTACCTTATGGTCTGAGAGAATATGGGGCATAATTTCAATGTTTCTGAAATTGGACAAATTTGCTTTGTGACCTAAAATGTGGTCTGTTTTGGAGAATGTTCTGTGTGCTGAAAAGAATGTGTATTCTGATGCTGCTGGGTAAAATATTTGATAGCTGTCTGTTAAGTTGATCTATGCAGTTGTTTTTTTTTTTTTTTTAAATTTTATTTTATTTTATTTGAGAACATACTGTACAGAGGGGTTACAATTACATGGTCAGGATAATGCATACATTTCTTACCAAGCATTGCAGCCTCCTCCTTTGTTTACCCTTCACTTCCCTTCCCAGCCTCCCCCCTCCCCCCCCACCCAATCATACCCCCCCCCCCCCCCCCCCCCGACATTGTAAAGCTGGTTTTGACATGACATTTTGTACTTCTCATTGTTATGCAGTTGTTTTTTAAATACGAGGTTTCTCTGTTGTGTTTTTGCCAGGCTGATATAGCCAGCAGGGATAGTGGTTTGTTAAAGTCTCCAACAATTAATGTCTTTGGATCTATGTGAGATTTTAGGGAAAGTAGTATTTCTTGAATAAATTTGGGTGCTCCCTAATTTTGTGAATAGATATTTAGAATTGTAATATCCTCCTGAAATAGAGATCCCTTAATTAGTATGTAATGACCTTCTTTATCTCTTCTTGCTAATTTTAATTTGAAGTCTATTTTATCTGGTATTAGTATTGTAACTCCCACCTGTTTATGAGGGCTGTTTGCTTGGTAGATTTTGTTTTGTTTTGTTTTTTGGGTCCGGTTGTGGGGCCTGAACTCTGGGCCTGGGCACTGTCCCTAAGCTCTTCAGCTCAAGGCTAGTACTCTACCACTTGAGCCACAGCACCACTTCCAGCTTTTTTCTTTTTGCTTATGTGGTGCTGAGGAATCGAACCCAGGGCCTCTTGCATGCACGGCAAGCGCTCTACCACTGAGCCACCTTCCCAGTCCTGCTTGGTAGATTTTATTCCAGCCTTTTACTTTCAGAATATACTTTTGTGGGCAAAGTGTGTCTTTTGAAGGAAGCAGATAGAAGGATCTTGCTTTTTGATCCAAGTAGACAATCTGTGTCACTTAATTGGAGAGTTAAGTCCCTTAATATTGAGAGTTAGGACTGAGATGTGGTTGGTAGTTCCTGTCATGTTATCCACCTCCTTGGGGGCTATGCCAACTGCATTTTTCCTATGATACTTGGAGTCTCTGTATGGGGCTGTTTCTTGGCCTTCATTGTGGTCTTGTTGGTTTTCTATGTGTAAGACATCTTTAAGTATCTTTTGTGGGGCTGGTTTGGTGGAACTATATTCTTGCAATTTTTGTTTGCCGTGGAAAGTTTTTATTTGATCTTCCATTATGAAGGAGAGTTTAGCTGGGTACTGTATTATTGGTTGATAGTTGTTTGTCTTTGGGATGTGGTATACATCATTGCAGGCTCTTCTTGCTTTCATTGTCTCTGCTGAGAAATCTGAAGTTACTCTGATTGGTTTCCCTTTCAGTTTTAAGGATCCTTTCCTTGGTCTCAATTGATCCTGTGCAGATTACAATGTGACAATGTTCTGTCTTGTCTATTTGGGTTTCTAGAGGCTTCTAGTATCTGAATGGGTCTATCTTTTTGCATGTTTGGGATATTCTCTGCTAGGATCCTGTTAAATAAATCCTAGACCTTTCACTTCTGTTTCTAGGCCCTCCTCTATACCCATTAGGCTTAATGTAGGCCTTCTGATGGTGTCTTCTAAAATGTTGGATAGATCTATCATATTTCTTGGATTTGTCTTGAATACTTCTTTCCCTATAATGTCTAGGCTGTGTTCAATCCCAGAGATCCATGAATGCCTATATTAATCTTTGTTCATTCTCATCCCACTCACATAATTCCTCTATTAATTTTTCATTAGCCTCCTCATTCTCATGAAATTCCTGTATTAATCTTTGGTTAGCCTCATCACACTCACGCATTTCTCTATCATGCTGACAGGGTCCTTTGCAGGCTTTCAATCTTTTCATTCAGCATGTTTACCAGTAGTGTTTGTAGAGCAGTTTGGGAACTCTCCTCTGGATCATTCATTAACTGCTGTGTTATCTGATTATCATGAGGGGGAGATGAGATACCTGGACTTGCCTTTTTTTTTCCTCTAGCTTTTTCTGCCCATTTGAGTATGAAAGCAAAACCAATTCTCACTAGGACACTATTTAAGGCAAGCATCAACCAGAGCTCTGTATTTGCACAGATTGTTTGACACATTCAAAATATGTACATGTATAATCTAGTTCAACAGATACAATGTAGTTCAACAATAAGGAACTAGGATCAATGGACTAAGAAAATCAAAGAAGGAGTCAGCAGACCAGAAATTAATGAGTTTAGGGAGAATTTTGAAGAGAAAATAAGATTATAGGAATGTTGGGAGGGAAAGGGAGAGAGGGAATATAACCAAGACCTAAATTCAGAGAGAGGAAAAGGATAGAAGGAAAGGAGAAGAGAGGTAAAGAAAAATGAAAAATAAAAAAATGTAAAAATGAAACACTTAAAAAATTATGTAAGTATAAAGAAATAATACTATAGTTAAAGGACTGAAGGCTTAGAGTTTGGGAACTGAGTAGTAGATATGTGAATTAAGTATTCACACAATGAAGGATAAGGTCTA
This sequence comes from Dipodomys spectabilis, assembly GCF_019054845.1. NCBI lineage: Eukaryota > Metazoa > Chordata > Mammalia > Rodentia > Heteromyidae > Dipodomys > Dipodomys spectabilis. The sequence continues at coordinate 287,847 of NW_024870760.1, forward strand.
ATAATCGGAGACGGGTATGTATCTAGGGATGAAAAGAACAGCATTTAAGAAAGTAAAAAAACAAAAAGGACCAAAAGGGACAAGAGTAAAAAGAGAATTAAAAAAAAACCTCCTAAAATAAGAATGATGAAACAAATAGAAAACAATTCATTTTTAAAAAAAATAGAAAAAGGAGTTCCTTGATTTGGGGGTAGGAGGAGGGCGAGAAGGGTACAGGCCCATAATTGTGTCTCCCCTGTGTCCATAACCAGTCCCTTGGTAGAGTCTTTGGTTTGCTTGTGGTTTGATTGGTTTCATAAATCAGTTTGAGCAGGCAGAAAGGAGCTCTGCCCTACTAGGGACTTTTTGACCCTCTTCCCAGACTAGTGCAGTAGGAGGGTGATCTGCTTTGAATAACACCAAGAGGGAGATGGCTGTTTCCTCTAGCTTGGAGTGACTGTGATGGGGCTAAGTTGTGGGTAGGGTGGAGGCTTGTCATCAGTCACTAGCTTTTCCCTGAGGAGCTAGCTCCCAAGACACTCAGACAGCCCAGCCTGGAACCATTCTCTGGATTTATGTGTACTGAGTTTCAACTGTTTTTCTTTTACCCTCCTTCAGCTAGGTCTGCATTTTGTGCTACAGTGGGGTGGGGCAGTCTCTGTCTCTGTTTACCCAGTGAAGAAAGTCACTCCTCCATCGGTGGAGCATTCCTCTTCCTGGGAAGGGCAACTTTCCCCTGGGTGGAGCTGAGCCCTGCAGGTCAGGATTCTTTGACCTGTTGAATGACTCCTGTTGTCTTCTTCCAAGGTCTGAATTATGGGCTAGCTGCTCATAACTGCTAGCTACTCATGGCCTGGTCTTTGTTGGTATCAAAGATGGAGTTCTTTGGTGGTGGGGGAGGGGCTACCTTCCCACTGCTGCTTCCTGAGAAGGATTGAGGATGTCTTGTGGGGTACTCATTCCTTTCCCTTGGTTTCTGGGCCATCCATGGTCTGTAACTGTCTGTGGTCAGCAGGATGAAGATTTCTGCTTCTTGTCAGTTCTTGCTGGTGGTGAATAGAAAATGCTTGCTCACTGTCTCTGGTGCCTTTGTCCCAGGCTCTCTCTGTTGATATGGCAGCAAACACCAGCAGGTGCTCGAATCTGTCTCCTTAACCATGCTGCCTGAATTTTTCCTCTGGCCAAACTCTCTGTACTATGATGGCAAACTTAGTGTGACTCTCTAGCCTTGGACTTTTCACTGGAACACTAAAACTGATTTCTATGCGAGATCATATTTAGCCTCCAGCTTCTCCTCCGCCATCTTCCTCAGGACTTCCTATTCTCTAGTTCTTGATACTGAAACTAAAAAAAAAAATCAAAAGATGGAATCGTAGTATAATTTTTGTTGGTTGTTTACCTGTTACCCTTATTTGTTACATATTTTCAAGTTAAGTTTTTATTTTAAAATCATCTAATACTATCATTTGCGCTTAGAATCAGAATGGAAATTCTAGTGTTTTGTTTAAGTTATAAAATATTAATTAACTCTATCTTCAGTGTACTTTCATCTAGGTCTTAGAAGAATAGTATAACATGACCAGGAAGATACTCAATGAAAATTTAATTCATTGAATGATTTATTAAGCATACTTTTATAGTACAGATTTGATATTTTATTATGTTAAAACAACTTTTTTTTGGTCAGTAGTGGGGCCTGAACTCTGGGCCTGGGCGCTGTCCCTCAGCTCTTCAGCTCAAGGCTAGCACCCTACCACTTGAGTCACAGTACCACTTCCGGCTTTTTCTGCTTATGTGGTGCTGAGGAATCGAACCCAGGTCCTCATGCATGCAAGGCAAGTACTCTACCACTGAGCCACCTTCCCAGCCCTAAAACAACTTTATGAACTGACAGAATAAAACATTTTCTTAAATTGGCTTTTGATGTTTGCTAATCTATATATTTATGTGAAGTTACTAGTATAACATCAAAGTTAAGTTTTGAGTTGTTAGCACGAAAAAGTATTTAATGGTATTCTAAAGAAATTGTATTAAGGACTTTTAAGTTCTTAAAATACCAACATGTTGGAGTCTTTCATTTTCTTTTTTCTTTCAGATTCCACACCAAATCATCCATCACAGACAACACCAACCCAAAAGAAAACTCCTAATTCATCTCGACAGAAAGATAAAGTTAATAAGAGAAATGAGCGTGGTGAAACTCCTTTACACATGGCAGCTATTCGAGGAGATGTGAAACAAGTCAAAGAATTAATAAGTTTAGGAGCAAATGTGAATGTGAAAGACTTCGCAGGTGAGACTGGTCATTTGAATGCAGTGTTCAGGAAGTAAAATGGAAACAGATCCTTGTTATAGTTCAATCTACACTTCTTTTACCTTTTCCTGAAATAAAAATCTTGTTTTTTGTTTTTTGTCAGTCATGGGGCTTGAACTCTGGACCTGGGTGCTGTCCCTGAGCTCTTCAGCTCAAGGCAAGTGCTCTACCGCTTGAGCTACAGTTCCACTTCCAATAAAAAATTTTAAAAATACATTTTATTCAAAAATTGTGGAGTATGTATGTATAACTCTGATCTTTGCTACATTTCCATGTCAGTAATTAGGTCTTTAATATACTCCATGGTTTTTTCTTTTGCCTTCTCTGAGTGAACTCAGGTCTTCATGCATGATAGGCAGATGCTGCACAACCACTTGAACCATTTGACCAACCCCTTATTGCATTATATTTTAGCTCTTGCTTTGTGCTCAGGCTAACCTAGACTATAGTCCTCCTGTTTATACTTCCATGAATCATTGAAATGACAATTGTGCAATATCACAGCCAAATATAATACATTCTCTGTCACTTAGGATGGCAGATATACACTACCATACCTAAGCATTGATTCTGTTGGAATCTCACAAAGTTTTTGTCATTGGCTACCCTCAAAATGTGATCCTTCAGTTTCTACCTTCCAAGTATTTACTCTTATTTACAGGCGGGGCCACCACAACAGACTGCATCTTATTGTTTCAGTGGAAATATTCTCTTCTCTAATTAGTTTATATTCTAGGTAAATTTAAATATATAATGTTTAAAGTAGTTAATGCTTTCTGTGTGTGTATGTATGTGTATATGCACGTGTGCATGTGTATGAATTCGTGTACCAGTCCTGTGGCTAGAGCTCAGGGCCTGAGTGCTTGCTGTCCTTGAGCTTTTTGTTGGTTAACTAGAGATAAGAGTCTCATAGACTTTCATGCCCAGGCTGGCTTTGTTATCTTAGGATAACATCTTGAGATCCCAGCCTCCTGAATAGCAACAGGCTGGAGTCCTGGCTCAAGTGTTACAAAATGCCTGCCAGGGAAACGTGTGTGTGTGTGGGGGGGGGGGTGTTTTCATAGAAACACCTCTTAAATTTGACATACTTCACTATTCACCCCTTGCCCTCAGAATTTTTCTTTTTCACTGAACTATTCCTAACAGCTTGGAAGTTAACCTTTCAGTTTATTTTTATTTTTATCATGTATGAGCATCAACAATATTACATATATATACATGTGTGTGTATATATGCACATATAATCCATCTGTAATAATATGGTTCTGCAACTTAGTTAAAATGAAAGGCAAATATTTCTGTCAGTTTACTTCATTTTGAATAACTGGATATTTTATAGCATACCTTTATAAGCACTGCTATAGTGAATATCTCCATTGAAACATGTTTATATGTATATATAGGAGGATGTCAATTAAATAGAAATGTGTATATTAAGGAATATTAATTTTAAATTTTTTTTGAAATAATGGCAAATTGCTCACCTAAAAATCCTTTATACAACTAGTGTATGAAGTCTGTGGGCATCTATTATCATAGCTTTTTTTCCATGGCTTTTTTTGTACCACATATGATTTAGACTTGATATATCACAGTTGGTATGTACATGGATAGCATGTGTCTTGAATGAGTGCCCATTACTGATATACTGAATTAATTCTTTAAACTTTAGGTTGGACACCACTCCATGAAGCTTGCAATGTTGGATATTATGATGTTGCTAAGATACTTATAGCAGCTGGAGCAGATGTTAACACACAAGGGTTAGATGATGATACTCCACTGCATGATTCTGCTAGCAGTGGGCACAGAGATGTAAGTATGATAGAAAAAGTCACTCATGTGCATCCCAGAACAATTTATATACTTATTTATATGGTCTTGTTATATCATGTTTCATTCATTTCCTTATAAATGTCTATATTTTTCTTTTTTTTTCTATTTTCTAGCAGTTAATTTGTATTGAGATTTAGCACTATAAAATAATCCATTTAGGTTGGTAATTGAATAAGCAGTTTAGCAGAAGTTTTATCAAATAACTAGATACAGTGTTTGACGCATATTTTACTAACAGTAAAAATTTTACACTGCTGTGCCACCTATTTTTTTTTTTATGGTGTTCTATTTTAGCTGAGATAAAAATAAAATTTAGAGAGAACACAGGTGAGTTAAATTCTGATTTGGACAGTTTATTATTGGATCTTGAAGTTACGTATGTCATTATATAATAGCTCATACCTACCTGAAGGATATATTGGGACAGTAAAGAAGACCCTGTGTGTGCAAGTACATTATGAAGTCTATATGTTACAGAAATGTCCGAGATGAAAGATCAAGATGCTGCTTGTTTTTGTTTTATCCCAAATATACCTAAATATTTTAGGTATATAAACTATTCTAGCTTGCATTTTTTTTATTTTAGTATCATAAAAGAAGTTCAAATGTTGAATGAAGAAAAATATATCCTATAAATACTCTTGTATGTGTGTGTGTGTGTGTGTGTATGTGTGTTCATGTGTGTGAGCACACTGATCCTGGGACTTGTACTCAGGACCTGGGCACTGTCCCTGAGCTCTTGTGGTCAGGTTTAATACTCTACCATGTGAGCCACAGTTCCACTTCTGCCCTTTTGGTGTTCAATTAGAAATAGGATTCTCACAGACTTTCCTGCCCAGGCTGGCTTTCAACCATGATCCTTAGATCTCAATGTCCTGAGAGCTAGAATTAGCTCTCAGTGGCATAAGCCACTGGCACTGTAACTTAAACTTGTTGTGATGACCTTAGATCATTCTTTCCTTAACTCCCTTAATAATTTGTATATACCTTTATGATAGCAGTTATTGTTTATGATAGCACTTTATTGTTCACTTGTGTAAGGTTTTCTGCACCAGATTTTTAGTAATATTTATTTAGGCCTTTGCTGTTGCTCTCTGTTACTTATGCTAGAACTGTTTGTTATATAAAATATGCTGAGTAATTGGCATATATACAAATGTGGGTGGATGGACTATGAATTAGCAAGATGCATAGATAGAAGCATACCAAGGTTAGATAGAAGTCAAAGGAATATTACAAAGCCACCTTAGAACATATCAGGTGTATTGTCCTATACTCTTGAGTCTTTCAGATGCAGATTATTTATTTCTTTGAGTACATGTTTCTAAATATTCACAGAGGTGCAACATATTTCCAAATTGATATTCAAGCTCATGTACTTACAGGGACTGAAACACTTTTTATTTTCTCTTCAGAAGGAGAATAGTGTGCTATTTTTAAAAGCCTTTCTTCTGCTGCCCAACATACATAGGCTAGTAGGAGTCACAAATCAAGAGCTATTAGCCAGGCTCTGGTAGTTCAAGTTTATAATCCTAGGTACTAAGGAGGTTGAGATTTGAGGATCAAGGTTCAAAGCCAGCCCAGGTAGCAAAGTCCTGTTAACCAGCAAAAGGCTAGAGGTGGAGGTGTTGCTAAAGTGATAGAGCCCACCCTTGAGCAAAAAAAGCTCAGGGAGAGAACTTAGTTTAAGCTCCAGTACTGACATACACACATGCACGCATGCAAGCACACACACACACACACATATGCACACAAAGGATTTTGTTTTTGTGGTCCTGGGATTTGAACTGATGGCTTTGATGATAATGGATGAGCCATGCCTCTTCAACTGTTTTTCACTAAATTTTTTTATGATATGGTTTTGCTTTCCATGCATGCATGTCTGAGCTTCCTACTTATAGGTTTCTATTTGTCACTGGGATTCACAGGTGCTCCCTACCTTATCCAGCTTCTATAGAAACAGAATCTTTAAGACTTAACTACTTCGGCATCTTTTTCCTTCCAGTCTCAGCCTTCCGTGTAGCTTTTTTTTTTTTTTTTTTTTGGTCAGCCTTAGGGCTTGAACTCAGGGCTTGGGTGCTTTCCCTCAGCTCTTCATCTCAAGGCAAGCGCTCTTCAAGTTTTCTAGTGCTTTATTGAAGATGAGAGTCTCACAGACTTTCCTGCCTGGGCTGGCTTTGAACCATGATCCTCAGATCTCAGCCTCCTGAGTAGCTAGGATTACAGGTGTGAGCCACCAGCGCCCGGCTTCCATGTAGCTTTTGAAGACAAATGTGTACTACTGTGCTCAGTAGGGATCTTGTGAACTTTTCTGTGTAGGCTGTCATTGAACCGCACTTTTCCTACTCAGCCTCCCATGTAGAATTACAAGCATGACCTACAAAGACCCAAGTAAAGCTACTTCTAATTCTTTTCTAGGAGGAAATTGGAGCTGCCCAGAACTCATAATTTATATGTAATATCTGTATATTTATGCCTATATGCATATATTTATTCCATGTCTTATTAGTCCATACTTAAGAAAGTCATCATTATGATACTCCAACCACCTATAAAACATTTATTTTTTTTGTTTTTTTATTTTTTTAAAAAATAAACTTTTCTATTTTAATAAAAGAATAAAAGCCAAGATGGCGAACTCAAGATGGCAAATTTCTGAAAAAATGCAAAGAAACCCTGAACAAATAGATCAAGCCTACATTGGCTAGCCTTTGAGAGGGAACCTAGAGGGGGGTCCCCGGGACCCAGCCTGCGTTGCTTTCTTCAGGGCACAAGCCAAAATGTTGTAGAAAAGAGAAAGGAGCAGATAGGGAATGTTGGACATGAATGGCAGAGAGAGAGCAAAGAGAGCCTGAAAGTAAACAGACTTCTGTCCATTTACCATTGCAGTGGCAAAAACTGTCTACATATGAGAATGGCATGAAAATTAGGTGCTCTGGCTTTCCAGGGACCGCAGGAGGCATTTCAAAGGGGTTTCACCGCTTGTGATTCAGAGCACCCCATTAAATGTGTAGGAGAGTCAGTCCGGTGAGTGAAGGAGAGCTGACCAGGCAGAAGCGGCATCTCGACTTCCCCCAGAGCCCTCTAGAGAGAAATGGCCAAACCCCCAAAACCAAGCGTCCTCGGCTTCAGAGGTGACCGGCCTGTCAGCTAAAGGCCGTAGGAGCTCTCTGGTGTGGTGCCATGTCTGGACAGAGACTGAGTGACAGAGAGCCATAGAGAGTAGTTTCACTCACCAGGGTAGAGAAGTGGTGTGGACGTGGAGTGAAGGCCAGCAATGGTATCAATGCGCTGTGTCTGCAGCAGCCAGACCGGTTCGCAAAAGGCTGTCAGAACTGTGGGTATTCCTCAGAGCAAAAAGGGAAGAACAAACAAAAAAAGAAAAAAGAGGAAAAAAACCAGAGAGGAATCCCACCTATCCTGACTTTAAGCCTTTTATCCGAGTCACGGCACCATTTATGTTAGGTTTTTAAAAAGAGGTAGCCAAGTAAGAACAGCACCACGCATGTGGTATTCAGGTAAGGGGTAGGTTTATTCATCGTTCTGGCTGGCACCAGGACACATTGCCCCTTCATGCGGCTGGGAACGACCTGGGAAAGAGGTGGAAAAGAGCTGAGAAGAGCTAGAAAAGAGAAGAGAGATCTGGGAAAGAGAGAGAGCTGGGAAAGAGAGCTGGGAAAGATCTGGGAAAGAGCAAGAGCTTGGAAAAAGAGAGCTGGGAAAGAGCAAGAGTTGGGAAAAAGAGAGAGCTGGGAAAGAGCCTATAAAACATTTCTAAAGGGAGAAGTCTAAATTATTAGGCTAATAGGATTGATGTAATTTAACAATAGCTTGCTATTGACAAGTGTATTATACAAGTCGCCCCTCACAAATCGTGGTTCTTATTGTGGCTTCACTGTATCGTGTTTAATTTTATTGCCAAGGTGATGTACAGAAGGGTTACAGTTATATAAGTAAGGTAGTGAGTACATTTCTTGTCAAACTTGTTACCCCTTCCCTCATTTTTCTCCCACATTCTCTCCCCCAACTCCCTGCAGCTGTACAGATCATTTCCAATATATTGTCTTGTGGTCTTGTGAGTATTGCTGTTGCATTGGTTCTCCCTTTTTCTTTGTTTCACCATTTTGTTGTTCCCCTTCCCTTCCCTAATTCAGACAAATACACACACACACACACACATACACAATACCCAGGGTACCAAAATCAATACAGTGACAATAGGAGATAAACCATAGGGGGGAAAATACAAAAGAATCAAGAAATCACATAGTACATAAAAAACAACAACAAAGGAAAACTTGGTTTTTCTTTCTTTTTTCTTTTTTTTGTTAGTTGTGGGGCTTGAATTCTGGGCCTGGTCACTGTCCCTTGGCTCTTCAGCTCAAGGGTAGTACTCTACCACTTGAGCCACAGTGCCACTTCCAGTTTTTTCCCAGTGGTTTATTGGAGGTAAGAGTCTCACAGACTTTCTTGCCTGGGCTAGCTTTGAACCATGATCCTCATATCTCAGCCTCCTGAGTAGCATGAGCCACCAGCACCTGGCTAAGAAAAACTTCTTGTGTCCATGTCTTGGAGTTCATTTTGCTTAGAATCATCTTATATGGCCATATATACATAGCTATTTAGCTATTCTGCTCATCTGCTAGGATTATCCTAGACGTACAGTATTATTACAAATGAGGGACCTATGTTTTTTGGGTTTGGCTCACTTAATATGATTTTATCCAAGACTTTACATTTCCTTACATACAAATGGGGTGGTGGTGTTCTTTCTGATGGAACTATAGAATTCCTCTGTGTGTGTGTGTGTGTGTGTGTGTGTATGTGTGTGTGTACATACATAGCACATTTTCTCAATCCATTCATCTACAGAGGGGCATCAGGGTTTGTTCCTTATATTAGTTATGGTGAATAATACTGCAGTAAACATAGTTGTGCTGGTAGCTTTAGTGTGGCCTTGTTTGTGACCATTTGGGTAAATGCCCAGAAGTAGGATTGCTGGGTTGTAAGGGACCTCTATGTTTGGTCTTTTGAGTAACCTCTATACTTCTTTCCAGAGTGGTTGAACAAGTTTACATTCCCACCAACAGTAGTAGCATTTTCTTTTGACCACATCCCCTCCATCTATTGTTAGTTCTTGATAATGTCCATTCTAACTGGGGTGAGTTGGAATCTCAATGTTGTTTTGATTTGCATTTCTTTTATGGCCAGAGATGTTGAGCATTTCTTCATGTGTCTATTAGTCATTTTTATTTCCTCTTCAGAGAAGTCTCTTTAAGTCTTTAGCCCACTTATTAATGGGGTGGTTGTTTCTTTGAGGATTTGTTTTTGAGGGATTTAATTTTTAGATATGAGACCCTTGTGTCTTCTGTGACTAATGAAGATCTTTTCCCAAAGTGTGTAGGCTTTCTCTTGATCTTGCTAGCTATGTCCTTTGCAATGCAGAGGCTCTGAAGTTTCATGCAGTCCCATTTCTCCAACCTTTCTTTGATTTATTGTGTTTCTGGGTCTTTATTAAGAAATTTTGGCCTATGCCAAGGAACCCTAGAGTTTCTTCTTTTTCCTGTTTTAACCTCGAGGTCTTTGGTCCAATTGGAGTTGATTTTGGTGCAGGTTGATAAATAAGGATATAACCTTAGTTTTCTACAGGTGTTTAACCAATTTTGCCAGAACCATTTACTGAAGAGGCTGTCTTTCTTCTACCCTATTTTTTTTTTTGCTCCCTTATCAAAGATCAGGTGGACATAGGTCTGTGGGTTAATTTCTGAGCTTGCTATTAACAAGTATATTATAGAAGTTGTCCCTTACCAAATCATGGTTCACTTATTTCAGTTTCACTGTATCACAGGTTTAAAAAGAATTTCCAATTTTGTATCATGGAGTTTTTACTATATTGTGGGATTTTGTGGTACATAGGTATTTATATAATATATGTGATTTTAATTATTTTTGCCTGAAAAATTTTAAACTACAAAAATACTAAAATGTCAATCCAAACATATTAAAAGAATATTAAAATAAAATACAGTATGTATTTTATCAGAGGATGAATACCATACTGTACACAATGGAAATGCGTTATGCTACTACCACTTGCACAAGTTTGCCAACGTGAGATTGTACACAGCACACTATTGACTGATGGAATGGAAGGCGACCAACCACAGCACTGTGTTCTGTATTATGGCATTGATTGGCTTAGTGACCATAGCATCCATCTGTTTGCTCTCCCGCACTCTGCCCATATGTTCAGCATTTCTTCTTGTCCACTTCAATATCTGATCCCTGCAGGTAGTGTTTCTCTACAGTATTGTGTTTTGTGAAATTTTTGTAAAAGTTTGAATTTACTTCAAACCCTACAATGCCACCCAAATGTTCTGCACCTTCTAAGGCTTCTGGCAGTGAACCCAAGCACCAGAGGAAGATGCTTACCATCAGAAAAAAAGTGAAACTTCTTGATATGTTTAAAGGAAGGCAAAAGCTATGCAGCTGTAGGCTACTATTACAGGATCAACGAAACTATTGTTCACTACATAAAGATGAGAAGAATATCAGATCTACGGCAAAGATGACTTTTAACAAGACTGTAAAGAGGGTGGTCACTTCCCACAATAAATGCATTGTAAGAATGGATTCTGCATTGGCTCTGTGGACAAATGACTGCAGGAAGAAGAATATCTCATTGGATACCAACACCCTCCAGACAAAGGCCAAGAAACTTTTTGATAGTTTTTCAGAAAGCACAAACATTCATGACAGTGACAGGATGAAGATGAGGAAGACAATGCAGAAACAAGACTGTTGAGTGCTTCTCCCACCAGACCAACCACATTCAGTACCAGCAATGGCTGGTTTGCCAAATTTCAAAGATACATTGGACTCCGAGCGTTTCTAAGCATGGAGAAGCTGCATCTGCAGATAAAGCTGGAACTGAGGAGTACATGAACGACATGTTTCAATCCATCATCAAGGAAGGGGGCTATAAGCTTGAACACATTTTTAACATGGATGAGATGAAGTCAGCAAGTGACAAAGAGGATGAGGAACAAGATGAACTACGGGTTGGGGAAGAGAAGGAGGTTGACTCGAGTGTCTTGCAACCATAGTCAGAGTGTCCAAAGAACTTCAGTGAGTAGCTGAAGAATGGGACCTCAGATGCTTTATTCATTGCATTTCATAAATAAAATCAAGAGAGGCATGTCAGTTTATAAAAACCTTCGCACTCAGAATAAAAAGCAGCGCCAGCAACTCCCTATAACTATGTTTATCACTTGGACAAAGAGATCAAGTTATGCCTACACTACTACTGAAAATAGAAATTACAGCCCAGGGTGAAGATACTGTACTACCTGATGAAGCGCCTGATAAGTGGTGCCTTCAGAAAAGTTGTAATACTCTTCTTAGCTGTGCAGTACATTCATCTCATCAGCATCACCTTCATCACCATCAGTACTGCACAGCTATATAATTTGTGATCTTCATCATTCAAGTTGTAGTATACTTCACTGGTGAGTACCCATATAGAATTTTATATGTTGTTAACATTATGTCAGTTTAAGAGTGTAGAAAATGTTTAAGGGTATATAAAGTGTTTATAATAAGATTGTGGGAAAGGTTTATAGCAGAGTGGGAGGTGTTTATATATCTGCTACTTTGTGGATTTCCACCTATTGAGGGAGTCTCTGGAACGTAACTGTCACCATAGGTGAAAGACCATTGTATACCTCACAGTAAACAGTTGTATTGTTTTGATGATATTGGGTTTGAACTCAGGGCCTTACACCACTTTGAGAGCCTGTTTTGCTTTTGTTAGTTTTAGAATAGAGTCTTGCATGTATGCTCAATTCAGCCTGGACTGAGATCCCTGTATTTATTCTGCGTATGTAGTTAAAATGACAGGTGTGTGTCACCTTGCCCACCTTTTTATTGATTGGGATTTATTTTATTTGGTAGAATTGGCATTTAAACTCAGAGCCTTGAGTTTGCTAGACAGGCATTCTTACTTGAGCCATGCCTCTAACTCCTTTTTCCATTTGTTATTTTCAAATTTGTGCTGGAACCAGCCAGGACTTCAGTCTTCCTTCTCTTGGGCCCATCACTCCCAACCATTGATTTAGATAGAATCTTCAGAACTTTTATTCCCAAGGTGATCTAAACTTCATTCCTTGATCCCCACCTCCAAACTAGGATTATAGGCTTGAGCTATACCAGATACAATGTTTTTTACTGCTTTATTCTTAGATCTGTTTTAAATATCTATCAGTAATTTTTCTATCTATCAGTAATCATCATTTTTGCCTCCTAATTTGTTGCTTGTTACATTTTAAGCAACATTTAATTGCCTTAAATCCCTTTTAGATGTATGTCCATATGAAAGTGATCTGTAAAGTGTGTATGCTTAATGTTAGAGTTTTGGCAGCATGTTTGGAGGAGCCATCTGTAACAAGCATCATAATAGGCAAGTTACAGATATTTGTGGATTTCTTTTTTTTTTCTTTCTCTCTCTCTTTTGGTCAGTCATATGTCTTATATATATATGCATAAAATATATTTACTCATTACTTTTTATTATTAGTCAAGGAGACAGTCATAGGTTTTAAATTCAGGGCCTGAGCACTGGCCCTAAGATTTTTTGCTCAGGGCTAATGCTCTACCACTTCAAGCTACAGCTCCCCTTCTGACTTTAGGGTGGTTAATTGAAATTAAGAGTCTCATAGACTTTCTTGCCTGGGCTGACTTTGAACTGTGATCCTCAAATCTTGTCCTCTTAAGTAGCTAAAATTACAGGCATGAACCACCAGCACTTGACTTACTGATTTTTTTTATAAAGGTCTTTTTACAATAGTAACATTCTTTATTCTGTTTTCTAGTTTTAAGAACTACAGTCTAGGGGAATAAGCTCTAAACATAGAAAATTTCTAATTTATGTGTGGGTATAAAGCGCTATATTATTTATTATGACAAAAAGGAGTTTTTACCTAGTCAAATTCCTGGTGATAGTAAAAAGAGACCTGTTTGGTTTTTTTTTTTGTTTTTTTTTTTTGACAGATGTGGGGCTTGAACTCTGAGCCTGCTTAAGGGGGGGTACTCTACCACTTGAGCCACAGTGTCTCTTCCAAAAAGAAACATTTTAAAAGTAGATTAACGAGGAGAAAAGAAAACAGACCAGAGATTTTTGAATATTACAATTAGAGAAATGAACAGTTACTGACATGAGACAGGTTTTGTCTGCCTTCCCTAAAGGCAAACTAGCAAACATTTGAACATTTATAGGCCATAGGCCACCTCTGCCACTTTTCCTTCTCACGCCCTTTCTTCATTCTGCAACATTTTCTTTTTTTCTTATTTAACAACTTAAAGTTTTTAACTTATTTTTAGTTGGTATAGCAGGTTTGGCCATAATTGCTCACCTCTAATTTAGAAGAGACAAGAAAATTGAAACCAAAGTTGTCAAAGCACAGAATCCCAGAGAACTAGGAAGTATTTATATCAGTTATCTCTGGAAGTACCTCTAAAGTACTTCCTTGAGTATGGCAAAAACATGGCTTGTTTTTGCTTTAGGTTCTTTTTATTGGTTTATTTGTTTGTTTAGTTTTGGGGGTTTGGGATTTGTTTCCTCCTTCTGCCCCCAACCTTCTTCCCAACCCTACATAGCCACATGACTTCTTTAACCATTAGGCAGATGCCTGGGCTATAGAAATAGGTATCTAAAACAGTTAAACCTTTGGAAATAATATGCATTTGTAATTTGACAAAGAGGATCATAATAACAGATCATGACCAAACTTTATACATTCTCCCCTTTTAAAATTTCTACAATTTAGTTTGATGAAATTCCACTTGTCAGTTCTCTCTCCTATTTGCTGAGCCCCTAGAATTCTAATCAGGAAGTTTCGACCTATGCCAATGTTTCCCTATTCTTCCTGTAGTAATTTCAAAGCTATAGAGGTTACATTGAAGCTTTTGATTCACTTTGAATTGATGTTAGTATGAGAGACAGTGATCCAGTTTCAGTCTTCTGCAGATGGATGTCCAGTTTTTCCAACACTGTTGTTGAAGAGACTTTTTAAAAAATCCACCAACATGTATTACTGGCTCATTCCTTGTCAAATATTAGGTGCCTATGGGTGTATAGGTTCATTTCTGAACCATCTAGTCCATTCCATTGGTCTTTGAGTCTGTTTTCTATGCCAGCACCAAGCTGTTTTTTGTTTCTATGGTGGCTCTGAAGTAAAGTTTGAAATCTGGGATTGTGATGTCTCTGACAGTTTCTTTTGCTCAGAATTGTTTTAACTAGTGTGAGTCTTTTTGTGGTTCTTAGTATGTGAACAATCAAAAGAAAAAAAGGAGTAACAAATATTTTCAAATGTTTATGGAGCACCTCTGTGTTCAGGGCCCTGTTCTTGATGTTTAGAATATCTGAATGAATGAGTGAGTGAGTGAATGAGCAAGGTTCTTGGTAATATAGAAGTAATTCGAAATGTTGAATAAAACATTAAAATAAGATGATAAAAGAAGCTAAGTTACCACTTTTAGCGAATATTCTGAGGCACCAATTCTGGAGTTTCATCCAGCACAAGGACCTTATTATTCTTGTTTATTGATTGACTAGCAGGATTTAGACAATGTTTATTAGATACTTAATATTTTTTATTTTATGATAAAACAAAGAATATTAAGGAGTGAAATATCTCAGATTAAATTTTAAGGAGGAAATTTTCTTACAGTATGTCAAATCATCTAATAGGGTGAGGACTTAATGAAAATGAGATTATTAACAATTTAGATGATTAATAATTTAGATTATTAATTGACACAGAGTAGATTAATATTTAGGAGAATTTTGTTCATTTTATCAAGGGAATAATCAAAATGAAACTTTATGAAACCAATTCTGTAATGCTTAAATATTACAGATTGTGAAACTGTTACTTCGTCATGGTGGAGATCCATTTCAAGCTAATAAGCATGGGGAGCGTCCAGTGGATGTAGCAGAAACAGAAGAGTTGGAGTTGCTGCTAAAAAGAGAGGTGCCGTTGTCTGGTGATGATGAAATTTATACAGGTTTGTTTCAGAAAAACCTATATTCAATTGATAGGATAGTTGATAGAACATTCTGGATTAGTATAATAAAATATTTGAGTGTTTTGGAATAATGAAAACTATTATTATAATAATGCTTATCTAGCTATGTGAAAATAGTGATACTAGTTACCTAGATATTTTCTGTACATACCCGAATGGAGTCTGCCTTATTTCTGATATTATTTTCATCACAAATTGCAGAACTATACCTTTATTACATTAAACTTTACTGTAGAACCTTTCCTCATACATAATTTCCAACAAAACTCTTACTTCTTTATATTATATTATGCACATACTAACCAAATCACAGCTTTTTTTGGCTTTAGTAAGTTACCTCGTCATTTTTGCTCATGTGGTTAGGTGAATGATGTTACTGGATAGGGTCAGCTTCTTTACAAATATCCAAAAAAATATTTTAGGCACAGGATGACCCATTGCAGCAGTGGTACTCACAAGACACTATGTTGGAAATGAACTTTACAACTTTGGGGGGTCGGGTGGGAAGGGAAAGGATAGTAGGAGAAAAAGGAGGGAGTAACAATGCTCAACAACAAATGTACTCATTACCTTATTGATGTAAATGTAACCTCTCTGTACAGCATTTTTACAAGAAAATAAAAAAAAAGAAAATGTTTAGCATACTTGGCGTTAAAAAAAAAAGCAATGTAAGAATATAACTGACAAAGCTTTCTTATGTTAAAGAAATCCACATACAGAATTTAAGGGACACATAATATTTCAGGCAAAAATCAATAAAAATAATGGTTCAGGTTTATAAGTGGCCATATCCTGATCAAATTTTAAAAAATTCATATAAGCGGGTAGTAATACATTATATACATAAAGAGAGAGAGTGTGTATGTGTATATGCCAATATTGGTGCTTTAACTTGATATCTTGAGTTCTTCCTTAGCTTTTTTCCTCAAAGCAAGCATTCCGCTACTTCAGCCACACCCTTTAAAGTTTTTAAAACTATGATGAAATTGACAGATATACCCTACTACTTGAAATTTTGAATTTTCCAACATATATAATTCTTTAAGAAAGTCTCAAAATTACAGACATGGTATACATAACTATTAGTACTTGAACAATGAAGCCAAAGTTGTCTTGACTTCAGTGAAGTATGTAAGAAAGTAAGAAAATAAGTAAATGAGATGAATGAGGAAATCAAGGATCGTTAGAAATATGCAAGTATAAACAAAAAAGATACCAATAAAGCAAAAGAGCCTTTCCTGAGTGAAGTCATTTGCTAGGGCTGTTTAAAAAGTACCACAACTAGGACAGCTTAACAGAAATATATTGCTCTAAAGTAATAGTTCCAAAGGCAGCAATTCTGAGAGCAAATATTGACAGGGTAGGTTTCACCTGAATGAAGCAAAATGTAATGGCTAGAAAACAACTTTTGTTATTTTGGTGTTACTGGAGTTTAAACTCTGACACTTGCTTGAGATTGCTAGACTGATATGCTACTTAAACCATATCTCTAGTCCTGCTTTTTCTATTTATTTCAAAAATAGAGTTTAATTAACTTTTCTGCCCAGCTTACTTCAAACTTCAGTCTTCCAGTTTAGCCTCCTTAGTAGATAGGATTACAGGTATGAACCATTAGCCCTTGGTTAATTTTTCTAATACTTGCAAAAGAAAGTAAATTTTCTTTATTTTTAAACAGAATAATAGAATCTAAGTTGTCTGATGTGATCATCTAAATAGACAAGTCTAATAAGGTTTTAAAAGATTAGACATTTCATACATGTGATTTTCCAGTAATAAAATGAATAGAGGCAGAAAAGACTAGGAAATTTCAAACTTGAGCAGAATACTTTTTACATCTAAATTTTCTCCAGTAAGAATTTAATAATAAAAATACAGTATGAATGGATAAACTACTTTAGACTATGGATAAAATAGATTTCTAAAGCAGTTATTAATTTAAATATATACAATTAAAATCACATATATATTCTATTAGAAATTCTGGGATTTTTTTTGTAACTTCTATCTTAATGAGATGCTTTATGCAAACATATATAGAGAGAGAGTTGGTGGGGATGGAACTCAGGGTCTCATGCATGCTAGGCAAGTAGTCTACTACTGAATCATACCGCAGCCAACATTCACATAATTTTAGCATCAATGTTTTTTCATCATCACCTTTTAGATAGTTAACATTTTCTGTCTTCTGTCAAAAATCAGATGTATAGCAAACTTTAAAAATCCATATGATGGTAGTGTGACAAAAATTAGCTTAAGTTATAACTTCTCATGTACTATTGGTGCTCTTTATAATGCTGTCTTTGAAGTACTGTCTGTACAATTCTCAATGCTATATTCTGAAAGTAATTTTAACATTTTGTAAATAGCCAGTTATGTTTTAGGATTATTAATTTTTGCTTTGTTATTTCACATATCACATATCTATTCCTCAAGCTTTCTTGTTTTATGATACATTTTATAATAAGTTGCAGACTTACAGCATGCATTTCATTTGTTTGTATTTATGATTTTTATAATTACATAATGAAGTATATTATACTACCGTATATATTATTTCAATTTTGAGAAATGCCTAGACCTGTATACTCTAACTGCATCTAGGGAGAGAACAGCTTCATTGTTCCTGAACATACACTTCCTTGGTCATTTCCCACCATTGATTAATTTATACACATCATGATAAAAATGACTTAGGAAGGATTGCTAATAAACCTCAGATCTAGGTGGAACTGCAAGATCTTCAGTTTTTTTTCAGTTCTAGAATTTAAAATCAGGGCCTTGTGCTTGCTATGTATCCATTTTACCACTTGATCCATTTTACAGCCCTTTTTTGCTCTAGGTTTTTAAGGGTAGGATATATGGGGTTTAAACTTGGTGTTATATTCTCTTGGCCTGCATGTTAAGCTGGTATTCTGTCATGTAAGCCAAGCTGCCAGCCCAGTATTTTGCTGGTTATTTTAGAGGTTTATTTCTGGTTATTTTGCCCTTGCTTGCTTCAAACCTTGATCAGCTTGATCTCAGTTTCCTGAGAAGCTAAGATTATAGTTGTGAGCCACCTGTTTTGACTTCTTTAGTTAATTTTCAGGTAGTGTCTTATGTCTTTATTCAGGACTATGTACACTTGTGTCCTCCCAACTAGGGGAATCACAAATGCTTGTCACCATGCTCAACCATGTCTATAGTAGCCTTGAACATCAGCACTTCTGATGTCAGTACCTCACAGACATGAGTCACCACATATGGCCATGAAGGATCTTTATGTGGCTTTTTCACATCAAAACAAAGGGAGAAATAACAAAACAGTGATAATATCATAGAGAAATCCAGTAGCACTTTAGACTGTATGATCAAAATTATGCAATCAAAGGAAAGTAATGTACATCCTTTGCCTCCAGATTTGATGCCCTCAAGGGAATATAAAAATCACTGTTGAGGTTCCCCCTGAGTACGTATCATGGTGAACATTTTATTTTTTAAATAAAAGTTTATGAAATGTCAAAAAATAGAGAGAGACCAATAAAGACAGTAGAAATGTTTCAGACTATATTGGTATGTTGGCATGTTCATTTATATGTACCTGGATTATCTTTGGACTTAATCCTTTTATATCTGCTTCTCAAACAACAGGTTTCAGAGTATTGAAAGAGATAATAATAAAGTAATACCTGCTCTTAGTCTGTATCTTGTACTGGAGAGAGAAAACAGTAGTAAATAACATTAGGTCAGTAAACCAGAAATTTGGACCGTAGATAGTATTACATCAACATAAATTTATGAGGTTGGCCCCTATACTATGTCAATGTAGGTTTATATGCTATGAAACACTATTACTTAGGAAATAATCACTAAAGTATTTATGTCTAGGCAATGATGTGTGTGCAATTATCCCAATATATTTCATGTCCTTATCTGTACATATAGATAATGAGAAGAAGGATATTTAAAAGTAAGGGTAAAACACTAACAGGAAAATTTGAATAAAGGTTATATATGCTGAGTATATTTTGTATTCCTGACTTTTTTTTTCTAATTATTTCCAAATAAAAATTAAAATTATGCAAATACATAAAATTTCTTTGCTCTGTGTATTTAAAAAGAGCTACAAAAGCAGTGATCAAGTATCATTCCTGTATGTGTTCTACTGAAAGAAAAGCGTCTATCTTAGAAAAAGTTGATTATTTTTCAGCAACAAGAAATGCATAGATGAACCGTGAACATCTTTTCATCTCAGAGCTTGAGGAAGTTATCAAAAACTAATATAAGGTCTTGTTCAAAAGCCTTAGGAAAAAACTTGAAGCAGTTTCTCACTTGGCCAAAGATGGGATAATGTAATATAATAAGTGTATAATTTGTCATCATCAGAGGATTCAAACTAATATAAGGTCTTGTTCAAAAGCCTTAGGAAAAAACTTGAAGCAGTTTCTCACTTGGCCAAAGATGGGATAATGTAATATAATAAGTGTATAATTTGTCATCATCAGGATTTATCTTAAAAATTAAAAAAATTGCCTGTCCTATTTCACTGAGCAACCTCATGTAAGAAGTACCTTTTTAAAATTCAGCTAAAATAAGTGAGAAAAAGCTCCAGAAAAATTGATAAAAGCATAAAAAAATCATTGGCCAAATTCCTTACCTCTAAGCTTAACCAGTTGTCAAAAAAGAAATAGCATCATATTGGCTTTGCATTTCCAGTTTCCAACAATGGAAGACACACTAGTGAGAGATTAGAAGTATAGCATAAGAATCTTGTAACTACCTAAGATATGATTTATGTCAGGCTAACAAAAGAGAAGTGAAGTATTAAAAAGCTTATTGAAGCAAAGCACAGTGACTAACTACTCAGAAGGCTAAGATCTTTGTATCAAGGTTTAAGGCCAACCTGGGCAGGAAAGTTCTTGAGACTCCATCTCCAAAATAACTAACTAAAAACCTGGCTAGAAACCTGCAAAATGTGTGTGTGTCTGTGTCTGTCCCTGTCCATCTGTGTCTGTATATATAGCATACATATGTGTGTGTGTGTGTGTGTGTGTGTGTGTATTTATTTATTCAGTCATCTTGGTCTAGCAAACACACTGAAATGGTATTTATAATGGTGAGTGTGGGAAAAGTATTAAAAAATGGATATAGAAGGCTGGTTTACTCTTGTAATCCTAGCTATTCAGGGGGCTGAAATCTGAAAATCAAGGATAAAAGCCATCTTTGGCAGGTAAGTTTTTGGTGCTTATCTTTAAGAAAGTACAAAAAAGCAGGAAGTAGAGCTGTGGCTCAAGTGGTAAAGTATTATAGTCTTGAGCAAAATAAAAAGGCTGTATCTATGATACATGTACATTTAACATGTCTGTGATCCTCAGATCTCAGCCTCCTGAGTAGCTGGGATTACAGGCTTGAGACACTGGCGCCCGGCAAAGTGATGGGTTTCTGTGGAGGGGAAAGATGGTAGAGGTTTACCTGAACACAATCATATGATGGTTTGGGTTTTTGTTTTTTTGTTTTTTACATCTAAGTATATATAACACTTTGTCAACAAAATCTCTTGACTTGCACCCCTTTTTACTTAATTACCTAAATACCATCATAACTAAACTAACATCAAATATGATGTAGACCAACTCAACTCCCTAGAATCTATTGTAACTAAAGTTACACAGGATATTCTCAGTGCTAGCTCCCTTAGTGGCATTTTAAATACTGGTTCTTTCAAATTCCCTGGAATTTGTTCTTTTGACTATGTTCTTTCTAAAATTCTTTTCCCTTGGTTTCTTACACATAATTCTCTGACTTTTTATTTTCTTCCCAAATTGTTTCTTCTTTGTTTCTTGTAGAATATTGTCTACATTTTGTTTCTGTACACCCTGTGTTGGTTTTCCCAAAGATTTTACTTTCTATACTCTCAGCTGTATACAATCTCCCAAATAAGGTTTACCCATACTCAGTGTTTTATCAAGCATTTATATGATTAGGGATTTCAAATATATTTCTCTGAAACTTCAAACTTAATTTATCTACCCTGTGGATATTGCCACTTAGGTTTCTTCAATGATACCTCAAAAGTTAGCATACAGAAATAAAGGTTTCTTCAATGATACTTCAAAAATTAGTATACAGAAATTAAACTTTTCATCATTTGTACTTTTTTCCCTAGCCTAATGGTAACATCATTCATCGGTGCATATGTATATATGTATGTATATGTGTATATATATGTACATATATATATATATAATATATATATATATATATGTTGTGTACTTGAGCATCACATAACTTCATTTGCTCCTTTTCCTTATTTTTTTCAACAGCTATTTTTAAGTACCCTCTGTGTTAGGTATTAAGTACAAGTAATTTAAAAAAAAACTGATATTAATACCAGCCACTAACTTCTGTCAATTTTTTCTTCCAACACATTTGTTAATGTATCTGTTAGATACAACCCTTTTGATCTATCTCTGTTCTGTGTGAAATCAGGATTGTTTAACCAAAGGTACATTGACTTTATGAGAAAATAGGAAAATAAGATTAAAAAGTAGTATGGTATGTGTGGTATGTTAATTCTATTTATTGGGCTGTAAACTCATTAATTTTGGTCCCTTCTGGAAACTAGCTATGTAAAGCATTAATAAACTAGAAGAACTGTAACAGATTTTCCCCAACAAAACAAAGTTACTTGAACTTAAATGTTTAGAGTAGAACACATCTTCTAGAACCTCTTTTTTATTTTCATTTTTATTTTAATTTTTTAACCTGTGTTCATCAGCTATGTATTGATTTTTCAGAGTATTTATTTTCCACTTGGTGAATGTGCCTGAATAATTGCTTGATCAGAGTGCCTCAAGGAATGGTGCAAAAATTTATCAGTAAGTATCAAACAAAGATTTTGGAATTGCTGAAGAAAACTGATGAAAATACCCAAAATTTATTCCTTAATTTACATGAGGTCCTTGTTAAACTTAACTCAAATTTTAGCCAATCCAAATTCAGACCACATTAATAATTAATGAAGAATTAATTTAACTGCCCATAGATGTTTGTAAGTTCAATACCCAAAGCTTTGTTATCCATCTGATATGTCATCCCATGTGACAGATGCACTTTAAGTATTGTTAAGTTAGAGAATAACCCAGACACTGAGTTTTACAACTTAATAAATTTGGAATAAGTAAAAGGGTGTCATAATATTTAATCATTCCAAATATAGTTCATTCCATTAGACATTGTGACATATGTTAATGCCAATTAGAGTTAGCTGTCCAGTCTTCAAGACAAAGAGTTTGTGTCAATGTACTACTTCTTTTGTCAAAAAGTAAATGCTATGAAAAAATGTTATCTAATATATTCAGTATTCATAATAATTGCCTTCTACTTTCAGTTGCAACCTTCTTTTTTTTTAAAAAAAAAAAAAGTGGTCAGTGGTTAAATATTTACAGACTGGCCTCACTTCATAGACATAGTTCATACATTCTCATGTTAAATGTCCTGACATAATAAATATTGCACAAATACATGTCCTGGTTAATACAGTTTATTTGTTTAGAAATACATGATACTCTTAAATTTGCATGATTCTTTAGTCCTTCCCCCGCTCCAGTTTCTGACCATTTCTCACATTCTTTTTTGGGGGGGTGGGGAGGGTCTGGTCATGGGGCCTGAACTCTGGGTCTGGGCGCTGTCCCTCAGTTCTTCAGCTCAAGGCTAGCACTCTACCACTTGAGCCACAGCGCCACTTCCAGCTTTTTTCTTTTTGCTTATGTGGTGCTGAGGAATCGAACCCAGGGCCTCAGGCATGCAAGGCAAGCGCTCTACCACTGAGCCACCTTCCCAGCCCTCTCACATGCTTATTCTACCCACATTGTTTTCTTTTACAAAATCTATCCTGTATTCGCTACAAATACTTATTTCTTATTATCATGCCAAGAATTCACCCATTCAAGAGTGAGATTTAATGAGTTGCATTAGTGCCACCTGTACTTTCTGACATGGATTACCAAAGTAGAGATTTTTTTTTTTCTTTTTGGTCGGTCGTGGGTCCTAAACTCTGGGCCTGGGTGCTGTCCCTCAGCAATTCAGCTCAAGGTTAGCACTCTACCACTTGAGCCACAGCACCACTTCTAGCTTTTTCTGCTTATGTGGTGCTGAGGAATCGAACTCAGGGCCTCCTGCATGGAAGGCTACCACTAGCCACCTTCCCAGCCCCAATTAGAGATTTTGTTAATAACTTTGCCGGGCACTGGTTTTAGAAAGAGTAACCAAGCCAGGCATCAGTGGTTCATGCCTGTAATCCTTGCTACTCAGGATCCTGAGATCTGAGGATTGTGGTTCAAAGCAGCCCAGGCAGAAAAGTCACAATTCAAAAACTTGAAGTTGTGCTTGAGCACAAAGTGGCTCAGGGACAGTGCCCAGGCTATGATTTCAAGCCCCACAACCAACTACAAAGACAAAAAAAGACCATCCACTGGACAAAGTTTAAAAATATCATTGCATGAGAGCTATTCACCTTTTTTTGGCCAGAAATAATCATTCTGGTTTTAGGTTTTAAGAGGTTACTGTAAACTTTCCTCACATGCATAATTCAAATTTATTAAAGAAATGCTCCATTATAATAAATAAATTATTTTAGTTTACTGTAAGACAAGAGTTTTAAAAAGACAATTATTAAGTTGACTCAGTGGGAATTGGAGGCATGACTTGGGTGTTTTAGTGCCAGCCAATGAATGAAAGCATCAGATACAAAATTTGAGTCCTGGTCTTGGACAAAAAAAAATGACTCACTGGTGTTTGCTAAGTATATTTTTCCTGTCATAAAGTAACACAAAATGACCAGCATTTTCAATCCTTGTTTTTTTCAATATTTAATAGTAAATAAATTGTACTATTACATTATAATGACAGTGTCTTAATTTGTTAAACTTATTTCCTAAGTTTTATGTTTTAGGAACTATGAAAATACAAACTTCGTGCTATATGAAGTTACATAATAAAAAATAAACTAATAAAGCAACTTAATAAACCAGGAAATCCAGAGAAACAAATAGTTAAAACACTGTATACCAGATTTTTATTTATTTATTTATTTATTTTGTTAAATGGGTTATGTGATGGTAACAGTTTACCTATGAGCAGGACGAAGCATCACCTTAGGATATTTTAAAGCAAACATTTTAACCTTAGAGGTGTAAAACAACAGGAAAAGATTACAAGGGAGTTTTAGTACAGCATCCAATTCTAAACATATTTGCTGATTAGGATTTAGATTTGATAATATAGTATTTAAATATAGAACATTATATAGAGTAAAGGTATTTGCAAATTGGTATACCTGAAACTGGATTTTTGAAGTTGTTGAATCATATCAAACACCATGTTTGGTATGTATATTTTACATATCCCTATGTTGTCAGTGCTGAGAGAAATGAAATACTTAGCTACTTGAAGAAGGTTAAGTATATACTGTGATAATCAATGAGTTATTTTTAATTTGACAACTCCTTACTAACGAAGTAAAAGAAATTCAGTGGTAGTGTTTTGCATGTTCTACTTTTTCTTCTCTGTATTATCATAGACATGGTGCACTTTATACAGTTTTAAATGTTGAATTTTTAAACTTCTTCATATACTGTCAACTTATTTCTATCAAGAAACAAACACATTTTGTTCTTTTTAAAAAGAACTTTAAAAAAGTACTTTAAATCTTGATGATGGACACTGTTGATTCATGCCTGTAATCCTAGCTACTCAGGAGGCTCAGATCTGAGGATAAATCAACTCCAATTAACCACCAAAAAGCCAGAAGTGGAGATGTGCCTCAAATGGTAGAGAACCAGCATTTTGCAAAAAACCCTAAGGGACATTGTGTCCATTCCCTGAGTTCAAGTCCTAACAGTGGCGTACATACAAAAAAAATTAGTACAGATTTTTAATATGTCTTATGTGGATTAGTTATCCGAAGGCCCATAACCTAAGAATTTGTAATTCTAAGTGGATTGCTTTTTAGGGAAAAACGTTTCCGATTTAAATGGTATCGTGTTGGGAAAGGAATTACAAATACCTAAGTGACTATATATTGCAAAAGCTAATTCTTTAAAATTAGAGTCTACAAAAATACATTCTTACCATTAACTTGTTTATACTAACACACAAGTGTGGCAAATGGTGGTTGCAGCTTCAGTGTGTTTTTCATGGCTACAAATTAACGTAAGTCTTGATATTTTGCTATGTAGAACAATAGGCTACTAAATGCTTCTCTTTGAAGTCCATATATACAGTAGTCAAGAAATTTCAAAGGCATTTTCCCAGAAAATTAATGGGTTGTAGGTTAAGAATCCTAGCTTGATGGTTTTTCTTTAAATCAATTTCTACCAGTGAGTAGCAACTTAAAGTGAGTCTGTCACATAATTATAGTAGTGAGATATTGCTGAACAGTTAAGATTAAAATTTTACAAAGGCTACATTTGGGCAGAATCCTTAAAAAAAAACTTTGTTTTAAATATTAATATATGCATATATTTAAATTAGTTCAGCTTCCTGTCATTCTGTCTGCAGAAAAACATTTGGAGTCATGGTTAAAAGGACCTCCATGTAATGTATATATTTATTATAGAGTTTCTGACACTGGGTGATTTTTGTCGGTCTCCTTTAGTAACATCAAAATTTTTGTAGTGATACTTTTTTTTTGAGGAAGAAAATGTTTATTACTATTTATGGGACCATTTCTGTGTTACTGACAATTTAGTAGAAAGGCACTGTGTGATGACTAATTGAGAGACATATATAGAGTACTATAGTACTTAATTTTGTTTGTTATTTAGATTTTACCTTTTGTTTTAGTATTTCAGCTATTAATTATGTTGTTTTCCCCCTTTACCTCACCTCTAAATTCGTGACTATATATATCTCCTTTTCTGTTGTTGTTGTGTTTTGTTTTGGTTTGGTTTGGGTTTTTAGGGTGGAGGGAATAGGTACTTGCATTCGTGACCTTGGAATTGGTAGGCCAGCCAGCTGTACCCTCAGTCCTTAATTTTTTTTTTTTGGTCGGTCGTGAGGCTTGAACTCTGGGCTTGGGCGCTGTCCCTGCACTCTTCAGCTCAAGGCGAGTGCTGTACCACTTGAGCCACAGCTCCATTTCTGGTTTTCTAGTGGTTTATTGGAGATAAAAGTCTCATGGAATTTCCTGCTTGGGCTGGCTTTTTGAACAGCGATCCTCAGATCTCAGCCTCCTGAGTAGCTAGGATTACAGGCATGAGCCACCTGCACCCGGCCCAGTCCTTAATTTTTGAGAAGGGTTTCTTTCTCTATGTAGCATATGCTACCCTTGGACTCATTATCATGCCTCAGTATTATTTTTAGGCTGTTTAATGAAGGTTAATGGGCATGCTTTCTAAATAGTAGGCCTGGCAATTTAGAAGGGCCAGGAAGACAGACTTGATCTCTAAAAATGCAGTTTTTCTAGATTAATCAAAATGAAATCAAATGTAGTACTTTTAAACAAGCTATACAAATTATTCTCTGAAGTGGTAAAATTATTTTAGAGTGGCTTTTTATTCTCTTTACCCATCTTTATCTTTTCTGGTTTTCTAACATGAACTGTATTACTTTCTTTGCAAAAGGACAGTGAATATTGTTTTAAAATAAATAAAACAGAGAACTAAAATGCTGTTTAACACTTTGTTACACAATAAAATAGATGGCATATAACCAAACACCATTTCAAATATAAAGGTAATTTTTAGTACTAGTCCTGATGTTAATATATTTAATTCTAGTTGAATGCCTTATACAAAAAGAATTTTTAAAAAGACAACATGATGTGGTGACTTTGACAATAGAATTTAACTTAAATAATAACCTCTTTCCCCATTGCTTTTTAAAATGACTATGTTAAGGTTTTAGTATTCCTTGACAGATTCTAGATGTTATCTATTCTATCTAATCTTAGGCAAATTACTGCTAACTTGCTTCACACCTATGAATTAAGGGTCACAGTACATACATCATAGAGATGTGGTACAAGTTAAATTAGTTAATATTTGAGGGTGTTTTAAAAAGCAAATTACAGAATTAACATTTGATAAATACTATCCTTAAAAATAGTGAGAAACACTGGTGCAGATGGCTCATGCCCTTGATCCTAGCTACTCAGGAGGCTGAGATCTAAGAATTGCAGTTCAAAGCCAGCCTGGGCAGAAAAGTCCTTGTGAGACTTTCTTTCAAATTAACCTCTCCAAAACTAGAACTACAACTAGAGTTGTAGGTCAAAGTGTTAGAGCACTAGAGCAAAAGAGCTCAGGTCCTGAATTCAAGCCTCATTACACGTGTGTGTGTGTGTGTGTGTGTGTGTGTGTGTGTGTGTGTGTGTGTGTGTGTGTGTGTGTGTAAAGTGAGAGTCTAGTTGGACCTATTGGTGGACACCTAATTCCAGCACTAGAGAGGCCAAAGCATAAAGATCCTGAGTTTGAAACCAGCCTTGGCAACATAGCAAAGTCTCGTCTATAAATAAAATAAGTGGATGCATGAATGAATGAATGTGTTCACAATTTTTCATTTATTATGAATGAACTATTTAACACTAAACTTGGTGTAGGCTATCATATGTTTATAATCATTTTAAATTATTATTTGTATTTTCTAATATAGACATTGAAAATCTAAGCCAAATTGACTAATTTAGGCCACTTTACTAGTCAACAAAATCTAGTCATCAGACCCTATGTTTTTCGCTTTTGTGTGTGCACACCACATGTGTGTGTGATACTGAGGTTTGAACTCAGCCTGATACACAGCTATCTCTCAGCCACATGAACTACACTTCCGGCCTTGCTTTTTTGCTCATTATTTTTGGACATGAATATCAAAGATTTTTCTGCCTGGGTCTCAGCCTCCTGAATAGAATTTCAGGCCTGAGCCTCTGGAACCTGGGTAGACACTAGTCTTACAACTTCATTATATGCTATTAGTAGTCATTAATGAGATACCTTTAATCCAATTTTAATAGAATATAAAATTGAATCTGTTAAAGCCTAGTAAAGTATAGGCAAATACAGAATTCATATTTGAAATTCAACTTCAGTCTTAGATGCATATGTTCAATTGGAAGGATAGGTATAGGTAGGTACTAGAGATCTGAACTCAGGGGCTCATAGGCAAGAAGTCTGCCACTTGAGTCACACTCCCCACTGTTTTTTGCTGTAATTTTTTTCGGGGGGGTCCAGTTGTGGGGCCTGAACTCTGGGCCTGGGTGCTGTCCCTCATCTCTTCAGCTCAAGGCTAGTGCTCTACCGCTTGAGCCACAGCGCCACTTATGTGGTGCTGAGGAATCGAACCCAGGGCCTCATGTGTGCAAGGCAAGCGCTCTACCACGGAGCCACCTTCCCAGCCCTTTGCTGTAATTTTTTAACTAGAGTCTTTAGATTATTTGGCTTCAGACTGTGATCTCCTGTGCCTTCTATGTAGCATGAATTATAGATAACATACCACACCATGCCAATCTTGTTTGTTGAGCTGGGAGCAGATCTCAAAACTTTTTTTTTTTTTAATCAAGGCTGGACTGGACCTTTAATTCTTTTGATTGCTTCTGTTGCTGTTTTGTTTTTGATATAGGACCTCCTAGGCTTGCCTTCAACTTGTGCATCTACTGCCTTGAGTATTCTGCTTCTGCTTCCCAAGTGCTATGATTATAGGTAGACACAGCCACACCAGACTATATGGTTTTTTTTTAAATCATTATTACTCAAAAATAGTAACAGATTAAACTAATAACCATAAGTCTCATATATCATTCTATCTCATTCTAGAGCCTTAGTTTTTGTGGCAGAGGTTTCGCTATATACTCAATCATATGGTAGAAAAAGAAGGAATTGAGTAGAATTCAAATCCTTCTGGAAATATCACGAAGTTTGCATCACTTACTGAATGCTTAGGCATCTTGCATGCACTCAATGCCTACATATCAAAACATGATAGGTATGAGTACCAGTTTTAAAGTCAGGGAAACTTGGGTTTGGAGACCCACTGTGTCACTTTTTGGCCTTACACAAATTTATTAGTATTATTATATTGATGGTATCCTATCCATGTAAAATGAAAGGTGAAGAAGACAATTTATGTAACTGTGTAAATACATTGTTCATTTAACAAGGCTTAATTTTAAGAGAAATGGTGGGTTTTTTTGTTTTTTACTTCGTTCTAGAAACTCTTCTTAAACCCTAGTTGTTTTTCTTTTTGCTTGTTTTTTGGCCTATTCTACTGGGATTTGAAATCAGCCTTCAAACTCACCAGGCAGGCATACCACCACTTGAGCCATGCTCTTAACACGTTTTGCTTTATCTAACAAATGAGGTCTCAATGACCAAGTAAAAATAAACCTAGATATGTCCATCCTACTTAAGCTTTGCACATAGCTGGGATGACAGGTGACAGGTATGATGTATCACCACACTCAGTTTTTATAGTTTGAGATGGCATCTTTTGAACTTTTTAGTCAGGCTTGCCTCAAACTGCTATCCTTCCAGTCTGCCTCCTGCATAACAAGAAGTACAGGCATAAACCATCATGCTTAACCTTTCTCCCTCTTTGTGTAAAACATGGTTTTAGAATTCATCAGTGGTTGTCAATTATGAACTAATAATTATATTTTTAAAATACTTGTATGTATAAGTTGTAACATACACCTGAAATCTGGGTTCTCTGGAGGTTAAAACAAGGATTACAAGTTCAATGGCTAATTAGTGAGACATTGTCTCAAAAAAGGAGCATATAAAGAGAGAACTGGGGCAGGGGAAAGAAAAGGGAAAGGAAGAGACAAGTTGCAGACAGACATAGATTTAAGCTAGGGATGCTCAGTAGTATGACTCTTGCCTAGATTGCATTAGGCCCTGGATTCAATTCCCATTAAAAAAAAATTCCTCTAAACACCAATACATGGGATATTAGACATCAGAAAATAGTTTTTTGGTTCTGTTCTCTACCGTCACTAACTCCCATTTAATTTGCATATACCAAGTCTATATCCTCATAATTCATTATGACTGATTATTTCTTTTGTCCTCTTATGTCTGTAATATGTTATATAAGTGCCTGGATGCAACTTAATTTTTTTTTCTTCAGTCTTACCATACAGAGTTAAACAAATGAAGAAAGTTATAGGATTAGATTTGGTCCTTTTAAATTAATGTTTAAGTGATTTTTTAATTTTGCAATAGATTCAACGCTTTTTTCCAGGCAGCAAGTTGATGTCTAGCACATGCATAAGTGCCATATTTATGCTAGGCACTTTACATAAATTATCTTTGTTTTGATAGTAGCCCTGTGATTATTAATCTCGAGTAGTAGATTACTGACCTTTAAGTAGCAAGGCAAAGACTTACACATAGAGCTAATGCCAGACAGAATCAGTATATATATACTTTTTTCTTTTTTAATAGTAGGGTTTGAACTTAGGACCTGTGCTGACTATGACTAATCTGCTGCTCTACCATTTGAGTCATTCCTCCAGCTCTTTTCTTTGTGAATTTTACTGCTTGGGCTGGCTTTGAACCATAATCCTCCAGATGTCAGCATCCTACCAGCTAGAATTACACACATGAGCTCCCTGTGTCTGGCACTGATGTGTTTTTCCTCTATCTTAAGACTGATCATTACTTTGAGAAGTTCAGAACCAGATGCTTCTGAAATCAATATATAACTGGAATGTGAATTTAGTAAATCCTTACTTGATTTAATAACCTACTATGAAATGTGCAGGTCAGTTATTCAATTGTAATGTGCAGTTGACCAAAATGGTGTTGAAAATGATATATAATTGGTAGTGTTTCTTGGTTTGCTTTTTCTCTGTATAACCTGCTATTAACTAATTTGGGTGCCTTAGTTAAAAAAATACATTCTCATACACAATGAATTCCTGAATATATGCTACCAGATTTTTTTTCACTTTTTTTTTTAATTTTTTTTTTATTTTTTATTGTGAAAACAAAGTACAGAGGGGTTACAATTACATGGGCAAGATAATGAGTACATTTTTTATCAAGCATTGTAGCCTCCTCCTTTGTTTCCCCTTCCCATCCCTTCCCAGCCTCCCCCCCGCCGCTACCTAATTTTTTATTCAATTATAACAACTTTGATATTAATCTAATACTTTTTTAATCTGGTCTGTACATTGCATAATTCATTTTTGAACCACATTAAAATTTAATCATAAGCAAATGTTTTACTTTCTTTAAATATTGAGCCAAGCATGAGTATTACATGCCTGCAGTCTCAGTACTTAATACAGCCAGGAGGATTCAAAGTTCAAGACCAACTTGAGTTACATAGTGAGACCTTGTCTTTAAAAAATTTCCTTAATTTTTACAAAAGAAAAAATTGCTTTATGAACATACATATACTATATACCTTTACCCAGTTGTAAAAAGTGCTGTCATTTTATTTCTATACTGGAGTTTGAACTCAGAATCCAAATAAAGTCTGTATTTGTTTTGGTATATATGAGTGTCTTTCTTGTGGGTTTTGCATATTTTTTGTTAAAACAGCCTGATCATTTTCCTTATAAATTTTTCAGTCTAAATCTCACTTGTTTTTCATATATTCATGATGTTATTTAAGACAAACAAATTTTCAAGTGTCTTAATTTCAAACTTTCACATTGTACCTAATGCTTTCAGCATTAGGGAAAAAAAAGTATAAGTATTTTCCAATGGAAGCTAATAGAACAAATGATTATAATGGCTAATCAATTTTTCTTAAGACTGAGATGAATATTGTACTTTTTTTTAACAAACTCTTACTATTGACAGAAACACTATGTATTGTTAAAAACGATTTTCATGCAATAATTTTCCCATAATTTTCAAACCTAAGTTTGCATGATTACATTTTTTCTTTTTTTTTTCTTTTTCTTTTGTGTGTGTGTGTGTGTGTGTGTGTGTTGTGGGGCTTGAACTCTGGGCTTGGGTGCTGTCCCTCAGCTCTACAACTCAAGGTGAGGACTCTACGACTTGAGCCACAGCGCCACTTCTGGTTTTGTTTTGTTTGGGGGCGGGGGGGGGGGGGGGGGGGGGGGGGGGGGTCCGGTCATGGGGCCTGAACTCTGGCCTGGCACTGTCCTTCAGCTCTTCAGCTCAAGGCTAGCACTCTACCACTTGAGCCACAGTGCCACTTCCAGCTTTTTTTCTCTTTGCTTATGTGGTGCTGAGGAATCGAACCCAGGGCCTCATGCATGCAAGGCAAGCGCTCTACCACTGAGCCACCTTCCCAGCCCCTCCACTTCTGATTTTGTGGTGGTTTATTGAAGTCTCACAGACTTTCCTGCACAGGCTGGTTTTGAACCATGATACCCACATCTCAGCCGCCTGAGTAGCTAGGATTACAGGTGTGACGTTTTTTGTTTTTTGAAGTGGAATTTTAATTTTAATTTTTTTTGGGGGGGGGGTCCAGTCGTGGGGCCTGATTCTGGGCCTGGGCCAGAATCAATTAACATCAATTAGTTGCTCCAAGTTAGTTTCCATTTTCACACGTCCATACATATAGAATTATACCTTGTTCAAATTCAGTCCCTTTATCCCTCTTCCTGCCTTGCCCATTCCCCCTTGCCAACCAGTATCAACAAACTTATTCTATTTTCTCACATGTTCTTTTTTTTTTTTTTTACCGTATTCACCACTTTGTCCTCTCTGTTCTCCTTCCTCCCTCTCACAAGCGCCCTTGTATACAGTACCATGTTTATTTCACACATATCAAGTAGAAATGTAAATAACCGTGAAATGATATTCAAGATTTTTTTCTTTTTAATTTTATGACAGTATTGAACTTTGAACTGAGAGCCTTATATTTGCTAGATAGGCATTCTACCACTTGAACCATACTCACAGTCCTGGAGATTTCTTTTATCATCCCAACATTACTAAGAATGATGAAAAGTATAATACTAAGGAATTATCCAGGAAACAAGTATCCCTTAAAAATATTTTATCACTAATATAAATTAAAGAGCAATAACCATCAGAATCTCTTGTTCAATACAAAACCAACAGTTGCAAAATCAACTCCTTAGAGGCTAAGGAAAAACCAAATGACAGCAACTCATGCCTAATAATTGTAGCTACTCAGGAAGCTGAGTCTTGGAAGATTGAAGTCCTAAGCTAGATTGGACAAAAAGTCCACAAACTACCATGTGATATATATATATATATATATATATATATATATATATATATATATGGTGTTACAGCACCAGTTCTGCAGCAAGTTAAGACTGCAAGGCTCTTGAGTTTGAGCATCAGTATTGCTAAATTTTTTTCCAAGTCTTTCCATTTCCTTACAATTGTACATACATTATCATTCTTTCTAATGGAAAAGTAGAATTTCATTGCGTATATATACCACATTATATTGATCAAATCATCCATTGAGGAGTATCTGGGTTGATTCCATATCTTGACTATGGTAAACAGTGCTGCAGTGAATGATTGTACTAGTAGCTTTAGTGTGTCCTTGTTTGTGTTCTCTTGGATAAATGCCAGGAGTGGATTTGCTGGGTCATAGGGAAGCTCTATATAGTCTTTTGAGGAACTTCTCTTTTTTTATGGGGGGGGGAGGGTCTGGTCGTGGGGCCTGAACTCTGGGCCTTGTCGCTGTCCCTCAGCTCTTCAGCTCAAGGCTACCGCTCTACCACTTGAGCCACAGTGCCACTTCCGGCTTTTTTCTTTTTGCTTATGTGGTGATGAGGAATCGAACTCAGGGCCTCATGCATGCAAGGCAAGCGCTCTACTACTGAGCCACCTTCCCAGCCCTTGAGGAACTTCTATACTGCTTTCCAGAGTGTTTGAACGAACTTGCATTCTTAACAACAATGTAATAGAGTTCCCTTTTGGACATATTCACACCAGCATTTGTTATTAGTTTTCCTGATAATGGCCATTTTAACAGGTGAGGTGGAATCTTAGTGTTGTTTTGATTTGCATTTCTTTTTTTTTTTTTTTTTTTGTCGGTCATGGGTTTGGAACTTTGAGCTTGGGTGCTTTCCATGTGCTCTTCAGCTCAAGGCAAGCGCTCTACCACTTGAGCCATAGCACCACTTCTGGTTTTCTGGTGGTTTATTGGAGATGAGTCTCATGGACTTTACTGGCCCAGCTGGCTTTGAACTGTGATCCTCAGATCTCAGCCTCCTGAGTAACTAGGATCACCAGTGTGAGCCACCAGTAGTGCCCAGCTGCATTTCCTTTATAGTTATGGATACTGAACATTTCTTCATTATATGTATTGGCTATTCTTCTGAGAATTCTCTTTAAGCCCATTTATTAATTGGGTTGTTCTTTCTTTGAGAATTTATTTTTAAGTGGTTGAATTTTTTGAGCTCTGAAGTATATGAGGCTCTTGTCAGATAACTGATTTAAAAAAACAAAAAAAAAATTTTTTAAACCCCTCCAGGTGCCATTGGTTCATGCATGTAAGCCTAGCTACTCAGAGAGCTGAGATCTGAAGATTAAGTTTTGAAGGCAGCCCAGGCAGAAAAGTCCCATGAGACTCTTATCTCCAATTAACTACCAGAAAAATACCAAGTAGAGCTGTAGATCAAAGTGGTAGAGTGTTAACCTTGAGCAGAAGAGCTCAGGGACAGCACCCAAGCCCTGAGTACCAAAGGAAAATACACACGAACAAAAACCCCCATTCTGTGGGCTTTGTATTTATCTTGTCCTTGATTATGTGTCCTTTGATTATGGACATTTTTAACACTGATTCTGTCTGTTCATGAGTATGGCAGATCTTTCCATCTTCTGGTTTCTTTCTTCAAGGTTTTTATAGATCTTTGTAGAGGTCTTGTTAAGTTATTTACCCTGGACAAAAGTATTTTGATTTCTTTCTCAGCCTGTCTACTGTTGATATATAGAAAAACTACTGGAAAGTTGGGTGCCGGTGGCTCACACCTGTAATCCTAGCTACTCAGGAGGCTGAGATCTGAGGGTTGCAGTTCAAAGCCAGCCTGGGCAGGAAAGTCCATGAGACTTATCTTCAATAAGCCACTCAGAAAACTGGAAGTGGCATAGTGGCTTAAGTGGTAGAGTGCTAGCCTTGAGCTGTAGAGATGAGGGACAGCATTCAGGCCCAGAGTTCCAGCCCCATGGCCGACCAAAAAAAAAAAAAAAAAAGCTACTGGAGTTTGAGTGTGTATATTCTGGTATATCTGAAAGTATTTACCAGATCTGGAAGTTTTTTGGAATCTGTAGGATCCTTTAAATATGGTATCACATTGTTT
Source organism: Dipodomys spectabilis (assembly GCF_019054845.1). Lineage (NCBI taxonomy): Eukaryota > Metazoa > Chordata > Mammalia > Rodentia > Heteromyidae > Dipodomys > Dipodomys spectabilis. Next base: position 323,300 of record NW_024870760.1, read on the forward strand.
TTCCATTTTTAATGTGGTGTTGGCTATAGGCTTGTCCATATATAACCTTTAGTAAGCTCAGGTATGTTCCTTTTATCTCTGGCTTCTTCAGAATGTGTGTGTGTACATATGCCACCAATACTGAGGTTTGTACTCAGGACCTGCACACTCCCTTAGCATTTTCACTCAAAGCTGGTGCTCTACCACTGGAGCCACAGTTCCACTTGCAGCTTTTTTTGCTGTTTTATGGAGATGACTCACAGGCTTTTCCTGCCTGGCTTCAAACCATGATCTTCAGATCTCATCTTGTGTAGCTAGGATTACAGGTATGAGCCACCAGCACTGGTTCGTCAGAACTTTTATCATAAAAGAATGTTGATTTCACAGAAGCTTTTTTTAAATTTCAATTGAGATGATCTTATTTTTGTTTTAGATCCTGTTTATGTGCTGTATTATAGTTACTGATTAACCATCAATATGATATGTTAAACTATGCCTGTATCCCTGTAATTAAACCAATTTCATAGCTTTTCAATTGCTGTATTATTCAACTGTCAATAAATTTATTGAGAATTTTTGCATCATTGCTCATCAAAGAGATTGGTCAAAAATCCTCCTGTTTGGTTGGGTTCTTATCCAGTTTTGGAGTGAGGATAATACTGGCTTCGTGGGAATTGGGGGTGGGGTGGGGCGGGGGAAGTCTGGGTGCTGTCCTCGAGCTTTTTCACTCAAGGTTGGTGCTCTACCACTTTGAGCCACCGCACTACTTCCAGTTTTCTGCTGATTAATTAGAGGTAAGAGTCTCGTGGACTTTGTTTCCTGGGCTGTCTTTGAACCGTGGTCCTCAGATCTCAGCTTCCTGAGTAGCTAGGATTATAGGTGTGAGCTATCATGCCCCACTTTCCTTTTATTTCATAGAAGAATTTGAGGAACATTAGTGTTAGTTTTTTTCTTAAGTCCCGATGGACACAGTTTGGCAGTGAATCTCCATGGTCCTAGGTCTCTATTCTTCAATCTCATTGCTTGCTTGTGGTTATATCCTCTTGGTTCAATTTTGGAAAGTCAAATGTATGTAGAATTTATCCATGTTTATGCATTTCTACTAGATTTCCAAGTTTAAGTCCAAGTTTTCAAAGTATTTCCTCATGATTCTTCAAATTTCTTTGTTATTTGTTGTGATACTATATCCCTGTGTCTCATGTATATGAATTTCATGGAAGTTTTCTGTTTCTCCCACAAAAAAAATCCAGTAAAGTTCAGAGAACTGCTATAGATTTACTACTTTTACTTCAACAGTTTCCATTTTAATTTTTGTTATACTGTGACTATTTTCCTAAATACAAAATACACACTTATTTAAACACTAATGAATAAAAATGATGCTTTTGTATTAAACTTTTGACTAACAACAGTTTAGCAACTAATGTATAAAAGTGAGAGCTTAATTTATGTATGTTAGTGTCAAAGGGCCAACTCTGAGGACAGCACATTTAACGGCAGATGTTGTGCTCTACACAACAGGTGATATGGGAAATAAGGACAGGTTGGTGAGCAATGAATGCTGATTTTATATTTTGGTGGTTCTTGTCCCATTATAAACACAGCCATTTAATTTCTTTTACCTTAATTCAGTTCTGAAACTGTTTCTGCTTTTATTCAGTATTAAGCATCTACCATATTCTTCCTATTATGGAAGTCCCCAGTCTTTTAATTAATATGGAAAATAGAAATAGAAAATTATAGCTGCATTGGACATTGCTTTCTTCTCCTAAGGACTTCTAAATTCCATAAAGAGGCCTTGCCCCTCAGTCTCCTTAGTAGCCACATTTCCCATCTCTTCATCTTGCACTTCACTCTGAATGCTACAAATTTAGGCAGCTGATGTTAACAAAAAAATATAGTTTTTATAGGTTTGTAGGACATTACATTGTGTGTGCGTGAGAGAGAGAGAGAGAGTGTCTGCTTAAATACTTAGAATATACATAACACATTGAGTATACTGTGAAGCAGATAACTTTCCCTTGGTCCGTTGTCTTTTTCTTGGGTATAAACATTTCCCATCCCACTGATCTATGATGACAAGGACTTAAAAGTATATACCTTTTGGAATGGCACCAAACAAGTAGTGTTCCCAAGAGGTAACTGGATGTTTAAGTTTACCTTTTTCTAAATCTCTCCAAATAAACTTACAATGGAAGTTAATTCCAATACACAAAACATATCCATTTTAGTAGATAAAAAATAAGGAGCAAGTGATGAAAATGTACATAAATACTTGTGGAAATTTGGGGAATAGAAAGTATTATACCAGTATGGGCTAATGTATATAGCAAGAATGAAAGAAGATGGAAGGCAATGTAGAACACACTGTGAATCAGACAGAAACGTCCTCAGTAGCTGGCTTTGGACAGATCCTTAATGGCTCAGACTATTTCCTTGTCTGTTAAATGGAGATAATAGTAGTAAAGATCAAGAATTATGCCGGACGCCAGTGGCTCACACCTGTAATCCTAGCTACTCAGGAGGCTGAGATCTAAAGATCACAGTTCAAAGCCAACCCAGCAGGAAAGTCTGTGAAACTCTTATCTCCAGTAAACTACCAGAAAATAGAAGTGGCACTATAGCTCAAGTCGTAGAGCACTAGCCTTGAGCTGAAGAGCTCAAGGCCCAGAGTTCAAGCCCCATGACCTACCAAAAAAAAAAAAAAAATCAAGAATTATTTGCTTGGCAGGGCTGGGAAGGTGGCTCAGTGGTAGAGTGCTTGCCTTGCATGCATGAGGCCCTGGGTTCGATTCCTCAGCACCACATAAGCAAAAAGGAAAAAGCCAGAAGTGGTGCTGTGGCTCAAGTGGTAGAGCGCTAGCCTTGAGCTGAAGAGCTGAGGGACAGCGCCCAGGCCCAGAGTTCAAGGCCCACGACCGGACCCAAAAAAAAAAAATTATTTGCTTGGCAAATAATAAGAATTATTAAGTTATGTAGTGGTAAAGGAGGTGACCCAGACATTGAGTAGTCTCCACCTCTGGAGTTAAGAATGGAAATTTCCATTCTTGGATAAAATAAGACATGTCATATGATCTATGTTGCTGGTCATATTACACCTAATCTTGTGAGAACTGATGAGTACTGAGACTATGACAGTGCTAATAGGAATAGAAAAAAGATTGAGAGCTCAGAGACCAAAACTGAACAGTTTAAATTTAAACCTTGATCTTCATATTTTAGCCTCCTGAGTAGCTAGATTACAGGTATGAGCCACTGGTGCCCAGCAACTTTAAAAAATATATGTAAGCTGGGTGCCAGTGGCTCATGCCTGTAATCCTAGCTACTCAGTAGGCTGAGATCTGAGGATCATACTTCAAAGCCAGCCCAAGCAGGAAAAACCCTGAGACTCTTATCTCCAATAAACCACTAGAAGACCCAAAATGGCACTGTAGTCAAGTAGTAGAGTGCTTGCCTTGAGCTGAAGAGCTGAGGGACAGTGCCCAGGCCCAGAGTTCAAGGCCTGCGACTAACAAAAAAGATTTTTTTAATAAAAAATATATATATATGTAGGAAACAAAGAGATGTTTGCATTGATAAGCATAACCTTCAGTAGATAAGTCAGAAACATAATCAGTGAAATATACACTTGTCAGTATATGATAGGTGTATAACTCCAATAATATGTATGTTCCAAAATGGCAAAAAAATCATAACATTATATAGTATACTTGAACTGTATATTAATGTGCAAAGTATAAAATGACAAAAAATTACAAAGTAACGTTTCACTCAAGAAAATATAAACATGGAAAAATAAAGCCACAAGAAAAATCAAAATATTCAACTAAAATGAAATTACCATTTTTATAGCTACTGATGAACTTGCAAAAACACTTTTTGGTGGTATGACACTATGGCTCATAAGTAATTGGAAGTACATTAAATGTCACCTCAGTATAGGAATTAGTTTAAATGTATACATATAATATTCACACATTAAAAACAGTAGTGAAGCTGGGCACTGGTGATTCATGCCTGTAATCCTAGGTTTTCAGGAGGCTGAGATCTGAGGATCATGTTTCAAAGCCAGCCAGCCTGGGCAGGAAAGTCTGTAAGACTCTTCAAACTACTCAGAAAACCGGAAGTGGCTCTGTGGCCCAGTGATAGAACACTTGCCTTGAGCTGATGAGCTGAGGGACAGGTCCCAGGTCCAGAGTTAAAGCCCCATGACTGCAAAAAACAAACAAATAAAAAAGTAAGCCTTGGAATACAACTCAATGATAGTGTGCTTGCCTACTATGTAAAGGTCTTAGAAATTCATAGGAAAAGTTAAATGTATACAACTGTGTTAATTTTTAATGCCATATTTTGTGAAGAAGTATAAATAATGTGGTTCGAGCTGCTTGTTCACATAGTTAATTACTTATATCCTATATCCTAACCTGAAATGCCTGTATATTATTCCTGCTTTACTTCATTGCCACTTCTCTTAGAAGCTTTCTTTAATTATAAATTTCTCCAAGCTGACTTGTCCTTGAGTGCTCCCTGGAGACATAGTATCTGCTGCTGTTTTAGCATATGGTCATATTGTATTAACTGTTGAAGAGTGTAATCACATCAGAATTTCTTTGTTCTATCCAACTGTAACAGTAATCATTGGCCAACTTCCATTCTTTTCTTTGTGGCCTTTGGCAACCACAAAGAAAGAAATAATATGGCTACAGATAGTAATGTACATTTCAAAAAGGTAAAATGAATTTTGAAATTTTTTCCATTAAAAATTATAAATGTTTGAGGAAACATGTTTACCTTGACTGAAAATTAATGCCCACATATATCAAAGCATTGCATGTTACACTTATATATGTATACTTTAAAGTTTTCTATATCAATTAAAAATAAATTTAAAATAAGTGGGAAAAAAAAGTGCAGATGCCTCTTCAGGCAGGGACTGTTTTCTTGCTTCACCTAGCTCTTTGTCTAGAGATGTTTAACAAATATTTGCCAGGAATTGGATTCTAAGTGTAGAATGTTATATTGGGGTTTTGTAGTACATACAAAAGAATACCCTCAATGTCTGCAATGTCTAATGTAACTAATAATCTAATAAGAAATATACTATAAGTAGAAACAAAAAAAAATATTTTAGCCGGGCGCTGGTCGCTCACACCTGTAATCCTAACTACTCAGGATGATGAGATCTGAGGATCACAGTTCAAAGCCAGCCCGGACAGGAAAAGTCTGTGAGACTCTTATCTCCAATCAGAAAATCGGAAGTGGCACTGTGTCTGGCTTATAACTGTAATTCTTGAGCTGAAGAGCTGAGGGACAGCACCCAGGCCCAGAGGTCAAGCCCCATGACCAGAAAAAAAAAAGTAAGGTGAGATATTCCTCACATCCAAATTATAAATAAAGTATTAGCCTGATTTATTTAATCAAGGACTAATGTTAATACTGGCCTCCAAGTAAGTGTTTCTTATAGTGATAAAACATCCTATAGTTTGATTCTGTTAATAATACTTAATATATTGCTATATACTTTCCAAAACAAGGATATGTGATCTTTCAGAGATCTTCACTACGCTGACATTACCTTATTAAGCAATGTGATGTCTCTGGAAGATGACACTTCCTGTGAAAAATATTGGAGCACTGATAAGAAGTTTAGTATATTAAAAATAAGTTTGTTTGCTAGATGCTGCTAGCTTATGACTGTAATCCTAGCTATTGAGGCGACTGAGATCTGAGGATCACAGTTTGAAGCTAGCCAGGGCAGGAAAATCTGAGACATTTATTCTCCAGTTTACCACCATAAAGCCAAAAGTAGAGTTGTGGCTCAAGATATAGAGCATTTAAAAAAAAGCCCAGGACAGCACCCAGGCCCTGAGTTCAAGAGCTCTTAGTACAAGCACACACAAAATTAAGAAATGTGTTATTTTAAAATTACTAAACATCTGAAGTGTCTAATTGTTTTTATACTTGGTTATAGCTTCTTTTCTCCTTAGAGGCTTGAGTTTCTTTTTGCTTAAATTCCTTAGGTATTCCTTTAAGTTAGAAGTCCCATGTACATTTCAGCTATGAAAAGATGCCAACTTGGGAAGAATTTTTTTTTTTTTTTTTGCCAGTCCTAGGGCACAAACTCTGGGCCTAGGATGCTGTCCCTGAGCTGCATTTGCTCAAAGCAAGCTCTCTCTATCACTTGAGCCACAACACCACCTCTGGCTTTTATGAGTAGTTTATTGCAAATAAGAGTCTCACAGAGTTTCTTTCCCAGGCTGGCTTATAACTGTAATTCTTAGATCTCAGCCTCCTGAGTTGATTATAGGTATGAGACATTGGCTCCCAGCTTAGAAAATTCTTCTTGATTAAAAGGATATGGTAAAATTGAATCTGCTAAGACTTTGACTGTATTTGCACAACAGTTTGGATAAAATTAAAATAAATTTTCATGTACTTAAACATGTAGATTTGAGAATATTTCTCTTTTTGTGCTACATGTTAATGTCAGACCTGAATTGTAGTTAACAAAACTAAGAGCACTTTTTTCTAATTACATGTAAAGTTTTGCTAATATTTTGAAACAAAAGTTTATCATGTGTACTTAAGCCATTTAAGTTAGTAGTTCCTAGTCCTTTTCAAAGAATCTTCCATGAATCTTTCTCTCATAGAAAAATGTACACATATGCAACATTTCTGTAACTTTTGAGAAACTGTTTCACCTGGATCCAGATGCCTGTGTTCTAAACCTCTGTTCTGTGTTTGTTTTTTTTTAATATCATGCATTGTAAGTTTAGCATATCTGTCTGGTTCTAGAAGTATCTCTCTCATCATAAAGCAGATATTCTTTACAGCTGTTCTAAAATACTATAGCAGAACTGTTGCATCCTTTCTTTTGCATTATTTAGTACATGTAAACTTAATTTTTTCTGAATTGTTTGAAATACTTATTATATAAGTTGTATTTTTCTAATTCTAGACTCAGAAGAGGCTCAGTCTGTAAATCCTTCTAGTATTGATGAAAATATTGACTCTGAAACAGAGAAAGACTCTCTCACCTGTGGAAGTAAACAGAATGTTCCCAGTAAGGGACCTCTTCCATCTGCCCTGGATGAATATGAGTTCAAAGATGATGAAGATGAAGATGTAAACAAAATAATCGACGATAGGCATATTCTTAGGAAAGAACAACGAAAAGAGAATGACTGTGAAGCAGAAAAGAGCAGTTTGTTTACAAAACAGGAAAAAACATTCTATGCCAAATCATTTAAAAATAAAAAACAAAAGCCATCTAGGGTTCTGTATTCAAGTACTGAAAGTTCTGATGAAGAAGTTCTTCAGAACAGAAGGGTTTCTACTGCATGTTCGGTTCCTGAAACATCAAATTCTGATGCGCAAACCAAAAGGGAATATGAATATAAGCATAAAGGTAAAGTTAAAAGGAAATTAAAAAACCAGAACAAAAATAAAGAGAACCAAGAGCTGAAGCAAGAAAAAGAAGGGAAAGAAAATACCAGAGTAACAAACTTGACAGTCAGTACTGCAATAGATGGCTCAGAAAAGATCAGAGAGGATGGAAATTTTAGGAAATCATATAGCCCAAAAGACGATTCTTCGTTACATTTATTTCATATTTGCACTGGCAAATCTCCTAAACATTCTTGTGGATTAAGTGAAAAGCAGTCAACACCACTAAAGCAAGAGCATACTAAAACGTGTTTATCCCCAGGAAGTTCTGAAATGTCATTACAGCCTGATCTTGTCCGATATGATAACACAGAATCTGAATTTTTACCAGAAGGTTCAAGTATAAAATCTTTCAAGCATAAGGAAAAAAATAAACAACAGAAAGATTTTCACTTAGAATTTGGTGAAAAATCAAACACCAAAATAAAGGATGATGAGCATAGTCCAACATTTGAAAATTCAGATTGTACATTGAAAAAAATGGATAAAGAGGGAAAAACATTAAAAAAACATAAATTGAAACATAAGGAGAAGGACAAAGATAAGCACAAAAAAGAAACTGAAGGTGAAAAGGAAAAGTACAAAAATAAGGAAGTTAAAGAACTGCAGAGGAGTGTGGAATTTGATAGAGAGTTTTGGAAAGAGAATTTTTTTAAAAGTGATGAAACTGAAGATCTCTTTTTAAATATGGAACATGAATCCCTAACATTAGAAAAAAAATCTAAACTGGAAAAAAACATAAAAGAAGATAAATCAACTAAAGAAAAGCATACCTCAAAAGAGAGACCCTTTAAAGAAGAACGGGAAAAATATAAAAGGGAAAGTGAGAAACCTTTTAGAGAAGAGAAGATAAAAGATCTAAAGGAAGAAAGAGAAAATGTACCCACAGATAGAGAAACAGAGTTCGGTTCTTTGGGTATAAGTATGAATGAAGAAACTGTAGCACTTCATTCAACAGAAAAGGAGATAGACATTGAAAAACAAGAAAAGCATATAAAAGAGAGTAAGGAAAAACCTGACAAGCGATTTCAAGCTAAAGAAAAAGAGATTGAGAAGGTTGAAAGAAAAAATTCTGAAAAAGAAAAGAAGATAAAGCATGAGCATAAGTCAGAAAAAGAGAAAATAGATTTTAGTGATTGTGTTGATAGAATAAAAGAAAAGGACAAACTATTTTTCTATCAAACAGAAAAATATAAGGAAGGTGAGAAGATGAGAAATACTATTAAGAAAACTGATGATAGAGAGAAAAATAAAGAAAAGATGGACAGAAAACATGACAAAGAAAAACCTGAAAAAGAAAGGCATTTAGGAGAAAACAAAGAAAAACACTTGATGGAAAAAAAAATTAAACCATCAGATAATAGTGAGTATACTAAATCAGAAAAGGGCAGAAATAAAGAAAAAGACAAGGAAATAGATAAGAAGGAAAAATGTAAAGATAAGGAAAGTGCAAATGTAACTAACTCCAGATACTTACAGGAAGAGAGAAGGACAAGTATCATAGACAGTAGTTGTAAAGCACAGCATGAAAAATCTTTATCCCTTAAAGAAAAATCAAAAGATGAAACTGTGAAGATTCTAGATGGAAAAGAGAAAGATAAAAAAGATAGAGATATAGACAGATTCAAAGAACGAGATAAACGTAAAGATAAAATCCAACTAAATGCTTCTTTAAAACTAAAAACTGAGATAGATAAATCTAAACCTAAGTCATCACCAGCATCAAAAGATAATCGACCTAAAGAAAAGAGGCTAGTGAATGATGATTTGATGCAAACAAGTTTTGAACGGATGCTTAGCCTTAAAGACCTAGAAATAGAACAGTGGCACAAAAAACATAAAGAAAAAATTAAGCAAAAAGAAAAGGAGAGATTAAGAAATCGTAATAGTTTAGAACTTAAAGTAAAAGATAAAGAAAAAACAAAACACACATTAGCTGAATCCAAAAATAAAGAACTTATTAAGACCAAGAGTTCAGAGTTAACTGATGTTTATACCAAGGAGAAACAATCCAAAGATGCCATAAGTAATAAGTCACAATCTGTCGACACTAAAAATGTAATGAGTTTAGGAAAATCAACTTTTATTTCAGATAGTAGCTTAAACAAGTCTCCTAGATCAGAAAATGAAAAGCTGGGTCTCAGCTCCAGATCTGTTTCCATGGTTTCTATTGCTAGCTCAGAAGACTCCTGCCATACTACAGTGATGACCCCACGGCCTCTGGTTGAATATGACTCTGACTTTATGTTAGAAGGTTCAGAGTCCCAAATGTCATTTTCCCAGTCACCTTTTTTACCAACTGTAAAGTCTCCAGCCCTTCATGAAAGGGAGCTGGACAGCCTGGCTGAAATGCCAGAGCGAATTAAACTACCATATATAAGCAGACTTCCAGCATCTCATCTCAGGTCATCTTCTGTAGAAGATGTTAAACTAGTGATTAATGAGGGGAGACCCACTGTAGAATTTCGAAGGTGTAGCATGCCTTCTGTCATATGTGAACATGCAAAGCAATTCCAAACAGTATCAGAAGAAATCAATCAAAGTAGCTTATTAGCTGTGCCAAGAGATACTTGTCCTTCTCCCAAACCTGAAGTGTCCTCAGCTGTGCCTGAAAGAGACCTCTCAAATGTGCCCTACATACATTCCAGCTTCGCAGCCTCTCCAACAGGATCTGTAAATAGCAAATACATTTCATCTGATATAATCAAGAGTACTGCTCCAGTGGGCAGTTTAACAGATAGCCCTGTGTATTTAGAGCCATCAAATCAGGTTGGTGTGATACAAAATAAATCATGGGAGACGTCTGTTGATAGACTGGAGTCATTAAATACCAATGACTTTATCTGCCCAAATTCTAGTATGCCTGATCAAGACTCCTCTGTTGAGGGTATTTGCAATTCAGAAAACAAAATACTGAGAGAACACAATACTGATTTTTTATCCCTTCACCAGACTGAACTGTCAGGAAACACTTGTGCCCAAGACTCAACATCCTTTATGCCTTCACAGCAACCCTGCCCTGTCCCCAACCAATCACTTTCAGATGCTGAATCTGCCTCTAACCCTATGTCTCTGTCAAATATTGCCAATCAAGAGCTAAGTATTTTACAACAGAAAAATGCAGTTCAAACAATCATTTCTGTTTTAGATACTGATAATGATTCTACAAGATATGTGGAAAACACTTTTGTTTCAGCAGATGTTAGAAAGACAGAAAACTCTGTCCCAGTATTCTCTGAAAGCACAATTCAAGAAGTATCCCCACACTTTGAGATGGCTAATACTTTGCCTGAATTTCCACCAGAAAAGGACTTTAATGGAAGTGAAGATGGCTCCTCCCAACTAAATATACATTACACATTTAGCAAACTAACTTACAAGTCCTCCAGTGGCCAGGAGGCTGAGAAAAGCACAAATGATGCTCAGATTATTTCACAAGAAAAAGAATACAAACTTCAGAGTTTGATCTTGACTCATTTGAGTAAGTCTGATTCTGATTTGTGTGAAATGAATGCAAGAATGCCAAAAGGAAACCTAAATGAACAAGATAATCTAAAACACTGTCCTGAAAGTGAAAAATATTTGTTTTCCATTGAGGATGAAGAATCCCAGCACAGTACTTTATCAAGTCTGGAAAACCATTCACAGCAGCTAGCTCAACCAGAAATGCATAAATATGGTCAGTTAATTAAAGTAGAATTGGAAGAAAATGCTGAAGATGATAAAAATGAAAATCAAATCCCTCAAAGAATGACTAGAAATAGAACAAATACAATGGCAAATCAAAGCAGACAGATTCTTACTAGCTGTACACTGTTACCAGAGAAGGACAATGAATCTTCTCCTAGGGGAAGAATAAGACTAACTGAAGAAGATGATCCTCAAATTCATCATCCACGGAAAAGAAAAGTATCTCGTGTACCTCAACCTGTGCAAGTGAGTCCCTCTTTACTACAAGCAAAAGAGAAAACTCAGCAGTCTCTGGCAGCCATTGTAGATTCTCTGAAACTAGATGAGATTGAGCCATACAGTTCAGAAAGAGCAAATCCATATTTTGAATACTTGCACATAAGGAAAAAAATTGAAGAAAAGCGTAAATTATTGTGTAGTGTTATTCCTCAAGCACCCCAGTATTATGATGAATATGTAACATTTAATGGATCCTATCTCCTGGATGGAAACCCATTAAGCAAGATTTGTATTCCCACAGTAAGTAACCCTGTCATTTCTTACATATCTGCAATGCTGTCCGGTAGTCTAATGTAAGGTTGGGATGTAGTCTACTGCTATTGCTTTTGTATAGCCAAGCTCCTGAATTCAATTTCATAGCCACAGAATGGGAGAAAAAAGTGTTGTGTAAGATACATATGTAATTTTAAATTTTCTAGTAGTCAGCATTTTACAAAGTAGAAAACAGGTAAATTATACTATTTTATATAACTTATTATGTTCGGTGACTATGCCAACATACTGATATAGAAATATTTATTTTAATTTTATTTTTTTCAATGTGATGGGGTTTTGGATTGAGGGGGTAGCATTGGTCCTAGGGTTTAAACTCATGCTTAGGCAGGTGCCTTACCACTAGAGCCAAGCTCTATGTTAAAACAAAAACTCTTGCCAAAAATCATAATCCTGGCTAAGGATATAGCAGTGACAGTCAAGCATGCATTGGAAAAAACAACTAATTCAAAACCTTATAAAACATCAATACATGGTCAGTTCAGTGTCAACTAGGCAAGTCTAATTTTATTGTTCTAGAGCCTGTTAGCATTCTGTGATGAATGGTGAACTAATATTTTCACTCATTCTCAATTCTGTGTGCATCTCAATTCAGACTATACTTATTTCAGAAAGTGCTTATCACCTTACCACTTTGTGTAACAGCTTACTTTATTGAACAGCATAGATCTGCTGTATTTTCTTTATCTGCTTTGCCTTGCTTTCCAAAGGAGATATGTTTGGATTACTTTGAAGGCTAATGCCTCCACATATGCTTTGTATTTTTTATATGATCTTGCTCTGTGTCCCAGGCTATTATGAAGGTTACTTTGTGGCTCAGGAACACCTCAAACAAAACTCTTCTCAGTAGTCTTTCTTTTTTCCATTTTCCCTTCTTTGTTGGCCTTTATTTACACCCTTAAGAGTATATTTGAGTCTTTTCTATCCTGGGCAATGGAATTGCTCCCAACTCAGCAAGCTCATTCTTTGTTCCCTTCACTTTACACTATACTTGTGCACAGTAGTCCACACGTGGGATTTTTTTTCTGCCTTATCTCTTATTCATTCATTATGATCACCAGTGGTCTCACAGTTGTCAGATTCATTGGCTACTTCATTGTTCTTCCTATTTGATTGGTCAAAATTGACATTGTGATTAGCTTGTTTTTTATAAAATCTTTTCCTCTCTGGTCCTTGATAAAAGTGCTTTTTTCCATTTCCTGTAGTTCACTGGCTAATCCTTCCTCTATTCTCCCTTCAAACCTGAGTTCTCTAGTTAACATGTTCTTCCAGTAAGCTCCTTGTAGTAGGTATGCTCCATACCATATTTGGGAATTTTCTATTTCTATGGGTTCAGCAGTCTTCCCAGTGAAGATAATTTCACAGAAGTTCTTACCTAACCAGATCACCTCCACTGACATTCAAAATCAAAGATATGCCTTCTGGGCATCACCACTTAAGTATACTTTAGACATCTTGTTTTAGATTGGGTTTCATAGGAAGCAGTCTCTGAGATGCTATGGAAGAGGCTTTACTGATAAGTGTTTCAGGAATAAGTGTATAAATTTGGGCACAGTGACAAGTTGAACCAAAATGGAGTTGCAAACATTGAACTTAGTGAAACCAACTGGAGCTCTGGAATGGAATGACCCTTCTTACAGGTAACTTGTTCTCAAGGCAGCAGCATGCTCTTAGGCATACTAACACTCTTCCCTTGAAGGTAACTCTAGAAGAGAGACTTTAGTGAGAGCTGTCAACCATTAGCACTCCTGGGAATTTGAAATGAATGCTTTATTCTTGCACAGAATTTCAGGCTGGACATGTTACAGAGGGGTTTCATACTTATCTTTAGTAACAACTCTGTATTTGTTACTGATGTCAGGAATAGGAAATTATTGTCCACTGAGTTCTAACAATTCTGCTTAAAAGCTCTTTCAGAAATCTCATCCTGTACCAGTACCTCAGCTTGATGCCTTCATTATCTCTTACTTAGATCGTTACATCTTCTTTCTTCTGATTTCTTTGTGTTGGTTGTCTCATTAATTTTTTCTTTAAATTTATATATATACATATATCGAGCCAACATCTTACTATATAGTAGATTGAGCTACCTTGAATGTGAACTTATAATCCTGCCTTAACTTCCCAAGTGTTGGGATTACAAGTATGCACCACCACACATGGCAATCCCTAAGTCCTGTATAGATAGCTAGATAACTAGTTACTAATGAGTTTCTGTTTTCCTGGGTCCTACAGCTTAACAACCTAGCCTGCCTCACTGCTACTTGTAGACTCACCCAACATCTCCTGAAGTCATTCTTATTCAGGAATCTCATTCTTTACTTTTATACCTGTCTGTGCTGTTTGTCTCCATGAATTATTTAATTCAGTTTCTGTGCCTTGTTTGCAGATGGGATGTCACATCTGTGAATTCCTGCCAAAACAGAATTCTATGGGTCTTCCTCATATTTTCCCTAAAATACTATTAATGTTTGCGTGTCTGCCTGTGATGTTAATAAGGGCTATTTTTATCTTCCACCCTGAATATACTGCTTAGATCCATTATCATATTTCCAGCTGCCTTAAGACATCTGAATATCTACAAGATCTTTAGAATTATATGTCCAGTACAAAACCTTATGACCTTTTCTCAGAAGTGTTCTTCTTACCCATTTTACTTCAGTTACCATTATTTTTCTGCTTCCCAATTCCCAAGACAGGGAACCTAGATTTAACTTTGATCTCTTCCTTTCTTGTCCTCTCATCAACTCAAATCAATCACTAAATGGTATTGATTCATATGAGCACTTTTCCCCTTTTCTTCTTTTTTTTTTTTAATGGCATTTCCATTCATACATACAATATACTTTAATCATAAATCACCTTCTTCCTTTTTTTTTTTTTGTCAGTCATGGGGCTTGAACTCTGGGCTTGGGCGCTATCCCTCAGCTCTTCAGCTTAAGGTGAGCGCTCTGCCACTTGAGCTACAGCGCCACTTCCATTCTTCTTTTCCCCATTTCTTCATTCCTAGTAACATACAAGTATTCCATTAATTATTGACTTTACTCAAATACGTGGATATTACATATTTATTCATATTGTATATGCAAATCATTCATAACTGTGTACTAAGATGATATTAGAGATGAGCCACAAACATTGTAAATTACTTCCATAGTTTCTTAGTTTTTAATCTCACCCTTCAGTCTAACCTTTTATGCTCTGAGTTTATTATAAAATACATATGTGAAAAAAAATAAAATAAAATACATATGTGACTACCAGAATTAATATCAAGACGGACATCCAGATATCCATAGGCTCAATTCCTTATTGTCACATACAAGGTCCTTCCTATTCTTTTCTAAGATTAGCCTCAGTTCTTACCCCTGGTTTATACAAGGGCTATTCAGGTCTCCTGACATTTCTATACTTCTTTGCATCATTCCTTTGTAAATATCCCATCCTTTAATATTCAGAAAAGATCAAAAAGTTAGGAGAAATAAGGCTTTATAGGCCTATATCCACAGAATATATTGACAGTAATGCCTTTTAAATCTTAAAGAGATAGATGTAGATAGGAATAGTAATAGACTAAAAGTAATGAGTGACAAATTTGTTGCTATACTGTTTCAGAAAAATCATTTCTTAATGATTTAAAAAAGATAAGCAAGTAATTTTTTGTTTCTTTAATTGTCCTACTTTATTTCCCTTAAGGGAAAGAAATTTTAACTGAAATAATACAGAATATTCTGGTCTTGAACTGTAGGTATAACTATAAAGAATACATTTAAATTAGAACTTACTCAGTATAAAGTAGAGAACTGTAGTATAATGCAGTCAAAAGAAATTTTTTAGTTTGTATCCATGAGTTAATGTCGATCTTGCCATATCTATAAGATTTTGGGTGATTCATTTGTCTGAGTTTAGTTTCTACATCCATAAAATAAGAGTGTTATCCCCAAAAGATTTAATGCTATAGGCCCAAACCTGTTAATAACTTCAAAGCACAGTGTAGATATGACTATTATTATTGGTTCTCATTCCAAGTCACTAAGATTCACATTATCTAGAGCCACGAGAAGTACTGCAGCCTGCTCAGAGTTTGTTCATTCAAAATTCATTTGTTTTAAGTCTAGTTGGGGAAAAAAAAACAGAAATACAAAAATCACAGACTGGGCACCAGTGGCACATGACTGTAATCCTAACTACTCAAGAGGTTAAGATCTGAAGATCACAATTCAAAGCCAGCTCAGACAAGAAAGCCCATGAGTCTCTTATTAACCTTATTAATTAATTATTAGTATCCAATTAACCACAAAAATGCTGAAAGTAGAGTTGTGACTCATGTGGTAGAGTACTAGCTTTGAGTAAAAAAGCTCAAGGACAGTACACAGGCCCTGACTTCAAGCCCAGGATTTGGCATGCGAGTGCATGCGCGCATGTGTGTGCATGCACACACACACATACACACACACACCAATACTAATAGCACATTATTACTTTCCAATATATTATTTTATCTATTGTCTCTCAGCCAGAGAATTGGTGTGTGTATGTGTGTTATAAAACCCATTAGAAATATAGTTTTAAAAAATCCTTAAAATTTCAGGCTGGGAAGGTGGCTTAGTGGTAGAGTGCTTGCCTTGCATGCATGAGGCCCTGGGTTCGATTCCCCAGCACCACATAAGCAAAAAGAAAAAAAGCCGGAAGTGGCGCTGTGGCTCAAGTGGTAGAGCGCTAGCCTTGAACTGAAGAGCTGAGGGATAGTGCCCAGGCTCAGAGTTCAGGCCCCACGACCGGACCCAAAAAAAAAAAAAAAATCCTTAAAATTTTAACTAGATGTTACCATTTTTTTCTGAAGAAATCAAGGTGGGGATGGGGACTATGAACTGTATGTCAGATTTGCAAAACTCAAATGAGCAGGGCAAAAAAACAGTTAATGCAGTTTGGTCTAATAGTCATTGCTAACAACAGTTTTATAGAAACTATTCTAAAAGTATTGTAAACATGAATGATAAAAGAGTAAGGCAGGTAGTAAGTAGTAAGTATGTTCAGAGATATATGAGAGATGATGGATGGATGGATAAATAGATCATTCATTCCATAGTTCCATCCCTGAGATCTGTCAAGAAAATAATTCTTACCAAGATGCCTAGGACACAGAATTGAAAGACAAAATCTATTAAAGATAGACAAGCAAAACAACAAAGGAAAAACTTCCTCAGAAAATTTTCATAGATTCCATTGACTATTAACCATTACATGGTAATATATTAATTCCCAAGTTTACATATTTTTACCCAAGCCTCTCTTTGACTTCTGTTCAGCTACTTGTAGCTCTACTCTATGGTGTCAATTGAGTGTGAGCAAACTGAGTTTGTGAAGCTATACCAAACTAAATTTACCCTAAATCTTGCTTCTCTTTCTTCTTTCCCCTCTATGATCTCTCTCCGTTACCAGCTTGCAATTCTCTCACTAAAACCATGAGAATACTCCTTGGCTGTTCCCCTTCTTCCCTCCGCCAATTACCCCCTAAACTGCCCCAGTCCCAGGGCTTGAACTCAGGGCCTGGGCACTGTCCCTGAGCTTGTTTTTGCTCAGGACTAGTGCTCTACCACTTGAGCCACAGCACCACTTTCAGCTTTTTCTGAGTAGTTTATTGGTGGTAAGTCTCATGAACATTCCAGCCCAGACTGGCTTCAAACTTGATGCTCAGATTTCTGCCTCCTAAATAGCTAGGATTCCAGGCATGAACCACTGGCACCCAGCTTTTTCTCCTTTTTATCAATTAGATTCAGTCACCAGTACTTTTAGACCCTATCCTTTCTACCCCATCATCATTTCACACCAGCTAACACTTCCTATTAAACAGTCTTGTCCCTGTACTATCTGTTCTCCACACAACAGCGAACTATAAGACCTTTCAGTGGTTCCTTCTTACATAGAAAATCTCCCATATTGTGTTTTGCGTAATTATGTATTAAACACCTGTTTATGTGGGAAGAGGTTTTTATGATCGCAAAGTTTGGGAATGAATAACTTGTGAGATGAATAAAAGATGAATAAAAATACAAAGTATACAATATTCTAAACTTATTCCAGGACTATTTCCTGGAGATCATCTTTATGGGCACAAGTGCTATGGAATAATCTTTAAGAAAAGCTGGTTTGCAGAATAGAATGAAAACTTTATTATTTTGCTTATGTTGCTCTCATCTTCATAGTCTACCATGCCTTTCACCAAAACTGAAATTCCATGAACTCAAGACTAACTGTAGTTCCCTGTAAATACCATGCCATTTCTTTGTTTCTGGTATTTATCATGCGTCCTCTTTTCTGGAGACATCTCCCTCCATCCTTACCTTTTTCTCAATAGTACAGTCTTCCCTCACTATTGCAGTTCACTTTCTGCAGCTTCACTATATCATTTTAACATGTCTATATCTATATCTAATTTTCATATATTGCAGGACTCCGCAGTATATATAGATGTTTATATAATATTTATGATTGTAAGTATTTTGTGTAAAAAATTTTAACAGTATAAAAATATTAAAATGTGAATTAAGTTTAATAAGAGAGTAGGAAAAGTTTATAGGAGAGTGGGGTTTATAAAGCCTTAAAATATATATAAATAATATAACACTGCCACTTCACAGGTTTTCACCTATTGTGAGGCGTCTCTAGAATCTAACTCCCACCATAGGTGAGGGATTTCTGTAGTTCATTTCTAATAGTAATTCATTTTACTCTGCTCTAACTTTAAGATCTGTTTTATCTGCTGTCTGAAGTCTGTCTTCCTGTACTGATAATTTTGTAGGATCTATAATATTATTATATGCAAATGCTACTGGCAGAAAAAAAAGTTCTCCACCCCTATAGCAATTGAGTGCAAGCAAAGATAGAGTTTATGTTCCTTTATCTACAGAAAGCACAGTCCACTACAATATCAAACTAGATATGAATCAATATTTTTATGTTATAATAGACAGTCATGTGAGATATCATATATGTAATATTTATAAACCACAAATTTATTAGCCCATATGTGATAGTTAATAAATGAAACATTCAAGATTTTTACTATTTGTATCATGTTTACTACAAAGAGAATTTGCTTATTAAACTGAGGTACCTGGCCTGCTACAATCCTTCAGACTATTTTTCTCTATTTTTATATCAGCATTTCTGTTTTTGTTACTCTTCTCCCTATCACCTATTAGTGTAAGTAAAACCAAATACTTTTAACCATCTGTGCTTTTTAATTAGATTACACCACCACCTTCACTGTCAGATCCACTTAAAGAGCTTTTTCGGCAGCAGGAAGTTGTAAGGATGAAACTACGATTGCAACACAGTATTGAAAGGGTAAGATATATTTAAATATATATTTATAGATAAAAATTACTTTTCATACTGCTTTAAAATAGCCTAGAGTTTTTCATTAGTGAATTTTCCTTATGTAGAGCCATCAGGGAAAATGATTTGATTTTTGTTGCCTTGTACTTATTCAGTTGTAGGGAAAATGTTTATATTTCCTTTAATCCATGTTGTCCATGTTGAGTGTGTGTATATATATGTGTGTATATATATATATATATATATATATAATTAACATACTTCAATTGTACAAGGAAGGTTTGTTGTAACATTTCACACTTTCTCCCATTATTACTCTTCTTCATCCCACTCACCCTTCTTAAAAGAATTTAAACAATCTCAACAAGTTTCATTGTTCTATTTTTATATATGTAGATAAAGTAATAGAACCATATTCATCCCATTCACTCTTTGTTAGTCCTCCCACTGATGCCCACTTCCTCTCATTTGAACCTGTGTTATACTTTCCTGTCATTCTTTTCTTACTGTTAATTGTGTTCATGTTTAGTGTTAATTGCACCAAGAAGTTTCACTATGGTATTTCATATGTGCATACATTGAATCTCTTCATTGCTTTTCTTCCCTGGCTCCCCAGTCACTGATTATCAATAGCTTGCATTGAGTTTTCTTATGCACAGTTGTCCTGTACTTGTAAATTATTTGCCTTACATCTTTTTTTCCCCTTTTTCCCTTACCCTCACCTTCCTACATAGTTTGATAGTTAGAATTGTGTTATATGCATTAACATGTATATGTGTGTTGTGTGTATGTTAATCATGCATGTATGTATGTAAGTACATAGGTAAATGTTGTGAATAAGTATGTCTTTCAGAACTAGCTTCCCTTCCATGTATGAAAGGAAAAGTACAATATTTTGCTTTCCTGTACGTGTGTGTGTGTGTGTGTGTGTGTGTGTGTGTGTATGTGTGTATGTGTGTATGTGTATTTGTAAGCAAGCCTGTCCTGGGGCTTGAACCCAAGGCCTGGGTGCTATTCCTGAGAATAGTGCTTGAGCACTAAGTCATAGCTCTATGTCCAACTTTTTGGGAAATTGGAGATAAGAGTCTCATGGACTTTTCTGCCCTAGGGTGGCTTCCTAAGTAGCTAGGATTGTAGGTGTGAGTCATTGGTACCCAGCTCAATAGTTTTTGAGTTTGGCTCATCTTGCTCAACATGATTTCCAATTATATCCATTTTCCTGCAAATGTAATGACTTAATTTTTGTTTATGGTTATGTAGTAGTGCATAGTACATGTATGTGCATACACATATGCATATATATTATATCTTTTTATCTCGATCTGCTCTTGGACATCTCTACTGACTCTACCATTCAGCTATTGTGAACTGCACTGCAATAAACTACTGCTGATGTCTTTCTGGTATATTGATTTATTCTCCTTTAGATATATGCTATCAGGAGTACTACGATGAGGTCTTAGGTTAGGTCTGTTTTTAGGTTTTTGAGGAACTTCCATACTGATTTCATATTGGTTCCACTAGTTTATATTAACAACATATGAGAGTTACTTTTCCTCTTCTCATCTTGTCCAGAATTTTTTGTTTGTTTTCCTGATAATTGTCAATCTGACTACAGTGAATGGAATTTTTGTGTAGTTTTATTTACATTTCTTTTATGACTATGTAAAACATTTCTTCATGTATCTAGTAGCTATTTGTACTCTTTTGAGAACTACCTCTTTGATTATTTGTTCTACTTTTTAGGTTTTTGAGTCTTTTGCTGTTTGTATACTATGGATATTAATCCATTGTCTGTTATATAGCTGGTGAAGATTTTCTCCCATTCCCTGGATTGTTTTTTATCTCTGATAGTTTCTTTTGCTGTGCAGAAAATAATGTGATGTAGTCCCATTTATCAATTCTTTTTCTTATTTTCTGGGTAGTTGGAGGCCTATCCAGAAAATAATTTCCTGTGCCTACAACTTTCACTATTTTCCTATAGTTAGTTGATTTAGAGTTTCAGGTCTTACTTTGAGGTGTTTGTTTTGTTTTGTTTTGTTTGCCAGTCCTGGGGCTTAAACTCTTGGGCATGGGCACTGTCCCTGAGCTTCTTTTGGTCCAGTCTAGCATTCTACCACTTGAGTCACAGTGCCACTTCCAGCCTTTTCAGAGTAGTTTATTGGAGATAAGAGTGTCACAGACTTTGCTGCCTGGCTGGCTTTTTGAACTCGATCCTCAGATCTCAACCTCCTGAGTAGCTAGGATTTACAAGCATGAACCACCATCACCAGCTTGTATTTTTTTTAATTCATTTTAATCTAATTTTGTACAGAGTGAGAGACAGTGAAGTCTGATATTGTGGTAGTATGATACTTTCAGCCGTGCTCCTTTTATTCAGAATTGCTTTTGTTCTTTATGCTTCTATATGAATTTTTTATTATTTTTTCTATTTCTGTGAAAAATGACTTTGGGACTTTATAATCGGTATTATATAGAATTTGTAGATACTTTTGGTAATATGACATTTTCACTACATTGATTCTGCCAGTCTGTGAGCATCTTTCTATCTTCTAGTGTATTCAGGAAATTATTTTTGTTTTTTTTGTTGCTAGTATCAGGGCTTGAATTCAGGACTTCATCCCCTTGGTCATAGGTCTGCTTCACCACATGAACCTTCAGACCTTCAGACCTTTTATTGAGTAATTGGAGAACAAGTCCCAAGAACTTATCTCCCAGGGCTGGCTTCAAGCCTAGATCCTCCTGGTCTCCTCCTCCCGAATAACTATGACTACATGTGTGACCCACCACTGGGAGACATTTTTTTTCTGCCAGGACTTGAACTCAGTATCTGATACATTTTCTTGTTGGCAAGCTATACCTCTAACCCCTAGAAATGAATAAATTCCAATAGTAAAAGTTAGGGCAGAAATTAATGAAACATCTATATTTTTTGGTGGAGTCTATAGGGTCTTTTAAGCATAAGATTATATCATCTGCAAATTGGCATAATTTTACTTGTTCCCTATTTGAACTTCCTTTATTTCGTTCTGTTATTACTCTGGCTAGAAATTCTAGTCTCATGTTGAAAAGGACAAGAAGAGTAGACACTCTTGTCTAATTTGAGTTTAGGGGAAGTAGTATCCATTTTTCCATATCTAATGTGATGTTGGCTATAGATTTGTCATATACAGTCTTCAGTAAATTCATATATTTTCCTCCTAGTTCATCAGAGCTTTGTATCAAAAAGGATGTTGAATTTTTCAGAACTTTTTTTCTATGTAATTTAAGATGATTGTGTCTGCATAGGTGTTACATTACATTTAAGTAATGTATAAGGGAGGTCCATTTTAACCTGTCCATGTATATATACATGCATCTTGATCAGTTACTTCATTTCCCATTGTCCCTGCTCCTACTTCCTCCTTCCCTTACCAGTCTCATGAAGTTTCTTTGTTTCATTTTTAATGTGCTATGGAATTTAGTTTTGAATAAATTCATTAAAAACATCGGGCTGGGAAGGTGACTCAGTGGTAGAGTGCTTGCCTTGCATGCTTGAGGCTCTGGGTTCGATTCCTCATCCTCAGCACCACATAAGCAAAAAGAAAAAGCTGGAAGTGGCGCTGTGGCCCAAGTGGTAGAGCACTAGCCTTGAGCTGAAGAGCTGAGGGACAGCACCCAGGCCCTGAGTTCAGGCCCCACAACAGGACAAAAAAAAAAAAAACAGTAAAAACATTTGCATCATTGTTCATCAAAGAGATTGATCTATATTTTGTGTGCCTTTATCCATGTTTAGAATGAGCATAATGCTTGCTTCATAAAATTATTTCAGTAGCATCTTTTCTTTCTATTTCATAGGATAGTTTAAGAAATATTGGTGTTAGTTTTTCTTTAAAGATCTGATAGAAATCAGCTGTGAATCCATTTGGTCCTGGGATTTTTGTTGTTGGGAGATCTTTTTTATTACTTCAGTCTTATTATTTGCTATAGATCTGTTTAGGTAGTTTATATCATCTTGGTTCAGTTTTTCAGATTAATTGTATAGTCTTTGTTTCATTAGTTTTTGCTCTAATTTTTACTGTTAGAATTTATCCATTTGTAGGAGTTGGAGGTGTGGCACACAGGTGATAAAGCACCAGCTGATCAGTACATGCGTCAGATACTGAGTTCAAGTCCAAGTCTCAGGAAAAAAAAAACAAAACTATTCATTTCAAGTTTATTTGAGTATAATTTTTAAAATATGTTTTAAATTATGAGTATAATTTTCAAAATATTATCTCATTCTTCAGGTTTCTTTGGTATTTGTTGTCATATTCCCTTCTTGAATTCTCCCATTATTTCTTCCATGATCCATTCTTGTAGTTTAAGCTCCAAATATTTTCTGTAGTATCTTTTGCTGTTCTAGTTTAAATCCATGATGATCTGATAGAATACAGGATCAATTTTAGTTAGCTTGTATTTGTTAAGATTTCTTTTATGTGCTAAAATGTAGACTGTTTTGGAAAAAGTACATAGGCTTTCAAGAACAATATGTACTATACACTAACTATATGAAATAATTCTGTAGACATCTGTACAGTCTACTAGGTCTATGGTGCCATTTAATTCTGAGGTTTCTTTATGTTTTGTTTGGATGCCATATCTATTGATGAGAGCAGGATGTTAAAGTCTCCCACTATGAGTTCTACTAGTGTGTCTTTAATGAACCAGAAATGTTCATTTATTGAACATTTAGTATATATATATATGTTAACAACTGTAATTTCCTCTTGATGGAGTTTTCTTTTTATTAATATAAAGTGACCTTTGTTCTGACCTATTTGAGCTTGAAGTCTGTTTTATCAGTCTATTAAGTACAGCCATTCCTGCCTCAGAGTTCATTTGCTAAAAAGGCCTAATATTCAGAATATAATTTGAATTCAATAAATTAAGTCATCAAAAATTAAACCCTTAAAGAGGCAGCAGTCAGACTGATAAATGGACTAATGACTAAAAGAAAGACTTCTCAGAAAGGTAAAATTGGCTAATAGATTCATGAAGAAATGTTCAACATCTCTGGCCATAACCACCTCACCCCCCCCCCCCACCCCACCCCCACCATTAGAATGACCATTATCAAGAAAACAAACAACCAGTGGAAGATCTTTCTCCACCCTTTTACCCTAAACTTGTGTTTGTCTTTGTCAATGAGATCTGTTTCATATACAGTACAAATGCTTTTTTAAGTGTGTGTTTGTGTGTGTGTTGTACAAAGAAGTTGCCATTATGAATATAGTGTATCGTGATCAGTGTCACTTCTTTCAACATTCTCACCTATCCCTCCCAGCCTACCCATTCCCTCACTTTTCTTAATTTTATGGGCTATACATTGATTTCTTCACTGCATTTTCCCCCTTCTCTTCATCCATCTATCTACCTCCCCTTGACACCGCCCCCACCCCTTTCAATCTCATTTCTTGGTGTTTATTTTATTGAACTATGACTTAGCCTTAATGCAAGTTGCCTTTCTTCATGAACATTCAGGATTAATATTGAAAAATTCTTATTTTCTGCTATTTTTTTGTTTTTATGATACTAACTTGTTTCTTCTTTATTTCCTAACCTACTCATCTAGTAGAGTTTCCTTCTTGTAATTCCTGTTGTTTATTTTTCTCCTTCTGATAATAAGATTTCTTTTGCAGTGGTGGTTTAGTAGTCAAGGAATGCTTTTAGCTTTTGTTATGGAAGTTGTTTATTTTTCTATTAGTTATGAAGATTGGTTTCATTTGATACACTAGTCTAGGTTAACGGTTGTTATCTTTCAGAGTTTGAATTATGTCCTTCCATGCCCTCCTGGTACTTTGAATTTGTATTGAGAAATCTGATGTTTTTCCTCTGGGCTTTCCATTGGAAGTTACTTGTTTTCTTTCTTTTGAAGCTGTCACTATTTTTCCTTATTATGTGTTTTTAGTGTTTTAACTATGTGTCTAGGATGTTTTTTCTCTGATCTTGCCTTTTTTTGTGTATTATAAGCCTCCTCCACATGGATGGCCCTCTCATTTTTTAGGCTAAGGAAGTTTCTGCTGTTATTTATTATTTTTATTTTATTTTGTTTTGTTTTGTTTTTGAGCCGGTTCTGGGGCTTGAACTCAGGTCTAGGCACTATCCCTGAGCTTTGATGGTCAAGATTAGCACTATACCACCTCAGACACAACTCCACTTCTGACTTTTTGTTGTTTAATTGGAGATGTGTCTCATGGACTTTCCTGCTTGAACTAGCTTTGAACAGTTATCCTCAGATCTCAGCATCCAGGTAGCTAGGATTATAGCTGTGAGCCACTGATACCTGGCTATTTTATTATTTGTTTCACTTTATAAATTCTTAATGTATTTTTTTTTGGGGGGGGGTTCGGTCATGGGGCCTGAACTCTGGGCCTGGGCGCTGTCCCTCAGCTCTTCAGCTCAAGGATAGCACGCTACCACTTGAGCCATAGCACCACTTCCGGCTTTTTTTTTTTTTCTGCTTATGTGGTGCTGAGGAATCGAACCCAGGGCCTCATGCATGCAAGGCAAGCACTCTACCACTGAGCCACCTTCCCAGCCCCTTAATATTTTTTTTTATTTCTTCCCTTTCTAAACCCACAATTCATAGTTTTAATCATTAGATGGAGTGAGAAAAGGTTTGAAAATTCTGTTCTTGTCAGTGTTTTATCAATGTCTTTTTAATTCCTCTGCTTTATCATCAGTTCCTGAAATTCTGTTTCCAGATTACTCTGTTGTATTAATCCTTTGAATATTTTTTATTTAGGCTATTGAGCTCTTCACATCTAAGATTTCAGTCTATTTTTCAATATTTCTTTATTGAATTTTTCTTTCATATCCAACATTGCCTTCTGTATTTTATTCAGCAGTTTGTTTCTATTCTCTTATTTGTTTCAGTCCTCCTTGAATTTGTTCAGGTGGTCAGATGTTACCTCCATTTCATTGATCATTCTTGTCAATGTCTTATGAGCTAATTGTTTAACTTTATCAAAACCTCATTACTGTTAGTTCAGTCCTTTATTATAGAGTTGTTGGCTTTTGAAGGGGATATCTTGCCTAGGTTATTCATTAATTTCATGATGTTTCACTGAGATGTATGCTGAGGCCAAAATCTGGTGGAGATTGCAGTCTCCTGTGGGATTTTTAGTTGGGTATTTCTGGATGATTACTTAAGAATGGGTAATTGCTGGGTTGTACTGTGTTTTCCTATGAATACATTGGAGGAGTAGGTTTCAATTGTCAAATAATCAATGCTAGTGCTCAAGACATTGTTTCTGGAACTCTTCTCCATTCAGAATAGGGCCAAGTTTATTGTACAACCTTGTTGTTTGTGGTAATCCCTAATGAAGTCTATTCACCACTATTCCAGTATCTTTAGGTCTATTAGAAGCAAAGATTTATATTTATGGTCTAGGAAGACTGTAGCCAAGAAGGAGTAGTGGCAATTACAGAAATGATTAATACTAGGCATTTGACTATGTAGGGATGGAAGAGATGGAGGCTAACCCTAGTAGGAGAAGTTTATGAGAAAGTAGAGATATTGGAAAATACTATAACTGATATCCTGTTGCAGGATGAAGTGATGAAATGAAGAGAGTTTAATAGAAAATTATTTTTAAAAACCACAAAAAGAAAAAAAAATGAAGAAAGAAAACAAAGCCAAACTCAAAACCATTAACATGAAGTTAAAAAACAGAAAAATAATACTTAGGCAATCTCATGAGAGTAGGTAATAAGGAAGATTAGAGATGTTGTAACCGGTATAGAAGGAAATAAAAGCAAGAGAAGACAGAAGAAACATATAAAGGGCAAAGGGCTACAGAAAGGGGACAAAAGACTGAAAAGTAAAAACTAAAACTAAAAGGAAAAGAAAGCAGAACTAAAAAATAATGGGAGGGAGGGGCCTAAGTTAAACTTAAAACTAAATGCCCTAGATCAGATAATTCAAAAAAAATCCATACAATTTAAATGAATGCAAGATCAAAATGGAGACATTTATTCATAATATTATATGAATTTTTAGTATGTATATATGTGTGTCTGTGTTTGTCCACAACTCTCTGGGTTGCAGAGAGGTCTAAATCCTATGATTTAGACCTGGGTGGGAGGTCTGTCATCAGCTATCAGCACATAGAGCCAAAGGACAGGCTCTGGATAGCAAATTTTCTGCAGAAGTAAGTCTGAAAGGTTTTTTGCTACATTGTCCCCAGTTGATGTAATTCTCTTCTAGCCAGAGATTGTGGAGCCCCAGCTGCCAAGCCCATACTAGAATAGCTAATCCCCATGATATCACTGCCTTTGGTGTCTGTGATAACACAAAAGTCCCTAAACCTCTCTTTTCTGGCCTCCAAACATCCCAGTCCCAAATGTAAAACATATGAATTACTTGTTTATTTTTGTCATTTTCCATGTCACAAGTAACTGGAACAATGGAAAGCAAACCCTCAGATGAGGGAGGAGGACTACTTTACCTACTAGGATTTTGAAAATAAATTAATATGAAAATTTAGGAAAATATTTCTAACAACTATGATATACAACAATATTTGTGATTTATGTTGATGACAAAGTTTCATATACTTATAACTGTAGTTTATGAACTGCATTTTTGAAAGCAATTCTAGTGGGAAGTTAGTGAGAATAAAGACAATCTTTCCAGTCCAAATTGACAGCCCACCTACCACCTTATATTGGTTGCTTGGATGTATGAGTACCTGAGTTAATAATTTTGTCCTAGTGAAATTTTTCCCACAAAAATTGATTCCAGCTGGGTGCTGATGACTCACACCTGTAATGCTAGCTACTCTGGAGGCTGAGATCTAAGGATCGCAGTTCAGTGCCAGCCTGGGCAGCAAAGTCCATGAGACACTTATCTCCACCAGAAAGCCAAAAGTGGCACTGTGGCTCCAGAGGTAGAGCACTCACCTTGAGCTGAAGTGCTCAAGGACAGAGCCCAGGCCCAGAGTCCAAGCCCCATGGCAAAAAATAAATAAATAAAATTGATACCATTCGAAAACTGCACTAAGTGAACAAGCCTTATAGGCAGAGTCCTGGCACAGTACCTCAGAACTACACTCTGTCCTACTTTGTCACTCCAGAAACTAGGAGAAAGCAATACTCACAGTCTATCCTAAGATGCTAAAGCCTGTGCTCTAGGGGGGCTCAAAGACAAACTTAACTCTGATCTATAATGGAGTATTTGGTATTTTTTTGCCTTTTTTTTTTTTAGCTGGTGTGTGTGTGTGTGTGTGTGAAAATATCGTGCTCTGTACAATTACATGGGTTACAATTACATGGGCAAGGTAATGAGTACATTTCTTATCAAGCATTGTTGCCTCCTCCTTTGTTTCTCCTTCCCAGCCCTTCCCATATTCCCCCCCCCCCAACCCCCAACCTGAGTATTTGGTATTTAGACTATTAACTAAGCAGGATATATCTATTTTCAGAAGAGAGTATTTCAACTTCAGAAAACATTGCACGAAAAAGTATTTCTCACATGATGTTTACTTTCAGAGTATTTTAGTTCTTCCTCTTAATTTTGTAGAGAACTGCAGCTAACTCTTTGCAATGGTATTCATAATTATTTCTTATTATTATCAGATCAAGTTTTTGGATACTTACTTCAAATTACACTTTAAATTTATACTTAAAATTTTATTAAGTACTAGACTTACTTTTGAGTATCATTTGTCACAGTAGGTCATTTAGGGTGCTGAAGGTATGGCTCAAGGGATAAAGCCCTGAAGAATGAGTTCAAACTCTGGGTACAACCAAAGAAAAAAACAGGAAAGAAAGAAAAGAAAGAAGACCAACTAATTAAGGCTGAGTGAGTGCCAGTGGCTCACACAATTCAATCCTAGCTGCTCAGGAAGCTGAGAACTGAGGATCACAGTTCAAAGTCAATAGGGACAGAAAAACATAGCTCAAGTGGTAGAATACTAGCCATGAGCAAGCAATCTAAGCAATAACCCCCAGACTTAAGTTCAAGAATGTAATTAAAGCCATGTTTCTTTGTCTTTTCACCAAATTATAGTATAGTTATTATTGACAACAATACACATTTGAATATACTATGGCCTGCATTCTCCAGTGAAGGAAAAGTAAAGTACATGTCATTTGAAGGCAAACTGGGAAATGTAGTAGTAAGAAGACAAGGTATAACCTTCGTATTGTCACAATCTAACTTCTTTGAGAAGGCCAACAAAATGAAAAATATCTTAATACCTGGGGAGTTCTTAAGAGTCACCACTCTATCTTTTTGTGTCATTGTTACATTCTCACCAACCACAGATTGCAAGGTGATCCCCATTGATACTTTAAAAGAAAAAGGAAATACAGTTAGCAACAAATGTCTTAAGTCTATATAGCCTGAACAAAAATGAATTGAGATCTGCAACTGGACTCCTAGAATTTTCACTCTGCTATATGGAGAAGATTATTCATTTTATTTTAATAGTTTTAGGACTCTTCCTAATTGGAAGTTTGGACCACATATAATTCATTAAAGCTGGATGTGTTTATTTCTGTGTAAATTCATTATAAAAGAGAAGCTGGCCAGCCACTTACCTCATGCTTGTAATCCTAGCTACACAGAGATGCTGAGATCTAAGGTTCATAGTTCAAAGTCAGCCTGGACAGGAAAGTTCGTGAGCCTGTTCTCCAATTAACCACCAAGAGAGGCAGAAGTGGAGCTGTGGCTCAAGTGGTAGAGTAATGGCGTTGGGCAAAAAACACAAGGACAGGCCCTGAGTTCAAGCCCCGGGACTGAAGGTAGGGTGCTCTTGAATCCACATGTTGTCCAGTAACTTTAGTTCAAAATAACTCTTGGGCCAAAGTGGCACATTTAGAGATGGCAAAGGATCAACTGATAAATGGGAGGAAAGAAATGTTAGATCCATACAGTGTAGTATTTATTCATAGAAAGGAATTACCTTATGTTAGGAAAATGGAAGAAAAAAGGAAGGAAACAGGCTGGACTCAGTCTGCAATGTGCTAGGACCATTTATTGAGATAGCAGCAAGGGACACAGCCTTCTTGTGGGCTTGGAAACTGTGCAAAGAGGTGGGGCAGGAGTTGGAGGTCAATCCTTCATATTCTGTCTCTGGATACATAGAAGGAATGGGCCAGGAGAGGAGAGGCAAGTCCTTCATATAGGGTCTTTGGGTACATAAAAAAGACTGGGCTACAAGAGGAGACTAGGAAAGAGGTCAGTGGTTATCTTTTCTGGATACTCCTGCTGACATGGGGGTGTTGAGTCACTGAGGTTGGGGTCTTTAGGATCCAGGTCTGTGCTGGGCAGAGCAGGGTAGGGCAGTGTAAATTAAGCCTCCAGTTGCCTGCAGTAATAGGATGGCCTTAATGTGCTCCCAGGTCCTGAGTGAGGGCTAAAGAGAAATTTCTGAAACAATTGAGAACAGGCAAAAGGCTGGCAAGGTGGCAGGTGGATATGAATGACACAGGAAAACACACCTTGGCACAAGCTGGAAAAGTTCCATTTGGAGCATAAGTCCAGTTGTAGCTCATTACCAGGGAGGAGGAATTTTCATGTAACTGGACTAGGGGCAGAAAGGGAGTATCTAGGGTTTCTGGAGATTGGTTAGAGGAGAAAATGGTAGACTGGTTACCAATAATCAGTCCATAAGCTAGGGCTGGATTGGAGTGGTCAGCATGGTGAGAGGCCTTGATCATTTTCTGTAACTGGACTATAGATGTATGGGCTATAGATGTTTGAATGAGAGACCCAGGAAAGTGCCAAGGCAAACTATCCTGAGTCCAACAAGATTCACTATAAATAGAAATAGCAGGTAACAAAGTCAAGAATGTAAGTTCCTGTCTATGCTTACTTTTTTTTTTTTTTTTTTTTTTTTTGACCTCCCAGCTCTGGTTACTTTTGAAAGGGTAAATGCAAAGTGACTCCATTTATGATATGACACATCCCCTCTTACTCCAG
Source organism: Dipodomys spectabilis (assembly GCF_019054845.1). Classification (NCBI taxonomy): domain Eukaryota; kingdom Metazoa; phylum Chordata; class Mammalia; order Rodentia; family Heteromyidae; genus Dipodomys; species Dipodomys spectabilis. The sequence continues at coordinate 354,258 of NW_024870760.1, forward strand.
GACTCACTTTGTCCCAGGAAACTAGGTGTTTGTTGCTGGGATGGCTTGTCCTAGTTGGCATCTTTTTTGTCAGTCACAGGCCTGGGCACTGTCTCTGAGCAAGCCATTGGGGTGTCTGGGAACAGACAATTTAGAGCCCATTTTGGAAAATTTGGTACGACTACGAGAATGACCTGTCCTGCCACTTTCAGGCATCCCTGCTGCTTTGGGAAGGCAAATAAATGGGCCCAAATAATTAGGGTAGGGTGTCCCCAAAGTCCTAATTAAAGGGTTTCAAGGGATCAGCAAAGTGTGAGAGACTCCTGGAGTCTCTAGAGAACCCACAGACAGGGATTAGAGGACTTCTCAGAGTTCTCTTGTTCATCAGGATGCCTCTGTCATGGACCACGGGGCTGGTTACCTTGTTCTGAATGCGTTTGGGTTGTGGATGGAGTCAGACATTAAACAGTGAAGATCCTCCTGCCTGGAGATCTGGAGTCTAGGGACAGAAGAGAGAGAATAGTAAGGGAAGATGGAGGAGGAAGAGACATGGGGCAAGGGCTCTGTGTTCTTGGTGGAGAGAGGGAGGGTAAAAGGCTCCATGAAAGTTGGCCAGGAGGCTGGTGAAGGGGACCCAGTTGCTCGTGGGACTTCTCTCCTGAGTTTTGGCACCATGTTAGGAAAATGGAGGAAAAAGTAAGGAAATGGGCCAGACTCAATCTTCAACAGGCTAGACTCTTTAATGAGATATAGCAGCAAGGTGCACAATCTTCCCATGGGCTTGGAGACTGTGCAAAGAGGTAGGACAGGAGTTAGGTTTTTATGAAGTCTGAGCAAGGAGGTAGAGGTTAATGAAAAAGTCATTAGGTCTAAAGTGGTGGGGGCTTTTCAGTTAGGCCCACAATGGTATGTTTACAGGCAGGCTTAGGTAGAATACCCTGCCTGTGTCAGTCTGCACATATCTTTAGTGGCTTACCTGACATGTGTATGTACCTGAGAAAACAGGTTGAGGGTCAATCCTTCACCTTATATGCTATAATATGAATGAACCTCAGAAATATACTAAGTAAAATAAATCAAATACAAAAGGCCATATAATGTGTGACTGTTCTTAACTGTTCAGTGCAAGTAATTCACATAGACGAACAGTGGATTGATTACCAGAAGAGTAGCTGCTTTTGAATATGAGGGGTTTTTTTTCTGGTATGATGAATGAAAATGTTGTGAAATTAGATAGTGATGGTTGAACTTCTTAGTGAGTATATTAAAAGCCGCTATATGCTTTTTTTGTTTATTTCAGTACTGGGGCTTAAGCTTACTTCTTAGAGTTCTTACTTGGCTTTTTCCATCAAGGCTGGTGCTCTGCAACTTGAGCCATACCCTCCACTGCCAGTTTTTTGTTGGTTAATTGGAGATGAGAATCTCATGGATTTGACTGCCCAGGACAACATAGCTACCATCCTCAGATCTCCAGACTCCTTAGAAGCTAGGATTTAAGGTGTGAGCCACTGGTGCCCAGCTCACCATATATGGGAAAGGGAAAGGAAAGGAGAGAGGAGAAAGGTGAGGAAAAGGAAAGGAAAGGAAGAAAAATGTTTTTAAAAAGAAAGTACTAGTTTAAAAGAGAAGATCTACTTATACTTTTAGAACTAAAAATTTTTAAATTTCTCAAGCCTACTCTGAGATTATGATTGTTTAGCATACCTTAAGTGATTATTAGTTTTAATTGATTTTTGTTCATTTGTGAAACTAGGAAAAACTTATTGTATCCAATGAACAAGAAGTTCTAAGAGTTCATTACAGAGCTGCAAGAACATTGGCAAATCAAACACTGCCATTTAGTGCTTGCACTGTCTTATTGGATGCAGAAGTATACAATGTGCCCTTGGACTCACAGGTAAAGTGCTTTTTGATATATATGTGTGCATATGTGTGTGTGTGTATGTATGTATGTACGAACATACATACACGGAGTGTTGCCAAGAAATACAGCTCGTCTACTTTCAGAATCTATTCCCACAGAAGAAAGTTTAATTGAACCATCATTAGAGCTGAGAGGAGAAATACATCTCTTTAATCAAAGTACTTCCAGAGCAGCTGCCTTACAGGTCCCCAATCCTAAATTAGTGTTTATGTTCTCTGAAGAAATTGTTGTATAATTAGGTCTTTAGAAAGAACTATTTGAATCTTTCAGAAAGACAGATGAAAACATATTGATATAGTGCACTGTGAAGAATGTACAACCTCATGTGGGTTGAGAGAATTTCAGAAATAAGTGATTTGGTGGTAGTGTGCTGCCTCGCCTGCAAAAGGTCCTAAGTTTGATCCCAGTACTGAGAGAAAGGGAAAGAAGGAGAGAAAGAGATGAAAGAAGGGAACAGAAAGAGGAAGAGGGAGAAAACTGTCCCTGTAAACTTGTGAATGATCTTAAAATCAGAAATGAAACAATCAACCTAATACCTAAAGGAGTGGGGGAAAAGTTATCTTCTTGGCTTTCTTGGACTTGAAAAAAACAACCTCCTATTTTCCTATTTGGAAATGACTCAAGTGTTAAAGCATCCCACCAATTTTGAGGCCCTTAAGTTCAAACCCTAGTACTACAGAAAAAAAAAAAGCATCCTCTTGAGAAAATTTGAAAAGTCATATGATGCTAAAGAAATTATTGCTTTAGACTACATTTCCTTTTCTTAGATTTCTGCCTTTATTCTTCTTTAAAAGTTAATGATACAAGGAATGAATTTATCACTTTGTATTCATATACTGTTTTGTAGAATGGGAATTTCTTTGTACAACTACTTAAAGATAATAAAAAATTCAAAATAAAAAAGTAAATGATACAAAATTTATATTGTAAAGGGGTTTTAATTATTTATTATATCTTGCCCCAAATATTCTTAGTGATCAAGACCACTTGATTTTAAATTTAAATGCTTGAAGTATCAAAAGGTAACTTATCTCTTGACTGAGAAATGTATCCTGAAAGCATTTCTATATTTTTAGAAACTTAATTAAATAAGGACATCCTTTTATAGCTGACTTTAGAATAAGATCTGAGTTTCAGGCATCTTGTAAGAATGGTCTCTGAGAAGCAAAGGCCAGGGATGACTCATTTTTTTTCAGTCAGGACTGAATCTACCTGCCTACTCTCCTCTCATGTACTTCCTCCTTTTCAAAATAAATTTGTAATAGTTTTAAAAAGTAATAAAACTTAAAGTAACCAAAAACTCTTTCTTGAGCATCAAAGAGGAAATAATAATTTCTAAGAATGTGAGTAGTATGACTTTGGGACTATCTGATGCCCAGATGTTACTTACACAATGTTGGTAAATAGCAGTATGCTTGGAGCGTTGGAATGTTTCCTGTATGTAAAAGTATTGAGATGAAGGCATTGAGGATATTCTTCATTCTCAAAGCAAGCTTAAGAGAGGTACTCTTGTCTTATCATATTGAATAGAAAATTGGGAGTATGTAGTTAGTTCAAAGTTGTATTTATACAGAAAGGTGTACAGGGCTAAAATTTTGACTGCATCTTATCTAAATACCAAAATTGATGTTTTTAAGAATGTATGCAAATTTTTTATGAGCAATTCAAAAATTGGTTTTGGAAGAATGTCAGAGTACAGACAGCTGTCTCTCACCTTTTTCCCCCTACAAATGATAAACTTCAACACCAAATTTGGTATTTGGTAGCACAGCTCTAGTAGTAGAGCACCTGCCTAGCAAACACAAGGCCCTGCATTCAAGCTCCATACCACAAAAGTTAGGATTGTAGGCTAGTGTCACCAGTACCAGGCTGGCATACTGATTTTCAAAGTGGTTTATTGTATTATATTCGACTGAATGTAACACTCTTTTTCAGTCGGATGACAGTAAAACTTCTGTGAGAGATCGTTTTAATGCAAGACAGTTCATGTCATGGTTACAAGATGTGGATGATAAATTCGACAAACTAAAGGTATGTCTGTTCACAAATCGGTTTATATAAGTGCTTTTTCTTCCTTAGAGAGAGCTACTCTCAGGAATAAATAATGAAAAAAAATACTGATTAGCCATGAATTTTCACACTGGACCACAATTGACAGGGGAAAGAAAAATAAAGACAATTTAAGGACAGATGTAATATGGAGGGTCAAACTGCCATGTAAAAGTGATTACTCCTTTGGTTCTTTATGTTTCTTAGCCAGTTTATCTGTCTTATTATAACTCTAACATAATGAAGAATAGGAGAATAGTGAAAAAAGTAATATACTTTACAGATCTTTAGGGAAAATTCTTTGTCTTGAGATTTTTAATTATTTCTCCCTAGATTTTGCGATCCTTTTGATAATTTGAAATCAAATCAAAGTTCATAAGGTAAAAATGAAGTTACAGATACAAATGTTGTGTTGATACCAACAGGGTATACGAGAAATAACACTTGTAATCTGAATCCTTTTTATGCTCCTAATGTATTACCTTAGTCTTTAAACTATGAATGACATTAATTTTAAACAGGGCAAATTTAACTGAATAAGCAATTTTTCTCTTCTTTTAGACTTGTCTTTTAATGAGGCAACAACATGAAGCTGCAGCTCTAAATGCTGTCCAGAGATTAGAATGGCAGCTGAAACTCCAGGAACTTGATCCTGCCACCTATAAATCTATCAGTATTTATGAAATCCAGGAATTTTATGTTCCTCTGGTTGATGTTAATGATGACTTTGAATTGACTCCTATATAGCAGTTGGTACTTTCTTACAGTGTCATCCTAAACTGATGATACTCAGGCATTATACTATCTAATACTGCCTTTCAACAAAATACTGATATTATGCCTTTACACTTGTCCATTAAATTAAAGTTGGTCACATAGTAAACACTGTCATTTTATAAAAACTGAAAGAAATATTTTCAATCATAAGTCCAAACAGTTTCTAACAGAAAACTATTATTTATATTGGTGAAAAGTAACTATTGCAATAGAGTATTATGGCAGACTGTAGTAGATACTAAAAAAGCTGAGGATACCTGCTAACAGCGCTGGAAGTTGTTAGCACTCTAGTTAACAAGATAACCACTAGCATTTAAATCTTTCAGGTTTTACTAAAAATATTTCAGTAAGCTACAAGGTTCAATTCCTATGAAATAGTTTCTAGTGGAAGAAAAACTTGGGACAAAATTCTTCAGTTTATTGTGTGTAAATTAATTGTACAGTTTTTCTTTTGAAAGTTTTAATACTGTCTTCCTTTATAATAACTTATTTTATATATACTGTGCAGATGTACATCTTGTAATTAATGGTTGAAATATATACAAAATGATTGATAGTCAAAGTATATACAAAGAAATAACTGTAAAACTGTTTTGTCTGTTTTATTGGACCAAAGTTGGGGCTTTTTTAGCAGTGTTCAGATAGCAAAACCTTTAAATAAGGCATGCACGTATTTGAGTTAGCTTGTGTTCATCATTATAACTGTAAAGATGGTGGTTTAGTTGATTGCATGCTTGCTATAATTTAACTCTATCCACAATTGATGCCTGGGACAGTGTGAGGTATTTCATACCACTTTGCTGTGAGAGAATCTGTGACTTACTGTGTTTGACACATTATGTAGAATTAGTCATACAAAGAAACTTTACCTTTCTCCATCTTGAAGGAGAGTGTGGTACAGAAAAAATGCCTTTGATTGAAATTCTGAAATGTATATGTCTATTTTAATACTCAACTATGAAAGGATCTGTGAATATATGTAAATATGTTTAATAAATTCTATTGGTCTTGTTAAATCATTGTAAAACTTTTTTACATTGTTTAAATTTAATGTTTTAAGCTTAATAACCTTTGCACTTTTAAAATAAAAACTGGGCACTCATAAAGAAAACATACTTGGTAATCAAAATAAGTAAAAGGGTCTTAGGAATATTCCAATCAATCTGAAATGTTTATTAAAAATTGATTAATATGTTGTATTTTCCCTATATCAACATGCTAAACACATAATTTATGAACTTTTATTATTGAAATAAGATTCAATATGCTTTTTAAATAAAATAATTAGGTATGTTCCTAGAAAAAATACAATTTCTCCTCGAATATGATATAAATTAAATATTTTAAAATATTTCAAATCTGAAAACTGCTGCTAACCTTGTGAAACATCTTTTAAAAGAAAGTTAGAATAGTGTTAGACTTTTCAGAAGTATATAGGATAAAATTTACTAAACTTGCCACAATGCTTTCTTGAATTATAAAATAATACTGGGTGTTTTTATTCTGATAGAGAAAAATGGAAAGAATGTACAAAGAATAAATTTTAAATACAACTTGCAGCTTGAATATAATGGGAAAGAATCTAAACATTTTTGAGTGCAAAGGTTCTTATTAAGCTGGGGGATTTTTGAATTTTTACTTTTATATTTTTGTTATTTCTGTACTTGGCATGCACAATAAAGCAGCCCAGATGAAAAATACACCGTGCAAGGACTTATTATAAAGGTTGGATGCAGTCTTCTTTAGAAATTTAGGTAAGAGATTTTGGCCTTATTTATTGGATAAGTGGGGCCAAAAAGGCAGGGTAGATTTTGAATCACTGTTTTTTTGCAGTTAACTTTATTAAGGCTGGGAACATTAAAACTTAATTTATAAGAGCAATACTTTTTAATATGAAAAAAGACAAACTTTGTTTATACTTTAGCCTAAAAAAGAAATTGACAAGATAATGTGGCAAATCAGATGAAAAAATCAGAGTACTAAATATTGACTTACAGAAAACAAAAGAGGGGTAAATTATAGAGTACTGTGTTCTGATGGTCTACTTGGAGAAAAGGCAGGGAAATACCACTGGCAAAATAGAAAAAAACTATCAAAGGAAAAGCAAGCAAGCAGGGATCTGGCCATCTAACTGTTGAGTCTTAAAAACACTTTTCACCCTTTTCCATGGTACCTCAGAGCTGAAACATCTGCCAAGATTCTGCTACTAGTAACCTCTATAAAGTGACACCGAGTTTGTCAGGAAAACTTAAAAGTCTTCTTATTGTTAATTCATAATCAAGTAGTTAAGGGCTCTTGATGTTAGATTTTCTCTGAAGCTCTGAAATGCTAGGAAAAACTGGGAATGGTTTATATGCCTGAAAAGGTTTTAGACTTTGAAAGAAAAATAAAAGGTTAGTTTAATCAATGATTCTTTTTTAAACTACTCAGATATCATGAACAAGATGCTAAATTGTACCTAAGGGTTTGTATTTCTTTAAATCTTGTTCCAAATCATATCTGTTTAATAAGTAACTAGTTGATATTTGTGCATGTTATTTAATAAAGAGTTATATTTTTATAGAAAAAAATAAGAGTGAAATGTGTGCTAAATGTTTTTTACTTTATGTTCCACTCCAGTATAATTACATCAAACACCAATATTTACTTAGGCTATGCTGTCAAGATGTCAAAAATATTTGTCACCAACATTTGGTGAAGAAGGGTGAAAATGACTGAAGTATTTTATATATTTGTATGGAAAAATACAATGGAATTTGTTGAAATTATCTTAAGGGAGGGAGAGGATGAGGAAGAGTAGTAGAAGTGAATTCAATCAGGAAATACCACAATGAAACCTCCTATACAACTAATATATGCTATAAAATGTTTTTATAAATAGGAGGGACACCTATTCTCTTGAGAGAGTCGGAGTGGGGGGCAATGACCTAGCTGGGTTCTGGTATGCTTTAATCCTAGGTACTCAGTAACATGAGATTAAGGATTATATTTCAAAGCCAGCCCAAGCAGAAAAGTCCTCAAGACTCCATCTCCAATTAACTAGCAAAATGCCAGACTGAAGGTATGACTCGCATATAAAGAGTGCCAATGTGAGCAAGCAAACCAAATGAGCATGTAAAGCCCTGGGTTCAATCATAGTACTAGCATACACACCAAAAAAAGACACGAGCTTTACATAGAAAATCCTAAGAAACTAATGAAACTAACACCAAAAGCAACAAAACTAGGTTTTTTCAGTCACAGGGTACAATATATCAATATACAAAAAGCTATTTTTTTCTATTGATAGAAACACAGTAGACTTTTATATTTAAAGTTGAAACTAATCAATTTTTTGAGTATAGCTCATCAGTAGAGCACTTACAGATGCAAGGCTCTGAATTTAATCCCCAATGCTGCAAAAGGGAGAAAAAAAATTAATTTCACATTTCTCCAAGTTTTCTGTACAATTCCAGTTAATATGGTTTTCTATTCAAAATTGCAGTCAATATCCCAGCAAGTATTTTCATTTATTTTTTCATACATACCCACATGTGATAGACTTTCTATCGCTGCTACAAAATTAAAAAGGAAAAGATAGGTTTTGGCTCACAGTTACAGAGATTTCAGTCCATTTTTTTCAGGCTGTGCAAGACAGAAGAGTGTGGCAGAGGAAACTTCACCTTAGCATGGACTAAAAGGACTAAAAGAAGCCAGGGCCTTGATGTACCCTTCAAAGACATGCTCCCAATGCTTACTTCCTTAAACCAGGAAATAAATCATTGAGGAGAAACACCATTTTCTACAGTTCCACCACCTAATTATAATCATCACATTTTGAAGCCATTGATGAAAACATTGACAAGGCTAGAGACCTCATGATCTAATTGTCTCTGGAAATATTCTCACAGACACACAAAATGCTTACTAATCTCCCAGGAGTCTCTCAGTCCGGGCTTAAAGGTTAACCGAAGTCTAAAGAAATTTAACCAAGGTTAAGAGAAATTTCTCTGAAACATCACTATTAGGAAAAGCAATCCTTCTAATTTGTTTTTATGCAAATACTGTATATGTAAATACAAAATGTTATGTTTTCTATCTTCGTAAAAATACGTAAGTATATGAGTTTCTTTTAAGTCACAGGAATAAAGTAGGAATATACACAAAACTCTTACTAGAAATACTTTCTAGGAGATGAAATGGAAAAAGGCTTTCATCATCAAGTTCTATAAACTGGATTTTTCCCAAAATTTGTATATATTACTTTTTTTTTTTTTTTTGGTTTGTGGGTCTGGGTGCTGACCCTCAGCTCTTCAGCTCAAGGCTAGCGCTCTACCACTTGAGCTACAGTGCCACTTCCAATTTTCTGGTGATTAATTGGAGATAAGAGTCTTATAGACTTTCCTGCCCAGGGTGGCTTTGAACCATGATTCTCAGATCTCAGCCTCCTGAGTAGCTAGGATTACAGGTGTGAACCACTGGTGCCCAGCCATATATTACTTCTGTAGTCAGGAATTTGGGAGAAAACTAAAGTGAAAATAAAAAGTACTAAGCTAATAAGTTTGTACCTCTTTGGTAGGCCTGCTATAATCATCTGTATGTAAATATTGGATTTTGTGAAGAATCAGAGGCTTCCTAGGCATATATAAATATGCCAATAGCCTTTGATAACTTCTCTGAAAGAATAGGTGAGACCTTTGTCCTTCATTCCCAAGAGCTGGCTAGCAATCTTGCAACTTATAGGCCCTTGAGCCTCACTCTTACCTGACAAGTTAAATAAATGAAGCTCATTACAGAGGGCATTTAAAGGAGTTTTAATATTTGAAACCAAGCAAGTCAAAAATAGTCTCGAAACTATGTTTCTTGTTTAAATTGCCACACTCTCATTGGATTTATGAACTCAAAATTATTATTTTAATATTAAAATATCATTTGCCTTTTTCACTTTTATCCTCTCACAAGTATATACTAAAGTGTCTGGAGGGCTACATAATATATAATAACCTTTTTAATGCAGAAGCAGATATAAAAATAGTAACAAAAAATCATCCTGTGCTTTTCAAATATATTAGTTTTCTGCACTAGTGTACTAATAAGTAGGTTTATTATTTTTAATATTATATTATTAATATTAATAATAAAAATATTAATATTATTATTTTAATATTATTTTAATTTCTGTTTTAATTTCAAAAGGTTTTAAAAGACGTACACATAACCACTTAGGGCTTCTCCACAATTTTCAAGAGTGTGTTTGAAGATCTCTGTTTCCCAATTTGATTTGTTAGTTTGTTGATACTGAGAACTGAGCTCAAGGCCTCCCAATTAGCTAGACATTCTACCACTTGAACTATATCTTCTGTCATTTCTTGTGCTGGTTATTTTCAAGGTGGGGGTCTCACTTACTGCCAGGTCATATTGGACTTTAGTCCTATTTGTGCTTTCTGGTGTCAATTCCTGGATGACAGGTAAGTACCACTGCTCCCAGCCATTATGCTTCCCCACTAGACAACGTAACAGGTGCCCAGCTTTTGGCTAAGATTAGAATCTAGCAAACTCTTTTTTTGGCCAGGTGTCCTGGAACCATGACCCCTGCCTCCAAAGTCTAGAATTACTGGCTACTTACTGGCTAATACCGGTTTTTGAATGGCTCATTAGCCACTAATGGCTAATGAGTCATTAGCCTGGAGTAATGCAAAGAATAAGATCCCTAAGTTTGTGCACAAATTTAGTTATTTTCCAAGGATTACTTTCAGGGATGATTTTACAAATCCTTATGTACTTATTGTACAAAAATGAAAGAACATCAATGATATCATCTATCCTTTAGTTAATCAGCTGTTTCAATTAAATTTTCATTCAATAAATCCAGAGAAAGTAAAACATATTTAAGACTTCCTACCCAGAATGTTTGACTGTAGGTCATTGTTTGCTGGGAGAAAGGGCTTTGAAAAGAAAGAGTGCTGTGGATCTTCTAGTTCTATGTCTAGTCTTATGGGCTCCAACTTAATCACACTGGCACCTTGTTTAAAATGCAGATCCTTAGGCTAGTGGTAATGGTGGCCAGGTCCTGTAATCCCAGCTATTTGAGATACGGATCCCTAAGCAAAAACTTGAGACCCTATCTGAGAAATAACCAGGCCTGAAGCAACAGACCCTACAGGTGTAGCTTAAGTGGTAAACTGCCTGCTTGCCTAGCAGCATGAGGCCTGAGTTCAAACCTCGGTAGTATAGCCACCACAAAAATGAAGAAAGAAGAAAAATAAAAAGAGAAAATGAGAAAGAGGAATGGAAGAGAAAAAAATGCTAAATTGTTGTAATGAGACTTAATTCGCTAAAATAAAAGGGGAGCCAGGCACCAGTGGCTCACACCTCTCATCCTAGCTACTCAGGAGGCTGAGATCTGAGGCTTGAAGCCAGCCTAGGTAGGTAAGTCCATGAGACTCAACTTCAGTTGAACACCAAAACGCCAGGAGAAGTATGCCTCAAGCAGTAGAGCACTACCTTGAGCAAAAAAGCTGAGGAACAGCACCCAGCACTGGCCCAAAAGGGAGGAAGGTGGGAGAGAAAACGAGTGCCAAATGAACTGCATTCAGGCCTCCCCATCCTGGTTTCGGGGTCAGGCCCTTTCCAAGTCATATAGACCTTCTGCACCAAGATCCAAGTACCTCTCCTCCATTTCTCCTGCCATTTCTAAAGAGCTCACCGGAATTTAATGAGGAAAATCTGGAAAGTTCTTGTCGTGGAGATCCTGTGGGCCCAAGAAACATTCATTTAAATAAACCCTGCCTCTGATCTCTGACAGCATTTGATGCAGTGTCAAGGACTTGACTCTCCAAAGGCCTCAGCCTCGCAACTAACCCCATGAGTAGGCCCCAAACAACTCCCTCTTGCTGGGGGCTGGAGGCTCACACCTGTCAGCTACTCCGTGAGGATGAAATCTGAGGATTGTGGTTGAAAGCCAGCCCCACCAAAAAAGTCTGTGAGACTCTCATATCCAATTAAGCACCAAGAGTAAAAGCTGAGGGACAACACCAGACCCTGAATTGAAGCTGAAGAACCAGCATACACACAAAAATCCAAACTCCCTAGAAGAGTTACTATATTAAAGTAGGAGACATTTTAGTGAGCTTGTCAGCCTCAACATTGAACAGAGGGGACTCAGATAGGTAGCTGAGCTAGGGACCAAGAATGCGACTCCGACTGGGTAGAAGGCGGGGAAGATTATGCAGGAAAAAACTGCATATGGCCCAGTGAGTCACAGAAGAGTCCAGGTGGAACCGCGTGGGGCCGTGGCCAGCCCAGCCCCACCGAGAGCGGTTGTGGGCGGTGCTCTGGCTGAAAGCGGGGCCAAGCTGCGAGGGGATTGCAGCGTCCCCTGGCGGAAGCAGAGGGGATCCGAATCCGGGCAGGGAGGCGGGAGGAGAGGTGAGGCACGAGCGGGAGCAGCCCCCGGGCGGGCGGGCCTGTCTCTTCTTGGTGCCTGAGTCTCGCGGGTGCTGCGCCCAGGGCCCGGCGGAGGTGCGGCCTGATTCGCTTGCACTGCTGCTGCGGCAAGCCCCAGGTTCGCCCGACCACCTGGGGACTGGGAGTCTCACGGTGCAGCGGCCACGGTGAGCGGAACGGGCCCGTGTGGGGCGGTGGCCTCCACGGCCAGGGAGGGTCGGAGCGTCCCCCGCGCTCGGGCCTCTGAGACAGAGGCTGTAGTGGGCCCTCCGGGGTCGCCAGAAGCCTGGGCCCTAGTTCGCAGAGGACGAAGCGGGGACGGCGCCGCCCTGCGGTACGGCCTCCACTGGCCTCCTAACGCGGCCCGTAGTGTCCGCTGCTGCAGACTGGCAAAGGCCCAGGCTCTGACGGCCGAGACAAAGAGGCTGTGTCTGTTAACTGCCTGCGCCCCGCTCTGGGACCCCAGGTCGCCAGCTTGAGAGGGGGGAAAGGGTGTTGACACTCGCTGCGTTCTTCCCTCTGCTGTGAAGAAAGCCCTTTTAAGTAACTGTTCCTGCCTTTACTTGCAGTATGGTTACTTGATTTTTTTTTTTCTTCCCAGGAAGTTTGAAAGTAAGACGAATATGTTAAACACTAAAGAAGACAACGTGATGGGGGTGGGGCCCCCAATTTCAGGGCTTGGAGTAAAACTATTTCTGGACAAATCTGTTTTCAAATGCCTATTTTGGTCCCCACAAATATTTCCTGGTTGCCTTCAAAACCATCCTTGGTATGTGAGGTTAAATGAATGAGAAAATGGGGTTGCCAACCGTCTTTCGGGAATGTTTTGTGTGTTTTAAAATTGAGTCATACCCCAAACAGCCCTTTATTCTAGACATTATATACTCTTCCCTTGATTATACTTCGGAATACTTAAAACTATAATCATCAGGGCATGACCTTTTACCCCTCGACATCAGTATTCATTTTAATAGGTTAAATTTTCAGAATATATTTTAACCCCAAGAAGTTATACGCTTTTTTTCAAGGTTTAATCATCATGTTGGCTTGTTTAACTCTTCTCCGAATTTGTACTGCTTTTTCTTTTCTTTTTTTGCAGTAGTGTGGCTTGAACTCTGGGCCTGGGCACTGTTGCTTCAGCTCAAGGCCAGTGCTCTACCACTTTGAGCTACAGCACCACTTTGAGCTACAGCACCACTTCTGGTTTTCTGGTGGTTAATTGGAGTTAAGAGTCTCACAGGGACTTTCCCGCCCGGGATGGCCTTGAACCTCAGTCCTCCATCTCAGCCTCCTGAGTAGTTGGGTTTGCAGTCGTTAGTCACTGGCGCCCTTTATTTTTCTTTTAAATCATTAAAACCTTTAGTTTTTTTGTTTTTGGGGTTTTTTTTGGGGGGGGGAGGGAATCTTTGACAGTAACGGGGGAAAAAATCTTCCTTTTCCCTTTGTTATTTGTTCAACTATTTAAGAAGTTAAGGAGTCTACTTCTTTCTTTAAACAGCCTGTTAAAACAAAAGTTAAAACAAAATGAGATAGCCATGAGAAGTAATTTCCCTACACAAATTTGTTTTGGTTCTAAGATTTTATAGATTGGGTCTGGGTTGCATTTCAGGGTTCAGTCTCCAGCATCTCTCTCTCACACACACACACCACAAGAATTTAAAATATTAAATCTTTTAAAATAATACAATATTAATAGTTTTTATATTGCTCAACGCTGCATACTAGACCTAAAATTAAAGTTGTATAGTAGTGGTACTAAAGTTGAATAGAGTGGTATATGTTCACTCTTTTTACAGTCCCCTCTTCTGGTAGGATCAGTAATCAAGATCTTTGAACGTATCCATCAGGTAACTTAATATTTGAATGTTTTAATCTTTCATTTAGAATAATATGTAAATTATTTTGTATTAATTTTACCCTACCACTTTCCTTCAAATAAAAGTGTCTTTTTTTATTTGTTTGTTTAGATTCCTGGAGGGAGATACAGTCAGCTTCTTTGAAGAATCATGAAGTCATACTATGTGGTGCTTCCTCTAGCCTTCCTGACATTCCTGCTGTGGCTTCCTGTGTCCCTGAGCTGTAACAAAGCCCTCTGCGCCAGTGATGTGAGCAAATGTCTCATTCAGGTAGGAGTAAGAAAACTTTTACTAATACTAAAACATTGTAGAGAAGATAATAGTGTAGAGATACAGAAAACAAATGTGTAAAAATATAGTATAAAGTCCAATGCATGGTGAAATCTGTTTTTTTTACCCCTGTAGTTCTCTTGCATTTAAGTTAGATTCAAGAAATTATTAAAAGGGAAACAAAAGAGGAGGCAACAATGTTTGATAAGAAATTTACTCATCTTGCCCATGTAACTGTAACCCCTCTATATGGTATTTTCACAATAAAAAAAAAGAAATTATTTCAATACTGAGCATAGTGTCCTGCTTTAGCACTATGCTATTATAAGGTAATGTTCATACTTTTCCAATCATTGAGGCAGACCTATTGACAGCTACCACTCTTATTTTTCTGGAGGGATAACAGGATAATTTAGCTAAATTTATCTTGCTAGTGAGTAGCTGTAGAATTTGTTCTGTATTTGACTCCAAAGATTTTTCTAATAAATATGTTTATTATTGCTCTTCATAACTAATGGTAAATGATATTTACATATATATGAGATATTTTAGGGATGGAGTCCAAGTCTAAGTGGAATAATTGTTTATGTTGTACATTGTGCCTGAGAGTGATTGTTTTTTTTTTTTTTGGTCAGTTGTGGGGCTTGAACTCTGGGCCTGGGCGTTGTCCCTCTGCTCTTCAGCTGAAGGCTAATACTCTACCACTTGAGCCACAGCCCCACTTCCAGTTTTCTGGTGGTTTTATTGGAGATAAGAGTCTCACCGACTTTCCTGCCCTCTCAGATGGCTTTGAACCACGATCTTCAGGTTTCAGCCTCCTGAGTTGCTAGGATTACAGGTGTGAGCCACCAGCGCCTAGCTCTGAGGATGATTTTATACAGTATTTTTACTACACCTGCTTTTTGGTTGCAACTCATTGTATGAAGTCAAATATGGAATTTTCCTTGTTATGTCAGGATTCAAAAAGTTTTGGATTTTTGAGCATTTCACATTTGGGTTTCACATTGGATTTCACATTTTCATTTTAGAGAGGTTGAACCTATATTATCATTGTGTATAAAGTATGAGTCAGCTTACTGACTGCAATCCTCACTTGAAAGTAATTATATGTATTTGCTAAAGTTTTTATTATTTTTATAGATCAAAGACATTTTGTGTATTTCTAGCATTTTGGTTCTAATTAATAATTGAAATCCTGGGACTGAACATGGTGATACATAGTTATAATTCCAGCTACTTGAAGTAGAGGCAGAAAGATTGCCATTAAAGGTCAGGCCAAACAAAAGTTAACAAGACTATCTCAAAAACAAGCCAGTATGGTCATACACGTCTATAATCCAGCTAGGGAGGCAGAGAGAAAACTACTATTTAAGGTTGGCCCTCACACACAAAAAAAAGTGAGAGACTCTTCTGAAAACAATAACAGACTCCTTTAGTTCAGTCCCTAGGGATGCCACAGCAAGTAAATAAATCAATTAAAATTCTAATTGCTTTGGGCACTGGTAGCTGAGATCTCAGGACCTTGGTTCAAAGCCAAGCCCAGGTAGGAAAGTCTGTGAGACTCTTATCTCCAGTTAACCACCAGAGAATTGCAAGTGGAGCTGTGGCTCACAGAGATAGAGTGTTAGCCTTGGGTAAAAGATCTTAGGAACAGCACCCAGGCCCTGAGTTCAAGCACCCAGGCCCTGAGTTCAAGCCCCATGACTGACCCCCCCCCCCCAAAAAAAAATCTAGTTTCTCCCATTTCATCCTCAGATAACCTTTATTTATTGTATTTCAAAATATCTAGAGAAATTTGTTGGTTGGTTTTTAATTTTTGTCTACAGATAATGAACTACCTTTTAGCAATTGGAATAATTGCCAATACATGGCTGCCTTTATTTCATCTATAGGCTAATAGACCATCCAGCTCTGTTTTAACTCCAGGGAAATCCTTGATTCTATTGTATTCATTAGTCTAATATTTTTCTCTAATAAATAAGAATTCTTTAACACATAACTATTAGACCAATATTGTAATCTTTTTAGTTTAGAAGTAATTATTCAGTCATCTCATTCTACACATGGAAATTTTAATAGCATGTCTACTGAGGCTTATACAGGCTTCAGCATATATTGTCATGAAGTCCAGTCTTATGCTGGGGTTTCATGGGAACTCTGCTACTTCCCAGTTCAGTGTTGCTTGTTGTTCAGTGTCGCTTCATTATTCATCATGAAACGTAAAATGCATTCAGCACAGTGGCTCACACCTGTAATCCTGGCTATTTGCAAGTGAGAGATTGGGAAACCTTAGTTATATGGAAGGCAGAGATTGGGAAAATTATGATTTAAGATCAGCTAGCAAAAAGTTCATGATAGCCCTTATCTCAACTGGTTCTTATGGTATATACCTGTCATCCCAGCTACATGGAATATAAACGGGAAGACTGCAGATATAAACTCAGATATAAACATGATCTCCTATTTAAAAACTAAAAGGCAAAAGGTCTTGAGGCATGGCTCAAGTGGAAGAATACCTGCATACTAAGCTCCAGGCCCTGAGTTTGAAACCCCATTAGCACCAATAAATAAGTAAGTAAATATAAAGTCTTAGCAAGATGCTGAGTGGAAAACAAGGAATTATGATTCCAGGGATTCCAAGACCCCTTCTCAACTAAGGGCTGAACTTGATAGCACGCACTTGTTACCTTAACTGTGAACAGGAAGCCTAAAATAGGTAGATCACAGCCAAGGCACGTGCCTCATCAGGGAACAATACCATATCTCAAAAATAAGCAACACTGTAAGAACTTCCTGCCTAGGAAGCACAAGATCTTAAACTCAAACCCCAGTACTGCCAAGAAAGAAAAAACAATCTCAACCAGCCTCCAGTGGCGCACATCTATAATCCTAGCTACTTAAGAGGCTGAGATCTGAGAACCATGGTTCAATGCCAGCCCAGGCAGAAAAGTCCTCATGAGACTCTTATCTCTAATAAACTACTCAAAAGAGCCAGAAGTGGCACTGTTGCTCAAGTGGTAGAGCAGGGACAGTGCTCAGGTCCTGAGTTCAAGCCTGAGGACCAGCAAAAAAGAAAGAAAAGAAAGAGAGGAAGGGAAGGAAGGAAGGAAGGAGGGAGGGAGGGAGGAAGGAAGGAAGGAAGGAAAGAGAGAGAGAGAGAAAGGAAGGAAGGAAGGAGGAGAGGAAGGAAGGAAGGAAGGAAGAAAGAAAGGTATTTATGTTTAGGTGGAAATTCAATTAAGCCTGAAGCCATTTTCTTGACTCAAGTTCTTCCATTATTTCCAATCATTAAAAATGGTACTTTATTTAAAATTCTTTATAAGGAAGATTTCAGAGAAGCCTTTAAGGTTAATAGTAACTTCTGTCCAATTTTTTTTTGGTAGAGAGAAAAAAAGAAGAGGAAAGAGTAAAAGAAAAAAAAACCTTTGTAGTTTGAAAATATTTAAGACTCACAAAATATGTAAAGAATTTTCAGTGTAAAAACTGGATGGAAGCCATATGAAATTTTACCTAATGTAAAAATCTAGAAATTTTTTGTCACTGATTCATGGAGGTTGACACTTTGAGTTCCCATTGGTGCTTCATACTAGGGGCAGAAAGTATCAAACTCTTTCGATTTTATTAAGAGCTTGAATTTTGAGGCTTTTCTTGTTCATTTATTCACAAAAACTATTCGATGTTGAAGTGAAATGTGATAAGTTGCACTATTTAGCTGGTGTTGTGGACTCCAGAGCTCTAGCAAATTACTTTATATTCTCAACTTTAGTTTCCTTGTGCTCTTCTTACAACCTGCCATCCACCCCCACATCAGTGACTAAAAACATTTATTTTGCTCACAAATTTGCCATTTGAGCAGGCCTCAGTGGGATTGATCATGTATATACCATACAGAATTAGTTAGGGTGGGTTGGAGGCTAGGACTGGAGTTATCTGAAGTAATACTCTGTTAAAACTTTCTGTGATGATGGAAAAGATCTTCATGCCCTGTCCAATTCAGTAGAAACTAGCTACAAGTTAGCACTGAGCACTTGAAATGTGATTGAAATATGGATTTTAAAATGTGTTCAATTTTACTTTTTTAAAATTTCAACAATTACACGTGACTAGTGGCTACTGTGCAAGACTTTGAAAATCTGAAGGCTCACTGGTGAATCTAATGCCTGAGCTAAGAAGATTCGTGAGGCATACCTGTCCCTGCCACTCTTCTTTTCTCTCATTCTTATCTGTTCTTCTTTCTTACTCTGTGTATATGAATGGGAATTGACTCTGCTGGCTCCTTTCTTTCCTTTCTCTCTTTTCCTTCTCCCTTTTCCTCTCTTCCCTCTAACCCATCTGTATGATTTCTCCAATAAGGTAACTTCAGACAAGCCAGATTTCTTACATATTGGCTCTGAGTTCCCAAGGTTCCCACGTGACAGCTAGGAAATCTGTTTTTCCATGTTTGTTTGTGGTGGTGGTGTTTGTTTTTGGCAGTACTGGGGTTTGAACTCAGCCCTGCCCAAAACATTCTGCTACTTGAACCAGACTCCCAGCCCTTTTTGCTTTAGCTTGATTTTAGTCTCTTCCTTTTGCCTGGACTGGCCTGAGTTTATGGTCCTCCTACCTCTACCTCTTGAGTAGCTAGAGCTGTAGGTAAGCTGAATTACTTTTGACAGACTCACTTTAGAGTTCATGTCATTACTTCCAACTTAGGTTGTCCTATGTGTCATAGGACTACCTGGATACAGTTAGAGGGCACATGAACCCCACCTGTTATGGGGATGTGGTATTGTCTGCCACATCTTAACTGGCTATATAATGAGTAATATCAATTTCTTTATAGTTCTGTGCAGGTCTGAAGAACTTGAAAAAAAAAGTAAGTTTATTAAAATGTGAAATTGTTGGAAAGATAACTAGCCTAGCTACATTGTGAAATGTTCACTGTTGAGTCCCTATGTGGATCCTTTCATTATTGTTCTAAGTCTTTAGGGATGGGTCAATTTTGAGCCAGACTGACAAAAAGAATGTATGTGTATTCATAATATATGTATGTATACGTGTGAACGTCTCTTACTAGAACTCTGACCATTAAAATCTAAGATATACCTTTTATTATAATTTTTATTATTTTCATTTTTTGTTCTTAATATATATATATATATATATCCTAAAGATACTGTACAGAGGGGTTACAGTTACATGAGCAAGGTAATGAGTCCATTTCCTATCAAGCATTATTACCCCCTCCTTTATTTTTCTCCTACCATCCCTTTCCTCCCTACATCCCCAACTCCTCCCTCCCTTCCCACCTCCCCAAAGTTGTAAAGTTTATTTTCAGCAGTCTTGTACATTCATTGTTACAATCATTTTGTTATTTCCCTTCCCCTCCCCAAATTAGAAAAATTTATATACAAGATACAGGGCACTGGAATCAAATGCAGTGAAAACAGGGGTTGTACCATGGGTGAAGAACAAAGATACAAAAAAAAATCACATAGTACATTATAAGTACATTAAAAAGAATAGCAACAAAGATAAAACCTCTTTTGTCCCTATCTTGGGGTTCATATAGCTTAGTTATATGGTCATATGTACATAGCTTTTGACCTCTTCTGCTTGTCCTAGACTAATATACTAGTTATTACAGATAAGGAAAACCAAGAGACCTATGTTTCTTTTTTCTTTTTCTTTTTTTTAATTGTGAAAATACCATACAGAGGGGTTACAATTACATGAACAAGGTAATGAGTACATTTCTTATCAAGCATTGTTGCCTCCTCCTTTGTTCCCCCTTCCCATCCCTTCCCATCTCCCCCTCTCTGCCCCCCTGCACCTCCTCCCCCCAAGAACTATGTTTCTTTGAGTCTAGCTTCCTTCACTTAATATAATTTTTTCCAAGTCTTTCCATTTCCTAACAAATGGGGCGGTGTCATTCCATTGTATACGTATACCACATTTTCTTGATCCATTCATCTATTGAGAGGCATCTGGGTTGGTTCCATATATTAGCTATGGTGAATAATGCTGCGATAAACATAGTTGTGCTGGTAGCTTTAGTATGTCCGTGTTTGTGATCGTTTGGATAAATGTCTAAAAGTGGGATTGCTGTGTTATAGGGGAGGTCTATGTGTAGACTTTTGAGGAACCTCCATATTGCTTTCCAAAGTGGTTGAAAAAGTTTGCATTCAGTAGGGTTCCCTATTGGCCACATCCCCTCCAGCATCTGTTGGTATTAGATTTCTTGATTATAGCCATTCTAACTGGGGTGAGGTGGAATCTCAATGTAGTTTTGATTTGCATTTCTTTTATTGCTAGACAAGTTGAGCATTTCTTCATGTGTCTATTGGTCATACTTATTTCCTCTTCAGAGAAGTCTCTCTTTAAGTCTTTAGCCCACTTATTAATAATGGGGTGTTTGTTTCCTTGAGGATTTGTTTTTGAGGGATTTAATTTTTTGAGTTCTAAGTATATTTTAGCTATAAGACCCTTGTCTGTTGTATGGCTAGTGAAGATCTTCTCCCAATCCGTGGGCTTTCTATTGATCTATGTCCTTTGCCATGCAGAAGCTCTGCAGTTTCATGCAATCCCATTTGCCCAACCTTTCTTTGATTTGTTGTGTTTCTGGGTCTTTATTAAGAAAATTTTGGCCTGTGCCAAGGAGCTCTAGAGTTTTTCCTATCCACTCCTGTAGTGTTTTCAGGGTGTCTGCTTTGACTGCAAGGTCTTTGATCCATTTGGAGTTAATTCTGGTGCAGGGTGATATATGGGGATCTAGCTTTAGTTTTCTACAGGTGTTTAACCAGTTTGCCAGCACCATTTACTGAAGAGGCTGTCTTATTTTTTATTTTTTTGCCAGTCCTAGAGTTTGAACTCTGGGCCTGGGTGCTGTCCCTGAGCCCCTTTTTTCTCAAGTCTAGCACTTTACCACTTGACCCACTCTACCACTTGCCACTTCCAGCTTTTTATGTGATTAACTGAAGATAAGAGTCTCATGGACTTACGTTAGAGTAAATTAGACTTTGCCAGAAAACTACTGCGGACACTCAGGTACAAAGAACAAAGTAAAGATTTATTGCCAACAAGGGGACCAGCAAGACCCCTTCTCACAAGGGAGAAGTGCTGGCTATCTCACATGACCTTTTATAACCTTGGGGCTTGGAAGATCTTGCTGCCTTATATGGTTATAGCTGTCCCAAAGGAGTGCCCTCTCAAGATAAGGTGGGGAGGGTAGAAGCTAATTATTTACTACCTCTACTACTGTTGCCTAGGGAAAGAGCATGCTAAGCTATGAGAGAGGAGGCTATTGGGCTAACAACTTTCCTGCTCAGAATCGTGATCCTCAGATCTCAGTCTCCTGAGTAGCTAGGATTACAGGCACGAACCACCAGTCCAGCAATATTAACTATGAATTTTGGCAAATGTATGTATCCACATTTGTACTACTGTCCAGAGGAGTTGCATTTCCATGAAATTTTCCTGGACTCAACCTATTCATTCCTCCCTACCTCTCTCTAAACCCCTAGCAATCCCTAATAATTTTTGTTGCCTATAATTTCACCTTTTCCAAAATACCATAAAATTGGAATCATATAGATTATAGCCTTTTCAGATTGGTTTCTTTCAGCAATATTGATTTGTTTTCTCTCTGTTTTTCATGACTTGATCTTTCATCATTCATTAACACCATGAATGCCATAAATCGTTTATCTATTTAGACATCTTCAATATTTTTAAGATTTGATAGTTCTGAGCAAAACTAAAAAAATGTATGCATGTGGGTTTTTTTTACTTCCTCTGGTAATACTACAGAGTATAGTTGCTATGGTAGGACTATATTTGCTTTTGTAAGAAATTTCCAAACTGTCTTTCAAAGTGGCTGTTCCAGTTTTATGTTCTTACCAGCACTGATTCAGAGTTCTTATTACTCCACACACAGCATTAAAATACTGCTGAAGCCTTGCCTCCAGCTCCACCAGTATTACCTTTTTTTTTAGGCTTAAAAAGGTATTTGATTATTTTTTTCATTTGCAATTTCCTGAGCTAGGATATAGTTCAGTACTAAGAACATTTACTTAGTATAACACAAGGCCCTGGGTTCAGTTTCCTGTGGCGTGTGTGTGTGTGTGTGTGTGTGTGTGTGTGTGTAATTTGCTGTTCTCTAAATTGCATATGATATGGAACATCTTTTTGAATGTATGTTTTTAATTGTCAGTTGTAGGGCTTGAACTCAGTGCCTGGGCACTGTTCCTGAGCCTCTTTGTGCTCAAGGCTAGTACTCTATCTCTTGAGCCACAGCACCACTTCTGGTTTTTGAGTGATAATTGGAGATAAGAGTCTTACAGGAACTTTTCTGCTTGGGCTGGCTTTGAACCGCAATCCTCAGATCGCAGCCTCCTGAGTAGCTAGGGTTACAGGTGTGAGCCACAGGTGCCCGGCTTTTTTTTTTTGTATATTTTAAGAAATCTTTTTATTGGCTGGGCCCTGGTGGCTCACGCCTGTAACCCTAGCTACTCAGGAGGCTGAGATCTGAGGATCACGGTTCAAAGCCAGCCCGGGCAGGAGAGACCATGAGACTCCTATCTCCAATAAACCACCAGAAAACCGGAAGTGGCGCTGTAGCTCAAGTGGTAGAGCGCTCACCTTGAGCTGAAGAGCTGAGGGACAGCGCCCAGGCCCAGAGTTCAAGCCCCACGACTGACAAAAAATAAAAAAAGAAATATTTTTATTATCTTTAAGAAGTTGCACATTCACAGAAGCAGCTTATGAAAACACTGCATTTTGAACAGTGTCACCCCTTTCAACATTCTTATCCACCTCTCCAACCCACCCCTTCCTTTGCTTATCTTTTTTTTTTTATTGTGAAAATACTGTACAGAGGGGTTACAATTACATGGGCAAGATAGTGAGTACATTTCTTATCAAGCATTGTAGCCTCCTCCTTCCCATCCCTTCCCATACTCCTCCCCCCTCCTTATCTTAACTTTAGATTATGTATTAAATTTTTTGGAATTTAACAAAGCAGTTTGTGTATAATAATGCAACTTGATCTGTGTCACCACTTCAACATCTCCCCTTTTTGACCCACACTTTCCCTTATATTTCTCAATTCCATGGTAGGTACACTGAATTTGTATGTTGGTTTGTGCGTGTGTGTGGGGTGTGTGTGTGTGTGTGTGTGTGTGTGTGTGTGTGTGTGTGTGTGTGCATGTTTGCAATATATGTGTCTTTTTTGGTGATGTGTCTTTTCTGCCCTTTGGCCTATTGTCTAATCAGAATGTTTATTATTATTGTTGATATTTGAGAGTTCTTATGTCTTGAATAGCACTCTTTTGTCAGGTAAGTTTTTTACAAATATTTATCCTAGTTTATGGTTTATTGTCTTATTTTCCAGACATCATCTACAAAGTAGAAGTTTTCACTTTCAATGAAATACATTGGATGAATCCTTTTTTTCACAGGTTATGACTTAACTGCTCATGTTTTTATAGGGACTATGTTGAATCTGTAGATCAAGTTAGGGAGTATTGCTGTCTTAATATTAAATCCTTTTCTTATTTTCTTCTTTCCAATATTGGTATTGAACTCAGGGCTTTGTGACTGCCAAGCAGGATGCTGGAGCCTTGACTCCAGCCTTATCAGTTTTTGTTGTTATTGTTGTTGTTTTGTTGTTTTACTGGTCCTGGGTCTTGAATGCTGGACCTAGACTTTGTCCTTGAGTTTTTTTAATGTTTTTTTTTTGTTGTTGTTTTCCTCAAGGCTGAAGCTCTACCACCTGATCCATAGCTCTACTTCTGACTTTCTTGGTAGTTAATTGTAGATATGAACCTCACAGACTTTCTTACCTGGGCTGGGTTCAAATGCTGATCTTTAGATCTCACACTCCTGATTAGCTAGGATTTCAGCATGAGCCACCTAGCCTAATATTATCTTTTAATTTATGAACATGTATATCTTCCCCTTTTCTAAATGTGTTCATGTCTATTCTCAATGGGATTATTTTCTTTATTTCATTTTTAGATTGTTTCTCTTTTCTAAATAGTCATCTATTAGATCTTCTTTGATCCTGTTTCACTTTATTATTCTACAGTCTGGAAATATCCTTGTCTTTGTGTTTGAATTCTTTCTGTTAGATTTTTAAATTTTTGCAGTTTATTGCATGGAAATTTTTTATGACAGTACTAACACTGTGTACTTGCCTTGGCATATTTTCTTAACCATCTGTGTGCTCACTTTTTTTTTTTTTTTTTAAGTGAAGGGCCCATATGGAACTTGGGGCCTTGTACTTTCTACATAGGAGATCTACCACTTGAACCATGTCTGAAGATCCTTACTGGAAGTTTTATTGGTGGTGGAACTATTTAGTGTCCTCCTGCCCACACTGGTTAACATCTCTTTGTTTTAAGATCTTTTCTTCTTTTAATTTTCTTTTTCTTGTTGCAGCTTTCTTCCAAAGTAAACTATTCTTTAATTGTCTGTTTAGGAAAGAATGAGGCTAGAAACCTGGCTGAGGGATTTGCATGTTTGGATAGGGTTTTGTGTGAGTGAGGAATCCCTGAAGGAAACTTTTGGTTCATTACAAAAGTAAATGAAGGGGCTGGGAAGGTGGCTCAGTGGTAGAGCGCTTGCCGTGCATGCCTGAAGCCCTGGGTTGATTCCTCAGCACCACATAAGCAAAAAGAAAAAAGCCGGAAGTGGCACTGTGGCTCAAGTGGTAGAGCGCTAGCCTTGAGCTGAAGAGCTGAGGGACAGCACCCAGGCTCAGAGTTCAGGCCCCACAACCGGACCTAAAAAAAAAGGTGAATGAACCAACAGTTTCCTTGTGGGTGGTGGGGGGTAGTTACTCTGCTCTTGTTTATTTTTTTAGCCGGAGAGTATTCTACTGATCTGATAAAAATTTAAACCTTAGTGCCCTCTTTTGAGCTATATTCTCTTCCATTGAAAATGTCACATTAATATTTCACATGTCAACCACTGTTAACTAAAATCCTTGGCCCACTTTATGGCTTCAGAAGATTCCCAGGATTATATTCAAAATTTTAAAATGTATAATTTTCCAAAGGAAGCTCGTAGCTTCCAAGAGATTCTCAAAGTAGTTGTTGGCCTGAAAAGGTTAAAAATAGCTTTAGCTTTGCTTTCCACTACAGCATACTGAGTTTTCATTAATGTTCAGCTTTCATATTCATGACAGCACTGACATTTTCTCTTTGTAGTTGCTAACAAATATGTATATGTTTGTTGTATAGTTATTTCTGTATAGAAATGACTACTGTAAGTTTGGGAATTAAGTACTATAAGACATTCAAAGATGCAAGACTAAGAAGCTTGAAAGGAGATACTGTTTCTTTTTAGAGATTTTAGAGTTTCTTTTTTGTTTGGTTTAATCTCAGTATATATAGTTCTGAAATGATGTGCTGTGAAGATAAGATGGAATATTTATTTATATTGAGCCCTTTGCACTCGTGAAACAACCCAGTATGAAAAAAATTTCCCTGGAAGCTGATAGTTTAGTAAGTATTTTTTACTATCAAGGTTATAAGGCAGTGCAGTCATTCCTGCCACTCCTACAAATTGCTATGAGTAAGGGTGGTCCCTATATAAATATGTATTTTGTACTTCTAATGGAAAAAAATCTAACTTTAAACATTAAAAAAGTTTTTTAAAAAAAAATGTGGTCTAAGGCTGGGAATGTAGTTTAGTGGTAAAGTGCATGCCTAGCATGCATGAAGCCCTGGGTTCGATTCCTCAGTACCACATAAACAGAAAAAGCCAGAAGTGGCTCTGTGGCTCAAGTGGTAGGTGTTAGCCTTGAGCAAAAGAAGCTCAGGGACAGCACCCAGGCCCTGAGTTCAAACCCTGGGACTGGCAAAAAAAAAAAAAATGTGGTCTATGTTTCCTGGCTCATATACTAAGAGTGGTTTAGTTTTCCTATTTCAGGGTAAAAAAAAAAATAATAATAATAATATACAATGTTGCTTTTAACAATATCTTTACTATTTTTCTGCTTTTATAAAAAGAACTTTTTAAATTTGGGTTATTATTCTGTGTTCCCTGGGGCTTTCTGACGCTGGGAAATAAAAATACCTAATATAATCAACTTGAGGAAAGATTATTTTGATTCATGATTCAGAGGTTAGTCCATTGTTGCTGAACTAAAACAGCTGGTACCCTGTTGATTTGGGAGTGCACAGTGGAAAGAAACCTGTTCACCTCATGGTAGCTAGGAAGCGAAGATAATCAGTCCCCAGTGACTACTTCCTGTGGTCTGGAGACCAACATGGGCCTTTAGAGATGGTTGTGATCAAACCTTAAGCATCCAGAAAATCTCAAGGCCCATTAAGAAAGTAAAAATAAGCTGGGCATCGGTGGCTCATGCCTGTATTCCTAGCTACTTATAAGGCTAAGATCTGAAGATCACAGTTCAAGGCTAGGCCAGGCCAGAAAGCCTGTGAGGATTATCTCCAATAAACTACTCAGAAAAATCCAGAAGTGGCACTGTGGCTCAAGTGATAGAACTCTAGCCTGGAGCAAAAACAAGCTCAGGAACAGAGCCCAGGCCCAGAGTTCAAGACCCAGGACAGGCAAAAAAAAAAAAAAAAAAAAAGTAAAAGAAAAAAATAATGTAAAAGTGTGAACCTCATGTTTATTTGTTAATATCTTTGGTTAATATTTATGGCCATTTATAGAATGATTAGTACATTCTATTTTATTAAAATTTTCAAACTTATGTTCTGAAATCATTGTTGCAACATTTAAGTACTTCACTGCTTACCTGAAAATTCATTTAGCACTTTTATATACATTAACTTCCTCCTTTATTATAAAAATGCATTTAGTTATTATATAAATAATAATTTTTCTGACACAAGTTAGAATTTAAAAATACTTTTTTCTTTTGGTATTAGGGATTAAACCGAGAGCCTCCTACTGGCAAGTGTTCAGTCATTTGAATCATGCCTCCAGCCTTTTTATGGTGCCCAACCTGGGGCTTGAACTTAATGCCTGGACACTGTCCAAGGCTAGTGCTCTGCCACTTTGAGCCACAGCACCATTTCTGGCTTTAGAAATAAGAGTTTTATGGATTTTCTGCCCAGGCTGGCTTTGAACTGCAGTCCTCAGTAGTCCTGAGTAACTAGGATTATAAGTGCGAGCCACTGGCACTCCCAGTTTTTTAATAATTTTTGAGATACGGTCTCAGCCTGGGCTAGTCTCAAATTCATGATCCTTCTGTGTCCATTTCCTGAGTATCTGGGATTAAAAATACGTGCTATAACTCTAAGCTCAAAACACATTTTTTTACTTTTACATTTGTGTGTGTGTGTGTGTGTGTGTGTGTGTGTGTGTGTGTGTATATGCATGCGTGCTGAACCTGGGGCTTGAACTTGGGGCCTACATGTTGTCTCAGAGCTTTATTATTTTGCTCAAAACTAGCGCTCTACCACTTGACACAGCTCTACTTCTGGCTTTTTGGTGGTTAATTGGAGATAAGAGTCTTCAAACCATGATCCTCAAATGTTAGCCTCCTGAGTAGCTAGGATTATAGGGGTGAGCCACCAGTACTCAGCAACTTAAAAATTTTGTTAGTATATGTGAGTTGTATAAAGGGATTCCATTGTGGCATTTCCATACATGTGTATAAAGAACCCCATCAACTTCCACCCCTCTCATTCTCCTTATGACCCTCCCTTCTTAAAACAATTTCAACAAGTTTCATTGATATATATATACATATATATGTATATACATATACACACACACATATGTATGTGTGTGTATATGTATACAGGAAGGTACTTGGGTTGTATTCATCCTCAGTCACCTTTCTGTTGGCCTTCCTTACTCCTACTGATACCACCAGTCTATGGTTCAACAGTTTTCAGTGAGTTTCTTTATGCCATCTTCATTCATAGATGCTCTGTATTTTGGTGTTATTTATCCTCCATCATTTTCTTTTGTTTTCTACTATTCATCTCCCCAAACAATCCCAGTTAGTCATGTTTATATTTTGCATACATGTATATGTATCTTTCAGGTCTAGATTCCACAAAATATATGAATTTGGCTGTTTTTCTTGGCTGGGTTTATCTCACTCTCCAGTTACATACATTTACATATATTTCTTTCAAATGACAATTTTTTTATGACAGTATTCAACTTTTTTCTGTTAAAAATTCTAGTTTTTCAAAGCTTAGTTTCTCTTACGTTAAAAACTACAATTGCACCACATGAAGACACAATAAGCAACAAGCTGTCTGCAAACCAAGGAGAAGGTTCTGCCAAGAGGCCGACATATGACACCTTCATCTGGGATTTCCAGACCCCAGAATTGAGATAAGTTACTTCTGATTAAGCCACCCAGACTGGCTTGTTTTGTTAAGGCAGCCCTAACTAAACCAATTACAGTAAACTAAAAAATTAATTTTCTCTTCCTTTTTTCTCCCTAATGAAAACTAGATTCCACATTCAATCTCTTGTCACATTTATCTCGATTATATACATGGAAAGGGATTTTCTCAGCAAAACAATATGTCCATCTGAAATCCCATAGTGAAACTACATGGTGCAATTAACGCACACACTAAAAAATAATGATAGGGAAGAAAAATACTGGGATGTGGGCACAGGTGGGAGAGGGGAGTGCTAGTAGTTTATTTGCATCTATAAAAACACAACAGTGAAATCTGTTGAAATTGTTTTAAGAAGGAGGGACTAGGATGGGAGAAAGTGAAAAGGCTGAGGTTGACTGGGATATATTGTATACATGTACAGAAATGGTGAAAACGCTCTCTTACAACTCATGTGTTCTCATTTTTAAAATGTTTCACCTCACCAATTTTTGCCTTGTTTGCTTTAGTTTGCTTCAGATAAAAATGACCCCATGAAAATCTTATATTTTCAAAGGTAATAAAGGGAAAATAAGTCATTGTTTCCTTCCAAATGATTGATACAGTTACTGTACTTATAAAAATGTGTAAGTGGAGCTTAAAATGTGTTTTTACTAACTCTTTCACTTCAAAGATAAGGACTTCACTGGGCCACTTGAAAATGTTCAAATTACTAACAGAGAAAATAGTTTACTATCTCTGGCTACCTCTAACACTGTTCATTTACAAATCATTCAGCCTCGATAGTAATCATCATATGGACAAGTTTCTTTTCTTTTAAAAAAATTTTTATTGTAAAGGTGATACACAGAGGGCAGTTACTTACGTCCTGTTTTGAGTACATTTCTTTTTTTATTGTAGAGATACTATACAGAGGGGTTACAGGTACATGACTAATATAATGGGTACATTTCTTGTCAAACATTGTTAGCCCTTTGCTTTTCTTCCACTATCCCTTTCCTCCCCAACTACCCCCCCCCCCAAAGTTGAAAAGTTCATTTTGGACATAGTAGTCTTGTGAGTGTCATTTTTGCAATGGGTCATCCATTGTCCTTGTTTCAGCATTTTGTTATTCCCCTTCACTTCCCCAAATCAGATGCAGGATACTAGACTCAAAGATAGTGATTGCCAGGGATAGACCAATGGAAAAAGAAAAATGAAATAAAATAAGAAGAAAGAACTAGATATAGTTATATTGGAGACAGGTCAACAACAACAACAACAACAAAAATACCTATTGTCTCCTTGTCTTGGAGTTTACTTCAGTTAGCATCATTTTTTACAATCATATGCACATAGTTATTGAGATTATGATTCTCTGCTAGGACTATCCTAGGCATATACTAATTGTTAAAAATGAGGGAAACCCTAGAGCCTGTGTTTCATTGGGTCTGGCTTATTTCTAACTCTTTTCATTTCTTTACAAAAGGGGCAATGCCATTCTTTCTGATAGAAGCATAGAATTCCATTGTGTATATATACCACATTTTCTTGATCCATTCAACTATTGAGGGGCATCTGGATTGGTTCCATATCTTAGCTATGGTAAATAATGCAGCAGTGAACAGAGTTGTGCTGGTAGCTTTAGTGTGGACTTGCTTGCGATCATTTGGATAAATGCCCAGAAATAGGATTTCTGGATCATAGAGGAGTTCTATGTTTAGTCTTTTGAGGAACCTCCAATCTTCTTTCCCAGACATTATCCCACAGACCTTTGACCACCTAATCTTCAATAAGGGAGCCAAAATTATTAGATAGAAGAAAGACAGCCTCTTTAACAAATGGTGCTGGGAGAATTATCTATACACATGAAGAAAATTGAAGTTAGGTCCTTTTATATCATCCTGTACCAGAATCAACTCCAAATGGATCAATGACCTCAAGATAAAAGCAGAGACCTTGAAGATATTACAAGAAGGGATAGGGGATATGCTAGGGCTCCTCCACAGGCCAGAACTTCCTAAATAAAGATCCAGAAACACAACAAATCAAAGTCTGGATAAATAGGATTGTATTAAACTGAAGAGCTTCTGCATGACAAAGGAATAGCTAGCAATATAAATAGAAAGCACACAGATTGGGAAAAGATCTTCACTAGCTATATGACAGACAAGGGTCTCATATCAAAAATATACCTAGAGCTCAAAAAATTAACCCCCCCCCCAATAACAAATCCCCAAAGAAATAACCTCCCCATCAATAACTGGGCTAAAGAATAAAGAGATTTCTATCAAGAGGAAATAAGAATGGCCAATAGACACATGAAGAAGTGTTCAACATTGTTGGCCATAAAAGAAATGCAAATCAAAACCACATTGAGATTCCACCTCACCCCAGTTAGAATGGCCATTATCAAGAAAACAAATAATAACAGATGCTGGCGGGGATGTGGTCAAAAAGGAATGCTACTACACTGTTGGTGGGAATGTAAGCTGGTTCAACCACTCTGAAGTACATTTCTTTTTGAACATTGTCACTTCTCCCAGACTTTTTCCTCCCAATACCCCTCCTCCCCAAGTTGTATAGTTCATTTCCAACATAGTATCTAGTGAGTATCACTGCTGAATTAGTTCACCCTTTGTCCTACCATTCCCCTTCCCATCCCCAAATCAGATAAACTTACATACAAGACAAATGGCACAGAAATTTAAACAACAACAATAACAGAGAAAAACAGGAAATAAAAACACAAAAAGTAACATAAAAAAACCTCTTGTTTCCATTTCTTGGAGCTCATTTCAATATGCATCATTGTATATGATCATATGTACATAGCATATATCATATGCATATAATCCTATTATATGCATATGATATATGCATATAATCCTCTCCTAAGAATATCTTCTTTTCTTCTCACTGTGTTAATGTTTAGAGTCCTGTTTAATTTATCATGTCCAAGTGTAATTTGTTGTTTTTTTTTAAATATTAATTGGGTTTACTTGTAGATGTTCAGGCACATTCTAATTATTTCAAATGAGGGAAAACATGCAACCTGTGTTTCTTTGGGTATGGCTTACTTTGCTTCATATAATTTTTCCAAGGCATTCTATTTCCTTACAAATGGGGCAGTGTCCTTCTTTCTGATGGATGTATAGAATTCCATTGTGTATATATACCTCATTTTCTTGATCCATTCACCTATTGAGAGGCATCTGGGTTGATTCCATATCTTAGCTATGGTAAACAATGCTCAGTGAACATTGTTGTACTGGTGGCTTTAGTGTGACCTGGTTTGTGGTCAATTGGATAAATGCCCAGGAATAGGATTGCTGGGTCAGGGAAGCTCTATATTTAGTCTTTTGAGGAACCTCCATACTGCTTTCCAGAGTGGTTGAAGAAGTTTATATTCCCACCAACAGCATGATAGCATCCCCTTTTAGACATATCCCCACAGCATCTGTTATTGTTAGTTTTCTTGACAATGGAGTGAAGTAGAATCTCAATGATGTTTTGATTTTCATTTCTTTTATGGTAAGAGATGTTGAATATCTCTTCATGTGTCTATTAGCCATTCTTACTACTTCTTCTTAAAAGTCAAGTCTTTAGCCCATTTATTGATTGGGTTGTTGAGTTTTTGAGGGTTTATTTGGGGGGGGGCTTAACTTTTTGAGCTCTAAATATATTTTAGAAATGAGGCCCTTGTCTGATGCACAGCTAGTAAAGATCTTTTCAAATTATCAATAAAAAATAAAATAATTTCTACTCTAAAATTCAGACATGACATAGTATATAGAGTACTCAGTTATTATATCCTATTATGCAGACTGTTAAAACTTTTCTATAGTCCTTCTAAACTTAGTTCATATTTAAGTAAGTGTGTGTGTGTGTGTGTGTGTGTGTGTGTACATACACACCAGTACTGGGACTTGGATTCAGGATCTGAGCACTGCCTCTTAGCTCTTTCACTCAAGACTGGTGCTCTAACACTTGAGCCACAGCTCCACTTCTGGCTTTTTGGTGATTAATTGGAGATAAGAGTCTCTCAGTCTTTCCTGCCCGGATTGGCTTCGAATCATGAATCACAGATCTCATCCTGCTGAGTAGCTAGGATTACATATATGAGCTACTAGCACTCAGCTTATTAAGGTGATTTTTCATAATTATGTTGTTTATATAAACTTGTGTGTTTTGTCATTTTTGCCAACGTATTTCTTTGTAAAAGAAAAGTTTGTTAGTTTACTAAAGCTATTTTAGCTTAAAAATCAAATAGAGAAATGCTTTTTCAGAGTTAGAATTAATCTTTAATACCAACACTTAGATTTGTGCTTTTCAATTCAGGTTTATTCTAAATTTTAAAAATAATGAAAAAAACTTGTAGTATTCCATACTGATTTTTTTTTAATGAAGTGAGATGAGAGATTCCCTGATCTTACAAAGCTTTTTTTGTTGTTGTTGGTCATCGTGGGGCCTGAACTCTGGGCCTGAGTACTGTCCTTCAGCTCTTCAGCTCAAGGCAAGAGCTCTACCACTTGAGCCACAGCACCACTTAGGCTTTTTCTGCTTATGTGTGGTGCTAAGGAATCGAACACAGGGCCTCATGCATGCAAGGCAAGCACTCTACCACTGAGCCATCTTCCCAGCCCCCCCCCCCCCCCGCTTTTTTTTAAATGAGAGGCTGTTACTGTGTATCTTAGGCTGGTCCATTTTGTTTTTTGTTGTTTTTTGGTGGGACATGAGGCTAGAACTCTGGGCCTGGGTGCTGTCCCTCAGCTATTTAGCTCAAGATGAGTGTTCTACCACTTGAGCTACAGCACTACTTCCAGTTTTCTGGTGGTTAATTGGAGAGAAGAGTCTCGTGGACTTTCCTGGGCTGGTTTTGAGCCACATCCTCAGATTTCAGCCTCCTGAGTAGCCAGGATTACAGGTGTGAGCCACTGGCACCCAGCTCCTAGGCTGGTCTTAAACTCAGTATTAATTAATTCATTTGGGGGCCATAACCTGTAATGGAAAATCTAACAGTATCCATCCCTCTTTATGAGCAAGCAAATAAGAATCCATCTTCTGGGATGAGTTAAAAGCAAATCCAAGTCACCTGTGCCTTTACAAGACAACACTGTTAGGTCAGTGATGTTTCCTTGTTTTACAAAAGGGCTAAGAAGTATCTCTGCTCTTGGCAACAAGGAATATCAATAATTGATACTGATAATTGATCATTAGAACATAAATAATATTCTTTCCCAAGTTATTAACTTACTTCTCTGGCCTGGAAATTTAGTAATACATGCAAAGCATACTAGCTGGTAAGCCTTAGTTTTAGATAAGATTTTTTCTATGCTTTTTATTTGCATAGAATATAAAGATGTTAATTATATAGTAGGTTTTTCTCTAAAATTGACTAGTTTAGAAAATTTGTATCTGCTGACAGTCAAAAATTATAATTTTGTTATAGTTTAGATGTTCTCTAATACAAATGTAGTAAGATACATTTTAAATTATTGTTTACTTACTAAATTATTATACTTACTAAATTATTATGATTAAACAAAAACTTTTCTTCCTGGTAGGTATTCATTTTATTTAACCTTTATAAGTAGCTTGCCAAGTACTCTTTAGGCATTCTTGTTAATAGAGAATAGCCACAAAGAATAAATTTAAGTTTTTAATTTTTTTCAATTATAAATCTTGAATCATTTTATCAACAACCTTTAGTAATATCTAGTATAATACTTAATACCTAGAGCATATATCATTCTAATTACCCTGATTCTAATATGCAGGAACAGTGCTAGTGGAAAAACCTGTATTTTCTGTTTAAGAAGCAGGATCATTGTTAATATCTTTGTTTCTTCATTACTATCTATAGTGTAATATGAAATTTGGTATTTTGATATCTCTACCAGTGCTTTTTTTCCAGAATCTTTTATGACTACATATGAATTTTTGGACTGATTTTCTAATTCTGTTAGGAATAATATTGGGATGAGTATTGCATTGAAGGTATAGTTGTTTTTGGCAGTTAAGGCTATTTTCACAATATTAATTCTGCCAATCCATGAGGATAGTAAGTCTGCATCTTCTGAAGTCTTCTTAATTTCTGTCCTGATTTTTTTAGTTTTCCTTGTAGCAGTCTTCCAATTTCTTGGTTAAGTTAATGCTTACCACAAATAAGACTTTCTGCACAGCAAAAAGAAATGAAAAGCAGAATCAAATGACAACCCAGGGAATAAGAGAGAATCTTTTCCAGCTATACAACAGATAAAAAATTTATATGCAGAATACACAAAGAACTTAAAATATTAAAACAACAGAAATATAAATAATCCAATTAATAAATGGGAAAACAAACTGAATAGAAAATTCTCTCAAAAAGAAATGTGAGTAACAATAGACACATAAAGAAATGTCTTTAGCCATAAGGAAATGCAAACCAAAACCATACTAAGATTCTAGTCAGAATGGCAGCCATCAAGAAAACAAATAATAATGGGTGGGCTGGGAAGGTGGCTCAGTGGTAGAGTACTTGCCTCACATGCATGAGGCCCTGGGTTCGATTACTCGGCACCACATAAACAGAAAAGGCTGAAAGTGGTGCTGTGGCTCAAGTGGTAGAGCGCTAACCTTGAGCTGAAGAGCTGAGGGACAGTGTCCCGACGCACAGGACTTCAACGAGGGCATTGAACCTAAGCGAGAAGGAATGAAGGGACAAGAGACACAAAGAATGACAGCAAGACAAGGATTCTGATCAAGCTGCAAATTTTTATTTTTCCCACAGGGGTACTTATATGCTTAGAATAAGGAAGCTTTTCTCATTGGCCGTAGCAGCTGTACGATGTTTGCTTAGGGCAGTGTGAAAAGGTGGTCTTTAGCCCCTACTGGGTGTTTGTTTGGGGCAGGATGAAAACACCAGATTCTGTAAACAGCCTCAAGATGTTCCAGTGAGATAGTCAAGCCTATCATGTTGAGAGACTCCCTTTTGGGCTCCCGACATCTCCCCCTTTCTTATTTAGAAAATTGACCATCAATTGTTGGCTGCTCTTTTTAAGGGGGTGACAGAGGCTCTGTTCCTCTGAGGGCCCAGTGTTTTTCTCCGCTCCCAAGTGAGCGTCCTCACTCGGGGAGGGGAATTTTACAGGCCTTGGCATGTTTTTTGAGGAAACGGCTTGTGGGTATGCATGCCAACCGTCATGCACCAGAGCTTGCCACTCAGGGGTCTTGGGTTTTGGGATCTCACGGATCCATCCCCCTGCAGTCTTACCTGCACCCTTGACTTGAGCATTTTTTCTTCCTCCCATAGGTGCATCCTCCCCCAAGCCGAGGGGCCTATAGGAGGAGGGGCGAACCTATCCCTTATGGCAAGGGCGCAATAGGTCTTGCCCGTTGAATGGTCAGGAGTTATGAATAAGGAGAAGGGTTTTCTAAATGAGAAAAAGGAAGGGGGGGTCCCA
Source organism: Dipodomys spectabilis (assembly GCF_019054845.1). NCBI lineage: Eukaryota > Metazoa > Chordata > Mammalia > Rodentia > Heteromyidae > Dipodomys > Dipodomys spectabilis. The sequence continues at coordinate 390,286 of NW_024870760.1, forward strand.
CTGGAACAAGCTCATGGCAAAACACTAATTAAAAGCCTGGGGTAAATCCTAGATCTCAATGCCATGGTCAGCCATATCAAGGCGATGGTGATGAACCTGTATGGGCTTAGAAGCCAAGAGATTAATGTGGTATCTAATAAATTCAAACAGGAAAGTCCATGTCTGGAGTTCTAGCTGAATCTGTAAGAGAAAAGGCATCATCCTGGAGGGGGATGGGGGTTTCCCCTGGGTTGTGGTATGCCATTCACCTGTTTTATCAAGCGGTCTGGCAGCCACCTTGGGGCCCCTTGTTCTTGATCTAAAAGACAAAGAATGACAGGGAGTTGTCTACCTGTAGCTTGGGAGGGCATTGCCCCTTGGCTTTGTTTGCCGAAGGGACATTCACGTGCAAAGTGACCAGGTTGTTTACAATTAAAGCAAGGGCCTTCAGGAGGATATTACAATTCTAAATATCTACTCCCCAAACAATGGAGCACCCAAATTTATCCAAGAAACACTACTTTCCCTCAAATCCCATATAGATCCAAAGACATTAATTGTTGGGGATTTTAACACACCACTCTCCCCACTAGATAGATCAACTCGGCAAAAACTCAACAGAGAAACTTCAGATCTAAACAGCTGCATAGATCAACTAGATTTAACAGATATCTACCGAACATTTCACCCAGCAGCATCAGAATACACGTTTTTCTCAGCAGCACATGGAACATTTTCTAAAATAGACCACATTTTAGGCCACAAAGCAAACGTGTAAATTCAGAAACATTGAAGTTATACCTTGCATTCTCTCTGACCACAAGGGAATAAAATTAGAACTCAACACCAAAAGCCACCAAAAAATGTTCGGTATCACATGGAGGCTGAACAACACACTGTTGAATCACGAGTGGGTCATGGAAGAGATTAGAAAGGAAATTCAAATGTTCATGCTATTCAACAAAAATGAACACACAAATTACCAGCTCCTCTGGGACACAGCAAAGGCAGTACTCAGAGGCAAGTTTATAGCTCTGAGCTCCTACATCAACAAATTGGAGAGATCTGAAACCAACAATTTAATGACACATCTAAACCTCCTTGAAAAAGAGCAGCAAGATAAACCCAAATCCAGTAGACAGAAAGAAATAATTAAAATTAAATCAGAATTAAATGAATTAGAATCCAAAAAAACTATAGAAAGAATCAACAAAACAAAGAGTTGGTTCTTCGAAAAACTTAACAAAATTGACAGACCCTTAGCAAATCTTATCAGAAAAAGAAGAGAACACACCCAAATAAATAAACTCAGAGATGAGAATGGAAACATCACCACAGAAACAACCAAGATTCAGAACATTATAAGGGAATACTTCTCAAAACTTTATGCTAATAAGTTTGAGAACTTGACAGAAATGGACCTTTTCCTAGCAAATATTGACATGCCAAAACTAAACCAAGATGAGTTAAACCAGCTTAACAGGCCCATATCAAGCATTGAAATAGGAAAAGCAATACAAGACCTCCCAGCTAAGAAAAGTTGAGGACCAGATGGTTTTACAGCGGAATTTTACAAGGCCTTCAAAGCAGAGCTCACACCAATACTCCTCCAACTCTTCAATGAAATTGAAAGAGAAAGTTCACTACCAAACACATTCTATGAAGCCATCATAACCCTCATCCCAAAACCAGGCAGGGACTCATCAAAGAAAGAGAACTATAGACCCATTTCTTTGATGAACATTGATGCAAAACTTCTCAACAAAATTTTGGCCAATCGACTTCAAGAATTCATCCAAAAAATCATACACCACAATCAAACAGGATTCATTTCAGGGATGCAAAGCTGGTTCAATATACGCAAATCAATTAATATTCATCACATCAACAGGAGCAAGAATAAGAACCAATGGTTATCTCAATAGATGCAGAAAAAGCATTCGACAAGATCCAACACCCCTTTATGATGAAGGTTTTGGAAAAATTAGGAATCCGTGGAACATTCCTCAATACAATAAAGGCAGTATATGACAAACCTACAGCCAGCATTATACTTAATGGTAAAAAACTAAAGCCATTTCCTTTAACTCAGGAACAAGACAAGGATGTCCACTCTCTCCACTTCTCTTCAATCTAGTATTAGAATGCCTAGCTACAGCAATAAGACAAGATGCAGACATAAAGGGGATCCAAATAGGGAAAGAAGAAATAAAACTCTCCCTCTTTGCAGATGACATGATCTTGTATTTAAAGAATCCCATAGACTCCACTCCCAAATTACTCAAGCTGATTCAAAACTTTGGCAAAGTAGCAGGGTATGAAATTAACCCCCCAAAATCTATGGCTTTTCTGTATGCCAACAATGAGAAAAGTGTGGCTGAAATTAGGAAAGCAACTCCATTTGTAATAGCCCCACAAAAAATAAAATACCTAGGAATTAACTTAACCAAAGAAGTGAAGGACCTCTATGATGAAAACTTTAAAATCTTGAAAAAGGAAATTAAAACAGAACTTAGAAAATGGCAAAACCTCCCATGCTCCTGAATTGGAAAGATTAACATCGTGAAAATGGCAATACTTCTCAAGGCTATCTACAAATTCAATGCAATACCTATCAAAATTCCAACCTCATTCTTCAAGGAAATAGAAGAGGCAATCCAAAAATTCATATGGAACAATAAAAGACCCCGAATAGCAAAAACGCTCCTCAACGGAAAGAACACTGCTGGAGGAATATCAATACCAAATTTCAGACTCTACTATAAAGCCATAGTAATCAAAACAGCTTGGTATTGGCATAAGAACAGACCTCAGGACCAATGGAATAGAATTGAAAACCCAGAAATGAACCTACAGACCTATAGCCATCTAATCTTTGATAAGGGAGCTAAAACAATAGAATGGAAGAAAGACAGCCTCTTCTGTAAATGGTGCTGGCAAAATTGGTTAAGTACTTGTAGAAAACTAAAGCTAGATCCTTATATATCACCCTCCACCAGAATAAACTCCAAATGGATCAAAGACCTCGGAGTCAAAGCAGACACTCTGAAAACATTACAGGATGGAATAGGAGAAACCCTAGGTCTCCTTGGCTCAGGCTGAAATTTTCTTAATAGAGACCCGGAAACACAACAAATCAAAGAAAGGTTGGACAAATGGGATTGCATGAAGTTGCAGAGCTTCTGCATGGCAAAGGACATAGCTAGCAAGATCAATAGAAAGCCCACAGATTGGGAGAAGATCTTCACTAGCCATACAACGGACAAGGGTCTCTTATCTAAAATATACTTGGAACTCAAAAAAGTAAATCTCCCAACAACAAATCCTCAAAGAAACAACTGCCCAATAAATAAGTGGGCGAAAGACTTAAAGAGAAACTTCTCTGAAGAAGAAAGAAGGATGGCCAATAGACACATGAAGAAATACTCAACCTCCCTAGCCATAAAAGAAATGCAAATCAAAACGACATTGAGATACCACCTCACTCCAGTTAGAATGGCAAAAATCAAGAACTCTAACAACAACAGATGCTGGAGGGGATGTGGACAGAAGGGAACCTTACTTCATGGTTGGTGGGAATGTAAACTTGTTCAACTACTTTGGAAAGCAGTATGGAGGTTCCTCAAAAGACTTCACATAGAGCTCCCCTATGACCCAGCAATCCCACTTTTGGGCATTTACCCAAATGTTTACAAACAAGACCACACTAAAGCTACCAGCACAACTATGTTTATTGCAGCATTGTTTACCATAGCTAAGATATGGAACCAGCCCAGATGCCCCTCAGTAGATGAATGGATCAAGAAAATGTGGTATATGTACACAATGGAATTCTATGCCTCCATCAGAAAGAATGACATTGCCCCATTTGTTAGGAAATGGAAAAACTTGGAAAAAATTATATTAAGTGAAGTAAGCCAAGCCCAAAGAAACATAGGTCCCATGGTTTCCCTTATTTGCAATATCTAGTATATGTATGAGTCAAGCGGAAAAGGTCAGATAATGTGATGTTAGGAAAATGAACCCTTAGATATGTAATTTAATGTTTTTTTCCTTTCATGCATTTGTTTCTAACGCATTTATAAGATTATCTCTTTGTAGCTTTGTATGTCCCTCCCCCACAGTATAACCCCTGCTTTCACTATATTTGATGTCAGTATAACTTGTAGAGGAGATGGGGAAAAACAAGTCGTTTAAGGATACAGGTGGACCTGTTGCAACAATGAGAAGTACAAGTTGTCATGTCGAAAACGAGCTTTACGATGTTGGTGGGGGGGATGTGGGGAGGGTTGGGGGGGAGGTTGGGAAGGGATGTGAAGGGTAAAGAAAGGAGGAGGCTGCAATGCTTGATAAGAAATGTACGCATTAACCTGCCCATGTAATTGTAACCCCTCTGTACAGTGTGTTCACAAAAAATTAAAATTAAAATAAAAAAAAAAAAAACAAAGCAAGGGGACTGAACTTTGAAATGCCTTGGTAAAAGCAGCACCTATGGCTAGCCCCATGGCGTGAGAGGTCCCTACTCCAGCACAAAGCCTAAAGAACTCAGAGAGGTCACCCTTGTTTTTATGTGGCCAGAGGACATCTGGATATGCTGGGTTAGCATTTTCAAAGGCAAGATGTTTAACAAAGACACTTTCACTTTCACTCGGCCCAAAAAGCCTTTCTGCAGCCAAGTTAAGCCGCGAGACCAAGTCACTGTAGGGTTCCCACTGTAGGGTTCCTCTGGCCCTTGTCTAACTTTTGCCAGGGAAGTAGTAGCCGATCCCTTTTGAGGGAGACTCTTCCAAGCATAAAGGCCAGCATTTTGAATTTGTGCCAAAAGTCCGGTAGGAAAGCGCGCCTGTTTAGCATTGGTATCAAAGGGTGCATTACCCAAAAGTTTAGTATAGGTCCAGGTTTTTGAAGATGTTTTAGCCAAATTTTTTTGCACAGTCTCTCTACATTGTTCCTTAAAGTCCGAGTTCCATAAAAGAAAATCACCCCCACTAAGGGTGGCGCGGGCCAGAAACTTCCAATCATTAGGGGTGAGCCAGCGCACACTTTGGTTTTCTAACAAGGCTAACGTATAAGGGGCAATCGGACCATATTGGGCACATGCATTTTTAAGCTTTTCAACAAACTGAAGGCTAAGCCTCTTATACTCTTGTTGGCCTTTTCTCTGGGTGGGTTGTTCCTCTTCATCCCCAGTATCTTGTTCCTCATCCTCCTTTTCCTCCTCTTCTCATTCATCCTCCTCACCCTCTGAGGTCCTATCTGTCTGGCTCTGAGTTAGTGGAAAGGCGAGAACTGATTGATGGCGTGATCTAACCTTAATTTTATTAGGTGGTTTTGGCGTATCAGCCAAGGCCAGTGTGCGGAGTTCATAATCAAGGGACCGCAGTTCTTTTAAAAGTTGAATGTGTTCTCACCTATGTTGAAGGGACTCACGTAAAGGGGCCAGGTTAGGTAAAAGGGGGGAGAGAAAAAACATCTGGATCTGGAGGGGCAGTGGGCCCTTGATGGGCTGGGCCACAAAAGGAAGGGGGCGTATAGGAGGGATGCGGAATATTTGAGGTAGAGGGTTTAGTCTGAGGTAGGGGGTGACTGAGTAAGGGGGGTGGAGAGGCATGTTGGAGAACCTCCTCTCCCATTTTTACAAGTTTTAAAATTCCACTATCAAATAGAGAACATTTTAAAATGTCATTAATCAAATTCCAATAGGAAAAGGTGGTAGCAGGAACCTTTTCTGAACCAAAGATTTCATAATAATCTGTTAAACAATCTCCTACTCTTTGCCATCTTTTTGTATCTATTATTCCTTCAAAGGGGAACCAAGGACACAAGTCCTCTATGAATGAGAAAAATAATTCTAAATCCTTTTTCTTAACCCACGTTCCCTGTGTCTTGAGGGCCTCCCTGAGGTCTGACAGAAATAGATCATGTGACGATGTTGCTTGTCCCATAGTGGGTCACTCACCTTGCGCCGTCCCCACTCTCCTTCTGGATCTGTCTCTTGGCGGGGTCTGTCGAGGCAATCTCGGACTGTACTTGGCCAAGTTTTCCTGGAGGACAGCGTTCCTTCCTTAGTCAGAGGCCCGTGTCCCACATTGGGCACCAGTTGTCCCGACCCGCAGGACTTCAACGAGGGCAATGAATCTAAGCGAGAAGGAATGAAGGGACAAGAGACACAAAGAATGACAGCAAGACAAGGATTCTGATCAAGCTGCAAATTTTTATTTTTCCCACAGGGGTATTTATATGCTTAGAATAAGGAAGCTTTTTTCATTGGCCGTAGCAGCTGTAGGATGTTTGCTTAGGGCAGTGTGAAAAGGTGGTCTTTAGCAGCTACCGGGTGTTTGTTTGGGGCAGGATGAAAACACCAGATTCTGTAAACAGCCTCAAGATGTTCCAGTGAGATAGTCAAGCCTATCATGTTAAGAGACTCCCTTTTGGGCTCCCGACAAGATTCCAGTCAGAATGGCAGCCATCAAGAAAACAAATAATAATGGGTGGGCTGGGAAGGTGGCTCAGTGGTAGAGTACTTGCCTCACATGCATGAGGCCCTGGGTTCAATTACTCGGCACCACATAAACAGAAAAAGCTGAAAGTGGTGCTGTGGCTCAAGTGGTAGAGTGCTAACCTTGAGCTGAAGAGCTGAGGGACAGTGCCCAGGCCCAGAGTTCAAGCCCCATAACCAACCAAAAAAACAAGCAAAAAAAAAACAGCAACAAATGCTAATGAGGATGGGGAAAAACATCCCATACACTATTGGTGAGAATGTAAGCTAGTACAACCATTATGGAAATCAGTAGACAAAAACAGACTTTATGATCCCACCATACCAGCATTGGGCATATATCTGAAGGGGAAAAAAATCAATTTACTAGTACATCACCAGCATATCTGTTTTATTGCTGCATTGTTCACAATACTTAAACAATGAAATCAGCCAAAATTCTCAATAACAGATAGATGTTATATATATATATATATATATATATATATATATACATATATATATATATATATATATATACTATGAGATATTACATAGTCATAAAGAAAACTGAAGTCATGTCCTTTGCAGGAAAATGGCTGCAATTGGGGTGGAGGGATTATCATATTGAGTGAAACAAGCCAAGTTTAAGAAACAAAATACTGTGGGTTTTTTTTTACTCATGCTGAAGGCACACATATTTATGGATATAAGAAAACTGAAATCATGTCATTTGCAGGAAAATGGATGCAACTGTCAGGGTTTCAAACTGAGTGAAACAACCCAAGCTCATAAAACAAAACATTGTATGTTTCTTTATTCATATTGAAGACATACATATTTATGGATATGTTATGTGTATACATATATATGTATACATATACACATATATACATCATTATATATAAGTAAACCAGAACATGAATCTAAAGACTTTGGAAGAAAGGAGAGAGGGGTAAGAGAAAAAGGAAGTTAAAGGTATTTATTTTGAAATACATTTGTAAGTATATGAAAAATGGCATAAAGAACCCCAGTTAAAGCAGTTGATACATACAAAGATAAACAATCTGGGGGCTGGGAATGTGGCTTAGTGGTAGAGTGCTTGCCTAGCATGCATGGAGTCCTGGGTTCAATTCCTCTGTACCACTTAAACAGAAAAAGCCAGAAGTGGTGTTGTGGCTTAAGTGGTAGAGTGCTAGCCTTGAGGAAAAGTAGCTCAAGGCCAACACCCAGGCCCTTGCAGGTTTCAAGCCCCAGGACTGGCAAAAAAAAGAAAAAAAAAAAAGATAGAAGATTTGTGTTTGCTTAGGTGGGTGCTAGCAGGAGAGGATTGGGCTAACACAGAGAATGAAAGGAGATGAATACATTGAAAATAGATATCAACTGAAAATACAGCTATGAAGCCTTTTGCAATTGTTTTGGGAAAGGATAGAATTGAGGGAGTGAGAGTGAATAAAATATATTGTAAACATGGAAATTTTACAATGAAATCCTTTCCCTGCAAAGAGAAAAAAACAAACTAATGTAAGCATAAAAATTAAAAAATGGGGCTGGGAAGGTGGCTCAGTGGTAGAGTGCTTGCCTTGCATGCCTGAGGCCCTGGGTTCAATTCCTCAGCACCACATAAGCAAAAAGAAAAAAGCCAGAAGTGGTGCTGTGGCTCAAGTGGTAGAGCTAGCCCTGAGCTGAAGAGCTGAGGGACAGTGCCCAGGCCCAGAATTCAGGCCCCAGGATCGGACCCAAAAAAAAAAAAAATTAAAAAGTGGCTATGCTCCAGCTGTTCACTGGTGGCTCACACTCAACTCGAGATTGTGGTTCAAAGCCAGCCCAGGCAGAGAAGTCTGTGCAGCTCCATCTCCAGTTACCCAGTAATAGACCAGTCTTAAGGTATGGCTCAAATTGTACAATTAGATTGTAAGCATTAAAGTTGAGCAAGTGCACAAGACCCTGATGCTGGTGGTTCATACTTGTGATCCTAGCTACCTAGGAGGTTGAGATCTGAGGTTATTGCTTCAAAGCCAGGAAAGTGTGTGAGACTCTTTTATTTCTAACCACCAAAACCCTAGAACTAGAACTGTAGCTCAAGTGATAGCTTTTTTCATTCAAGGCTGGCACTCTAAGTAATCTTGTTCAGGCCTTGAATCACGTCCCAGTGCCAGTGCAAATAAATAAATAAATAAATAAATGTCAAAATAGACTAAATTTAAAACTTTGAAGTTAGAGCTAGCATTTACCATTAATTAATTAAATTTACCATTTGTCAATTAAAAATAGCTTTTTGGTTTGTTTTTTTTTTCTAGAGCTAAGGATTGAACCTAGGGCTTTGTTCATGATAGCTCATAATTGAGTTATATCACCAGCTCTTGTGTTTTTGAGACAAGGGTCATTATATACCCAAGACTGGTCTGGAACTTACCATCCTCCTTCCTGATTGTTTCCCTAGTGCTAAGGTTACAAGTATGCATCACTACATCTGGACCCCAAGTAATGTTTTTTAAAAGATGCTTTTATTCACACTTTACATGTTGAGAAACTACAAGACGTCTCTGCTTAGATGAGTTTGAACAATGAATTCTATAGCTGAAAAGTATGTTTTCTTTTTCTCCTCAGTTGTGTCTTAAGGTTATATGGAAAACAAGGTTATAGACTATGAAATAAATGTTTTGTTGCAAAGTAAGATAAAAGCACCTGAGTTCACTGAATGTATCCAAAAGAGGGGAAAAAAACTACTTGACATTGTAATGATATTGACTTAAAAAATGACATCAAGACTAAATTACTATAAGTGCAAATACTTTAGATTTGCTCTTTTGATTAAAACAATCTTAAACATAGTAATTTAGAGTGATACATCTGTCCTGTTTCCAGGAACTATGCCAGTGCCGGCCTGGAGAAGGAAATTGTTCCTGCTGTAAAGAGTGTATGCTGTGTCTTGGGGCCCTTTGGGACGAGTGCTGTGATTGTGTTGGTAAGGTGATTTGCAGTGCAGTTTCCTAATATTTTTTTATCACAAAATCCTTCACTTTAAAAAATATGAATATATTATTGTCATTATTATTGAGTCATTTTACAAAGGGGTTACATTTCCATAAGTTAGGTCAAGAGTACAGTGCTTCTTGGTTAATCTCACCCCTTCTTTGCTTCTCCCCCCTTTTTCCTTTCCTATCTCTTGAGTTACATAGTTATTGTTTACATAGTGTGTATTGAATATAATGACTACATTTATTCCCTCTTCCTCCATTCCTGTACTCTACTCTTTCCTACCCGCAAAACATGTTTCCACTTACTAGTATTTGTTTTAACAAACAGTACATTAGTTGTTCAAATGAGTTACACTTTTGGATTCTTCCCTTAAGTATACTCCTTTGTTCAGTTTGGTTTTGTGTCAATACATTGAGCCCTGTATATTATCATGCATAGTTTTATTTTAGATATAAAATACAAATTATTTTACATAGTACTTTATAGTATTTGGAAGATTGTGTTATTACCTTTGCTTGTGTTGAATTGTATTTACATATTATTTATTTACTTACTTTTACAGGAAAAGGTCTAGAAGGAAATGTAAATGTTCTTTTGTAGGATAGAGGAATGGGGGACCAGAAACTTTGTTTTAAATCTTTTATGCTGTCTAGGGGTTTTTTTTTGTTTCTGTTTTTGTTGTTTTGTTGTTTTGTTTTTGTTAATTTTTGATCAGTCATGGGGCTTGCACTCTGGGCCTGGGTGCTATCCCTCAGCTCTTCAGCTCAAGGCTAACACTACCACTTGAGCCACAGCAACACTTCTGGTTTTCTGGTGGTTTATTGGACTTTCCTGCCCTGGCTGGCTTTGAACCATGATCCTTAGATCTCAGCCTCCTGAGTAGCTAAGATTACAGGCGTGAGCCACCAGCACTTGACTGCTATCTAGCTTTTTATGTAAAACATTTTGCTTTGATATTTTTGCATGTGCCAGTCCTAGGGCTTAAACTCAAAGCTAAGTGCTGTTCTTGAGCTTTTGTACTTAAGGGCAATGCTGTAATAGTTAATTGGAGATTAGTGCCACAGGTATGCCTATCTGGGCTGGCTTCAAACCAAAACTCTCAGATCTCAGCCGCCTGATTAGCTAGGATTACATATGTGAAGCACTGGGGCCCAGCTTTGTTTTTATTTTTAATAGGAAGCATGTTTGTAGGAGTTTTGTTTTTCATTAGTCATGATGCTTGAACTCAGGGCCTGGGAACTGTCCCTAAGCTCTTTTGCTCAAAACAAAACCACAGCTCCAGTACAGGTTTTTGAGTGGTTAATTGGAGATAAGAGTCTCATGGGGACTTTTCTGCCTGGGCTGGCTTCAAACCACGATCCTCAGATCTTAGCCTCCTGAGTAACTAGCATTACAGGTGTCAGCCACCAGCACCCAATAGAAGCATGTTTTATGGGAAACAGTCTCCAAGATATGTAAAAAAAATTTAGTATGTATACAAGTGTATTTATTGAATGTTATCATTTGTGTTTTAGAAAGTAAACTTACAGACAGCGATGGGAAGGGAGGAATGAGAGGGAAAGAAGGAACAGCCTACACTAAGCAAAAGGAAAGAAATGTAATCATCACCTGATGTGGAAGAAATAACTTGTATTGTCAAAGCTCATAGAATTCACAAACTTTATAGACCATGATAATGACAATTTGCCTTGTGAAGGTTAAAATGTGTTTGTGACTTTAAGTATCAGTATTCCACAATACTGTGAAACAGGTGAAATTTATGTAATCACCTAATCTCAATTTTTAAAAAAGTGGGAGAAGGGATAGGTTAGGAGAGATGTATGACAATGTTGTCAGACACCTTGTACTCATACACTGTTTTGTAGAGTGGGAACTTCTTTGTACTACTACTTAAAGATAATAATAATAAAAATGTAAACAAAATAAAATGGTTATTTCGAAAGTCCGCAAAAAAAAAGTAAACTTACATGCAGATCAGGGCAAAGTAGCACACATCTGTAATTCCAACACTTAGGAAGATAAGTAAGACAAGAGGATGGCAAGATTAGACAGCGTGCATTACAAACAAACAAATAAGTTTAAATGCCTAGACTATTGCTAGAAGAAACACCCAGAATCCCATCTCTGATAGTTAACTCTTTTTACCTTGAAAGACACCACTATAAATATGCCATTTTCTCAGAAGCCTTTTTCATGTGACTGAAATAGGAGCCTTTGTCCTGCAAGATCATATAGTAAATGTTCCTGTAACTGTTGCTTGAATGTCTGTTTCTTAAGAACAGGAAATTTTCACATTGATAATTTTTACATTAATTTTTGTTTGTAGCAAAGTTAACATACATGGAAAAAATCAGGTACTACTAAAAAAGTCCTCTCACTTCCTCTAAATCTTTTGGACCTACCCCAGATAACCACTATCTTCAACTCTGCAGTGTTGGTTCTATAATTCTAAATAAAATTCTTTTTACTATTTTTTGATTGATTTAAGAAACAAGCAGCTGGTTCTCTATTTTAGATATACACAGAGACATAGTGTCTTAGTATCTTTAAATAAGTTGTACAAAGGGGTTTCAATTAAACTTGTCAGCTTATATGTATAATGCATCTTGATCAATGTCATACCTTCTGTCATCTCCCCTATAACTTCCAACCCCTCCCCTCTTCTCAAGTTATTTAGTTCCATTTCAAATCAAATATTATGATTTATGTCTTTGTCTTCTTATTATCATTGTATCACTCAATACTTGTTAAATCAGTATTCACTTTAGTAATCAGTTTAATAAGTTAATAATAAATGTTTTAGGTATACTTCTTAAGAGACTTCCTAATCTTTTAGCCTTTGTGTCATCATCATCATCATCATCATCATCTTTGTGTATGTGCACACACATGCACTTGCCATGTACATTTATGTGAGTCCATGCATGTTAGGGGAAGAATGAATCCCAAAGTCTCACACATGCTAGACAATCATTCTGACACTGAGGGACACCCTTAAATCCTCTTGTATCAATTTTCAAATTTTTTACTTTTTTTTCAAGAGCCCCTCTCAGACTGTCTTTTTGACAGAAGCATACTGTTTGTGTTTTATGTGATTCTTTTTTACTCTTTCTAGGACTGTTTTACAGTTTTGTTGTCAAGATTTTTCTTTCTGCTCTGTGTTGTTTCTACTTTGTGAAATGTCTGACAACCCTTGGCTATCAATTTCCAGTAAAATTTCAGTATTCCAAAGCTGATTGGGATTCTGCACTTGGGACAAGATATGGAACCTAGTTTCCTCACTGAAAGATGATTGGAAAATGAGCATTTTTCCAATTGAAGAGCCCTATGTTCCAGGTTGACAGATCTTTTCCTATAGGTTTTGCAGCATTGTCAGGGAAGGATCTTCCAATTTTCTATCAGGGATAGAAGTTGGGTAGAGGTAAAAGAGGGAGTGTTATGCAAGTATGAAAAGGCTCTGGTAATTTGAGCAGTGCTGCTACAAAATTCATTGTGCATACTTCACTTACTTACTTTTTTTCTCCCCTTCTCATCTCCACTCTTCAGGGTTTGGCATTCCCAATACAGGACCTCTTAGTTTTATTCTCTAGAAAGTAACCCATTGAGGAAAGATCCAAAATGGCAGTCTAGAGACAGGGCAATATCAGAACTCTCTCTGCTCTCTCTGCTCTGTCAGAAATACAAATATCTGGGCTGGGAAGGTGGCTCAGTGGTAGAGCGCTTGCCTTGCACGCATGAGGCCCTGGGTTCAATTCCTCAGCACCACATAAGCAAAAAGAAAAAAAGCCAGAAGTGGTGTTGTGGCTCAAGTGGTAGAGCGCTAGCCTTGAGCTGAAGAGCTGAGGGACAGCGCCCAGGCCCAGAGTTCAGGCCCCACGACTGGACCAAAAAAAAAGAAAAAAGAAATACAAATATCTAACCTGAAACTCGAGCTCAGGTGGATGCCATGGAAAGCCAAGTAGTAAGAACCTAGCACAAATCAAGAAACATCCGACTTATTACTCAGAAAGAGGAAAAATATCAACAATAAAAAAACAGCAGAAGTAGCCATATTGTTATCTGATAAAATAATAGACTTCATGTTTTTAAAAAAAGTACGAAGAGGGGGGCTGGGAAGGTGGCTTAGTGGTAGAGCGCTTGCCTTGCATGCTCGAGGCCCTGGGTTTGATTCCTCAGCACCACATAAGCAAAAATAAAAAAGCCAGAAGTGGCGCTGTGGCTCAAGTGGTAGAGAGCTAGCCCTGAGTTGAAGAGCTGAGGGAAAGTGCCCAGGCCCAGAGTTCAGGCCCCACGACTGGACCCCCCCAAAAAAAAACAAGTACAAAGGGGAAAAAGAAGGTCACATAATAACAGGGAATGGTCCATGAGCAAAAAATTACAGTGGTCCATATATGTGCACCAAATGATGGAGCACCTAAATATATTAAGCACTTAGACTTACAAAATATGACAGACCACAACACAATAATAGTGGGAGACTCTTAACACTCCACTGCCATCACAGGACAGGTAAGCCAAACAAAAGGTCAGCAAAGAAGCCCCTGATCAAGTGACCCCAAAACCCAAGTGGACTTAATGGGCATTCACCAAGTAGTATTTCACCCAACAACCACACAATTCACATTCTCCTCAGCAGCCCATGGAACACTGTCCAAGATTTATCATATTCTAGGACACACAACAAGGCTAACAGATCTGATCACAATGGAATTAAACTAATTTTAGCAACAAAACATGCTGTAGAAAACACTCAAACACTGGACACTGAACAACACACAACATATGGATCACTAAAGAAATAAAGGAAGAAACCAGAAATTTCTTACAATTCAATAAAAATGAGAACACATCATACTGGAACCCTGGGATACAGCAAAAGAAGTGTTGAGAGGAAAGTTCATAGCTCTAAGCATGTACATAAGGAAAACAGAAACAGCTCTAGTAAATAATTACGTGATGCAACTAAAGCTGCTAGAAAAACAGGAACAAACTGCTAGATGGGGAGAGATAGTTAAGATAGGGCAGAAGTTAATAAAATAGAGACTAAAAAGACCATACATAAAATCAATGAAACAAAAAGCTGGGTTTTTTTTTAAGCAATCAATACAATAGATGGAACACTAGTTAAATTGATGGCAAGACTCAAATCAAAATTAGAGATGCCAAAGGAAACATTACAACAAACATCCAAGAACTCCAAAAGATTATGAAGATTACTTTGAAAGCCTATATTCAACTAAGATGGAAAATCAAGTAGAAATGGATACATTTCTAGAGTCATACAAATGGTTTTAGTTGAACAAAGAAGATAGAAACCATTAAAAAGAGCCATAACACACAATAAGATTGAGGAAGTAATCTGGGGTCTTTCCACAAGGAAAAGCTTAGATCCTCACAGGTTCATTGCTGAATTCTATAAAACTTTTGAAAGTTAAACTAACACTGGTACTCCTCAAAGTTTTCAGTGAAATAGAACATGAAGGATCAATTTCAAACTATTTTTGAAGCCAGAATCACACACATCCCAAAATCATGAAGGGCTCTAATGAAAAGAAAAGAATTGTAGTCCAATATATGATAAACAAGAATGCAAAGCTCTTCAAGAAAATACTAGCCAGCAAAATTCAGCAAATGATCATACATTATGATCAAGTAGATTTTATCCCAGAGATACAAGGCTAGTTTAACATATATTAAATCAATAAGCATAATACATCACATTAACAGAGCCTAAAATAAAAACCACATGATAATTTCAATAGATGCAGAAAAAAAGCCTTTGACAAAAATCCAATATCCATTCATGTTAAAAATCCCAGAGAAACTAGGAATAGGAAGAGCAAACCTCAAAATAATAAAAGTAATATAATGACAGACCAACATCATACTGAACAATGAAAATCTAAAAACATTTTCTCTAAAATCAGACACATGGGAAGGATTTCCACTCCTTCTACTCCTCTTCAATATAGTTCTGGAATTCCTGGACAGACCAATAAGGCATAAAAAGACATAAAAGGGATTCACATAGAAAAAGAAGAAGTCAAACTATTCCTATTTACAGATGACATGATCTTATGTCTAAAGATTGTAAAGGACTCCATCCCCAAGCTCCTAGAGCTGATCAATAACTTGGGCAAAGTAGCAGGATACAAAATTAGCCCAGAAAAATCAGCAGCCTTTCTGTATACCAACAGTACATAAGCAGAGAGAGAAATCAGTAAAACAACTCCAAAAACAACAACAAAATCTTGCAATAAACCTAACCAAGGAAGCAAAAGACCTTTAAAACAACAATAAAGGGGCTGGGAAGGTGGCTCAGTGGTAGAGCGCTTGCCTTGCATGCCTGAGACCCTGGGTTCGATTTCTCAGCACCACATAAGCAAAAAGAAAAAAGCTGGAAGTGGCGCTATGGCTCAAGTGGTAGAGCGCTAGCCTTGAGCTGAAGAGCTGAGGGACAGCGCCCAGGCCCAGAGTTCAGGCCCCACGACCGGACCAAAAAAAAAAAAAAAACAATAAAAATTTGAAGAAAGAAATTAAAGATGACATCAGAAAATGGAAAGACCTTCCACATTCATGGATAGGTAGAAGTAATATGGCCATACTGCCAGAAGTAGTCTACAAAATTAATGCCATATGCATCAAAATCCGATTGAAGTTCTTTATGAGATAAAACAACCAAAATATCGTGTGGAACAACCAAAGACCTATAATAATCAAAGCAATGCTAGGCAGAAAAGGCATTGCTCATGATATCACAATCCCAGACCTGAAGCTCTACTATAGAGCTATAATAACAAAACCAAGTTGGTGTTGGCACAGAAATAGACCCAAAGATCAATGGAACAGACTAAAAGACCCAGATACAAAGCCATATACTTAAAGTAGTCTGATATTTGATAAGAGAGCCAAAGATATACAATGGGGAAAAAAGATTGCCTCTTCAATAATTGGTGTTGGGATAACTAGGTATCCATATGCAGAAAACAAAAAGTGGATCCCTGTGTGTCACCATGTACTAATATCAACTCAAAGTGGATAAAAGACCTCAAAGTTAGCCCTGAATCTTTGAAATTACTGCAAGAGAGAGTAGGAGAAGCACCAGAACTTATAGGCATAGGCAGAAACTTTTGAAAAGAGTTCCAGGGGCATAGCAGATAGGAGAGAGACTTGACAAATGGGCTTACATCAAAATAAAAAGTTTCTGCACAGCAAAGGACATAGTTACTAAACTGAAAAGACAGACAACAGACTGGGATAAAGTCTTTACCAGCAATACATCTGACAAAGGCCTAATATCCAAAATATGCAAGGAGCTCAAGAAAATAACCCTTCCCAAGTCGAATAAACAAATCACTAAATGGGTAAAGTAGCTAAGGGGAGACTTCTTAGAAGAAGAGATAAGAATGGCAAAGAAACATGAGGAAATGCTCAACATCACTGATCATAAAGGAAATGCAAACCAAAACAATTCTGAGATTCCTTGTCACCTCAGTTAGATTGGCCAACATCATGAATTCGAACAACAAATGTTGGCAGGGATGTGGGGAAAAAGAACCCTATTGCACTGTTGATGAGAATGTAAACTAGTATACTATAACAGTATATAACATATAGTATACTATAACAGTATAGAGGTTCCTCAAAAAATAGCAAAGTTGTGGAAACAGCCCAGGTGCCCTACAATATACAAGTGAAGTGAAAAAATGGAAATTTACACAGACATTAGAAAGAATATTATTATGTAATTTGCAGGAAAATGGATAGACCTAGAATAAATCATGTTAAATGAGGTAAGCCAAGCTCAGAGAGACAAACAGCACGTGTTTTCTCTTTCATATGTGGAATCTAGATCTAAAATACATCAGGACATGTTAAATTATACAGGAAAATAAGCATTCACATACAGTGAGACTGAAGTTGGATACAGAACACAGGCGCAATGCCTATGTGCCTCTAATCATTTAAAATAATATTTATCAAAATGAGCTCCAGGAAATGAAGCAAGAAGTTTGTTTCTTTTTTGTTGTTTTTCTTTTCTCTTTTGTCTTTTTTGTTCACTTATGTGTCTTTGGGAGGGTAAAGGGACCACAGAAATGAAGTGAAAAAGAGTGAACAAATGTAGCAGTTGTTCTCACTAGACACTATGCTGAAAATGAACTATACAACTTGTGAGTAGGGATGGGAGGGAGAAACTGGGAAGGAGCAAGCAAAGGTGTGACATTGTCCAAAAAGAAATGTACTCATTACCTTACTTATAGAACCTAAACTCTTTGTATATCACCTTTATAATAACCCCCCCCCCCCAAAAAAGGAAGAAAAGAATGCTCTCGTATCCTTTAATCATGGGAGAAAAGTCAGGGACCTAAAGGTTTTACTTTCTACAGAATTGTCATGCTTCTTTCTAGTTATTGCTCCTAACCTCTGAATCTTCCATATTCCTCTGTGAAGAAACTCCACCTTACTTATCTTTAGATGGTTGGTTATTTGGAGATGGAGCTTCTAAATTTGTTTTTCTTGCTATTTTGTAGAGTTCTTTATTTTATATTAACATTATTTACTTATACAGGGGGTGTCTCATGTCTGTATATAATGTACTTTGTTCAGACTCATTGTCTCCATCACTCTCCTCTCTCTCTCCTCCCTCAGCCCTGCATCAGCTCCTTTCTCCTTGTAGTAGTAAGTTCTTCAAGAACCAGAGCAGAAGTATCTTTTTCTCAGTCCCTTTATGTTCATCTTGAAACCAAATGATTATGACTCAAAATGTGAGCCATTATTGCATTAAACTATCTAAGAGAGGCAGTTTATTCTATGCTCTTGATAACTATATTTGTATGTTGGATACAAAAAGGAACTAGATTATTTTAGTGCATTGAATGAAAATTAACATATACAATAAAAGTTATATTAAACTATAACATATACATGTAAGCATTTAATTCAACTACTTGAAAATATGTTTTGGTGTGAATGTTTGTAGAGTATGTATGTGTCACATATGTGTTAAATATGAATATATGTTTTATACATATATATACATGTGTGTTTTATATGCATATACTTATATATATGCATAAACACGTATGGATAATATTGTCAGTTCATACTAAGATTACAAGATCTGAGCCAGACACTGGAGACTCCCTCCTGTAGTTCTATCTACTCAGAAGATTGAGAATCAGAAGATAGCAATTCAAAGCCAAGCCCAGGCAGAAAGGGCTATGAAACTCCATCTCTAGAATGACCAGCAAAAAGCTAAGTTGGCAGTGTGGCTCGAGTGGTATAGCATCAACCAAGCAAGCAAAGGAGAGACCCAAAGTTCAGACTCTAGTACTGGTAAAAAAACAAAAACTAAAAAGAAATTATAAGATCTCTATTGCTCTTGAGTGAATATTTGTAATGCATTTAAGCTGAAGTTATTGGTTTCTAACATTAGTGGTTACCTGTATGCTTTATGATAAATTAATGAGACTATCAAAAGTTAAAATTTCTGTATTCTGAAATACTTGCTGATGGGCTGGGAAGGTGGCTCTACCACTGTAGAGCGCTTGCCTTGCATGCCTGAGGCCTTGGGTTCAATTCCTCAGCACCACATAAGCAAAAAGAAAAAAAGTACTTGCTGAAAATATAAGTGCAAATACTGTGTTCCCAGGTCACTTGAAATAATTTTCTGAGTAGTTATAAAACCCACTTGTTTATTTTTGCTTGTTAGCAATTTTTAGCAATTGTTTCTTTTCTACTTTATTTTATATGAAATATTTACACAATGACAAAAAATGTTCATAGCAATGGTTAAAACTTAGTGACAGAAACAGAGACCTCAGTTAAAGAACCAAGATTGGCAGAACATGAACGTGTGTGTGTGTCTGTGTCTAATATATATTTAGAGAGAGGGAGAGAAAGAGACAGAAAGACAGAACAGGAGAACAAAGTTGGAGATCTATAATTCCTAATTTCAAGGTAACTTCAAGATTTATAGTAAAGCTAATCCAAATAGTGTGGTGGTGACAAAAAAAAATACACAATTAGGTTAATGTGGAATAGAGACCAGAAATAGACCAGTATACATGTAGTCAAATGATTGTTGACAGACAAGCAAAGAAATGCATTGGGGTAAAAATACTCTTTTCAACAAATGCTGCAAGAACAACTGCATTTCACCAAGTAAAATAATGAATATGCAGATTATATGCCATTCTGAAAAATTAATTCAAAATGGGTTACAGAACTAAATTCAAACATAACATAAAACTTCTAGAAGATAGTATAAAGAATATGGATGATCTTGTTTTTTGCAGTGATTTTAGGTACCACATTAAAGGCACAATAAATGAAAATTAAAAAATCGATCAATTATACTTTGTTAAAATTTACATTTTCTACTTTATAAAAACACATAATCCTAGCAACTCAAAAGAATAAGATCTGAACATCCTGGTTTGAAGCCAACCTGGGCAGACAAGTCCCAGAGACTCTTATCTCTAATTTAACCGACAAAATCCTGGAAATGGAGATATGGGTCAAGTTGTAGGATGTCAGCCTTGAGTAGAAGAGGGTACGCAAGAGCACAAGGCCCTGGGTTCAAGCTTCAATACTCACCTACCCGTCCCCCTCCCCCCACATACACATACCACTACACTATGCACACAAAAGACACTTTTTTTGGTTAGTCTTTGGGCTTGAACATGGGCCTGGCTTCTGTCCCTGTGCTTTTTTGCTTAAGGCTACTGTTCTACCACTTGAACCACAGCTCCACTTGTGGTTTTCTGGTGGTTAATTGGAGATAAGAACCTCATGGACATTCCTTCCCATGATCTCCAAGATTGCTGGCTTTGAACTACAATCTTCATATCTAAGTAGTTAGGTTTACAGGCATAAGCCACCCACCAGCATCTGGCTTAAAAGACATTTTCAAGGGAATGAAAATACTGGTGGCAGACTAGACCTGTATTTCTCAAAATTATTAGAAAGTGGATAAGAAAAACAAAGGAGAGAGTGAATTTTATAAAAATATACTATATATTCACATATGGAATTAAGCACACCTTTGTACAATTAATAAATACTGATTTTATTTACTTATGTATGTATTTATTTTTGCCAACCCTGGGGATTGAACTCAGGGCCTACGTGCTGTCCATGAGCTTCTTTGTGCTCAAGACTAGCTCTCTACCACTTGAGCCACAGTGCTACTTCTGGATTTTTCTGAGTAGTTTATTGGAGATGAGAGTCTCACAGACTTTTGCCCTGTCTGGCTTCAAACTATGATCCTCAGATCTCAGCCTCCTGAGTAGTTATGATTATAGGCATGAGCCACAGTGCCTGGCAAATAGTGATTTTTAAAATGGAGTTTGATCCTTTCCAACTTGGGCCCAACAGAATGGCTCCCACAAAGAAGCATGAGAAGAATATGAGCCATTAATCATTAGTGAAGTGGTGACCTGAGAATACACTATCAACATGCACAAGCACATCCATCCACCAAGTGGGCTTTACAAAACATGTCACTTGTGCTCTCAAATAGTGCAGAAGCTTGCCATGAAAGATATGGGGACTCTATGTGTGCACAAGGATACCAGGCTTAAAAAAGCTGTCTGTGCCAAAGGAATAAGGAATGTCCCTTATCAGATCCATATGTAGTTATCCAGAAAATATGAGGGTGGAGATTCACCAAAAAACCATAATCTATGTCCCTGTTGCCATGTACAGTCAATGTGAATGAGAACTAACCCGTGAGTGTCAAATAAAGCTACAAAAAATTTTTTAAGAAAAAGAAAATAAAAGTTTGAGGTCAGTCTGCACTATATAATAAGGCCCAGTCTCTAAATAAGTAAACTAGATTGATGACAAAATGAGGATAATGTAATCCTGTATAAAAGAAATGGAATTTTCTCAGTGGAAGTATCCTAGACTTTAGTCTTCAGCAGTGCAAAAAAAAAAGGAAAGAAAGAAAAGAAAAGAAAAAAAAATGCCCATGTACACCATTCTTTTCTTAGATTTGCTGGGGAAAAAAAAAAGGAAGAGCACTGGGAAGGTGGCTCTGTGATAGAGTACTTGCCTTGCATGCATGAGGTCCTGGGTTCAATTCCATAGCACCACATAAGCAGAAAAAGCCAGAAGTGACACTATGGCTCAAGTGGTAGAGCGCTAGCCTTGAGCTGAAAAGCTGGGGGACAGCGCCCAGGCCCAGAGTTCAAGCCCCACAACTGACCAAAAAAAAAAAAAAAAGAACCTTAAGAGTTTTATTTGAAGTACGTTGAATTATAGATCAATTTGTTGAGAATGATACAATTTTAATATTGTTAATACTTTCTTTTAATGTCTTTACTTCCTTAATGTTGTTCAATGAATATTGTGAAAACAAAACCATTTAAAGTGTTTTTCAGTTCATTAAAAAGAAGACCAAACAAGGGCAATATGTTTTGTAAGTACTATAAATTTTAGAAACTCAAATGAGTCTTTACTTGGGGTGAATGAGTTTTAGACTTTTCTACCTAGATTCATTTTTAGTAGTATATTAGGAAGAAAAAAAAGATGATCCTTATAGCTTAGCATTATTTATAATATATACTGTGTTATTAGCTAGAATTTTGCCTAATAAAACTTTTTTGTTGTTGTGGAGCTTGAACTCAGGGCCTGGGTGCTGTCCCTGAGCCTTTTTGCTCCAGGCTAGTGCTCTACCATTTGAGCCACAGCTCCAGTACTAGTTTTTGAGTGATTAATTGAAGATAAGACTCTAATGGACTTTCTTGCCTGGGATTGCTTTGAAACCATGATCCTAAGATCTCAGCCTCATGAGTAGCTAGGATTAAAGGTGTGAGCCACCAGCACCAGGCTCAATTTTTTATTTTTTCATGTTTTTTATTGTAAAAATAGTGTACAGAGGGGTTACAGTTACATGAGTAAGGTAATGAATACATTTCCTATCGAGCATTGTTATACCTCCTCCTTTGTTTTTCCCCTACCATCTCTTCCCTCCCCAACTCCCCCCTCCTCCCACAAATTGTAAAGTTCGTTTTCAACATAGTGTCTTGTACATCTCTTTGTTACAATGGGTAAACCTATATCCTTATTTCAGCATTTTGTTATTTTTTTCCCCTCCCCAAATTAGAAAAATGTATATAAAAGATGCGGGGCACCAACATCAAATACAGTGAAAACAGAGGTTATACCATGGGGGAAGAACATACAAAAGAAACAAAAAAAAAATCACATAGTAAATTTTAAATACATTAAAAACAATAGCAAGAAAGAAAAAACAAGTCCTGTCTCTATCTTGGGGTTCATTTCACTTAACATTATCTTTTTTTTTTTTGGTTGGTCGTGGGGGCTTGAACTCTGGGCCTGGACGTTGTCCCTGAGCTCTTCAGCTCAAGGCTAGCACTCTACCACTTGAGCCACAGTACCACTTCCGATTTTCTCAGTGGTTTATTGGAGATAAGAGTCTCACAGTCTTTCCTGCCCGGGCTGGCTTTGAACCGCTATCCTCAGATCTCAACCTCCTGAGTAGCTAGGATTACTAGTGTGAGCCACTGGTGCCCAGCCACATCATCTTATATGGTAATATGTACATAGCTTTTGACTTTTTCTGCTTGTCCTAGACTTAAACTAGTTACTGCAGATAAGGGAAACCATGGGACCTATGTTTCTTTGGGCCTGGCTTACTTCACTTAATATAATTTTTTCCAAGTCTTTCCATTTCCTAACACATGGACGATGTCATTCTTTCTGATGGAGGCATAGAATTCCATTGTGTGTGTGTGTGTGTGTCTGTCTGTGTGTGTCTGTGTGTGTATATCACATTTTCTTGATCCATTCATCTACTGAGGGGCATCTGGGTTGGTTTCATATCTTAGCTGTGATAAATAATGCTGCAATAAACATAGTTGTGCTGGTAGCTTTAGTATAGCCTTGTTTGTGATCATTTGGGTTAATGTCCAAAAGTGGAATTGCTAGGTCATAGGGGAGCTCTATGTGGAGTCTTTTTAGAACTCAAAAACTAAAGCCCCCAACAACAAATCCTCAAAGAAACGACTGCCCGATAAATAAGTGGGCTAAAGACTTAAAGAGAAACTTCTCTGAAGAGGAAATAACAATGGCCAATAGACTCAACTTCTCTAGCCATAAAAGAAATGCAAATCAAAACAACATTGAGATACCACCTCACCCCAGTTAGAATGGCTATAATCAAGAACTCTAACAACAACCGATGCTGGAGGGGGTGTGGCGAAAAGGGAACCCTACTGCATTGTTGGTGGGAGTGCAAACTTGTTCGATTTTTTTTTAAATGTCACAACAGCAGTCTCTTAATTGGATTTAGTCAAATAAGTTTGGTAACATAGAAATAGTTAATGATTGTATATCTCTTAATACACCAAGCCTTTTCTAGGTATTTCCTCCAGTCCTTACAAAAACAAAACAAAAAAAAAACCTAAGGAATTTGAAGTTGTTATTCCTTATCTGTCCTCATGAGGAACTGAGTCCAGAAAATTTAAATGACCTCTTTAAAGTCAGATTGCTACTGTGGAGTCAAGACCCATGCTATGAACCATTATACTACATGCCTGCTTGTATGTTACATGTTATATTCAGTTTCTTGTGAACATGAAGGTGAAATGGTTGTCCATCCAAAAATCACATCATAGCACTATAGCTTTCTTCTATATTTATTGTAATCATTACTCTTTTCTTCTCTTCTCAGATGTACTTAAGGCCCTTATAATGTTACCTCCACAGAAGTGTGCTCAGTCTTCACTGAGAGGCCTTGTATAAGTATGGAAATCCTGAGAGAATCAGTGGTTTTTTATTTATAATATATGTATGTGATACGGGGTTTGAACTCAGGTACTCACCCTTGCCAGGCAGGTATTGTACCACTTAAGCCACTGAATGCCAATGACTTACTCCTATAATCCTAGCTACTTGGGGTATCTGAGAATTTAAAGAATTAAAGTTTGAAGCCAGCCTGGGCAGGCAAATCTACGTGATTCTTATTTCTAATTAACCAGCCTAAAGCTGGAACTGGGGCTGGGAAGGTGGCTCAGTGGTAGAGCGCTTGCCTTGCATGCCTGAGGCCCTGGGTTTGATTCCTCAGCACCACATAAGCAAAAAAAGGAAAAAAAAGCTGGAAATGGCGCTGTGGCTCAAGTGATAGAGCGCTAGCCTTGAGCTGAAGAGCTGAGGGACAGCGCCCAGGCCCAGAGTTTAGGCCCCACGACCAGAACCCCCCCCCAAAAAAAAGAATGTTACAAAAGATTTTAGACATAATAATAGCTAGGCCCAGTAGAGTTTTTCAACTACCAATTCAGTTGCCAATTCTCTCTAGTCATATTCTTTTAAATTTTTAACTCATTTTGAAATAAATTCAAAACTAGAAGAAACTTGCCACAAGGGTAAAAGGGATTCCTTTAGTAACATTTTTTACTGAGTTGCTCTATTGCTCAGTCTCCCTTGTTCTATTCTTCCTGTGTATACACTTGCAGTTACGTTTTACATACACTCTGTAGAGCAAAGCAGGTTTTAGTCTGAAGTTCAGTCTGAATTTTCCAACAACACATTCTACCAACTATCATACATCCCTCCCAATTAAAAAGCCAGCATTGCCACAAAAAAAAAAAAAAATGGAAACACCATTCAGATTTCTCTAGCTCTCTCAACACTTCTTTTTTTTTTGGTTCAAGATACTGTCTAGGATTATGTGATGAGTTGTCATGTCTCTTCAGTCATGTACTTTGGACTTTTCCCATAATTTTTCCCTTGACGGTTTTAGAGTTCAGGCATTTCATTGTAACGGGTAGCCCACAATCTCTGTCTACTAGATGGATCTTTACTAATAACCAGACTTAAAAGCACACATTCTGGGCAACACTATCACCAAAATGACACTAGATACCTGTCTGTGGTGACACACAGCATCCAACCTATCCTATCACTAGTAGTGTAATCATACTTATAGGTACAGGATTTCTTGTCCACATACAAGTCAACAAGTACTTTGTGGAGTTCTCTAAGGTGACACCAATATATTCTTCATCAAAATTCACCCTCTACCCTTAGCATCCATGGATGAATTTGTCAGTGGATATTATCAAAAGCCTTTGTGATGGTGCCAAATGGTACTTTGCTGTTTCCTTCAGTCTTTGTACCTTTATCAGCTAATACAGACGAACTTCTTCTTGTCTTCCACTTGCTCACTTTTTCAATAATAGAGATACCCACAAAAATCCTGCCGATTCACAAGGTAGTAAGTAATCTAATGTTATCATCTATTTAGTCCGTGGGAGCCCCTTCTGAATGACTGTTGTATCTTTTATTCATTCAGCACTTCTTTGCTTTCTGTTTCTGGCTCACTGTATACTTGTGCTGCTCCAGCTCTGAAATTACTCATTTCTCCAAGGAGTTTACAGGGTCTGGGTTTTCAGTTTGCTCAAAGCTATTTGAGTAAGTATCATCAGGCCATTTCAGGAAAAAAATACAAACAAAACAAACTACATACAATGTTAGAAGTCACAGAACTTTTAATATGTGGAGTTTTCATGGCTTAGCAGTAACAAGACCCAGATGTCACAGTCAGTAAGATAGACTTTTATTCTCTTTGCCTCTTCCAGGTATGTGCAATCCTCGAAATTACAGTGACACTCCTCCCACTTCAAAGAGCACAGTAGAGGAGCTGCATGAGCCTATCCCATCCCTTTTCCGGGCACTCACAGAAGGAGACACCCAGTTGAATTGGAACATCGTTTCTTTCCCTGTTGCAGAAGAACTTTCACATCATGAGAATCTGGTTTCATTCTTGGAAACTGTGAACCAGCCTCATCATCAAAATGTGTCTGTTCCTAGCAATAATGTTCATGCACCTTATTCCAGTGATAAAGGTACCTGCTAGAGCTGTCTTCCTGTTTGGGCCTCTCATTGGTTCTATGATAATGTATGAAATCTTATTATTTTCTGGAACCACTTTTTGGTTTTAAACTGTAGTTTTATATAGATTCTAGATTTCTATGACCCTGAGTAGATGGGGCTTTTCAGCATGTCAGCAAAACTCCTCCATACCTCTGGAGGCTTTGTTGGCAAAATAGGTGACTATTCTTAATTCTTTTCTTTTCATAAGATGGTATTCATGCTCCTTACCTAAAGCAGCCATCCCAGTGTCCCATGAAGTCAGGTTTTTATAATAGCATTGATGCTGCAAATGGTGCTACAGTTATCAGCTAAAATTGTTTGTGTGTGTTTGCCATTCCTAGGGCTTGAACTAAGTGCCTGAGCCATCTCTGAGCTTCTTTTGCTCAAGGTTATCACTCTGCCAATTAAGCCACCTCTCTACTTTGAGCTTTTTGTTATTTTCATTGTAGATAGTGCTCAGGCCTATAATCCTAGCTATGGAGGGGTATAGTTCAAAGCCAGCCCAGCAGGAAAATCTATGAGACTCTTATCTCCAATTAACTAGCAAAACACTGAAAGTAGAGCTATGACTCAAGTGGTATAGTGCTAGCCTTGAGCAAAAAACTCAGGAACAACACTCAAGCCTTAAGTTCGAGTCCCAGAACCAACACACACAATAAATTTACCAATGCAAAAAGGGACTAGAGGTGTGACTTAGAGATAGAACACCTGCCTACCAAGTGTGAGGCCTTGAGTTCAAACTTGAGTTCTGAAGGAAAAAGCATAAGATTATGATGTATCAATAGGATAATTTATATTTTTCTTTGTCTAGTTGTACCCTCTCTTACAGTACTAACTATATGAAAAAGAATACAGCTTTGGAATTAATAATGAAAGCAAAACAGGCTTTTCCTCCACTATACCAGGGTTTGAACTCCTCAGAGGTTTTTATTTGCTTGCTTATTTGGTGAACTACTACTTGAACCACAGCTCTACCCCTGCTTTTTTGCTGCATTAGCCTCAAACAGCCTCCTGTGTTGCTGGGATTAATAGGACCTACAAGTGCTGCCTCAAAATAGGCTTTTGTTAAATGATAGAGTAATTCTTAGGATGAAGGCATGGCTCAAGTGAATCCCTGAGTTCAACCTCCAGTACCATGGTTGGGGGGGAAGGGAGGAGGAGAATATTACCTTTGAAGGCAAAATACTTTATAGGAAACTAATTCCTGCAAATGCAAGCATCTTTTACGACAGCCCATTTTTCCTTCATGCCCCCTTACCTATGTGTATCTTTCTCCAGATAGGAACAGCCACTCCCTCCTCCTCCATGTGTTTGTAGTTCCATCTTACCTATTTTCTACTTAGTTCCTTGGATTTCTTGACTACTCTTTGAGTCCATAATGGCTATCCCATTCTAGGTACAAAGTAAATAATATATGAAATAGATTAGTAGTTCCAGTCACTCGCAAATTCAAACATGTCCACTTTGTTCACTGCCAGTCTCTTTGTTTTTGCCTGCTCTGGTGCTATGCTACCTCTCAATGTCTTTTTTTCTTCCTAGACAAGTGCCATTCTCCCAGTTCTTAATTTTCAGATAGAGTCTTGTGCTAACTTTGCCTAGTCTGTCCTCATACAAAACTACCATACTCCTGTAGACCACCATAATCAGCCTTTTTAAAAAATGCATTTATTTCTTTGAAACAACATCTTACTGGAAACTGTAAGGTCCAGACTGCCCTCAAATTCAAGATCCTTTTTCCTCAATGTCCTGCGCACACAACCCCAGATTTCCTCCCAAATAGTAGTCCTGACATTTTCTTAGTTGGGCTTGCTTCTATCTAGTTCCTAAACACACAATACAATTACCTCCTTCTGGCACTGCTCATTTGTTGCCTGGAAGATTTGCTTTTCATTGTTTCTAATACATGTCTGCTTTCTCTGATAAGCCTTTCCTCAGATACCAGGGAGATTCATTAGTTGTATAAGTGGTTCTGGATAAACAACTGAGTCTTTGCTTATATATTCTCTGTTGATGATTTTTTATTGGCACTTATTTCATGTGCTTTATACTTCTAGCTGGGTGGTTATACTGGTTTAGCCATCAGGAGAATTAAAAATTGAAGTAATAAGCTGAGCATCAGTGCTTCAGGCCTATAATCCTAGCTACTAAGGAGGCTGAGATCTAAGGATCTCCATTCAGAGCCAGCCTGAGCAGGAAACTCTGTGAGACACTCTACCACAAATTATCCAGCAAAAACCTGGAATTGAGAAGTGGCTCAAGAGGTAGAATGGAAAATGCTAAGGGACAGTACCCAAGTCCTGAGTTCAAGCTCCCGTACCAGCACCAAAAATAAAAAAGAAATAATGAAAAGTGATTATTTTGTTTAAAACAAAATCATTATAAATATTATCTCTTCTCTTTTTTTGTCAGAAGTGAGGTAGCTGAACTCAGGGTCTCACACTTGCTTGGCAAGCACTCCACCATTTGAACTACACATCCAGCCCTTTTTGCTTTAGTTATTTTTCAGGTAGAGTATTTTACTTTTTGTATAGGTCAGCCTCAGACTACAATCCTCCTACATATACCTTCTGCATAACTTGTATTACTGGCATATGTCACTATACTCAGGTTTGTTCTTTAAGATAAGGTCTTACTGTTTTGCCCCAGACTGGCCCCAAACCTTGACACTCCTCTCTCTGCTTCCCAAGTAGGTGGGATCATATGCTTGAGTCACTGCACCTGGCCTCACACAAAGAATTTTTTCTCTTCTTTTTTTTTTGTGTCTGTTATAAGGCTTGAACTCAGGGCTTAGGTGCTGTCCCTGAGCTTTTTCACTCAACCTAGTGCTTTACCACTTTGAACCACAACTCTGCTTCAAGTTTTCTGGTGATTAATTTGTGATAAGAGTCTCATGGACTTTCCTGTCCAGGCTGGCTTCAGTGATCTTCAGATCTCTGCCTTCTGAATAGCTAGGATAACAGGCATGAGCCACTAGCATCCATATCTACAAATAATTTTTAATGATTAATGTGTATTGTCAATCACTTTGCATCATTTCAAACGTAAGTTGTTTTGTTTTAGTGTCAATTCTCAGTATAAGCTTAGTGTTAGGGGGCTGGGAAGGTGGCTCAGTGGTAGAGTGCTTGCTTTGCATGCCTGAGGCCCTGGGTTCGATTCCTCAGCACCACATAAGCAAAAAGAAAAAAGCCGGAAGCGGCACTGTGGCTCAAGTGGTAGAGTGGTAGCCTTGAGCTGAAGAGCTGAGGGACAGCGCCCAGGCCCAGAGTTCAGGCCCCACGACCAGATCCCCCCCCCAAAAAAAACAAACAAACAAAAAAGCTTAATGTTAGGTAATTAGTGAGGTAGTAATTAGGTAGCCGATAAAGAGAACACACATAGTATTCAGACAGGAAGAGAAGTTTATTTTACCAAACTGTTTGTCCCCAGCATGCATGATAGAGAGGCATGACCAAAAGGGGCAGGCCAAGGTCGGGCCTGGTTTAAGCAGGGAGGGAAGGTGTGGCCATACTAGATTCAGATATGACCTCAGGGCCTGGGACCCTCCCCCGGTCTGATGGGAGGCATGATGGGGTGGCCCAGGATGTGACCTCCAGATGTGCCAGGTACCTTGGTGTCACAGGTACACAGAGACTTAGCCAAGAGAAGGAAGGAGTCTGCCTTGCCTTCCCAGGGTGGACCTTACACTTAGAACAGTACTTTTTAAGCATCTTTTGGCTAAAGAATTATCTGTGCATAGGAAACCTTATTAGAAATGCCTAACTTAGTAGGTAGTTTTTATGCCAAATAATTAGGTCAAAGTATGAAATCGGATAGAACAGTCTAAGGAAGCACTTTGTCTTCTTTATTTGAACTGGAAGAACTCTCAATATAATTAACAAATGAGTATCTTTTTTTTTTCTTGTCAATTGTGGGGCTTGAACTCAGGGACTAGGTGCTGTCCCTGAGCTCTTTTTGCTCAAAGCTAGCACTTTACCACTCTGAGCCACAGCTCCACTTCTAGTTTCTGAATGGTTAATTAGAGACAAGAGTCTCACAGGGACTTCTTTGCCCAGGCTGACTTTGAACTGTGATCCTCAGATCTCAGCCTCCTAAGTAGCTAGGATTATAGGTTTGAGCCATCAGTACCTGGCCAAATGAGTATCTTTTTTCCTATACCGCATCTCTATCCACTGCAATAAGAGAACTAAGATAAATAACTGTTAATAATATTCAACTGGGTAGCTAAACATTTCCTGGACTTTTTTGTCCTTGTTGTTTTCTCCTGTTGAAATCTTAATTTTTGTTTTTCAGAGCACATGTGTACAGTGGTTTATTTTGATGACTGCATGTCCATACATCAGTGTAAAATATCCTGTGAGTCCATGGGAGCATCCAAATATCGGTGGTTTCATAACGCCTGCTGTGAGTGCATTGGTCCAGAATGTATTGACTATGGTAGTAAGACAGTCAAATGTATGAACTGTATGTTTTAAAGAAGGAAAAGAAATGTAAGTATGAAGCAACTTAGTCAGAAAGAGAGGTATAAGTATGAAAGAGAGAATCTACTCGCATCAGAATGACAACAGGTTATGAAAATGTAAAGAATTTGGAATGAGTTACCTTTAAAGTATAATATATCCAAGGATGTCTTCAGTTACATGATTATAGCTGCTCTTGTTCGGTTTATTGCCCACTAGTAACATATCTTTACCTTTGGATACATGTAAAACTTTGGTCATAAGAGCAACAGGTACACAGAGAATTCCTAAAAGATCTGAGTTTTTAACATAAAGCCTTGATCTTTTCTTCAGTACACAAAAGCTTTCTGTTTTGAAAATTATAGCAGAAAACTGTTAATATGAGCTAAGATTTCCTCGCCTGCTATTGAATATGTCATTCTTCATTGGTGCCTTGTAGTGTTTATTTTATAAGTATAGTAGATATTCAGGTATCATTACTGTGACAATTCACATAAAAATTACCATAAGAAGCTTAAACATCTTTACATTGGTTTTAAAAAGTAAAAGCTTACTATGTTTAAAATTTTAGAAAAAGCTTATGTAGTAGGAGCTATCCCATAATACATACGCTGACAGTGCTTTACTGAAAATTTGTCATTTTCTTCCATTCCCTTCCTGAAGTGCTGATATAGAGTCATTTCTGAATGAATTTCAGGGTATATTACGCCTTTGAAGCTACACTAAATACATGTGAGATTAGGTGAGTAGCCAAGTGAGGCATGTGTTTGAACTAAGATGCCAGCTTTAAGAGCAGTAGAGCTGGGGAATGACTGCCAAATTGGATTCCACATAGGTCCCAAGGGAAGAACTTATAGTCCTATAGGGAGCAGCATAGCTAAAGGGTGAAGATGTACTGGGGGAAGAAACTGGCCCAGCATTAACAAGTTGGTGCCTGGTTCTGTAGACAGTGTGTGATCAGAGGGAAACTGAAGATGTATGTGTCAACTAGAGTGAAAATGCCGGGAGCTGTAAAAGGAACAACTTACAACTATTTATGTTAATTGTTTTGGTCATTTTGTAATTTTTCATTTAGTAAATTTCTATCTGGATATGATATTTGTTTTAAATATGTATCATTATACTGGGAAACTAGAATGATCTTCATTCAAAATATACTACAGAACTATGTAATCAGCTTTTGTTACAATGTTTCATCAGAAATAAGCTGAAGTGCTATATGCCCTTTATAGGAATAAAACCCCACCTTCAAGAGTGAATCTAAGACAGTAATATCTCTATTATACAGATAGTTTTATGGATTGCCAGTGTTTCTAGGACATATGTAAATTACAAGTAATTTTTTAGAACTTCTTTATAGTGCATATTTTAGATATAAAAATAGATAATGCTTTTGGATACATTTGTGTATTCATCATTTGAACACTAGTTGTAAGATCATTTGTAACACTATAATTAACTGTTATAAAAATTAAAGCCCTGATATCCTTCTTGCTCTTTCCAATAATTCTAATAAATATCAAAGTACTTCAGCCTTTTTTCTTTTTTATAAATTGGTCGTGGGGCTTGAACTCTGGGCCTGGGCGCTGACCTTCAGCTCTTCAGTGCAAGGCAAGTGCTCTACCACATGAGCCACAGGACCACTTCTGGTTTTCTGGTGGTTTATTGGAGATAAGAGGCTCACGGACTTTCCTGCCAGGGCTGGCTTTGAACCAGGATCCTCAGATCTCAGCCTTCTGAGTAGCTAGGATTACAGGCGTGAGCCACCAGCACCCGGCCTACTTCGGTCTTTTAAGAGGCTGAGTTAGCTCATGGATATAATTGATACTTAGACATTAGCATGTCCTTGCTTAATTTTTTTACCTAAAGGATATTTGTTTAAAAGGACCTGAAACATTTTAGCTCCCTTTATCATTAGCACCCATCATGTGGAAGGTTTTCTTGAACTTGAGAATTCTTTTTAAATAAAGGAATCTGCAACTAGCTTTTTCATTTGTTTTGCTCATTAACAAGTGATGTCACACTCATGACTAGAGGAATATTTCTGTGTTTACTAGCAACATGGTGTGTGTTTTCTTAATAACATTTTAACTACATTTGTGATCACCTTAAAAATTTAAATACAGTGTCTTTTTCCCACTCCCTACATTTCTCCATGATTTTTTTTGGGGGGGGGGGGGCGGGGGGAGTGAGAGATAGACCTGGATGCTGTCACTGAGCTTTTTTGCTCAAGGGTAGTATTCTACTGCTTGAGTCACAACTCCACTTAGAGCTTTTTGTTTTTCCTGTGGTTAACTGGAGAAAAGTTTCAAGAACTTTCCTGCTTGGACTGACTTTAAATTGTGATCCTCACAATTGTTCAGTAGCTATGTGAATATGAACATATAAAATTATACTTATTGAAGTGAGCTCCAAGAAATGAAAACAAGAGAGTTTTTTACTGTACTATTTTCAGGTATTTCTTTTTTTCTTTCTTCCCCCCCCTTTGGTTTATTCCCTGTTGTCACTATTTTTGGTTTCTGCACCCTTTGTCTTGTATATAAGTTTTTCTGATTTCAGGGAGGGAAAGGGAATCATAAAAATGGTGGGGCAAAGGGTGAACCAATGCAACAGTATGTTAGAAATGAACTTTACAACTTGGGGGGCAGAGGAGTGGGGGAGCAAAGTGGAAGAAGATGAGGGAGGAGGTAACACTGTTCAAAAAGAAATGTACTCATCTTACTTACGTAACTGTAACCTCTCTGCGCATCACCTTTACAATAAAATTTTGTAAAAAAAACAAAAAAGTAAATAAATTGTAATCCTCAGGTCTCAGCCTCCTGAGTAGCTAGGATTAAAGATGTGAGCTACTGGTACCAGGCTTAGTGAATAATTTCTTAAATCATATTGCTTTAATTGATTTTTTCATACCTCTATTTCTTCTATTAGAAATTACTCCCATTGGGATAATATCTTTCATATTTGAATTCTGTTTATTTCTGCTGGTCTAACAAAGGCTTTAGAAAAAGACAAGAGATTACTTAAAATATTCCACTTACAGTTCTGTAATGCATTCAAGATTTTGAATAAGAATATTTTTTCCAAATTGAAAGTACATTTCAGAAGCCAATAACTTCACTAAAATTTAGACCTTCTTCATCATTCTGGCATATTTGCTTCTGTAATTGAAGCTTGTAAGCCGATTGGCGATGGCTCACTCCTGAGGCTCACTCAGGAGGCTGAGATCTGAGGACCACAGTTCAAAATCAGCCCAGGCAGGAAAGCCTATGAGACTCTTCTCTCTAGTAAACCACCAGAAAACGGGAAGTGGTGCTGAGCCTCAAGTGGTAGAGCAATCGCCTTGAGCTGAAGAGCTGAGGGACAGTGCCCAGGCCCAGAGTTCAAGCCCCACAACCAACAAAAAAAAAAAATTACCTTGTAGCCAACTGCCTGTGTCTCAAGCCTATAATCCCAGTTACTCAAGAAACCTGGAAAACAAGTTTAAAGCTAGCCCAAGCAGAAAAAAATCCATGAGACTTCATCTCCAAAAATAACCAGAAAACTCTGGACTGGAAGCATGGCTCAAGTGACTTAAACAACAACAACAACAAACTAGCCAAGCAAATGGAAGCCCCTGAGTTTAAACCCTGGTACCAGAACAAAAGGAAAAAAAAAGGAAGGAAGGAAGGAAGGAAAGAAGGAAGGAAGGAAGGAAGGAAGGAAGGAAGGAAGGAAGGAAGGAAGGAAGGAAGGAAGGAAGGAAGGAAGGAAGGAAGAAAAAAAATGATGGGAGGGAGGGAGGAATTCAGGTTGTTACTTGTAATTGTAGTACCAAATTTTTAAAAAATCTGATATTTGGTTGTTAGTTTTACAAAAGATATGAAAGAATTCTTCACATAGAAATGTGATTTACAAAGCTCCAGAAAACAACATTGATAGGATAGAATATTTGAACAGTATATTTATAAGTCAGAATAACCTCAAAATGGAGAAAAGAAAAACTTTTCTGAAAAATAAGGTAATTTTAAATTAGCTATATTTAAAATTTTTGTTTTCATGAAATCATCTTTGGAGTTTTTAAAATCTGTTCTACATTCCCAATAACATATGTTTTATTGTATTTTACGTGATCTGCAGCATATAAAACTGTATTTTCCCCCTAGTTGTACTCATAAAGAAGTATTTTAATAAAAAATTTCAATTAATGTGTCTTTTTTTGGTTAATTTCATCATGGAATACAAAAGTAAGTTTTGCATTTCTATTTAGTGAAGTTATTGTTTTGAGGATTCATAAAACAAGACCTTTTATCTCTTTTTCCTATTCCTTGAAACATAATAATTACATGTATTTGTGGGGTACAGTGTGACATTTCAGTACATGTATGAAATACATGTATTGATCAGATCTAGGTGGTTAGCACATCTGTCATCTCAGACATTTATTTATTTGCAATGTAAACATTCAAAATCTCTTTAGGCATACTGGTTCAATTCTTTTTTTTTTTTTTTGCCGGTCATGGGGCCTGAACTCTAGGCTTGGGTGCTGGCCCTCAGCTCTTCAGCTCAAGGCTAGCGCTCTACCACTGGAGCCACAGCGCCACTTCCGGCTTTTTCTGTTTATGTGGTGCTGAGGAATCGAACCCAGGGCCTCATGCTTGCAAGGCATGCACTCTACTGCTGAGCTACCTTCCCAGCCCCATACTGGTTCATTTCTGTAACTACCCAAGATGCAAACAATAGCTGAATGTAGTACATACCTGTTATCCCATCTATACCGGGCCAGTGAGAATTCATGTCAACAAAAATGGGAATGATAAGACTCCACATAGAGCTCTCCTATGACCCAGCAATCCCACTTTTGGGCATTTACCCAAATGTTTACAAACAAGACCACACTAAAGCTACCAGCACAACTATGTTTATCGCAGCATTATTTACCCCATAGCTAAGATATGGAACCATCCCAGATGCCCCGCAGTAGATGAATGGATCAAGAAAATGTGGTATATATACACAATGGAATTCTATGCCTCCATCAGAAAGAATGACATTGCCCCATTTGTTAGGAAATGGAAAGGCTTGGAAAAAATTATATTAAGTGAAGTAAGCCAGGCCCAAAGAAACATAGGTCCCATGGTTTCCCTTATTTGCAATAACTAGTATATGCCTGAGTCAAGCAGAAAAGGTCAGATAAGTTGATGTTAGGGAAATGAATCCTAAGGTATGTATTCAAATGTTTTTTTCTTTCATGCAATTGTTTCTAACACATTTATAAGATTATTTCTTTGTTGCTTTGTATGTCCCTCCCCTACCGTATAACCCCTGCTTTCACTGTATTTGATGTTGGTATAATTTGTGGAGAGGAAGGAAAAAAAACAAATCGGGATACAGGTGGACCCATTGCAACAATTGTTGAAAATGAACTTTACACCTTTGGTGCCAGGGGCGGGGGTGGGGGGGGGGGGGAGATTGGGTGGAGGGGTAGGGGGAAGATGGGAAGGGATGGGAAGGGATGGGAGGGGAAACAAAGGAGGAAGCTACAATGCTTGATAAGAAATGTACTCATTATCTTGCCTATGTAATTGTAACCCCTCTGTATTTTCTCAATAAAGAAATACAGAAATACAGAAATAAAATGGGAATGATTAGTACATGCCTGACATCCCAGCTACAGAAGGAAGCATATAAATAGGAGAATCATGATTCAGGCCATCCCCAGGAGAAACTGAAACCTTATCTCAAAGGTAGCCTTTGCAGCTAGACACCTTTGGCTCACACCTTTAATCCAAGCTACTTGGGAAGCTGAAATCTGAAGATCTTCATTCAAAGCTATCTATACTGGGCAGGAAAGTTCTTTGTGGGCTTATTCAGCTTAACATAATACCCTCTGGCTATATCTATATTGCTACAAATGATAGAATTTTATTCTTTTTATGGTAGAACAACATTCCATTGTATATATTTGCACACTTCCTTTATCCTTCATGTGTCTGGCTACTGGGCTTACTAAACTAAAAAAATCACCCCCATTGCCTTGTGGGCCCTAGGAATTTTTTTAATGTTTCAGATATTTCCTAACCAATAAAAACTCAATTTATTATACCTTGTGTTGACCAATTAGAAGAGGCCATTGTTTTAGACTTAGATCTTACTCCAGCAGCCAAGGCAAAATATAATGTCACACTAAACACCACAGAATCGAACAAATTTTAAAGAATCAGATAGGTCCCAGGACAGACCAGTTTTTCTTGAAATCAAGAGATTCTAGTGCCCTCTGCCTTAACCTTGATATTAAAAAATAATAACCAGAAGTAACTGGATCATAACCAATTTTTTTTCTATTCCATTTCCTTGTTCCTGACTTTACCCATGTTCTGTTACTGCCTACTTGGTGCTCTCTGTTTTGTTGGTTGCCAGACTGATGAATCACAAGTAAAAGCCAATTCAAACAATGAATTTGTTGTAACATTATTTTGACTCTCCTTTATTTACTTTAATTACCTTAAAAGTATTATAGTCTCACTGTATTTATTTCCCAGGTTGGTATTGAACTCTTGAGCTCAAGTTATCCTCTCATCTGGGACTATGGACACCCACTCCTTTCATTGTATGTATGTATGTATGTATGTATGTATTTAGGCTGGAACGCAAGACCTGGACACTGTCCCTGAGCTCTTTTGCTCAAGGCTAGCTCTCTACCACTTGAGCCATAGCTCTACTTCCTGCTCTTTTTGGTGGTTGATTGGAGATAATAGTCTCACAGACTTTCCTGCTCTAGGTGACTTCAAATCACGATCTTCAGAACTCAGCCTCTGAAGAGCTAGGATTACAGGCATGAGCTGCTAGCAGTTGGCCTCTCCTTTTATTTTAACTTCAGTGTTTGAGACATGGAATCAGCAAAACTTCTTGAGGTTCAGTTCTAGAAATGAGAATTCTCAGAACAGAAGTACAGAGAAAACAAAACAAAAATACAAAAACAAAAAACATTCTCTCAATCATTTGGGAAGTTTCTGGAGCTTTTGCATCACTTACAGAATGAAGACTGGAAAAATGGAGGTTCCCTTACCAGCTTCTTTCAGAGTGACAAATTTCCTTGTTGGACTGAAAGAAGTCACTGGTTAGACACAGTCACCATCAAAATACCTTTATGGAAATAAGATATGTGCCCTGCCCTTCTCACCTCTCCTACAGCTAAGTCTGGCTTTCTGACATACCTATGAAGCTCAGCTCCCTATAAACAGCAGAGGGTTAAGGGAATCTAATACCTACCTTTTAGGTTTTTCTTTTAAGAGAAGCCTTCCTGCATCTCAACATACCCCACTTGTACCCTAGATGAAGCAAAGCTCTGGAACTGACCCAAGGCTTCCAGGGAGGAGCCTTGGAGCTGCAGTTATCCTCATTCTGGGGGTTTCCATTCTGAGGCCCTATCAGGCCTCATTACCCAAGGTATCCCCAGACCTGTCACCTGGATTTTTAGAGTCTTAAGGCAGGTAACAAAGCCTTTCCAACTGACCTTGGGGTGAGGCTCAGATTCAGAATGAGTCTGAGAAATAGCATCTACATCCCTTATTGGCCTTCTAGCACTGCCTCATTGTCCCTCTTAGCAAACCAAGTTCATCCAGCCCTCAAGTATAGAAATATCACTATGAAATCCCCTTGTACAACTAGTATATGTTGGGGGGGGGGGGGTTTGGTTTTTATTTTGTTGTTGTTGTTGTTGTTGTTTTGCTGGTCCTGGGGCTTGAATTCAGAGCTTGGGCACAGTCCCTGAGTTTCTTTTGCTCAAGGTTAGTGCTGTACCACTTGAGCTACAGATTCACTTTCAGCTTTTTTTGGTAACTTGTCAGCGATAAGGATCTCTTGGACTTTTCTGCCTGGACTGACTTTGAACCATGATCCTCAGATATTAGCCTCCTGAGTAGCTAGGATTATAGGCTTGAGACACCAGCTCCTGGCTTAAAATCTTCTAAAACATAAAATATTTTAAATGTTCTAGGTGTAATGGTACATATCTAAAATCCAGCTATTTGGAAGTTGAGGCAGGAGGTTTGAAGCTAGCCTGGGCTATATAGCTAGACAATGTCTCTAAATAAGTAAACAAGTAAATAAAAAAATAAATGCTTAATTTCTTGCCAGAGACTGATGGCTCACACCTATAATCCTAAACTATTCAAAAGGCTAGGATCTGAGGATTGCAATTAGACGCCAGTCTGGGAAGACAAGTCCTTCAGTGTCTTAATATACAATTAGCCAGCAAAAACTCTGTGGCTTAAGAGGTAGAGTACCAGCTGTGAGTAAAAAATGCCAAAAGAGTTCCTGATCCTGCATCCAAGCCACATTAATGACACAGTTTCTTTTATGTTTCTTTTTTAATGAGTGTACTTTGAACTAAAAGATCTGAACTCTTGTCAGGCTTTTTCCTACTCATGGCTGGCACTCCTATCACTTCATTCTAGCCACATCTCCACTTCCAGCTTTTACTGGATTAATTGGAGCTAAGAGTCTCAGATTTGTGTGTGGGAGGGGGAACCCAAGATGGTGATGGAACAGTAGGGAAACACCACAGCTCTCTCCAACCAGATAGAGAGTTCAAGTTCCAACACTCAGTTTCCCCAAGAGACCAACAACAGCAAAATGGTGAACACCCAGAGGGAAGTGAAAAAAAGGAAAAAACTTCAGAACCTACATAAAGATGGAAAAGCGTGAAGACTTTTTCCCTTCCTCTCATTGGTGGTGCATCCATGCCAAGCCACCAAAGCAGCGGGGCCCGCGGCCACTGGGGACCCCAGAGCCACAGTGGTCAGTAGTACGCCAGCACAGAAGGCTCCCACGGTGTCAGTGCTGGACCTGGACAACGTAATCAGATTTGTCTCCCTGGACTGGCTAAAAACCTTGTTCTTAATATCTCAAGCTCCTGAGTAGCCAAGATTATAGACATGTTTCACCAGCAGAACAAAGTTTGATTTCTTCAACCTGAAAAACAATAAACCTACTTCTTTCATTATTATTACTGTTATTATTAGTTTGGCAGTACTGGTAACTGAACTGAGGACTTTGTGCTTGCTAGTCAGGTGGCTCTACCATATGAGCCTTTTTTGGCTTGGTTGTTTATATTTTTTTAATTTATTTATTTTGGTGCAGGTCCTGAGGCTTGAATTCAAGCCTGGGTGCTGTCCTTAAGCTTGTTTTACTCAAGTATAATGCTCTACCACGAGCTACAGTGCTAGCTCCAGCTTTTGGGTAATTATTAGAGATAAGAGTCTCATGGGGCTGGGTGATGGTGTCTCATGCCTATAATCCTAGCTACTCAGGAGGCTTAGATCTGAGGATTGTGGTTCAAAGCCAGCCCAGGCAAGAAGGTCCTTGAGACTCTTATCTCCAATAAACCACCGGAAGTAGCACTGTGGCCCAAGTAGTAGAGCACTGGCCTTGAGCTGAAGAGCTCAGGGACAGCGTCTGGGCCCAAAGTTCGAACCAACCTTAATTAATTAAGTAATTAATTAATTTAAAAAGTCTCCTGGACTTTCCTGCCTGGGCTGGCTTTGTACCAAAATCCTCAGGTCTTTGTCTCCAGCATACATAAGTTTATAGTCATGAGCCATAGGTATCCAGCTGCCTTGGTTGTTTTTAAGGAAGGGTCTTGCTTTAGGCCTAGACCATGCTTCCCCTATTTAAGGTTTCCTTTGTCATTTGGAATGCAGACATGTGCCACTGTACTCAGTCATTGTATTCCTACATAACTGAGATTACAACCATATGCAGACATACTCTGCCATTGGTTGAGGTAGAATCTGGAGAATTTTTATGCCTGGACATCCTTGAGCTATAGTTTCTTAATCTCAGCCTCCCAAGTAGCTAGGACTACAGGTTTGAGCTATAAATATTTTAAATATTACCCAAACCCAAGCCAGTTGCTGGTGGCTCATACCTGTAATCATAGCTACTGAGGAGCCTGAGATCTGAAGATTGCAGTTTAAAGCTATCCTGGGCAGGAAAGCCTATGAGATTTTACCTACAAATAACCACCAAAAGTCTAAAAATTGAACAGTTGTTTAAGTGGTAGAGCTCTACACACACATATACTCACATACACACACACACACACACATTACACAAATAACCAAAAGTAACTGATATTTTACCTGCCATGCTATTATTGCCACTCTAAGATACTAGATTGTTGTATTCCTTTACCATTTATGTTTAGAATTTGAAACTAAGTGTTTAGTGGATTCAATTGCCAATATTTTTTGTTAGTGATAAGGGTATAAGAAATATGTAGGACTAGAGACATGGCTTAAGTGGTAGAACACCAGCCAAGCAAGCTTAAGGCTCTGAGTCCAAACTTTATTTGGGTTCCACTGGCTCATACCTTTAATCCTAGGTACTGAGGAGTCTGATACATGGAGGATCATTATTTGAAGCCAGCTGGGGCGGAAGAGTTCTTGAGACTCCATCTCCAAAATAGCCAGCGAAAAGCCAGGCTAGAGGTATGGCTCAAGTGGCAGGATGTCAAGTGAACAAGAATATTGAGCAGGGCTGGGAAGATGGCTCAGTGGTAGAGCGCTTGCCTTGCATG
This sequence comes from Dipodomys spectabilis, assembly GCF_019054845.1. Lineage (NCBI taxonomy): Eukaryota > Metazoa > Chordata > Mammalia > Rodentia > Heteromyidae > Dipodomys > Dipodomys spectabilis. Next base: position 431,642 of record NW_024870760.1, read on the forward strand.
CCTGAGGCCCTGGGTTCGATTCCTCAGCACCACATAAGCAGGGGGGAAAAAAGCCGGAAGTGGCGCTGTGGCTCAAGTGGTAGAGCTCTAGCCTTGAGCTGAAGAGCTGAGGGACAGTGCCCAGGCCCAGAGTTCAGGCCTCACGACCGGACCCCCCCCCCAAAAAAAAAAAGAATACTGAGCAATTATGAGGACCAGAGTTTGATAACAAGTATAAGAAGAAAAAAAATATCTTATCCAATTTTGGGATTTGAGTTCAAAAAAACTAAGTTCATTCAATTTGACGTCTATTCATTTTCCTTATAAATTTAATTATATCATCCCAAATCAACTAGCTAGATAGGGCCAAACTAACTTAGGACCAACTTAGTTTAGTTTTCTAAAAATTATTATAAACATTTTTTTGGGGGGGGGTCCAGTCATGAGGCCTGTACTCTGGGCCTGGGCACTGTCCCTCAGCTCTTCAGCTCAAGGCTAGCGCTCTACCACTTGAGCCACAGCGCCACTTCTGGCTTTTTTATTTTTGCTTATGGGGTGCTGAGGAATTGAACCCAGGGCCTCAGGCATGCAAGGCAAGCGCTCTACCACTGAGCCACCTTCCCAGCCCTATTATAAACATTTTAAGTGAAAATGCTGTGTGGCTTAACAACAGCAAAAAAAATTTACAAATACCATTTCTTTTTTAAATTTTTATTACTTTATTTATTTTGCCAGTTCTGGGGCTTGAACTTAAGGCCTGGACACTGTCCCTGAGCTGCTTTTGCTCAAGGCTAGTACTCTACCACTTGAGCCACAACTCCATTTCCAGCCTTTTCTGTTTATATGGTACTGAAGAATCAAACCCAGGCTTCATACATGTTTGGCAAGCACTCAACAACTAAGCCACATTACCAGCCCCTATTGATAATTTTTTTATTGGGTTGGTTTTTTTTTGGTCAGTCATGGGGCTTGAACTCTGGAACTGGGTGCTGTCCCTCAGCTCTTCAGCTCAAGGCTTAGCACTCTACCACTTGAGCTACAGTGCCACTTCTGCTTTTCTGGTGGTTTATTGGAGATAAGAGTCTCATGGTCTTTCCTACCCGGGCTGGCTTTGAACCGGGATCCTCAGATCTCAGCCTCCTGAGTGGCTAGTATTACAGGCGTGAGCCACTGGTACCTGACTTTTTGTTGTTGTTGTTTTAAGGTGATGTACAGAAAGGTTACAATTATATAAGTCAAGTAAACAGTACATTTCTTTTGGGACAATGTCACCCCTTCCCTCACATGCTTGTATTCCTCTCCCCATCATCCCCACTCACAACTTATATAGTTCATTTTCAACATAGTATCTAGTGAGTACTACTGCTGCATTTGTTTGCTCTTTGTCACACCATTTCTGTGCCTTCCTTATCCTCCCAAAGACATATAACAAACAAATAAGACAAAATGAAACAAAGAAAACAATTTCATATCTGAATGGATCACTAATTCAGTGTTTGCTGGATATTTAAACAACTAATAAATTTACTCTTCAAGTGAACCTATTGGAAGTTCCAATACTACACTGTATTTAGGAAGATTTCAACTTAAACTCAACTTAAACTCAATTTCTCAATTACATTTTTATATTGGAATCACACAATTGCATTCTAATGAGCCCAATCATCTACAGCGTTCAAGTATGCTAACTTGTTAACACAAAAATTCTAAACATGGGGCTAGGAAGGTGGCTCAGTGGTAGAGTGCTTGCCTTGCATGCATGAGGCCCTGGGTTCAATTCCTCAGCACCACATAAGCAAAAAGAAAAAAGCCGGAAGTGGCGCTGTAGCTCAAGTGGTAGAGTGCTATCCTTGAAGTGAAGAGCTGAGGGACAGCGCCCAGGCCCCACGACCAGACCCAAAAAAAAATTCTAAACATATTGTTTTGATTCTTTCATCAAAGATCCTCTAAATGATAACAAAGTTGAAAAACAAGTTCCCATTAAGCAATGTGGTTCATGGAAGTCTCTTCAGTCCTCAGTAAAAATGAGGGCCAGAGACTTGAAATCCTTCAGATAATAAGACTCAGCCAAGATTTAGCTAGACATACCATGGTCCAGGAGGACTTGCCCCTGGACAAATGGGGTAAAGTCCAAGTTCTTTATGGAAAATTTACTACTAAGAGGAAAATAGGCCTACTTGCTTCCCAAATTTAACAAGGCATTTCCCTACCTAGAAGCAGAATGAATAGTATAAAACATGATTTCATGCCTAGGCAGAAAAATCAGGTTATGGTGTGTGGGTGGAAGAAAGGATTTCTCATAATCCAAGCCCCATTGATCCTAATGATACACAATACTTATATTTTACCAGATCCTACTTGATCCTACTCAGATCAAGAACTTGATTGACTTTTACATATCTTTCTTGGACTCTTACAATATGTAAGGGTTTTTTTTCCCCCTCTAAGAACCCTTGACTGAAATTCTCAATTATAAAAATATTTTGTAAGACCTAATGTAATCTTGTATCTCTTTGTTCCCCAAAGATCATACAATTCTGTATAAATGACCCCTTATAATGTGTGTGTGTGTGTGTATGTGTGTGTGTGTGTGTGTGTGTGTGTGTGTTATTGCACTTGGCTTTGCCTAACTAGTGGCAACCACCTGGAGATCTTTCTCTGGAAACCTATTACCATTAGGAATTCCAAGAATTTTCCTTTCAAGAGTTTGTAATGGCTGTTTTTCCCAGCCTGGCCTCAAAACTGTCCTTCAGGTCTCAGGCTCCTTAATAGCTAGGGTTACAGAAGTGAGCAGGTTGCCTTGTTTTCATTGTTGTTTATGTTTTTAATTGTTAGTAAAAGATCAATATAACTGCTTTAAACATCTAGAATTTGTTCTTACAAAATGGGAGTCTGAAGAAACTTTAGCAACTACAGCCACCCAATCTACTTCAGAAAGAACCATGAGCTGAATAAACATAAACTTACAAGTTTGTTATTTATAAACTATTTCATCTGTAATATTCAGTTATAGTAACAGGAAATAGATTAAAAAAGATAATTTCCAAGAAGAAAAAAGATTAAAAAAAAAGCCTACCTTTCCGTGTCATTGGTGAATCTCCCTGAGCCAATTATGTGTCATTGCTATCACTATGTTCAGTTGTTGATTGGTGACCACTAGTTGCAAGATGACAAAGAAGTATCACCTGAACAAATTATAGAATTCTGATAATAAAGAGAGAATGAAGATAGATACTAAGCAATCTCTGCTATGTTTAGATAAAGAGCACTCTAAATCTCTCACATTCATGGTATTTTCTCACTCAGTTTTGTTTCCCCTCCTCAAAATGAGTATATATGTGTAGCTTGAAAGCACCAGTTAGTTCTCTCTCTCTCTCTCTTTTTTTTTTTTTTGTCGGTCATGGGGCTTGAACTCTGGGCCTGGGAGCTGTCCCTCAGCTCTTCAGCTCAAGGCAAGCACTCTACTGCTTGAGCCACAGCACCACTTCTGGTTTTCTGGTGGTTTATTGGAGTCTCACAGACTTTCCTTCCCCGGGCTGGCTTTGAACTGGAATCCTCAGATCTCAGCCTCCTTACAGGCGTAAGCCACTGGCACCAGGCTACCAGTCAGGTCTATTCTGAGTGGCAGATGACTAGCATGAGAGTTTCATAACTATCAAAAGAGAATAACTTGAATTGATTTAGATGAGCTTAGCTAATGGGAATGTCCAAGTGGGTTGGCTTTGATGATGTATACTCAAATCATCTTTTTTTTGTTAAGTATTGACAATGGCTTTTTTTTGGGGGGGGGGGTCCGGTCGTGGGGCTTGAACTCTGGGCCTGGGCGCTGTCCCTCAGCTTTTCAGCTCAAGGCTAGCACTCTACCATTTGAGCCACAGCGCCACTTCCGGCTTTTTTATTTTTGCTTATGTGGTGCTAAGGAATCGAACCCAGGGCCTAAGGCATGCAAGGCAAGCGCTCTACCACTGAGCTACCTTCCCAGCCCTTATGGCTTTTTATTTGTATGATAGGTTTCCTCATTTAATACTGGTACATTTTTCACCTGTGAATTTTTCTAGAAAAGAGTAAATTAGCTGAAACATGTGGGGGGCAGGGTTAAAGGAAAAAGGCACAGAAGAATAGAAAGAGTGGACACATACAGTCATTATATTCAATGTACCTATGTGGAAATGGAACCACATCACTTGAGGATATGAATGGGATTGGGAAAGATGGAGAACCATAGAAGGGGTGACATTGACCAAGATGCCTTATACTTGTAAGCAGATTTTTTAAATTAAATTCCTTTGTCCACAAGCAAACATTCTTTCTTCTACTTAAAGATGAAATAAAATATTTCTTTTAAGCCAGAAAACACATGTAACCAACAATTGGACCAATTTGATAGAGCCTTGTTGAAAGTCGTAATGATTTTCATCCCTGAACAAGGAAGCCCTGCATTAAGATTTTTTTCCAATATTAAAATCATAGACTTCCCCCTGGTTTCTGAAGTAGTTGTGCACAACAGAATTATCTAGAACAGTGTTGTCCACTTGAAGTATAGTAAAAGTCACAAATGTGACTTCACACAAATGTGAATCCATATATTTTATGGAAGATGGACCAACATGCACTAGACACATTAATGGATACACTAAACTATAATCCCGTTGTACAACCACTTGAAGATTAAAAGAAAAAAAGAAAGTGAAACAGAATCAAGTGCTGTTGGCTCACACCTGTAACCCTATCTCCTCAGGAGGCTGAGATCTGAGGATTGTAGTTTTTGGCTAGCTTTGGCAGAAAATCTGTGAAATTATCTTCAATTAACCACCAAAAAAGGCAGAAGTGGAGCTTTGGATCAAGTGGTAAAGTATCAGCTGAGTAAAAAAAGCTAAGAGATCTCGAGCCTTAAACCTTCCAATTTTCACCTCCTAGATAATGGGGTTTACAGGTATGAATTATCTCCTAGCAAGGAAGGATTTCTATCTGCCACTTTGTTTTCTGTTTGTCACTTGTCTTTTTGTTCTTCAACTCCTACATTACTATCTTTTTTCATTAAATACATATTTTCTTGTCTACCGTATCATTCTTTTATCATTATTTGTAGTTGCTCTGAGGATTACAATTAGCCTCTTAATGTGTATTTTATCTAGATTTGATCAACATTAATTTTGTGTATGTATGCCCATACTGGAAGTGAGGGTTTCTCACTCAGCTTTCTTGCTTACAGCTGGCACTCTTCCACTTAAGCAATTATCTTCAGTTTGGGCTCTTTGCTAGTTAATTAGAGATGGCATCTCATAGACTTTTCTGCTTGGGCTGGCTATGAACCATGATCCTCAGATCTAGAATTACAGGCATGACCCACTGGCTCCTGGGGTCATCAATATTAACTTACTACAGTAGTATGTAATGACTTTCTATGAATTTCTGTGATATCATTGCCATATAAGTTGAATCTTTATCCTTTGTGTACCTACCACATAGACATAATTATTGTTTCATGTATTGTCATTTTGTCATATAGGAGACAAAAATTACAAACAAAAATACATTTATACTTTTACATTTACCTCTTTATTGATAAGTGGTCTTAATTTCTACATGTGGATCTGAATTACTGGTGCAGTGTTTTTTCATTTCCACTTAAAGGATGCCCTTTAGCATTTTTTGTTGGTCAGGAGTGATTGCAAATGGAAAAAAATCCATTTAAACCAGTTCAAGAAAAATGAAGAGCCAGATACTGGTGGCTCACACCTATAATCCTAGACACTTGGGAGGCAGAATTACTCTGAGGATCATAGTTAAAAGCCAGTTCAGGCAGGTAAAGTCTCTGAGACTCTTATCACCAATTAACCACCTAAAAACTGGAAGTGAAGCTGTCACTCAAAAGTGGTAGAGTGCTAACCTTGAGAACTAAAGCTCAGGGACAGTGCTCAGGCCCTGAATTCAAGCCCCAGGACCAGCACAAAAAGGGAAAAGAAAGAATAGAATGAGGAGGGAAGGAGGGAGGGAAAGAAGGAAGGAAGGAAGGAAGAGAGAAAGGGAGGGAGGGAGGGAGGGAGGGAGGGAGGGAGGGAGGGAGAGAGGGAGGGAGGGAAGGAAGGAAGAAAGGAAGGCAAGGTTTCAAATACCTGCATCAGAGTATGGGGAACCCCTATCTTCAAGCATGGTCAGATAGAGGAAATGGGCTTTCCTGCTGCATTGACACATTCTTTGGGAGGCTTCCAAGACCAAGCTGGAAAGTCTCTGAGTGACAACCACAACAAAAGAGATCATTAATGCAGAGATCCAGAAGTGCCAGATAAAGGAACTTTTCACACTGGTCCAGGGAAGAAGCCCATCCTCCCAGATCATATAGGAACCAGATGAACTAGAGATTATCAGGAAAGGAGTTTCAAATGAAATATAATTAAAATCTTAACGTCTTTACTAAGTCTGATTTAGGAAAAAAATCAACTTTATGAAACTTCTTTTAATTTGTATATTACCATAACTGGAAATCGACATCTTAAATATTTAAATATCTATATCCTCTTCATCTGACATGTTAACAATTCTTACTAAACCAGTAAAGAAGTATTCCTTCAAAATGGACCAATGCCACTTGTGAGCCTAGATTAGGAAGGAGGGAGAATGGTCCACTAGTGATCTTAGGATCACAGTTTGAAGCCATCCTGATAGGAAAGTGTCTGTCAGACTCTTATTTCCAATTAACTCCCTTCCCTACACACACACACACACACACACACACACACACACACACACACACACACACACACACACACACAGAGCTGGAAATAGTTGTAGCTCAAGCACTAAGTTTAAACCTACAGATAGTGCCCAGGCCCCGAGTTCAGACCCTCGTATTGCCAAATAAAAAGTATTTTGAATGTTGGGCACTGGTGGCTCACACCTGTAATCCTAGCTACTCAAGAGACTGAGATCTGAGGATCATGGTTCAAAGCCAGCCCAGGCAGGAAACTCCATGAGACTCCTTTTTTAAAATACGTTTTTTATTGTGAAAATACTGTACAGAGGGGTTACAGTTACATGAGCAAAGTAATGAGTACATTTCCTATCAAGCATTGTTGCCTCCTCTTTGTTGTTCCTCCCACCTCCACAACTACACTTCCCCACCCCTCCCCACCCCCCCCACCCCCCTCCCCCGCCTAAATTGTGAAGTTCATTTTGCAACATAGTGTCTTGTACATCTCATTGATACAATGGATCAACCTGTATCCCTATTTAAACATTTTGGTTTTGCCCTTCCCCTCCCCAAATTAGACCAGAGATCTCCATGAGACTCTAACCTCCAATAAACCACCAGAAAACGAGAAGTGGCGCTGTGGCTCAAGTGGTAGAGTGCTGGCTTGAGCTGAAGAGCTGAGGGACAGCGCTCAGGCCCAGAGTTCCTCAGATCTCAGCCTCCTGAGTAGCTAGGATTATAGGGGTGAGCCACCAGTGCCTGGCTTTATTATTTCACTTTATTTCTGTTTTTTTTTTTTTTTGGTCAAGGTGATGTACAGAGGGGTTAAATTTACATAAGTACTAAGTACATTGCTTATTGAACTTGTTACCCCTTCCCTCATTATTCTCCTACTTTCCCTCCCCCACCACCCAAGGTATACAGATCATTTCCAACATATTATGTTGTGAATATCACTGTTGCATTGGTTCCTCCCTTGTCCTTTTTCTCACCATTCTGTTGTTCCCCTTCCCTTCCCTGATTCCGATAAATGTATATACAATACCAGGGTACAAAATCAAATACATTGACAGCAGGGATATCCCATAGGGAGAAGAACATACAAAAGAAACAAAAAAATCACATAGTATATTAAAAATAACGACAAAGAAAAATCTTTTGTGTCCATGTCTTGGAGTTCATTTCACTTAGCATCATCTTATATGGTCATATGTACTTAGCTATTGAGCAGTTCTGCTCATCTGCTAAGATTATCCTAGACATATACTATTTATTGCAAATAAGGGAAACCATGAGACCTATTTTTCTTTGGGTCTGGTTTACTTTGTGTAATATGATTTTTTGAAAGTCTTTGTTTTCTTACAAATTGGTCAGTGTCATTTTTTCTGATACACACACACACACACACACACATATAATCACAATTTCTTGATTCATTCATCTACTGAGGGGCATCTGGGTTGGTTCCATATCTTAGCTATGGTGAATAATGCTGTGATAAACATAGTTAAGCAGGTAGCTTTAGCATGGCTTTGTTTGTGATCATTTGGGTAAATGCCCAAAAGTGGGATTTCTGGGTCATAGGGGACCTCTGTAGTCTTTCGAGGAATGTCCATACTGCTTTTCAGAATGATTGAACAAGTTTATACTCCAATCGACAGTGCAGTAGCATTCCCTTTTGGCCACATCCCCTCCAGCATCTGTTGTTATTAGATTTCTTGATTAAAGCCATTCTAACTGGAGTGAGGTGGAATCTCAATGTTGTTTTGATTCGCATTTCTTTTATGGCCAAAAATGTTGAGCATTTCTTCATGTGTCTTTTGGTCATCCTTATTTCCTCTTCAGAGAAGTCTCTAAGGCTTTAGCCCACTTATTAATAATGGGGTGGTTGTTTCTTTGAGGATTTGTTTTTGATGGATTTATTTTTTTGAGTTCTATGTATATTTTAGATATGAGGCCCTTATCTGTTGTATGGCTAGTGAAGATCTTCTCCCAATGTGTAGGTTTTCTATTGATCTTGCTAGCTATGTCCTTTGCAATGCAGAAGCTCTGAAGTTTCATGCAGTCCCATTTGTTCAACCTTTCTTTAATTTGTTGTGTTTCTGAGTCTTTATAAAGAAATTTTTTTGTTTGTTTTTGTTTTTTTGTCAGTCGTGGGGCCTGAACTCTTGGCCTGGGTGCTGTCCCTCAGCTCTTCAGCTCAAGGCCAGCACTCTACCACTTGACCCACAGCACCGCTTCTGGCTTTTTCTGCTTATGTAGTGCTAAGGAAATGAACCCAGGGCCTCATGCATCCAAGGCAAGCACTCTACCACTGAGCCACCTTCCCAGCCCCATTTTTGACTCTCTTAAAGTAGCCAAATGCCTCGTCATCTAAAGTCAATATAAAGAAAATTTTTGTTTATGCCAAGGAACCCTAGAGTTTCTCCTCTTCCTTCCTGTAATGTTTTCAGGGTATCTGCTTTTACCTCAATGTCTTTGATCCATTTGAAGTTGATTCTGGTGCAGGGTGATATATGGGTCTAACTTTAGTTTTCTACAGATGTTTAACCAATTTTGCCAGCACCATTTATTGAAGAGGCTGTCTTTCTTCCACCCTAATTTTTGGCTGCCTTATCAAAGATTAGGTGGCTATAGGTCTGTGGATTCATTTCTGGGTCTTCAGTTCTATTCCATTGGTCCTCAGGTCTGTTCTTGTGCCAGTACCAAGCTGTTTTGATTACTATGGCTTTTCAATAGAGTTTGAATTTGGTATTGATATTCCTCCAACACTGTTCCTACTGCTAAGGATTGTTTTTGCTCTTCAGCACCTTTTATTGCTCCATATGAATTTTTGGATTGCTTCTTCTATTTCATTAAAGAATGAGGGTGGGATATTGATAGGTATCCTATTGAATTTGTAGATAGCCTTTAACAGTATTGCCATTTTCACGATGTTAATCCTCCCAATCCAGAAGCATGGGTGGTTTTTCCACTTCCTTAGTTGTGTTTTAATTTCCTTTTTCAGGTTTTTAAAGTTTTCATCATAGAGGACCTTCACTTCTTTGGTTAACTCCTAGGTATTTTATTTTTTGTGGGACTATTACAAATGGAGTTGCTTTCCTGATTTCAGCCACGCTTTTCTCATTGTTGGCATAGAAAAAAGCCATTGATTTTTGTGGGTTAATTTTATACCCTGCTACTTTGCCAAAGTTTTGGATAAGCTGAAGTAGCTTGGGAGTGGAGTCCATGGGCCTCTTTAGATACAAAATCATGTCATCTGCAAAGAGGGAGAGTTTTACTTCATCTTTTCCTATTTGAATCCCCTTTATGTTTGCATCTTGTCTTGTTGCTATGGCTAGGCATTCCAATACTAAATTGAAGAGGAGTGGAGAGAGTGGACATCCTTGTCTTGCTCCTGAATTTGGAGCAAATGGCTTTAGCTTTTCATCATTAAGTATAATGCTGTCCGTGGGTTTGTCATATACAGCCTTTATTATATTGAGGATTGTTCCATTGATTCCTAGTTTCTCCAGAGTCTTCATCATAAAGGGGTGTTGGATCTTGTCAAATGCCTTTTCTGCTTCTATTGAGATAATTGTGTGGTACTTATCCTTGCTCTTGTTGATATAATGAGTTATATTAAGTGATTTGCATATCTTGAACCAGCTTTACATCCCTGAAGTGAATGCTGTTTGATCATAGTGTATGATTTTTTTTTTATGAATTGTTGAAGTCGATTGGCCAGAATTTTGTTGAAAAGTTTTGCATTGATGTTCATCAAAGAAATGGGTTGCTCTGGCATTTGTTGAATAGATAGATATTTAGGATTGTTACATCTTCCTGTAGGAGAGATCCCTTTATTAGTATGTAATGTCCTTCTTTATATCTTCTCACTAATTTTAATTTGAAATCTATTTGATCAGATATTAAGGTTGCAACACCAACCTGTTTATGGAGGATGTTTGCTTAGTAGATTTTGTTCCAGCCTTTCACTTTTAGAATATGTTTGTTTTTGTGGGCAAGGTGTGTCTCTTGAAGGCAGAAGATAGAAGGATCTTGCTTTTTGATCCAATTTGACCATCTATGTCATTTAATTAAAGAGTTATGTCCACTAACATTGAGAGTTAGGATTGGGAGGTGTTTGGTAGTTCCTGCCATGTTATCCACCTTCTTGGGGGCTGTGCCTTCTGGGTTCTTCTTATGATTATCTGATTCTGTTTGGGGACTGTTTCTCTGCCTTTATTGTGTTCTTGTTGGTTTTCTATGTGTAGGACATCTTTAAGTATCTTTTGTAATGCTAGTTTGGTGGAGATATACTATTTCAATTTTTCTTTGCTGTGGAAGGTTCTTATTTGACCTTCCATTATGAAGGAGAGTTTAGCTGAGTACAGTATTCTTGATTGATAGTTGTTTGTCTTTAGGGCTTGGTATATGTCATTCCAGGTTCTTCTTGCTTTCATGGTTCCCTCCTTCCCCCCTGCACTGGGCAGGACCTCCTCCACCTGGGAGTGCAACTTTCCTCTGGGTGGAGCTGAGTCCCACTGGTCAGGTTGCTTTGCCCTATTGAAAAATGGCTCTGTAATGTCTGCTTCTAAGTCCTGAGTTATCTGCTAGCTGCTCTGGCCCAGTCTTTGTCAGTATCAAAGATGGCATTCTTCTCAGGTAGTGGGGGAAGGCCTACCTTCCAAGCGCTAGTCTGTGATGAGTGAGAATGTCTTGTAAGGTACCCATGCTTTTCCCTTGGTTTTTTGGGCCATCTAAATCTGTGTCGGTCTGTGGTCAGCAGGATAAAGATTTCCACTCCTTGTCAGATTGCTCTAGCAATGAGTAGAAGCCACTTACACTCTTTCTGACCCCTTTGTATCAGGCTCTGTCTGTTTTTATAGTGGCAGCTGCAACCACCACTGCCACTACCACCACTGTAGAAACCGGTGTGTCCTCAAATCTGTCTCCTTAAACAGTCTGCCTGAATTTTTCCTCTCTGGCCAAACTCTCTGTACTATGATGACTCACTTGATGTGAGTCTAGCCTTGGAATTTTCACTGCAACACTAAAACTGGTTTCTTTGTGAAGCTCAATCACCCCTGCACTGCCTCCATTTCCCTCCTGATCCCTATTTATTACTTTAAATTATTCATAATTCATGAAGGTTAATGCATCAATGATTTGGTATAATTGTTTATTTCCTCTATCCATACACATACTAAAAATATAGAGCCAAAATATTTAAGCACTCTGTCAGGTCTAATATTTCAAATGCAGGCAACTTGTTTTAAAAAGGCCTATTGATTTTTAAGTCCTCACTATAAAAGATAAGCAATGATTTAACATAATGCCCATCTGCTGTGAGTGTAATCATGTGCTCACTGTCACTGGATAAAGTTCAAGATGATAGTCTGTATTCTTAAAGATTTTAGAATATGGCTCTAAGTGGTTTTTCCCATAAATTATGGTTATGATTATCTTTCAAATATTGCTAGGAGATCCTTCAGGAGTATGGGGAGTTGGTAGGTTGTTGTCATTATTGTTGTTTTGTTTTTCCTTGAAATGAATTGTTATGTTGCCTATCTTTACCTCAAATTAAGGTTTAAGCCTAAATTGTGAGCTTAAGCAATTTCCTGCCTCATTCTCCTTAGTAGCTTGTACTATAAACACCTGGCTTGTTTTTGCACTGTTTCTGGGCTTTTGCACTCTGCTACTTGAGCCACAGCTCTGCTTCCAGATTTTTTTCAGTAGTTTATTGGAGATGAGTCTCATAAACTTTTCAGCCCAGGCTAGCTTTGAACTGCAGTCCTCAGATCTCATCCAAGATGACCAGCTAGAAACAGGGCAATACCAGAGTTCCGTCTGCTCAGTCAGAAATACGAATTCTTCACAGAAGAGGCAGTGGCAGTGGCAGCAGTGAGGGACCCCAGATTCATGGCGCAGCACCTCTCTGCTCCACCCTGTGGAAGTGGCCCAGCTTGGGGCAGTGGCAGTGGCAAGGGACCCACGACTCGCGGCAGAGCGCCTATTGGCTCTAGTCTGCAGAAGAGGCAGCTGGCAAGGGACCCCAAACTCCTGGTGCCAACCCAGACAGCATAAACAATGGCAAAGAGTGTAAAACACAGACCCAACCTGCACTACCACCCAGCATAGCCCACAATCATCTCAACCAATGCAGAATACAGAAGTGACCAGCAACCTACAGCACACAAAAACAGCACCAATGGACAGCTTCCAACCAATACCAGAATAAGTGAGTACCCCACAGGGGACACCCCTCATCTAACCCCCCACTGCCACGGGAGACCAACACCGGTGGTTACCCCCCAGAACTTGACTTGGACTGCACCACCACCTAGACTACAGGTCCTACGGAAGCTGGGAGCTTTGCAAGTGCAACCAGAGGGCACATCCAGCCCATCAGGCTCGACCAAGAGTATCCCTGAGAGGGAATGTGAGCAGTCGAGGTTGCTGGTCCTTGACTAAAGGCAGGAACTGCCTAGGATATCCAATATGCAGTTGAAGTAACCTTACCTGCTTCCTAGGCAGAAACCCTAGCTATCTTAACTGCTTGCCCACGACTGGTCAGGCTCTGAGTGCACACTCCAGCAGAGGGCAAAGTGTGTTTTCCTACCACAATCAAACTAGAGTAAGCCCTACGTGGGTCAGACCAGCAGCTGGAAAACAGCCGCTCCCACAACAGAACCTCGGACCAGGTAAAATACAACCAGCTCAGCTCTAAGAGCAAGCTATATCAATTGATCCAGGAACAAATCCAGGACCAAGCAAAAGTAACCACCTAGTGACCAAAACAATCAGAGGCTGGAATTGGTCTCCAATAACCCTGAATCTACATGTGAAAATCACAGCGAAAAATTACACGATTCATCAACAGCCAAGATAGTGAACCAGACTCAAAGGCCAGCAACCACACAGGGGAGAAGGCTGTGGACGTGGAAAATAAATGGAAGACAAACACTACATCTAAGAGATCAAGAATTAAAGTGAGAAATAGATCAGAAATGTAAAAGACCAGGGAAGAAGCTATCAAAAAGAGTTCCAGAACTTCAAACAAGAAATGCATTCAAAAATAGATGCAATCCACACCTCACTAAAAGATGAGATTAATACTTTAAGGAAAGACATGGAAATTATAAATGGCTTAATTTCCTCCATGCAAAACTCAATTCCCTTCATGCAAACCACAATCGAAGTCACAGTTAAGAGAGTGAATGAAATGGAAAATAGAATATGAGATCCTGAAGACAAAATGCAGGCACTGGGGGGGGGGGGGGAGGGGGGCGGGGGGAAGTTACAGATATGGAAAAAACACTCACAATATGGCAAAGGGAAGTCCAAGAACAAGCAGACTCTGCCAAGAAATTTAACCTTTGTATAATTGGAGTGGACAAAGGGGAGGAATACCTGAATAAAGGAATACAACACTTATTCAATAAGATCATCACCAAAAATTTCCCCAGTCTTAACAGAGAAAAATCTTACCTATATAACAGGCCTCCAGAAACCTAACAAGCAAGATCCCAGGAGGAACACTGCTAGGCACATTATAGTAAAAATGCTAGATTGTAGCAGTAAAGAAGCAATCTTGCATGCAGCAAAAGCAAAGAAGGAGCTATACTACAATGGGAAAAAAAATAGAATCACTGCAGATCTGCACATGGACACTGAATGCAAAGAAAACCTGGGAAAGTATCATCTGAGCCCTGCAAACCAATGACTGCCAGCCCAGACTAGTATCCAGTGAAGCTAGCATTCACATTCAATGGAGAAATTAAAATTTTAATAGTAAAAAAAAACTAAATTAATTCATAAACAATAAGCCAGCATTACAAAGAATATTAAGAGGGGGATTACAATCCGAGAAATCAATCAAGATCAGGGATCCATACCAAATAAATATCATTAGGAGACCAACTTAGTAAACACAGGAGGAAAGGAAAGAAGAAAAACTTAGGAAAGTAAGAAAATGACAGGAAACACAATATACCTTTCTATAACAACCATAAACACTAATGGATTCAAATCACCAAAAGAAAAAGAACTGCAGAATGGATCATAAAACAAGACCCATCAATTTGTTGTCTTCAAGAGATCCATCTCACAGCCAAAAATAAAAGCAAACTCCAAGTGAAAGGATGGAGGAAATGCCTCCAGCAAGAAGGCAGGAGTTGCCATCCAGATACCTGTCAAAATAAACTTTACATTAAACTTTACATTAAAATCATTACGAAAAGACAAAGAAGGTCACTACATATTAATACAGGGAACAGTCCAAGAAGAGGGTATCACGATTGTCAAGTTATATGCCCCAAACATCAGTGCACCCAAATATGTTAGGCAAATACTCTCAGATTTACAGGGAAATAGAAACAGAGGGAACAATCCCAAACTCCTTTTATGAAGCCAATATCACACTCATCCCCAAAACAGGCAAAGACCCAACAAAAAAAGAGAACTACAGACCAATCATTTTGATGAACACAGATGCAAAGCACCTCAATAAAATTCTAGCCAACAGAATCCAGAAACATATCCAAAAAATCATACAATATGACCAAGTAGGCTTCATCCCAGAGATGCAGGGATGGTTTTACATAGGCAAATCAATAAATGTAATCCATCACATCAACAGATCCAAGGTCAAGAACCACATGATTATCTTTATTGACACGGAAAAGGCTTTTGATAAAATACAGCACTCATTCATGTTAAAAGCTCTGGAAAAAATGGGAATAGAAGGAACATTCCTTAAAACAGTAAAAGCTGTATACAACAGACCAACAGACAATATTATACTTAATGGGGAAACTACAACCAATTCCCCTAAAAACAGGAACAAGGCAAGGATGCCCCTTATCTTCACTCCTCTTCAATATAGTTCTGGAATCCTTAGCCAGAGCAATAAGGCAAGAAAAGGACATTAAAGGGATCCACAAACTATCTTTTTGCAGATGACATGATTTTATATCTTAATGATTCCCAAAACTCCATACCCAAACTCTTAGAGCTTATAAACCACTTCAGCAAAGTACAGGATACAAAATGAACCACCAAAATGAGTCTCCTTTCTGTACACCAACAATATACAAGCAGAAAGGGAAATCAAGGAAACAACCCCCTTCATAATAACAAAAAAAAAAAAATCTAGGAATTAACCTAACCAAAGATGTAAAGGATCTATTTCATGAAAACTATAAAAGCCTTTAAAAAAGGAATCATAGAGGATACCAGGAAATGGAAAGACCTCCCATGTTCCTGGATAGGCAGAATTAATATAGTGAAAATAGCTATGCTGCCAAAATTGATATACACATTCAATGCAATTCCCATTAAAAATCCAATGGTGTATTTTGCTGAAATAGAGAAAACAGTCCAAAAGTTCATATAGAACAACAAGACCTAGAATAGCCAAAGCAATGTTAGACAAAAGGAAAAATGCAGGAGGGATCATGATACCAGATTTCAAGCTCTACTATAGAGCCATAATAACATAGACAGCTTGGTACTGGCACAAAAAGAGAACCAAAGCCCAATGGAACAGATTAGAGGACCCAGAAATAAAACTGTATACATAGAGTCAGTTGATATTTGACAAAGGAGCCAAAGATATACAGTGTAAGAGTCATAGCCTCTTCAACTACTGGTGCTGGGAAAACTGGGTGGCCACATGCAGAAAACTATGTAGCCTGTCACCATACATTAACATCAACTCAAAATGGATTAAAAACCTAAACATCAAACCTGATACTCTGAAACTACTGTAGGACAGAGTAGGAGAGACACTTGAATTTATATGCACAGGCAGGAACTTCCCAGGGTCACAACAAATTGGAGAGAGACTCGATAAATGGAACTACCTTAAAATAAAAAGTTTCTGCACAGATAAAGAAATAGCAACCAAACTAGAAAGAAAGCCAATGAATTGGGAAAAATATCTACCAGCAATATATCAATCAAGGGTCTAATATCCATTATATACAGGGAACTCAAGAAACTAACCCTTCACAAATTTAACAAACCAATCATGAAATGGGCAAAGGAGCTAGAGAGAAACTTCTCAGAAGAGATTAAAATGGCAAAGAAACACATGAGGAAATGTTCATCTTCCCTGCCTGTAAAGGAAATGCAAATAAAAACCACACTGAGATACCACCTTACCCCAGTTAGAGTGGCCCACATCCTAAATTCAGCCAATGACAAATGCTGGAGGGGATGCGGAGAAAGAGGAACCCTACTGCATTGCTGGTGAGAATGTACACTTTGCAAAGCAGTGTGGAGGTATCTCAGAAAGCTAAATATAAACCTCCCCTATGACCCAGCCATACCACTCCTAGGCATCTACCCTGAACAACAGGAACTAGTATACGAGGACACATGCACCTCCATGTTTATTGTAGCACTGTTCACAATTGCCAAAATGTGGAAACAACCCAGATGCCCCACTACTGATGGTGGATCCAAAAAGTGTGGTACCTATATACAATGGAATATTATGCAGTCATTAGAAAGGACAAAATTGTAGAGAGCTGCGAGAGGCCGCACCTGGAAGATGGCGCCGGCTTCCACCCTCCGCCTTCCCGATGGCGAGTGCTCTCTGTGGTAAACAACTCCTTATATGGCTAAGGCAAAGAATCTGGCTTGCTTCCGCGTACCTGAACCTATTGGTGGTTCCCACGTGGCGTATCAGGGTTAGCTACCCAGCGGGTACTTAAGGCTGTGGGGAATTCTCCCCGGGGTTGGGGTCAGAAGATTACTCAAAGGTCCTGAATAAACTGCAGAGAGAAGAGTTCGGTGTCGCGTCTTCCTTGCTGGTCGAGGCGGGTAGCGACACAAAATAATGGCATTTTGCAGGGAAATGAATGGAATTAGAGTGAAATATTTTGAGTGAGGTAATCCAAGAACAAAGAGACAAACAGCACATGGTCTCCCTGATATGTGGATGCTAAAGCCAAAATCCAAGGAGATATGACAACATAAACAGGACTGGAGAAACAAAGGACAACCACTCATTTTGTCATATCATTGTTAAATGACTCCATGTTCTTGACAATATATATGGAGGGAAGCCAGGAAGAGGATGCAGAATAAGTGGGAAATGGAACAACATACAACAAAGGGTCCCATCAGCTGCACTGGACATAGAAGGAAAAGAACTAAGTAACCCAAAGATAGGGATGAGAAGGGAGGAATGAGAGGGAAAGAGAGAACAGCTTACACTAAGCAAAAGGAAAGAAATGTAAACATCACCTGATGTGGAAGAAATAATTGTATTGTCAAAGCTCATAGAATTCACAAACTTTATAGACCATGATAATGACAATTTGCCTTGTTAAGGTTAAAATGTGTTTGTGACTTTATGTGTCACTATTTCACAAAACTGTGAAATATGTGTAATTTGTGTAATCACCTAATCTCAATTTTAAGAAAAGAAAAGTGAAAGAAGGGATAGGTTAGGGACGATGGGTGACAATATTGTCAGACACCTTGTATTCATATACTGTTTTGTAGAGTGGGAACTTCTTTGTACAACTACTTAAAGATAACAATAATAAAAATATAGAAAGAAAGAAAGAAAACAAATCCCGACCTGGAAATTCAGCTCAAGCCATCTGTATAGTGAAGAACACAATTCAGAATGAGCCCACATTTACTGCAGACCTCTGTTTTGGGAAGCATACTCCATAGAACAGCTTGGCAATCTTCATTTCACATAGATCTCTTCTTGTGTCAAACCATTCTGGAACATTGCAGCTGCACTGCAACAGAGAAAATTACTTCATAGGAAAAACCACGGAAGGAGTCCACTGGAACACTAAACCCTGTGAGTCATGTGCTTGCCACGTCATCTGAGAAACAGGCATGAAACATAGGAAGGTGGGAGAGGGAGCATTAACAAGAGACAAACTTCTGAGCTCCAAACCCAGAGCCCTTTTAGATCTCAGACTGTGTTGGCAAAGTGAGGATTTACTCTCCTTCAGCCTGTCAGGAATTTTCAATTAGGAGAGTTTGGGACAAGGGATAAGTTTGGTGGTGGTTGCTCAAAGATGGCATCAGGCTCAGACTGCACTAGGCAAGAGAGGATTTAGGCTTTGATCGATTGTGTCAGAGATTGGGTTTGGTAAACCTGGGACAAAGGAGTTTCTACCGAGGCAACACACCAGTCTAGGCCCACCCCCCTACGTGAAGACTTACCCTCCCGTGAGCCTGTGACAAAGAGTGTCACTATGGCTTCTAGCCAAATCCATCAACTATACAGACAAGAACTGATACCATCAGGAACTATACACAGAGCAGCAGAGGGTGGTATTCCAAACCAGAGTCCCACCCCTGAGCTTAGCCCTCAGGGATGAGTAAAAACATATCTCCCACTAGTTCTACTTGGAACCCAACTCCAGGACCAGAAGTCCCTAATCTCAGAGTTCTACCCTCAAACTCAGCCACCAGGCCTGAATGGAAGGTGGCACTTCAAACCCTAGTATTGGTCTCAATGGGGGTACTAAACCTGGGAAAGGTCTTAACAGGTCTTAACATCTGAGCAACCATTGTGGTTCTCTAATGCTTATGAGCATACAACACGGACTCTAACCCTGGAAAAGGCCTTGTTGAGACATCTAGCACTAGCCAATGGAAAGCAGAAAGAGGCCTCTAAAAGCCTATGCATGTATTCCCATGTGACACTGCCAGTCTCCCACTGAAAGTCTATGCATAGCCTCGACCAATCCTGAATCAAAGAGTGGGACACCGCTGGCCACCACTCAAGCCCAAACTTACAGCCCTGATCAGGACACCACAAGCCCCTGACAGCATCAGCATCAGGGTGGCGAAGGTCTGCACCCAGCCTAACACAGGGCCTGTGGGTGCAACCCTTGTGTGAGAAGCCACTACACACAGCATCAAGGATTACACAGAGACCAAACAGCCTCAAAGGCCAGCCACAACATCCATATGTAGGATACCTCCATCCATAGCTCCAGAATGTATCCTAGCCAACCACAAAAAGCCCACTTTGCTTTACTTTGCAGGGCACTCTCATGAACAACACAAGGAGAAGGGGGAGAGGGAGAGGAATGCTCCACCAATCCAGCCCCAGAAGCTTGCCTAAACATCCAAGGGCCAGACACCAGTGATATCCCACCACTCCAGGATTTGCATCTAACTGGGCACAAACAACTTCTGTGTGTCACTGTGTCTCACACCCTCAGACACATCACAGCCAGAAACATCACAAGATGGACTCCCAATCTCTGGAAAATACTAACTGAAAAGTGATCACAAGAAAACCACAGCCTATTGGTGTTCAAATACGTAAATTCAGGACTTCTACAAACCCTGAACTGACCTGAGTAAGTCACAATGAAAGATCACAAAATTCATGAACAATCAAGACAACATGCCACTCTCAAAAGTGATCAACAACTCAGGGAAGTACTCAAATGAGAGGGAATGAGAAGAGATGTAGAACAAAACTATTAAAGCAATGAAATTGCATTGGCAATTAGCCAATGAAATAAAAGAGCAGATACAAAAGCAAATAGAAGAATTCAAGGAGGAAATGGCCAAGGATATATAGGACATCCCAGAAGGCACGGAGAAGATAGAATGCTTACACACTTCATTGAAAGATGAAATTAACACACTGAGAACTGACATCAACAAAGCTGGAAGTATGAAAAACGCAATCTCCCTATTGCAAAGCACAGTTGAAAGCATAGACAAAACAAGTGAAGTAGAAAATGGTATTAGGAGTTGAAGATAAAGCAGGAGAATGAGAAAAGAAAAAAGTCATGGAAAAAACACTCAGATCATATAAAAGGGACATTCAGGAATTGGCAGACTCCACCAAAAAGATGAAATCTATGCACAGTGGGGATAAATAAGGGAAATCAAAATAAAGGCATTAAAAACCTACTTAACAATAACAGGAAAAAAACTCAAAAAGTAAAATAAAAAAACCTCTTGTTACCATTTCTTGGAGTTCATTCCCATAAGCATCATTTTATATGATCATATGCACATAGCAATTAAGCCCTTGTAATCCTCACCTAAGAATATCTTCCTTTGATCTTACTGTGTTAATATTTAGAGTCCTGCTCAATTTATCATGTCCAAATTAATCATTGTCTTTTACTTTCCATTGGGTTTACTTGTGGATGTATAGGCGCATTCTAATTATTTCATATGAGGGAAACCATCCAACCTGTGTTTCTTTGGGTCTGGCATACTTTTCCAGGTCTTTCCATTTCCATTTCCATTTGTTAAAATGGGGCAATATCATTCTTTCTGATAGAAGCACAAAATTCCAGTGTGTGTGTGTGTGTGTGTGTGTGTGTGTGTGTGTGTGTGTGTGTGTGTGTGTGTGTGTGTCACATTTTCTTGATCCATTCGCCCACTGAGGGGCATCTGGGTTGACTCCATATCTTAACTATAGTAAACAATGCTGCAAAGAACATGGTTGTGCTGGTGGCTTTAGTGTGACCTTGTTTATGGTCAGTAGGATAAAGGCCCAGGAATAGGATTTCTGGGTCATAGGAAAGCTCTGTGTTTAATATTTTAAGGACCCTCTATCAACTGTGTAGTAGTGTTTCCTTTTGGCCACATCACCACCAGGATCTGTTATTGTTAGTTTTCTTGATAATGGACATTCTAACTGGGCTGAGGTGGAATCTCAATGTTGTCTTGATTTGCATTTCTTTTTACGGACAGAGATGTTGACCATCTCTTCATGTATCTATTGGCCATCTTACTTCTTCTGAGAAGTCTCTCTTTAAGACTTTAGCCCATTTATTAATTCAGTTGTTGTGTCTTTGAGGATTTGTTTTTGGGGAGTTTATATTTTTGAGTGCTAAGGCTACTATAGATTTTCTCCCATTCTGTTGGCTTTCTATTTATCTGCTAGCTCTGTCATTTGTCAAGCAGAAACTTCAGTTTATCCATTTATCTTTCTTAAAATTATTGTGATTCTAAATCTTTACTTAGGAAGTTTTGATCCAAACCAAGGAGCCCTAGTGTTTCCCCTATCCCTTCCTGCAATATTTTCAGAGTATCTGATCTTACATTGATGTCTTCGATCCGTTTTGAATTGATTCTAGTGAAGGGTGATATATAAGGATGCAGTTTCAGTTTTCTGCATGTCTATAGCCAATTCTGCCAGAACCATTTGTTGAAGAGCCTGTCTTTCTTCCATCCTGTGTTTTTTGCTCCTTTACCAAATATTAGGTGGCTATAGGACTTGGGTCTATTTCTGGATCTTTGATTCTATTCTGTTGGTATCCGGGCCTATTCTTGTGCCAGTACCAAGGTGTTTTTATTACTATGGCTTTGGAATAGAGTTTGAAGTTTGGTTTGATATTACTCCAGCACTGGTCTTCCAGTGCTACTCAGAATCTTCTCTTACTCATATCAATTTTTGGACTATTTCTTCTATATTATTGAAGAATGCTGTTTGAATTTTGATGGCTATTACATTGAACTTGAAAATAGTTTTGGGCAGGATTGCCATTTTCATGATGTTAATCTTTCCAATCCAGGAGCATGGAGGTTTTTCCATTTCCTTAACTCTGCTTTCATTTCTGTTTTCAGGTTTTAGAAGGTTTCAATGTAGACATCCTTCACATTTTTGGTTATGGTAATTCCTAGGGTTTTTTTGGTTTGGTTTAGTTTGGTTTGGGGGTTTTGTTTGTTTGTTTTGGCTATTACAAATGGAGTTGCTTTCTTGATTTCAGTCTCACTCTTCTCATTGTTGGGATATAGAAAAGCTATTGATTTCTGTGGGTTAATTGTATACTCTGCTAATTTGTCAAAGTTTTAGAACAGCTCAATTAAGTTGGGAGAGGAATCTATGGGATCTCTAAAAAAAAGATTATGTCATCTGCAAAGAGGGAAATCCAGTACTATATTGAGAAGGAGTGGAGTTGACATGCTTGTCTCATTCCTCATTTTAGAGGAAATGGTTTTAACTTTACACCCGTAAGTGTAATGCTGGCTGTAGGTTTGTCATATAGAGCTTTTATTATATAAGGAATTTCCATGGATTCCTAGCATCTCCAGAGCTTTTATCATAAAAGGGTGGTGAATCTTGTCAAATGCTTTTTCTGCATCTATTGAGATGATTGTGTGGTTCTTGTCTTTACTCCTGTTGATGTGCTGTCCTTTATATAGGGGTGTCACTGTTACCTAGAGTCGCAGTATAATTGAGAAATAGCTAGGTTTTTAAAGACTGTGAACCCTAATTACAAGTCAAAATGAACAGATGAATTCTTTAACCATTTTGTTTGAGTGGCCAGAATAAAGTCTGCCTTACAAACTTTGAGTCTGCACAACACCTCGCAGTCCAAGATTAGGCAGCAGTGGAAGGAGGGTGACTCTCTAAAACAGGAAGTGGTTCTTACTTGCCACCTAGAATCTGCAGAGCACTTGGGTATGGGCAGGACGGCAGCATTTTTGTAATCAGTAGCCTACCTTGATATGGAGAGGTGGCTAGTACCTGAGTTCCTTTGCTTCCCCAGCCTGAACTTGCACTTGGGTTCATGACCTGTCCAGTTGTTGTTGTTGTTTTCAGTGAGATTTTAGAGACTTTGGTTTTGTAATTCCAAGGTGCTCAGCCAGCCAGGATCTATGAAGGAATTTGGTTGGAATGCTGAGCTTCTCCTTACTCACTGCTAAGGGGCTAGGCTGCTGCTCCCTGGGTGGGCCTTTTGTTTGTCACCAGAGAGGGATGATGTAAGGGTATCAGATTCTTTGCCCTTTTCCAAAATGGAGCCATTTCTCTGACAAGTGTTTCCGGCCAGGTGCTCTGGCAGCGTCTGCTCTGGCAGCATCTTTGTCACTTTCAAAAATGGTAGTTGTCTTGGGGAGGGGTTCCCAGATGCTGTTGTCTGAGAGGGAGGGGGATGTCTTTTCTGTGAGACTCATGGTTCCCATTGATGCCTTGGACTCTCTGCAATGAGATGAGTTCTCTGTGAGTTTGACTGTCTGCTTTGGCTGTGGGCTCCCACTCCTGCTATCTCCTGTTTGGGCTCTTTAAATTCTGCAGTGAACATATGTGTAAAGTCCAGAGGCTGCAGCTGCAGCTGCCATTGGCTGCAGGCACTGAATTCTCTCTTCTTATGCAAGCAATTTATAATCTTCTTCTTTGGTGTATATGTCTGTATAATTATAGCTTATGTGGCATGACTGTCCAGATGTGGAAAGCCTGATGGGACCATAAAACTCTGCTTCTTTGGAGAGAGCTTAGGTTGTTTGCTTTCTGTCATCTCCTCAATCCATTATGGTGGCCTATTTCTGAATATGATTTACACTTTTGTGTCCTGGGAGAACTGGATTCTGGGAGAATTTCTGTTGCTTCTGTAGTTGTCCCTTAGAGTTGCCAACTCAGAAGCCCTGGATGTTAATTTCTTGGTTTAAAAGAATATACTATAAAAATAGTTGGATACATTCAAGCTCTAGAATAGCATCTGTGAATATTCATAATCATGAAATGTTTGGGAGACATTTGTCTCATCTAGAGCCTGCATCAACATAATTGATCTTCTTTTATTAGTTTTACCATTATCGAAGATCTACTCTTCTGCACAGTAAAGTGTAAGTTTCAAGGTCTCAACTTCATGATAGGTTAGAATGGGTCCCTAAACTATAATCACTTCCTTTTGTGGACCTATGCTTCATTATCCATCTTCTACTTACTCTCATTTGAACTCAGGTCTTGGTTACTGAGATCAGCTCACATTCCAGAGTATGGTATTGCTATAACTTGAATGTGTCCTCCAAAAAGTTTGTGCATTGGAAACTTAATACCTATGTTTGTTATTTTTGGAAGTGGACCTTTTGTAAGGAGATGAGGATTACGTTAGGTTAGGCTCCCATAACAGCATTAGAGATGTTATTGTTGTTGTTATTGTGCTGGCTAGGCAAGCAGTCTACCATTGAACTACCCCACTGAGGTAGAAAAGGAAGATGGATCTGAGCTGGAAGGCTCCCTCCGTCACCATTTACCAGGTGCTAGGGCCATGCTTTAAGACTTCCAAGATTTCTCTAACCCTGTGCAAGATAAACTTCTGCTCTTTTATATTATCTAGTGCGTGAGATAAGGTTTAAATCTTAATTGCCTCCCCCGCCCAATTAAAACTCACTAGAGGTTTTTGTCCTTGCTAAAGGCACTATTTGGAGGTGGTAGAGCTTCAGAAGACATGAAGTAGAGAAAGTAGATCATTGGGGATATATTTTCAGAGGAGATATTGGGACCTTAGTACCCACCCCCTCCTGACCTCAATAAGGTGAACAGATTTTTCTCAAACATGTCTTCCCTATTAGGATCTTGTACCTCATTATAGGTTCAAAGTTACAGGGCCAAGTGGCCATAGGTTGAACTTTAAAAACCGTACACCATGCTAAACCTTTCCTCCTTTAAGTTGAATTTCACAAATACATTATCAGTGACAAATATCTGAGTAGTGCACTGCTAGAGTTAGAAGTATGAACATTTACATTTCAATAAAAACACATAAACAGTGAAAAAGTGCAGCTCACTGGATGCTGATGAAAATGAACTATACTACTTGTGAGTGGAGAGAAAAGGGAGGCCTCGGAGAGTGTGAGGGAATGAAAGACACTGCATGAAAGGAAATCTACTCATTACCTCACTCAGGTAATTGTAATCCTTCTGTACATCAATTAATTTTAAAATAACAATAAAGTAAGATTACAACTGTAGTCATTGTAATCCTAAGTTGCTGTTCACACTGGCAGACCCGGGAACACAATGTCTGGTAGGCAGAAAGGGACCATACCATGCAGGTATGGACAAAGTTTATTAAAACCACATAGGGCATAGAAGGTAAGTCTGTAGTCACAGGACAATCACAAGGCAGAAAATTGACCTTAAACAGTTTTGGGGGAATGTGGACAATTTAGCAAGCAACCTTTAATCAGTGATCAGGAAGAGTTGTTCAAGAAAATAAAAAAAAGGAAGCAAGGTGCAGGTAGAGTTCCATTAAAAACCACAAAAGGAATCTTGAGGCATTGTTCTACATGATTAACTAGGAGGAACACAACTGGCACTTCTCACAAAGTCTGGTGCCCAGTTCACCACCCTTGCCTCGCATGGAGGAAAGGGCATCCCCCTTTCTCCCCCAGGGGGAATGCATGCCAGTGTGCACCCTCATGACACACAGGAACTCAGCTGGGGTTACAGGATTTGATGCCTCCGACAATCCTAGATACTCAGGAGGCTGAGATCTGAGGATTGTTGTTTGATGTCAACCCAGGAAGGAAAGTGTATGACATGCTTATCTCCAACTAACCACCAAAAAATTTGGAATGGAGCTGTGACTCAAATAGCAGATTGCTGGCCTTGAGCACAAAAAGCTAAAGGACAGTGCCCAGGCCCTGAATTCAAGCCTAAGGACCAACACACACACAAACATATACACACAGAGCCACATTCTTCTGGGCTGAGGGTATAGCACTTACTTGGTATAAGGTATATTAAATAGGTAGGTTTCATTAGGTAGCCAATGAAGAGAACACCACGCACTATTCAGGCAAGAGACAAAGCTTATTTACTGAACTGCTGCCCCCACCATGCATGGTAGAGAGGCATGGCTGAAAAAGGAAAGGGGGCAACCCATCCCTGGGTCAGAACTTATCTAGGCCAGGGACAGGAAGAGGTGTGGCTAGGCGGAGGAAAGGTGTGGCCACACTGGATCCGGATGTGACCTCAGAGTCTGGGACCCTCCTAAGGTCAGATGGGAGGCATGTGACCAGAGGTAGCCCAGGATGTGACCTAGCAGGAGGGGAAGGTGACTGCTTCCAGGTCTGCCAGTTACTAGGTAACAGATACTGGGCAGAAACTTAGCCAAGAGGGAGAGAGGTGTCTCCGTGCAGACCTTATATTCCAGCCTTTTGATAATTTTGAAAAAGGGCAAAGATTCTCTCTGGTTACTTCCTGCTTGCAAGGGTCATCAACAGTAGGGGTAAAAGGCTGAGATGTGTCCCCTTTGGGAGAAGGCAGCAGGCAGCAGCTGTCATTTGGTGGGCATTGAGTCCTTAGATGAAGTCTGGAGGAGGCAAGTCTCTTGGATGAAGTCTGGAGAAAGTCTCATGACGCATTGAGGGACTGAAAAAAAATACTAGGGAGCAAATAAATGGCAAGAGGAAAGACTTGGGGCTGAAAATGTTGGTAGAAAAGTCCCTAGCTCCTTCTGACATCTAGCGACTAAGTAGAGAAGTCAAGTAACAAAGGCAAGAATGTAAATTCCTGACCAGTTGAAAGGAAGACGGGTATGGGCATTAGATGGACAGGCTTCTTACTTCTTTTTTTGGGGGAGAGGGGGGGGTCAGTCGTGGGGCTTGAACTCTGGGCCTGGGCGCTGTCCTCGCACTCTTCATCTCAAGGTGAGTGCTCTACCACTTGAGCCACAGTGCTACTTCTGGTTTTCTCGTCGTTTATTGGAGATAAGAGTCTCACAGACTTTCCTGCTAGGGCTGGCTTTGAACTGCAATCCTCAGATCTCAGCCTCCTGAGTAACTAGGATTACAGGTGTGAGCCACTTGCGCCCAGCCTCAGGCTTCTTATTTCTATTGACCTCCCAGCTCTGGTTAATTTTGAAAAGGCAGGCACAAAGTGACTGATGTGACATCATCTCCTCTTACTCCTCTCCATGTTCCCTTGTTCCCTAGACTGGCTGAGTCTAGGTGCTCGTTGCTAGGATGGCTTGTCCCAGTTAGTATTCATGGAGGTTTGAACTCAAGGCCTGGGTACTGTCCCTGAGTACTTCTGAGCGAGGCTAGCACTCTACCAGTTTGAGTTATAGTGCCACTTCTAGTGTTTGCTGGTTAATTAGAGATAAGAGTCTTGAGCTTCCAGCCTGGCTCTTTGCAGATTAGTTGGGTGATGGAGTCTTAGGGATTTTTCGGCCTGGGCTGGCTTTGAACTGCAAAAATCCTTTATTATTTTCAATTAAAGCAACAAGGAGATAAAACAGAATAAGTAGAGCTTACCTGGTCCTTATCAAGAATTGACCAACAAATATTCTACAATGACAAAAGTCATTAGATGTGATGAGAATTTTAGCACAGATATAGCATTGATTTCTTTCTGGTAACCCTAACACTTGGCATGCCACAGATTTGGGCCTGGGCTCAATCAGAAGCCCTTGTAGCAAAAACAACAATGTAATAACTCCAACTAATAACATTATTTTAATAGTAGGGATTGAACCCAGTGCATTGTGCACAAACACTGTATAAGCCTCATCCTCAGCCCATTAATCATTATTCTGAAGAACAGTGACAAAGAGTCATTTCTCAGATTCTATTACTTCCCAAATAGGAAATTATACTTGAGCTATAAGATTTTAGGACAGTAGGCGCCAGTGGCTCATGCCTGAAATCCTAGCTACTCAGGCTGAGATCTGAGGATCATGGTTCAAAGCCAGCCAGGGTAGGAAAGTCCCTGAGACTCTTATCTCCAATAAACCACCAGAAAATGGGAAGTGATGCTGTGGCTCAAGTGGTAGAACGCTTGCCTTGAGCTACAGAGCTAAGAGATTGCACCTAATCCCAGAGTTTAAGCCCCATGACTGACAAAAAAAAAATGCAAGTAACCATCCATTGAAAACAGGAAAAAGATTTTTTTTTAAAAATTAAGTGATGGTGATGGCAGGTACATAAATGGATTGGGGAAAAATCATGCACAATTGAGAGTAATTGAGACCTTTTTCGAATTTACATCTTTCTGATGAGAGCAATGTGCAAACAGGCCTGGCAATGATCCAACTCTTTTTTTTTTATTTTTTTTTTTCTTGTAAAGCTACTATACAGAGGGTTACAGTTACATGAGTGAGGTAATGAGTACACTTCCTCTTGAACATTGTTACCCCCTCCATTGTTTTCCCCCTACCATCCCCTCCCTCCCTCCCTTCCCCGAGGTATTTTTTTTTTCTTTTTTTTGATTGTGATTAAATGATTACATAATTTCAAAGTCACAAGTTCATTCTAACTTCCCTGGAGCAAATTGTCTACCACAGTCTGTAATATATAACAGTGTTCACATGTTATATACCATATTTGTGATCAGCAGCATGGGGATATTTAGTAGTGGTTCAACCAGATGAGCGGGAGTTCCTTGTTTCTTAAGTCCTGTTAGTTTTGTCGTATCACCTAACCTTTTGGATTTAGCATCCACTTATCAGGGAGACCATGTACCGTTTGTCTCTTCGTTCTTGGCTTACCTCGCTCAACATTCCTTCTAGCTCCATCCATTTCCCTGAAAATGCCATTATTTTGTCATTTCTAATGGCTGCATAATATTCCATTGTGTATAGATACCACAATTTTTGGATCCATTCATCTGTGGTGGGGCATCTAGGTTGTTTCCATATCCTAGCTATTGTGAACAGTGCTGCAATAAACATGGAGGTGCACGTGTCCTTGTATATTGGTTCCTGTTGTTCAGGGTAGATGCCTAGAAGTGGTATGACTGGGTCTTAAGGGAGGTCAATCTTTAGCTTTCTAAGGACCCTCCAGCCTGCTTTCCAAAGTGGTTGTATAAGTGTACATTCCCACCAGCAGTGTAATAGGGTTCCTCTTTCTCCACATCCCCTCCAGCATTTGTCGTTGGCTGATTTGTGGATGTGGGACATTCTGACTGGGGTGAGGTGGTATCTCAGGGTTGTCTTTATTTGCATTTCCTTCACCACCAGGGATGATGAACATTTCCTCATGTGTTTCTTTGCCATTTTTATTTCTTCATTTGAGAAGTCCCTCTTTAGTTCCCTTGCCCATTTAGTAATTGGTTTGTTAGGTTTGGGAGGGATTAGTTTCTTGAGTTCCCTGTATATACAGGATGTTAACCCCTTGTCTGATATATTGCTGGTAAATATTTTTTCCCAATTAGTTGGTTGTCTTTCTAGCTTAGTTGCGATAGATTTAGCTGTGCAGAAGCTTTTTATTTTAAGGTAGTCCCATTTGTCGACTCTCTCTCCAACTTGTTTTGACTCTGGGACTCTGTACAGGAAGTTCCTTCCTGTGCCTATTAGTTCAAGTGTCTCTCCTACTCTGTCCTGCAGTAGTTTCAGAGATTCAGGTTTAATGTTAAGGTCTTGAATCCATTTTGAGTTGATGTTGGTGCATGGTGATAGGCTGGGGTCCACTTTTAGTTTTCTGCATGTGGCTGCCCAGTTTTCCCAGAACCAGCGGTTGAAGAGGCTGTGTTTCTTCCATTGTATGTCTTTGGCTCCTTTGTCGAATATCAGCTGGCTGTAGGCCTGTGGATTTATATCTAGATCTTCTATTCTGTTCCATTGGTCTTCGGGTCTGTTTTTGTGCCAGTACCATGCTGTCTCTGTAGTAGAGTTTGAAGTTCGGCATGGATATCCCTCCCATATTGTCTTTATCCCCTAGAATTGTTTTGGCTATTCTAGGTCTTTTGTTGTTCCATATAAATTTTTGGACTGTTTTCTGTATTTCAGTGATGTACGTCATTGGGATTTTAATAGGAATTGCATTGAATTTGTATATTAGTTTTGGAAGTATCACCATCTTTACTATATTAAGTCGGCCTATCCAGGAGCATGGGAGGTCTTTCCATTTCCTAGTGTCTTCTGCAATTTCTTTCTTTAACTTTTTATAGTTCT
Organism: Dipodomys spectabilis; assembly: GCF_019054845.1. Lineage (NCBI taxonomy): Eukaryota > Metazoa > Chordata > Mammalia > Rodentia > Heteromyidae > Dipodomys > Dipodomys spectabilis. The sequence goes on from NW_024870760.1 coordinate 461,933, forward strand.
CATTAAATAGATCTTTTACATCTTTGGTTAGGTTAATTCCTAAATATTTTATTTTTTGGGGGGTTATTGTGAATGGGGTTGCTCCCTTTATTTCCCTCTCTTCCTGTACGTTATCAGTGTATAGGAAGGCAACTGATTTTTGTGGGTTTATTTTGTATTCTGCTATTTTGCCGAAGTGACTTATGATTTCTAAAAGTTTGGGGATGGAGTTTTTGGGATCGTGGAGGTATAGTATCATGTCGTCTGCAAAAAGGGATAGTTTAACTTCTTCTTTCCCTATGCGGATCCATTTAATGTCTTTTTCTTGCCTTATTGCCCTGGCTAAGGGTTCTAGGACTATGTTGAAGAGGAGTGGAGACAGTGGGCATCCTTGCCTTGTTCCTGTTTTTAGGAGGATTGGTTGTAGCTTTTCCCCATTAAGTATAATATTGGCTATTGGTCTGTCATAAATGGCTTTTATTGTTTTTAGAAATGTTCCTTCTATTCCTATTTTCTCCAGAGCTTTTAGCATGAATGAATGTTGAATTTTATCAAAGGCCTTTTCTGCATCTGTGGAGATAATCATGTGATTCTTGACCTTGGCTCTGTTGATATGCTGGATTACATTTATTGACTTACGTATGTTAAACCATCCCTGTGTCTCTGGGATGAAGCCTACCTGATCATAGTGTATTTTTTTTTTTTTATGTGTTTCTGGATTCTGTTAGCTAGAATCTTGTTAAGGATCTTTGCATCTGTGTTCATCAAGGAAATTGGCCTGTAATTCTCCTTTTTGGTTGGGTCTTTGCCTGGTTTGGGGATGAGTGTGATATTGGCTTCGTAGAATGAGTTTGGGATAGCTCCCTCCTTCTCTGTTTCTCTGAAGAGCTTGAGGAGTATGGGTATTAGTTCTTTTTTAAAGGTCTTATAGAATTCTGCTGTGAATCCATCTGGTCCTGGGCTTTTTTTTGTTGGAAGACTTTTTTTTTTTTTTTTTTTTTTGGTCCCGTCGTGGGGCCTGAACTCTGGGCTTGGGCACTGTCCCTCAGCTCTTCAGCTCAAGGCTAATGCTCTATCACTTGAGCCACAGCGCCACTTCTGGCTTTTTGCTTATGTGGTGCTGAGAATCGAACCCAGGGCCTCAGGCATGCAAGGCAAGCGCTCTACCACTGACCCAACTTCCCAGCCCCTGTTGGAAGACTTTTGATAGCTTCCTGTATCTCATTATAGGATATTGGCTTATTTAATTGGTTAACTTCTTCTTTGCTCAGTTTGGGTAACTTGTATTTCTCTAAAAATGCATCCATTTCCACCAGATTTTCTTCCTTTAGAGAGTATAGCTTTTGAAAGTACTCTGTTAGAATTGTTTGGATATCTTGGGTACGTGTTGTGATGTTTCCCGTGGCATCCCTAATCCTATTAATATGGGTTTCCTCTCTTCTTTAATTAATCTTGCCAACGGGCCATCAATTTTGTTTATTTTTTCAAAGAACCAGCTTTTCGTTTGGTTTATTTTGGTTATGGTTTTCTGATTTTCTAATTGGTTAATCTCTGCTCTCAATTTGGTTATCTGGCTTCGTCTAGTAGCTTTAGGTCCCATTTTTTCTTGTTTGTCTAGCTGTTATAGTTGCAACATGAGATTATTTACTTGGTCTGTCTCCATTCTCTTGATGTGGGCACTGAGGGCAATATATTTGCCCCTCAGGACTGCTTTTGCTGTGTCCCACAAGTTTCTTTGTGAGGTGTTTTCATTTTCATTGAGTTGTAGGAAATGCTTCATTTCTTCTCTGATCTCTTCTGTTACCCAGGCATTGTTAAGGAGTGTGCTGTTCAATTTCCATGTATTAGAGAAATTTCTGCGGTATGCTTTGTTATTGAGAGCTAGCTTGATTCCACTGTGGTCAGATAGGATACAGGGGATTATGTCGATCCCTTTGTATTTGCTTAAGTTCCTTGCATGAACTATGATATGGTCTATTTTGGAGAAAGTTCCATGAGCTGCTGAGAAGAATGTGTACTGTGTTGTTTTAGGGTGAAATACTCGGTAGATGTCAGTTAATTCCGCTTGAAGTATGGCCTCACTTAATTCGGTAGCTTCTTTGCCAATCCTCTGGTTGGTAGACCTGTCCTTTGGTGAGAGTGGCGTGTTAAAGTCTCCTAGTATTATCGTATTGGGATCTATTTTATTCTGTAAGTTTGAGAGCATTCGTTTAAAATATCTGGGTGCACCGATATTTGGGGCATATAAGTTGATGATGGTTATATCCTCCTCTTGGATTGTTCCCTTTATTAATATGTAGTGTCCATCCTTGTCTTTCTGTACTGATTTTAATGAAAAGTTTATTTTGTCAGATATCAGGATAGCTACACCTGCTTTCTTACTGGGGGCATTTGATTGGTAGATCCTTTTCCACCCCTTCACTCTGAGTTTGTTTGTATGTTTGGCTGAGAGGTGGGTCTCCTGAAGGCAACAGATGGATGGGTCTTGTTTTCTGATCCAGTCTTCAGTTCGTTTTCTTTTAATTGGCGAATTCAGCCCATTTATATTCAGAGAAAGTATAGAGAGATGCATTGTTGTCCCTGCCATTCCGTTTTCCTAAGTTTTTCTTCTTTCCTTTCCTCCTGTGCTTGTTCAGTTAGACTTTGAGTAATGCCTGTTTGGGGCAGGTCCCAGTTCCTGGTTGCTTTCTTCAGGTTGTGTCCCCCCTCTTAGAATTCTTTGTAATGCTGGCTTAATGTTTATGTATTCATTTAGTTTTTCTTTGCTATTAAAAGTTTTCAGTTCTCCATCGAATGTGAATGCTAGCTTTGCCGGGTATATCAGTCTGGGTTGGCAGTTATTGGCTCTTAGGGCTCATATGGTGCTTTCCCAGGCTTTTCTTGCATTCATTGTTTGTGTGGAGAGATCTGCAGTGATTCTAATTTTTTTCCCGTTGTAGTATAGCTCCTTCTTCATTTTTGCTGCATGCAGGATTGTTTCCTTATTATTCAGATCCATTATTTTTACTATGATGTGTCTAGAAGTGTTTCTCCTGGGATCTTGCTTGTTGGGTGTTCGATAAGCTTTTGTGATGTAGTTAAGATGGTCGTTTTTGAGGTGGGGAAAATTTTCATTGACTATCTTGTTAAATAGGTGTTGCATTCCCTTGCTCTGGAATTCCTCACCTTCGTCCACTCCGATTATGCGAAGGTTAAATTTCTTGGCATTATCTGCTTGCTCTTGAATTTCCCTTTGGTTTAATTTGAGTGCTTTTTCCATATCTGTCACTTTTTGGTCCAGTTGGTGTATTCTGTCTTCTGTATCTGACACTCTACCTTCCATTTCATTCACTCTGTTGACCGTGGCTTCTATTGTGGTTTGCATGGAGGAAATGGATCCCTTTATGGATTCAATGTTGGTTCTCAGAGTACTGATCTCACCTCTCAATGAGGTGAGATCAGTATGCATTACCTCTAATTTGGCATTTATCTCACTTCTTACTGAGGTTTGTGCAGCTTCTATTTTTGCATCCTACTTTTGTTTGATATCCTGTCTATCTTTTGATAGTTCATCCTTGTGCTCTTTCAATTTCTGATCCATTTCTCGCTTTATTTCTTGAGTCATTGCCTCCAGCAACCCTTGGATGTAGCTTTTGTCTTCCATTCCTGCTTTGCTCCCACTGGGGCTCTCCCCTGCGTGGCTGCTGGCTTTTGAGGAGAGCTTGCTGTCCTGGGTAGTGGTAAACCTTGTGATTTTTCTCTGTGATTTTCGCATGGGGGTTCAGGAGACTGCTCTTCAATCTTGTTTTGGTGTGTCTGTCTTTGCTTGGTTGCTGATTCTGTATTGGTAGAGAGAGTCTGTGCCTGATCTGGATTCTGTTGGGAGCCTATTTCCAGTTGCTATTCTGACTTACTTAGGATTCTCAGCTCTCTGCTGTAGATTGCTGGCAATTCCCGCCTTTGGAAGGGTTGAGCAGCCTAGACTGCTTGTGTTTGCTCCTGCGGGTGCTCTTGGGAAGATCAGATGCTCTGGATGCACTCTCCCAAATACTGGAGTCTGCTATGGGCTCCTGATGTGTTTTTGTTTGTTTGTTTTGGGCTGGTTGTGGGCTTGAACTCTAGGTTTGGGTGCTGTCCCTCAGCTCTTCAGCTCAAGGCTGGCACCCTACCATTTGAGCCACAGCCCCACGTCTGACCCTTTTTGCTTTGTTCAGGCGCCGGTCCCCGGGCCTGGTTCCGGCCCCAGCCTGGAGTGCGCTCGTTAGGCCTGTGCTAATGTGTATACCACCTAGGTTATGCAGCCTGGAGGACACAGTTCAAATTTCTTCTACTGTTGGTAGTCTTGACCCAGGGGCGCTGTTCCTGGCTTGGGTATTTAAGCTCCCTTCCAGGGGCGCTCTTGCTCTGGCCTGGCCAGCAGAGTGTGCTCCACCGGCTGGTGGAGCTCTCGAACAGTTCCCAGTTTTATTGGGTCCTGTGGTCCGGGTGTTGGGGTAGGGAGTCTAGGTCAGGGTCTGGGGATTCCCTCCAGCTCTGGTCTCCCTTGATGGATTCACTGTCCCCTGTGGGGTACTCACCCTGTAGGTCGTCAGTTGTTGTTGCAATCCGAGTTCAGTTGGGGTGGTTGCAGGCTGGGTTGGGCGGCCCCCAGCCGGGTAGTTGCAATTGCGATTGGGCGGGTGGTCTGCCGACAGGTCCCTTTGTCGCGCTGCTGGTGCTGGTGCTGGGCGGCTTTGGCGGGATGGAGCCTCTCCGCTCTGGTGGAGAGTGAGGTTTGGGGGTGGGATCCTCGTGGAGACTCCCGGCTGGTAGGTTTCTCTGTTCCTGGCAATCTGCTGTTCTGCAATCCGGTACCTGGTGATCTGCAAGCAGCCCCCTGTGTCTCTGTGGCTCCGGCAGCCCCCGCCGGGCCGGCTGGCCGGCGGCTTGGCGCACTGCCACCCGGCCAGTAAAGGTTGGGGGAGGGGTCTTCGCTCTTCTCTGTTCTGAATTTCTTCTTCTCCTCTCTTTCTTTTTTTGTTATTTTCCACCTCTGGTTTTTCTCTGAGTGTTTGTCTTTTTGTTGTTGTCGGTCTCTTGGGGAGATTAAGCGTTGGAACTCGAACTCTCTTTTTGGTTGGAGATAGCTGTGGTGTTTCCCTACTGCCCCGTCGCCATCTTGGTCCCCCCTCCTGATCCAACTCTTTTTTGATGGAGGTGAGTCAGTAGCCTGGGCACCTGTGCCCATCCTTGCAGCCAGGAGAATCATTCACACTTTAGTTAGATTTGCAAGTTGTGCATACAGTCTATATTACTCCAGTGATCATACATTAGCTCATTATGATTTCCCTCATTAGTTACCAGCTTCCAGGGCTATTGATACATTAAAGGTAAGTGACAAACACTGCTTTGTTAACTATGCCACAAAACAGAAGTGACCCAAACCAAGTACCAGAAGCTGGACATGCAAGTTCAGAACCAGAACACTCCAGGAGCATCCAGCACTGGAAATTCACACTAAAGATTAAAATTACATGGGGGGGGGTGGTGATAGGCTATACCCTCACCACACTATGAAGAAAAGAAAAAAATCAACACAGAACTAAAAAAATGGCAAAGCCTCCCATGCTCCTGGATTGGAAAGATTAACATCGTGAAAATGGCAATACTTCCCAAGGCTATCTACAAATTCAATGCAATACCTATCGAAATTCCAACCTCATTCTTCAAGGAAATAGAAGAGGCAATCCAAAAATTCATATGGAACAATAAAAGACCTCGAATAGCAAAAACGCTCCTCAATGGAAAGAACACTGCTGGAGGAATATCAATACCAAATTTCAAACTCTACTATAAAACCATAGTAATCAAAACAGCTTGGTATTGGCATAAGAACAGACCTCAGGACCAATGGAATAGAATTGAAAACCCAGAAATGAACCTACACACCTATAGCCATCTAATCTTCTATAAGGGAGCTAAAACAATAGAATGGAAGAAAGACAGCCTCTTCAGTAAATGGTGCTGGCAAAATTGGTTAACTACATGTAGAAAACTAAAGCTAGATCCTTATATATCACCCTGCACCAGAATCAACTCCAAATGGATCAAAGACCTTGAAGTCAAAGCAGACACTCTGAAAACATTACAGGATGGAATAGGAGAGACCCTAGGTCTCCTTGGCTCAGGCCGAAATTTTTTGAATAGAGACCCGGAAACACAACAAATCAAAGAAAGGTTGGACAAATGGAATTGCATAAAGTTGCAGAGCTTCTGCAGGGCAAACGACATAGCTAGCAAGATCAATAGAAAGCCCACAAATTGAGAGAAGATCTTTACTAGCCATACAACGGACAAGGGTCTCATATCTAAAATATACTTGGAACTCAAAAAATTAAACCCCCCAACAACAAATCCTCAAAGAACAACTGCCCAATAAATAAGTGGGCAAAAGACTTAAAGAGAAACTTCTCTGAAGAAGAAAGAAGGATGGCCAATAGACACATGAAGAAATGCTCAACCTCCCTAGCCATAAAAGAAATGCAAATCAAAACAACATTGAGATATCACCTCACCCCAGTTAGAACGGCAAAAATCAAGAACTCTAACAACAACAGATGCTGGAGGGGATGTGGACAGAAAGGAACCTTACTTCATTGTTGGTGGGAATGTAAACTTGTTCAACCACTTTGGAAAGCAGTATGGAGGTTCCTCAAAAGACTTCACATAGAACTCCCCTATGACCCAGCAATCCCACTTTTGGGCATTTACCCAAATGTTTACAAACAAGACCACACTAAAGCTACCAACACAACAATGTTTATTGCAGCATTATTTACCATAGCTAAGATATGGAACCAACCCAGATGCCCCTCAGTAGATGAATGGATCAAGAAAATGTGGTATATATACACAATGGAATTCTATGCCTCCATCAGAAAGAATGACATTGCCTCATTTGTTAGGAAATGGAAAAAAACTTGGAAAAAATGATATTAAGTGAAGTAAGCCAGGCCCAAAGAAACATAGGTCCCATGGTTTCCCTTATTTGCAATATCTAGTATATGTATGAGTCAAGCAGAAAAGGTCAGATAATGTGATGTCAGGAAAATGAACCCTTAGATATGTATTTTAATGTTTTTTTCTTTCATACATGTGTTTCTAATGCATTTATAAGATTATCTCTTTGTTGCTTTGTATGTCCCTCCCCCACAGTATAACCCCTGCTTTCACTATTTTTGATGTCAGTATAACTTGTGGAGGAGATGGGGAAAAACCAGTTGATTAAGGATACAGGTGGACCTGTTGCAACAATGAGAAGTACAAGTTGTCAAGTCCAAAACGAGCTTTACAATGTCGGTGCGGGGGAGGGGGGGGTGAAGGAGAAGGATTGGGATTGGTGGGAGGGGGGAGGCTGGGAAGGGAGGTGAAGGGTAAACAAAGAGGAGGCTGCAATGCTTGGTAAGAAATGTACGCATTATCCTGCCCATGTAATTGTAACCCCTCTGTACAGTATGTTCACAAATAAAATAAAATTAAATTAAAAAAAAAAAGAAAGATGGAAATTAGTAAAGAAAGTCTTGGAAACAGAATTGAGGAAACAAAAAAAATGGTTTGGGGGGTTTTTATTTCCCTTTGAAAAAGAAAGGATATGGGAGGTTAAACTGGTCTGAAATGTTTGTTTCAGAATGGAAAAAAGAAATTAAGACTAATCAAAGAATGTTCAATTACACAGTAGATGGTATGAGTATTCTTGAATTCTTATAAAATTCTGTTTGGTGGTAAAGTTAAAGACATTAGTATGTAACTAATTTGGCTATTACTTGAAAACTGATCTAAAGATTTTACTTAAGGTTAAGATTAATTCTGATATAAGACCAACATCTGATTCTTTATGTCCGTTATATAAAAGAAAAGTAATTTTTAAGTATTTATGTCAAGCTCCTTCAAAGATCACCTTTTAAATACGTATGCAAAACTAAAATGCTATTCTTTGTTTTCTAATATTTCTGTTCTCAAATACTTAAGATTCCTAGTATATAGAACTAAGACAACAAGCAAATTTGTGTTTTTTGTATTCTTCATTGTAATCACAAAGGCTTAGATACATCTACAATAGTTTCAATCCTAGTGTCCAAAAGTGCTATATATAACTTAAAAAATTAGTTAAATAGTTACTACTTTAAAACTTTCATAATGACACTATTAAGTCTTTTGTTATTCTAGATGTGATTGCCTCTGGCATTTACAGTAAGACCCACAGATGACTAAAGAACTATTAAAAATATTTATTGGTTTAATTTAAAAGAAAAGAAAAGAAAAGAAAAATCTAGCCAGATGCTGGTGTATCACACCTGTAATCTTAGCTACTCAGGAGGCTGAGATCTGAGGATCGTGGTACAAAGCCATCCCAGGCAGGAAAATCTGTGAGACTTTTATTAACCACCAGAAAACTAGAAGTAGTGTGTGACTCAAAGTGATAGAGCACTAGCCTTGAGCGAAAGAGCACAGCAACAATGACCAGGCCCTGAGTTCAAGCTGCATGACCAAAACAAAAGAAAAAGAAAAGAAAAGAAAAATCTAAGGAGAGGCTGTGCAAAAGCTAGGAAACCAGCCAATCACAACACAAAGGTCACTGCCAAAGTCACTGGCAGAGCAAAATCACTGCCCAGGCTTCTACACTTAGGCCTCCCAACATGCCTGGATTCCAGATAGTCTTCAATGCTGATGACTCATAGCCATTCCAGCATCCATGAGCCTGTGTCTCCTGGCCATGAGCCCCTGTATCTTGAGAAATTTCGATGAGTCTCTGTTCTTATAGCCCAGTCCCTAGAAATACCATATTTCCCTAATCTTTTTGTCTCTGCACAAAGATAGCCACATTTTTTCCTTGTAAAATGAGATGAAAGGTACAGACTATAGTGTAACATGATTCTTTTTAAATGGTGACACTATGTTGTGAACATTCTCTTAATATCATTGCAACTTATCTCTTCAAAGAGTCCAAACCTCTGATGAGCTGTCATAATGCAGTGCAATCTGCTGCCATCCTACTGAAAATATTTCACCATAAAATGTGAGATATTCTTTCTAGGCCTGTCTGCCTATCTAGAACATAACAGCTCACATCCTTTGATACATTAAAAATAAAGGCAAATTCATTTGTCTCATTGGTCCTAACTCTCTATGTGTAAATAACACAAATAGATATTTGTTTTTTTTTTGCAAAGTCTGGTAATTTATGACAATCTTAAGAGTAGCTATATTTGCAAATCACAGATTTAGCCGTTTTTACTTTTATTTATTTTTTAATAAACTGATTTTATTCATAAAGACATTAAATTGGAGCAGGGTTCAGGTGCATCACTCCTGTAATCCTAGCTACTCAGGAGGCTGAGGTCTGAAGATTGCAGTTCAAAGCCAGCTTGGGTAGGAAAGTCGATAAGATTCATCTCCAATTAACCACCAGAACACCAGAAGTGGTTTTCTCTACCATGTGTCTCACATGGTAGAGTGCTTTCTTTGAGCTTGAAGAGCTTGGGGAAAGCACCCAGGTCCAGAGTTCAAGCCCCACGACTGACAAAAAGAGGGGAGGGGAGGAGAGAGAGATTAAATTGATTAGTCTATAGTTGATTTCACGAAGTTGTCAAGCTCAATATTTGTTCTCACTTCCTAAATGGAGTCTCTCTGCATGTAGCAAACTTTGAGCAGAAACACCTTGTGTCAGGTGCTCCTCTTACCTCAACCAGCCGGGGCTTTGACCTCATACTACTCACTATTTACTTTTTAGTCATACTTGCCAAGTTATACTTTCCATTTCATTATTTAAATGTTGCTATAGTAACAAATAGTAATGATAAAAATGTTTTATGCAAACTGCTTTTCAGCATCAGGGCTAATTGTCTACCAACTTTCAAAAGGTCTCTGTCAGATGCATTCCTACAGAAGTGGACATGACTATCTCAGATTCTGTCTCCATATTTTTGATGAAGTGGTGCTCATTCTGCCAATGTACCAGCATCTTAGTGAAGGGTAACAAGTTGGGGTTGTATTTGTCTTTGTTGATGTACAAGATGACTTGCAGCCTATGCTCCCTGCCCCCATGGAGGTGCTGAGGATGATGGTATTTTTTTCTGTTGTTGAATATATAGCAATTCCCACACACTGATGATCAAATAAAGTCTTGATAATGCAGGACCTCTCATCAAAGAAGCAGGTGGCCAGTAACTCCTCTTCAGAGTAGTTCATGTTGATTTTCTTCTGGAGATGCACCTGCACCATGATGTTCCTGTAGTGCAGCTTGCACCACTCCTGGATGGCATTGGTCCCCAAGCTGAAGATGTAGGTGGCACAGTTGTCATTTGAACAAGTTGTCATTTGAGCTGGGGCCATGGGGTTCTCATGGACCTGCATGACATTGGGAGCATAGTGAATGATGTTCCCATTGATCTGCTTCCAGCTGGTGACAAAATCCTTGGCCTTGACTTTCTTATTCTGGTTTAAGATCAGCAGTGAGACCAGGTTGAGGATTTGGGTGGGCTAAACTTGAGGACTCTGTTCCTTTGGTGCGTTCAAGGCTTCACCTCCTCAAAGCCATACAAGGATGTCAAGGTCACTTTGATCTCTGCTTCCAAGTCAGCCAGAAAGTCACAATACTGTACTGTAACTATTATGAATACAGAGTTGACTGAATGAAACCTTAAAACATCATTTCTAAAATAGTCTTTTTTTTTTGTCAGTCATGAGGCTTGAACTCTGGGCCTGGGTGCTGTCCCTCAGCTCTTCAGCTCAAGGCTATCACACTACCACTTCAGCCACAGCGCCACTTCTGGTTTTCTGGTGGTTTATTGGAGGTGAGAATCTCATGGCCTTTCTTGCCCAGGCTGGCTTTGAACTGCAATCCTCAGATCTCAGCCTCCTGAGTAGCTAGGATTACAGGCTTGAGCCACTGACACAGGGCTTCTTTCTTTTTTTACAAAAAAGTTTATTTGAAAGTGAAAGGAAAGCATGAAAGAAAGTAGCAAAACTCTCCCTCTGTAGAGGGGCCTCAGAAAGGAGTCCTCTTGTCTCCATTCTTTGAACAATACTGTTCTTAAGAGATTTATTTTATTTTTTCATTTATTTTGTGCCAATTCTGAGGTTTGAACTCCAAATCTGGGCACTGTCCTTGAGCTTTTTTGCTTAAGGCTAGTGCTTTAGCACTTTAGCATCACTTCAAATTTTCTGGTGGTTAATTGGAGATAAGAATCTGAAAGATTTTTCAGAACCATGATCTTCAGACTTCAGCCTTCTGAGTAGCTAGGATCATAGGTGTAAGTCACTGGCACAAGTTTATTTGTTTATTTTTTTGTGGTGCTGAAAATTGAATCTAGAGCTTCATATATGTTAGGCAAAGGTACTACTACTGAATTATGCCCTCAGCTCTATTTTTGTTTTTAGTCAACACATCCTGCACACATTTAGTGTACATAGTGTTGTCATAGTGTACATAGTGTACATAGTGTTGTCACACTAATACACACACACACACACACACACACACACACACACACAGAATCTATTGATCAGATCAAGGTAATTGACATTTTCATTACCTTAGACTTATTTCTTTGTGTTGGGAACATTCAAAATTCTCCCTACTAGCAATTTTGATATATACAATTAATGCAGTTAATTAAATAGTTCTTTCAGCAGTGATTCATGCCTGATTCATGATAAAAAGTGGTTGGGGGTGGGGCAAGTGCTGCTGGCTCAGGCCTGTAATCATAACTACTCAGGAGGCTGAGAATTGAGGATCTCAGTTCAAAGCCAGCCTGGGTTTGCCCTGAGACTATTTCCAATTAACGACCAGAAAACCAGAAATGGGGCTCTGGGTCAAAATGGTAGAGCACTAGCCTCGAGCAAAAGAACTCAGGGACAGCACCCAGATACTGAGTTCAAACTTCATGATAGACAAAAAAAAAAAAATGGTTTGATGATGTGTGATGGGGAAGCTTCTACAAGTGAGCACAGAAGCAGAAGGGAAAGAAATCAGTCCTGGAAAGTCCCTATTTGGAGGGTAGTTGGTTAAGGATTGATTAGGGATTTTCAAGCATTCTAGACTATAGCAACCATTGGTATGGAGCTACAATGCTGATTGCTTACATAGAAGCCCAGAGCACCTTAGACTAATGGCCTCCCAATTAATTATTCTGGCAAATTTTAATGTAATTACAAAATTGATTGTTGTTCAAAATTCTAGTCTTATGGTTGGAAATAGTTTTGTTTACTATCTTTAAATTTTCAGCTGGGTACATCTATTAATGAGGCTGAGGCACATAGACAGCCTAGGCAACAGGGCAAGATCCTGTGTCAGAAAGAGAGAAAGAAAGAAGGAAAGAAAGAAAGAAAGACAGAAAGGAGGAGGAAGAAAGAAAGAAAAAGAAAGGAAGAAAGAAAGAAAGGAAGGAAGGAAGAAAGATAGAAAGAAAGGAAGAAAGCAAAGGGAGGGAGGAAATGAAGGAAGGAAGAAAGAAAGATAAAAAGAAAGCTGGCAACTTCTGCCTGTAATCCTAGCTACTCAGGAGGCTGAGATCTAAGGATCAAGGTTGACATCAGCGCAGGCATAGACGCTCATTAGATGTTTATCTCAGGCTGGGATGTAGCTCAGTGGCAAAGTGCTTGCCTAGCAAGTGCAACATCCTGGATTCGATCCCCAGTACCAAAAAAGAAAATACAAAAAAAAAAAAAATACAGTTAAGAAAAAAAGAATAGATGTTTATCTCCAATTAACCACCATCATTGACAACAACAAAAAGCCAGAATTGGAGGTGTGTTTCAAGTGGTAAAGCACTAGCCTTGAACAAAAAGCCAAGGGAGTGTGTGAGATCCTGAGTCCAAGCCTCAGTTTTGGCACAAAGACAAAAAAAATAATTAATTAATTAAATTTCAATAAAATTCCAAAGTGAACATAGACTATAAAAGTGCCTTCCTATGTGACTTTAATTGGTCTTATGTCGGTAATAAGTTCCTTTATCTCTTTAACCAGATTTTTTTGCACAGATGCTTTTGGCAACGGAGAAGCTTATAGAATTTCAAATCTAGTATGACTAAGTTAATCTAGGCTATATATATGTGTGTGTGTGTGTGTGAAGTGTTTAGAAGCCACACTACTTCTGAATTATCCCCCAACCTCTCCAAGTATACCCATTGTCCTCATCAGTTCCCTTTATTTTTTAAATAAAAAAATCTTTAAGTAATTAGCAGCTCTCTTGATATCACATTTGTTCTGATGGCTTCATTTTATTTTCCATTATTATAAATGTGATGTACAAAGGGGTAATAGTTACATAAGTTAGGCAAAGAGTACATTTCTTTTTGGGCAATGTCAACCCTTCCCTCATTCTCTCCCAGTTTTTCCCTTCCATCCCCTCACACAAGCTGTATAGTTCATTTCCAACATAGTGTCTAGTGAGTATACTTCATCTATCTGACAAAATGGACCACACCTTCTTGCTGTTCCCTAGGGCTGAATGCATTGCACCTTTCTGCCACCTTATCCTTATCCCTCAAAAACAAGTAGCACTGGCCCATCCTATTTTGCCATGTTCTAGTGAGAAGGCATCACCTTACTCCCACATATGGCAATTACCCTTGCTTCCACACATAGCACTGCCATGTCCTGGTGGAGAGGGCATTGTCATGTCCTGGTGAAAGGGTGTCCCTTCTTCCACACTTAATCTCCCATGATCCCACACAAAACAATATTGCCATGTCTGGTAAGAGGGCATCCCCAGCACCCAGGATTAGGGGTGGGAAATCTCTTTTCTTGGGTGTTCCCAGAGGAGCTGAAGCAAATCAAGCTTTGTTCTTGATTCCTTTCTGAGGGAAACCAAGCTTTCCTCTTGATTCCCACCTGAGATAGAAACTAAAGCACTTTTAGACAAATAAACAGGACAGTGTCTTTGATAGTGATTTTAAAAAACTTTATACTTAAATATATGATACTTAGCCTCAATTTTTAATAGAGGAGTGAATTGAAATAAAGAGATTTATATTTTTGATTTATGCATTTTAAATATCAGATTATCTTAAACCTGTTAACACACACACACACACACACACACACACACACACACATACTTGTGCAGAAAAGTTTCCATGCACACTTAGGTTTTTTTTTAAAAAAAAAAAAAGAAAAAGAAAATTGGCCATGTAAGTTCTCTGGAATTCTGGTGGATAAAGACATTTTTTGCCCAATATGGTAGAAACACGTGGTCAGTGTTAAACACACACACACATACACACACACCCCAAAAACTTAAAAACAAATACTTTTGCCAACAAACAGAATTTCTTACATATAACCAAGACCTAGAGAGCCAAGAACAGAATATGTTTAGACATCTTTGTTAGCAAGGTACATTAGCATACAAATTGACCTTTCAAAACTTGACTTAATGTACTATGTGATTTTTTTTTTTTTTTGTTTCTTTTGTATGTTCTTCCCCCTATGGTACATCCCTTGTTGTCACTGTACTTCATTTTGGTATATTTATATTTGGTATATTTACATATATGTTTGTCTAATTTGGGGAGTGGATGGGGAATAACAAAATGCTGAAACAAGGGCACAGGATGACCCATTGCAACAATGATACCCACAAGACACTATATTGGAAATGAAATTTATAACTTTGGGGAGGAGGAGGAGAGAGAAAGATGGGGGAAGGGATAGTGGGAGAACAACAAAGGAGGGGTAAAAAATACTCAACAAGAAATGTGCTCATTTCCTTATTCACGTAACTGTAACCTTTTTGTTCAGCATCTTTACAATAAAATAAAATTTTAAAAATTAAAAAAAAAACTTGAATACTCCCTATATAGATGGAGGAAAGGTAAATTTGGTGGAAGAGTGGAGGTCACCTGAAGCTGAACTCTTAGCCTACCACATGACCTTTGTTGCTTCCTAAATAGGTATTAGTCTCCAGGGACTGTAGAGAATTAGGGCAGGGGAAGGCACCTCTCCTAAATTATTTTACAAATATAATAGAAATCTATAGAAGGGTCTAGCAACCCCCATCTTACACCAAGAGAGTTATTTACCACATAAAGGGCTCTGAATTTGCTAGGAATTAATCTTATAATCTGCACCAAATTCCTTTCCCTTCTTTTGATGTGAATGTTATATGGGAATTTGATTGCAAGACATAAAGAAACCACATTTTGAGAGTTGGAATCAGGAGTCTTTATTAGAAAATTGGTGACTGCATAGGGACATATGTCCCCCATAAACTTGCAGCCCTGAATACACTTAAAACTGTTAGGAGCCGGGCGCTGGTGGCTCACGCCTGTAATCCTAGCTACTCAGGAGGCTGAGATCTGAGGGTTGCGGTTCAAAGCCAGCCCAGGCAGGAGACACCGTGAGACTCCTATCTCCAATAAACCGCCAGAAACCCGGAAGTGGCGCTGTAGCTCAAGTGGTAGAGCGCTCGCCTTGAGCTGAAGAGCTGAGGGACAGCACCCAGGCCCAGAGTTCAAGCCCCACGACTGACAAAAAAAAAAAAAAAAACTGTTAGGAAACTGGGCCATGAGGATAGTACAGTAAAAAAATGTTCTGATTGCTCGTTACCTTTATTTTCTCTAAGCACATATGTGGTCCCCTCCCTAGAAGTCCCTAGCCTGCACTTATAACCCAGGTAACTGGCACACCTGGGGGCAGTGGAGGTCTCCCAGGCTCTGATGTCATTGCTGTGGCTGCACATCCTTCTGCCCTTTGCTGTGGCCATACCTCCTCCCTGCCCTCTGTCTGTATAATCACTCTCCATCATTAGTTCCCCCCTGTACCCTTTGCACCCCCTGCACACCTCCAACTGGTACAGCCCCTGCACCCTTCATCTTGTGTGGGCTGCAATTTGCTCCCCCCATAAATTCCTTTCTGCCTGAACCATGTGGCAGTCTTTCAGTGAACCTTACAAAAAGAGCAGAAAAATAATCTCAACCATCCAGTTCTACTCTAATGGAGTGCTGGAAAGGGGCACCCATGGTAACCTGAAGAGAGTCAGAAGACATGAGGCATGGTACAAAATGGTGGCTGAGGTGGTCAGGGCCTAAATAGGGTCATGGTCAGGGACAGGGTCACAGAGAGCTTGAGAGTTCAAAGAGTCCCATCTGTTCATGGTGCAGGTCTGGCAGATCCAGTAACCTATTGCCCAAGTACCTGTCCCTACCCCTAGGAATTCAGGCATGCCCATCACCTGGGGATGGGACTCCATCTCCAAGAGTTTTTGGAAATTCCATATCATCAACCACATTAGCAACATGATGCCAGTTAGACTCAGGATCTTTATTTCCTGAGCACTGGCCTTACTGATTTTTACCCATTCTTAGACTACAGAACTTTACATACACATCAGTCTTTACTGAGTAAAGTTTGAGATAAAACAACTTTTACGTAAAAGCAGTCATACACAAACCTTTTAATGCATAAATAATTGAGCAATATAATTTAGGTTTTACATTGAAGTAAATATCTAATCAAAGCAAAGGCAGATTCAAACACTATTATCCCTTAAATGGAATCAATACAGAAAATAATCTCTGTCAAAGCAAGGCAAATCCCAACATAGATGCTGTTTTCTTACCCCTTAAATGAAATCACATTGGAAAACAATCTGTATCCAGAGCAAATTAGCACGTTAAACATCTGCACAGTATCTATATGGGAAATAGAAAAATCTAAAATAATACTCTGTGAATATTTTACCAAACCAATCCTGAAACAAAAATGAAAACAAATATAACAGTTTATATGGGTTAGTATTGGCAAAAGTGGCAAAGGAAGAGAAGAGAACAAAGGAGAAAAAGCTATAAAATGCAAGCCAATTTCCTTATTTGTGGATATTTTCAAAGCCAGTTAAAGAATTTCCACCTCTTTTTTTTCATTATTTAGAGACTACTTTATTAGTTTCTGTAATCAGACCCACTTAGATAAGACCTTACATATTTAATACAGTGTGTTTACCCCTGTATAAATGGAAAAAAAATAAGTTTAACATTTCTAGACCAATATGGCTGTACAATGCCAACTCAACAGAGTAAACTGGGATACTTTTTCCAAAGTTGACAGCACAGCTAAAGTTTCCAAAAATTCAAATTATATATATGTATATATATGTATATATATATATATATTTATATAAAAAGACCAATAATAGCAGTATGTTATGCATCAATAGCAGCAATAGCTTTTCCAGGTTCTGCAGTCATCTGAACAAAATTAGACATCCAGCACATCTATTAATAAAAAGAAAAAAAAATGATAAAAAACAAAACCCCAGAAAAATGTGAAGTTCTGTTACTATTGTGGTACCTGGCACCATTTTTTTAAATTAGCTTCTCAATCATCATCTGGAAAGAAAACATTCTTGAGTAACATCATTAAAAACAGCTCTGATAAAGCACAGTCACTACTATGTATCATAAAGCAGGTACAAGGTATTTATATTCACAGAGGGATAATACAGTACTGTCCTACGTCTATAATACTAGAGGATACAACTAAAAAGGCATTATTGAGACTTGATTCTACGTTTCCAGCAGAGGGCCAAAGGATGGTATGACAGCTCTGTAAAGAAATGCACTTTCTTAGATAGGAGTTCCTTCCATCAGTGGGACAGTTCCAAGTACTCAGTCTCTTACTGAACATCAGCTACAAACAATTTAAAAATGGAGGTGCGGGAGCAGGAAGGGGAAAAAAATTCAAACAACAAAACAATTTCCATCTCTTGTAGTCTTTGATCGTTGTCATAACCCATCTCCAGATGCAGGTAAACACTTGTGATGTTTCCCTTTAAAAGTAGGGACTCTTTCCTTAGGGTCCTTGATTTCAATTGCAGAATAAGAATTTCTGGACAAGTCACAGATGTAAGAAAACTTGGCAGAACTTTAGTAATTAAGCAAGTAAGCAAGCAGACAAGCAGATAAGCAGTCAGACAAGCAGAAAGTCAGGGGTACTCTAACCGAGTGTGGGTGTTCTCCAGGAGAAACAGAGACACAGAGCTCCTTGGCTGTTAGGGATATTTATATGGTAAAGAGGGTGGGGGGCAGGGAGGTTGGCTTTAAGGTTATGCAAAGATAAGTGTTTTATCTTTGCTCTACTTACTCCTAGTGTTTGAAGGACTTGCCTCTCCCCTCTTGGCCCATTCTTTCTATGTATCCAGGCAAGCCACTGAAGATATGTGCAGACTGCCTGACACAGGCAGGGCAATCTTATTTAAGGCTTGTTGTAAGCATTCCGTTGTGGGCCCAACTGAGATGCCCCCCCACCTCCCTTGACCTAATGGCTTTTCACTAACCTCTGCCTCCCAGCTAGACCCCATAAAATCCCATTCCTGAGCCCATCTCTATAGAACCTCCATTCCCATGGGAAGGTCTGTGGCTCTAGCAATAAACAGTGCTAGCCTGTTGAGATCAAGTCCCGCCTGTTCCTTCATTTCTCCTCCACTTTTTTTTTTCTTTTTTGCTGGTTGTGGGGCTTGAACTCTGGGTCTGGGCACTCTCCTTCAGCGCTTTGGCTCAAGGATAGCACCCTACCACTTCTGGTTATTTTCTGGTGGTTTATTGGAGATAAGAGTCTTACAGACTTCCTGCCCAGCCTGATTTTGAACCGCTATCCTCAGATCTCAGCCTCCTAAGTAGCTAAGATTACAGGCCTGAGTCCTGAAAGAATAGAACACAAATGCAGTATCTCTCTTTCTCCTTTCTCTCTCTCCCCTCTCTTTCCCCTCTCTTCCTTTTCCTCTCTCTCCCTTCCCCCTCCTTGTGCCAGTCCTGGGGCTTGAACTTGGGGTTTGTGTGCTTCCCTTAGATTTTTTATGCTCAAGGCTAGCACTAATTAGAAACAAGAGTCTCACAGACTTTACTGTCCAGCCTGCCTTTGACAATGATTCTCAGATTTCAGCCTCCTTTAGTGTAAGGTCCGCTCCTGGATGGCAAGCAGACTCCACCCCCTCACAGCAAAGTCTCCACCCAGTACCTGCATTACCTAGGCAACTGGCACACCTGGAAGAGTTCACATCTGCATCTTCTTTTTTTTGTTTTGGTCGGTCGCGGGACTTGAACTCTGGGCCTGGGCACTGTCCCTCAGCTCTTCAGCTCAAGGCGAGCGCTCTACCACTTGAGCTACAGTGCCACTTCCGGTTTTCTGGTGGTTTATTGGAGATAGGAGCCTCACGGTCTCTCCTGCCTGGGCTGGCTTTGAACCGCGATCCTCAGATCTCAGCCTCCTGAGTAGCTAGGATTACAAGCATGAGCCACCAGCACCCGGCCACATCTGCATCTTCTGAGGTCACATCTGGATTCAATGTGGCCACACCTTTCCCCACCCCTATCCTAGATAAGGCCTAGCCCAGGGCTAGA
Organism: Dipodomys spectabilis; assembly: GCF_019054845.1. Classification (NCBI taxonomy): domain Eukaryota; kingdom Metazoa; phylum Chordata; class Mammalia; order Rodentia; family Heteromyidae; genus Dipodomys; species Dipodomys spectabilis. The sequence continues at coordinate 481,268 of NW_024870760.1, forward strand.
TGCACTCTTTCTCAGGTCTCTTTCCCAGCCTCGTGGAGAGCCAAAATGGCCTGGTGCCAGCTGGAACAATGAATAAACCTACCCCTTACCTGAATACTATGTGAGTGGTGTGGTTCTTACTCGACTACCTCTCTTTAAAACTTAACACTTAGTACCTAGGATTATAGATGTGAGCCACCGTCTAGCTAAGATAAATGATCTTAGGAAGCAGGAAAGAGTGGCATCTGAGCTTAGTAGAAGAGGTTAATAAGAACACAGAGTAAGACAGTGGAAAAGATAGTGTAGATTATTAGTTACCTCTAAACTATGTGATAAAGTAGAAAAATAGTTAATGTTATTATATGAGACAGAAAGAGAAAAAGAAAAAAATTCTTTTTTTTTTGTTATTAAAGAAGCAACTTTATTGAAAAGGTTCCTACACTGACCGGCCAGGGCCACAGCACAGGCTCGGGAGCTGATACTGTCGAAAAAAATTCTTCTTAAATTCTTCTAATAGAAGAATTTAATACTGTAAGCATTTGACACACGAAGCATTTGAAGTTTTTCTTTGATGCCTTCAAAAAGGAATAAAAGAGGAAGAGGGCTTAACATCTGAAATCATCTTTGAAGATTTGATAGGTAATCTGTGCTGTGGAAACTTAAAATGACATTGAAACATATTTGAAAATGATAGACTTTGGGGATTTCCCATCAGTTTTTCCACTCTTTTCTCTGACAGTGATTAGTGTCTGAGGCCATGTAGCATAAGATGTTCCCCTAGGGCTTGTACTAGCTAGCAGTAAAGTGGGGATAAGAATGCAAACTCTTGTTGGGAATCTGCTTTGTTTTCATGATTCAATATTGCTCCCATGGCTTGGACCACTGAACCCCCTCCAGTCCAGTCTTCAACCCCAAATCTCAGTCTAAATTGAAAGCCCACTCCTCCCATCATTTCAGGTGATAGGCATTTGAGGAGAGAGGGGAGCAAGAAAGGGGAAGGGGAAGGGAAGAGAGAGAAGAGGAAAGGGGAGGGAGGGGAAGGGAAGAGAGAGAAAGGAGAGAGAAACAACATTTGTGTTCTATTTTCTCTGGGGGGTTATTTAGGGTCAGGACACAGGGCATGAGCATTGTGCAGGAGAAGCTTGGAAGAGAGGCAGTGAGTCCCCTCATCTGGGCTGTGGTAATTGGCTAGAGTTGTTAGGAATCTGAGTCACAAGGCTATTAGAATAAAGAAGGAGCAGAAAGCAAACTCAACAGACTAGATGAACTTTAATGAAAAGTTGAAGAGCGATACCATGGTGACCAGAGGAGAGTCAGGAGTGCAGGGACTTAAGTAGAGTAATAGGGGAAGTAGCGAAGTCACAGGTAGACCAAGGTTTCAAAGAGTTTCTTGAGTTTAAAATGCAGGTCTTGTTCCCAGAATCTATTGTTTGAGCAAGTCTCCTGCCCAGTCTCGCAAATGCCTATCACCTGAAATGATGGGAGGAGTGGGCTTTCAATTTAGACTGAGATTTGGGGTTGAAGACTGGGCTGGAGGGGTTCAGTGGTCCAAGCCATGGGAGCAATATTGAATCATGAAAACAAAGCAGATTCCCAACAAGAGTTTGCATTCTTATTCCCCCCTTTACTGCTAGCTAGCACAAGCCCTAGGGGAGCATCTTATGTTACATGGCCTCAGACTCTAATCACTGCCAGAGAAAAGAGTAGAAAACTGATGGGAAATCCCCAAAGTCTATCATTTTCAAATATGTTTCAATGTCATTTTAAGTTTCCACAGCACAGATTACCTATCAAATCTTCAAAGATGATTTCAGATGTTAAGCCCTCTTCCTCTTTTATTCCTTTTTGAACGAATCAAAGAAAAACTTCAAATGCTTATAGTATTAAATTCTTCTCTTGTATGTGGTGCCAAGAAGAAATTTTTTCAGGATCAAACATGCACAAAGGGGAAATGCTTATTTCAAGTGTTGTTGGTCAGCAATGATCTTTTTATTATAGTCTATTAATTATACAAAGTAATATGTTTCAAGCCAGTTGATCATGGCTCACACCTGTACTCTTAGCTACTCAGGAGGCTGAGATCAGAGGATCAGGGTTCAAAGCCACCTCAAACTGGAAATTCTATGAGACTCTTAAAATCAATTAACCATAAAAAGTCTGGATGTAGATTGTGGCTCAAGTGGTAAAGTAGCCTTGAGCTACCTTAGCTTTTAAGGTACAGTGCCTAAGCCATGAGTTCAAGCTCCAGTACCAGCACAAAGAAAAAAAATGCATCTCATTACTATATCTCCATATATGTGTGCAATGTACTTTGATCATATTCACCTCTACTTCTCTCTCTCATCCCCTTCCAGTTTTCCCCATTCATATACACCCCTACATGTCCTTCCACCCCCAAGTAAGTTCATTCCACTCCACATATGAGAGAAAACATGTCATAGTTGTCTTTGTGAAACAGGCTTGTTTTACTTGGTATAATGATTTTCAGTCTCATCTATTTTTTTTTTTTTTTTGGGTCCGGTGGGGCCTGAACTCTGGGCCTGGGCGCTGTCCCTCAGCTCTTCAGCTCAAGGCTAGCGCTCTACCACTTGAGCCACAGAGCCACTTCCGGCTTTTTTCTTTTTTTTGCTTATGTGGGGTGCTGAGGAATCGAACCCAGGGCCTCAGGCATGCAAGGCAAGCGCTCTACCACTGAGCTACCTTCCCAGCCCCAGTCTCATCTATTTTGATACATGAAACATATTCATTCTTCTTTATAGCTGAACACTCCATTGTGTGAATATTACACATTTTCTTTAGCTTTTCATTCATTGATTGGTACTTAGGATGATTTGATGAATTGGCAGTTGTAAATAATGCCATGATAAACCTGAGTGTACTAGTATCTCTATAGTCATGGTTTTTTATAATGATTATCTTTAAAAATCATATTTGTCTATATTGTCCCAAAATCACTTGGACTTTTCTTCCATAGAGATTTTAAAAACTTCAAACAGCTAGGCATTGGTAGCTCAAGCCTGTAATCCTAGCTACTCAGGAGGCTGAGATCTAAGGATTATGGTTCAAAGCCAGACTTGGCATATGAATTCATGAGACTCCTATGTCAAATTAACTACAATAAGCCAGAAGTAGAGCCATGGCTCAAGTCATAGACTGCTAGCCTTGAGCACAAAAGCTCAAGGACAAGGCCCAAGCCCAGAGTTCAAACCCCAGGACCAGCCTAAAAGAAAGAAAGGAAAAAAAACTTCAGCTGGGTGCCAGTGGCTCACATCTGTAATCATAGTTAGTCAGAAGTCTGAAATTTGAGGATTTCTGTTCCAGGACAGTTCAGGTAAGAAAACCTATGACACTCATCTCCAATTTACCAGTAGAAAGCCAGAGTTGGATCTGTGGCTCAAGTGGCAGAGCATCAGCCTTGAACTTGCATACAAAATTGTATCATATGTTGTTGCTTGTAACTTCAAAGATATTGATGTCTTACTTTCTGCATGTACTATCCTGTACTAGCCTTAATAAAAAACCTTGTTCATGGGACCTCAAGCATCTGAAGCTGACTGAATGCTTTAGATTCACTGGTGCCCCCAAACCAGAGTTCCATGGCCCAGTCTTACGTTACTGTTGACTCCTTATTCATGGCAGATTGCCACATCTTGTACCCAACATGGGGCTTGAATTCAGGACCTGGGTGCTATAACTTGAGCTCTTTTGCTCAAGGTTAGCATTCTACCACTTTGAGCCACAGTTCCTTGCAACAGGCTAAGATAGTAAATGTCAAATATCCAAACTGTTGAACTGGCTGATCTATAAGGTGATCTGTGGCCAGGAGCCCATGCCTAGCTACTCAAAAGGTTGAAATATGAAGATCCATTTGAAGCAAAGTCAATGAGACTCTTATCTCCAATTAACTACCAAAAAAAATCTGGAAGTGGAGCTGTGGCTCAAGTTGTAGAGCACTAACTTGGAGCACAAAAGCTTAGAGAAAGTGCCTAGGCCCTGAGTACAAGCCCTAGTACTGGCACAAAAAAGAAAGCAAGAAATAAAAAAGCTATTCTATGTGCAAATGTAGGAGATACAATTCTAATCTAATATTTCTTTCATTTTATACTGCTTTACTGTTCATTATCCAGAAAGTTGTTCATCATGGTCCAAACATTAAATCATCTAGAATGTGGTATGATGTTGATCAATAATGTCTTAGAAAAGAGAAATCTTTTTTTTTCCACCTATGATTCTAGGACTTCTTCCAGTTGATAATGGAATGCTGACATGGATCATATAGGAAGGATCATAGAGGAAGAAATACAATCTAAGCACAGTTTTTAAAAAATCTTGTAGTTTCTGGATGCTAGTACCGCATGCCTTGTAACCCTAGCAACTTAGGAGCCTGAGAGCTGCAGATCTTACTTCAAAGCCAGCCCAGGCAGGAAAATCTATGAGACTCTTACCTCCAATAAACCAGTAGAAAACCAGAAGTGAGCTGTGGTTCATAGTGGTAGAGTGCTACCCTTGAGCAAGAGAATTCAGGGACAGTGCCCAGGCCCTGAGTTCAAGACCCACAACTGAAAACAAAAATAAAAAAATAAAAATAAAAAGGCTGAATGTGGACTTGTGATATGAACCAAAAGGCTAAATGACAGTATGAGACTCTTTGTTCAAGCCCCACTACTAGCAACAACAAAAATCTCTGTAGTTAATTTGTATATATGATAATAATATGCATGCTTTTTAAAAAATAGTTTTCAACTTTGAAAATCAATTTATAGGCAACAAATAATAGTACAAGAACTTAAGCTGTGTGGTGAAAATTGAAGAATCTTGGAGAACTTTTTAAAATAATGAAAAGTATTATATAAGGTTAACAAATCACAAAATAGAAGCCAAAGATACTATTTCAAATCATAAATGTTAAAAGAATAAAATATAACTAGAAATTGAGAGGATAAGCATGTAAGTTAAATTCCCATCTTTGTGTGTGTGTGTGTGTGTGTGTGTGTGTGTGTGTGTGTGTTGGTAATGGGCCTTCAACTCAGAACCTGAGCACTGTCCTCTTAGTTTTAATTGTTTTAATTGAAGAAGGAGGAGGAGGAGGACAAGGACGAGGAGGACAAGGACGAGGAGGATGAGGACGAGGAGGAGGAGGATGAGGAGGAGGAGGAGGAGGAAGAGGAGGAGGAGGAGGAAGCAGCAGCAACTAGGTGCTGGTGGCTCATACCTGTAAGCTTAGCTACTCAGGAGACTGAGATAGGAGGAAGACAGTTCAAAGACATCCTGTGCAGGAAAAATCCAATTAATATTTTTTGTTGTTGGTTGTGGGGCATGAACTCTGGGCGCTGTCCTCAGCACCTCAGCTCAAGGCTAGTGCTCTACCACTTGAGCTACTGTGCCATATCTAGTTTTCTGGAGGTTTGTTGGAGATAAGAGTCTTAAGGACTGCCCTACCCCAGCTGGCTTTGAACTGCAATCCTGAGATCTCAGCCTTCTGAATAGTTAGGATTACAGATGTGAGTCACTGGTGCCTGGCTGGAAAAGTCCAATTAAACAGCAAAAAGACAAAAGTGGAGCTGTGGCTCAACTGGTGAGACACCAAGCTTGAGGGAAAAAGCTAAGAACAATGCCCAAGCCCTGAGTTCAAACCATACTGAAATAAGGATACTGGCCCAAAGTAATATGCCTTGTCCTCATAGCATCCTGGTGCCTAGCTAGGCAGTGGACACTTTTCACCTCGCGTCAAAAGCCTAGATGTGAGACAAGCCATTCTTTGAATTGCAGATGCTTAGCTACAGGACAGCTAGGAGAGCTCTGCTTCAGAGAATATGCAGATACATCATGTTGTTTAACCCCAGGAAAGTCCAGCACCTTAATCTAGGATGGTGTGCTTTGCTTATGTATAACACTTGTGTTATGTTTAGTTTCTCATACTGGTTATGTGGGGTTTGCTTTTAAAAGTTTGGTGCAAGCTCTATTCTGGGCTGCAGGTCTTTGAGACAAGAGTCTGCCTGCAATTATCAGCTTTCCAATACTCTCAATTTGACCTCTCAAAATGTGGCTTCTCTGTTTCTCAGTGAGTTCCCATACTGCAGTGAGGAAACTGAATCTAAATAATGTCACAGCCATCCTGGCGCCTAGCCCACAGATGGGGGCTGTCCACCTAGCTCCAAGGCCTAGAGGTGAGACAAGCCATCCTTTGAATTGCAGGTTGGCTCAACAGGTAGACCACTTTGGGGAGTATAGATCCATTCTGTTGTTTAGCCCCAGGGGATCCCTGCTCCTTGCATTGTGTTTATGTACAATGCTTTGTTAGGGCTTGGTCTCCATAAACATGTGGCTGTTGTCTTTAAAAGCTTGCTGCAATATCTGTTTGGGGCTGCAGGTCTTTGTAACAATTGCCTGCCTGCAGACCACTAGCACTCTAATAGAGACTCCAAAATCCGACTTCTTGTGATTGTATTTATACCTGATTTAAGGTACAAGAATACAACAATACTACTAGCACACACACACATACACACACACACACACACACACACACACACTATAAATATTCATGTGTATGTCTCACCTATCCTATTCTAACCTTGGAATAAAGTTTTAGGTCAAATGCTATGTATATAGCATTATGTATTATATTTTGGCAGTACTGGGTATATGAACTCAGTGCTTAGTGCTCTACCACTTGAGGCATGCATCAATCTCATTTTGTTTCAGTTATTTTTCAGGTAGTAGGTTGTGTTTTTGTTTATGCTGACCTCCGACTTGATCCTATAACCTATATCTTCTCATGTAGCTGAGATCATAGACATGAATTGACATGGGGTTTCTCTTAATTTCCTTGGAACTGATCCTCTGGATCTCCACCTCTGGAGGAGTGGGCAATTCAGGCCTGGCCTGGTTCCTGGGCCAGGTTATAAAAGAAAGATTAAAAATTAGAATTACATTTTACAATTGCTGACTGCTGATTTCGCTTTTGTAAACTTGCTCGCCCTAGCACTAACCCCCCTCCCTTCTGGAAATAAGGAATTGAGTAAAAAGTTTCTCGGAGCCCAGATGCCAGCCCAGATGCAGGCCCCTGGGACAAGGTTTGTGGTCATAGATAAAGAACAAACAAGTAAATTCCCCAAGTGGCCAAATGGGACCCAAGATAGGGACCCAAGATAGGGACCCAAGATAAGGACCACCTGGCAAGTCCAGCAAACTAGGCCAAATGTTAATCAATCACAAGCCTGTAACTCTGTAAACTCCCTAACCCTTATCTCCCAGAGTGACTACCTCTGTTTGATCATCCACGCCAATTGTTTTATTACAAAGAGTGTTATAAACTTCCCCACATAGTAAAAATGATTGCTGGAGTGTATAGTGACTTTTAAATCGGCCAATCCCGGGGACACCTGGTGTTATATGCTAATCTTGTGGTTTTTGCCTTTAAGAATGCCTGTAACAGCGGTTCGGGGCTCTCTCCTGTGCCAGAGGCAGAGAGACCGTTTGCGCAAACGCTGAATAAACTCCTCTTGCTTGTTGCATCTACTGGTTTGGAGTCTTGGTTTCTGGGGTGCCCTCCCGTTGATAAAAGTATCCCAGGAGTCTGGGGTCTTTCAATAAATATTTTACATTTTGTTAAATATCTGAAATTTCATTATAGGAAGGCAGAACCAATATACAGCTCCACCAACATGGACAACCTTTGGTTTCTGGAACCCTGCAGCCCCTACCTCACACTATACAATACTTGACAAGGAGCTCTTAAATAGTCACAAGGACACTTGTTAACCTTTATTTGCCACAAATACTACTGGCCATTTTAATCTAACACTCTGTGAAGGCTTTGTTGTAGTTAGTCCCACATATAAACTTCCTAGAAAGATGGTAACATCATATTTTTAACTCTATCTAGTTTTGAAAGCTTTCAACAGCCACTATAAAGAAATCCTATAATGGCAAACTTCAAAGTCTTGTTTTGGTGGAGGCACTTTTCTTTTTTCTTTCAAGTTCAAGGAAAGTCTAAATAACCTGATCCTTTAACTTGAAAATTACAAATTCTATTCCTAATTGTTGGGGTCCACAAGCAGAGCTGAATGCAACAAGACAGCAGGCTCAGTCGAATGCCAGTGACTCAGGCCTATATTTAGAATTACTATAGCATCCTAAATAGCTCTGCTGAGATCTGAGGATCAAGGTTCAAAGCTAGCCTGGACAGGACAGTCTATGAGATTCTTACCTCCAAGTAAACACTAAAAATCTTGGAAGAGGAACTGTGGTTCAAATGGCAGAGTGCCAGTCTGAGCACAAAAGCTAAAGGATAGCCCCTAAACCCTGCATTCAAGTCCCAGTACCAACACACACACACAAACACACACACACACACACACACACACACACAAGCATAAAGACTATGTTCATCACTTAAGGACAAACTACTGTTCCTGTATTTGGAAGGTTCTGTGCTTTATACTGAAGGGAAGGAGATCGAAGAAGAAAGAGAATGATAAATCAAGGTCTAAGCTCTGTTCTAAATATGACTTAATAAAATTATCCAGTGCTTGTGGGATACCAGGAGGTCTGACTGCATCACAAGTAGCATATGTTATAGCTATGCTTATAGTCAGGGCACAGTTGGGAATTAAACTATCTCACACCTGATCCAAACCAGCAGACATAGAGTTTACAGAGGTTTAGAAACATATTCAAGGTGACCTATAACTAGTAATTAGGCAATTTTCAGATTCAGTTGAGCACCTATCTGACTTTGGGATCCTACTTTACTGCTCTGGCTCACATTACTTTACGTGCATGTCAGAACAATCTCAAAAGTGATTAGCAATGAAACCATTTTTGCTAACAACTTAATTGACATAAGAAAATAAGATCATAGAGCAGGGGCAGCATAGATAATAGCCCACAGTCCAAATCTAGTCACTCTTGTTTTTCTAAATGAATTTTTTGGGGGACATTGCCATACCAACATATTGTATGCATTGTCTACACATTTTCTGTATTGTTTACATATTGTCTAAATATATTATTGGATTTTCAAAAACTAGTAGAGCTCAACCCTTTCAGGCAAGCAACAGGTGAAGCCTCTTGTAACAGATGATGACAGAGTAAGCTTACATAGGATTCCCTGTGGTAGTAAGTTGTCAATTTTCATTTGAAAGCAATAACCTGGAATCCCTCCTAAAATCCAATAAATGATAATAAAGTGGTTTTCAAAATCAAAAAGCAATTCTGGTGCAATGGCTTACAGATGTAATAATCCTAGCTACCTGAAGCCTAGGTCAAGAGGATTGAAGTTCAAAAGTAGCCCAAGCAAAAGTTTGTGAGACTCCTAAAAGATTCATGAAAAGAAAGCTCAGAAAAAACTTCTGAGGGAAGTGGCTCAAGTGATAGAGCACTTGCCTTGAGCTGAAGAGTGCAGGGACAGCACCCAGGCCCAGAGTTCAAGCCCCATGACCCACGGAAACAAAACAAAACTTCTCAGTATATCTATTTGCAAGATATTGGATACATATCTGCATACATACATACATATATATACATATACATATATGAGATTCTGCTATTTGTTGCAAGTATTTATGTTAATGTTAGTAGTACAGGATGTGGTTCTTTTCAACAACCAAGTGTGAGAAATGCATTGACTGGTCCAAACTCAAAGGATGAACCAAAGATAAATGCAGGAAAGCCAGGAGCAGGTGGATCATGCCCGTAATCCTAGCTCCTCAGGCGGCTGAGCTCTGAGGATTAAGTTTCAAAGCCAGCCCAGAAAAGAAAGTCTATAAAACTCTTATTTCCAATTAACTTGCAAAAGACTGCAAGTAAAGCTATGGCTCAAGTGGTAGAGTAGTACTTGAGTACAAAAGCTGAGGGATAGCAGGGCACTGGTGGCTACTCAGGAGGCTGAGAGGTAAGGCTCCCAGGTCAAAGCCAGCCTGGACAGGAAAGTCCATGAGACTCTTACCTCCAATTTACCACCAAAAAAACAAAGTAGCACTGTGGCTCAAAGTGAGCAAAAAGAGTTCAGGGAAAACACCTAGGCCCTAAGTTCAAGCTCTATGACTGGAAAAAAAAAAAGTTAAAGGATAGCACCAGGTCTTGAGCTCAAATACCAGTACTGGCACCAAAAAAAAAAAAAAAAAAAAAAAGAAAGAAAGAAAGAAAAGAAAAGAAAGAGAGAAATAGAAAATGTTCAGGAAAGCTAAGACTTTAATGGTGGCTTTGCAAAGTCAGGTGTCTGTCTGATAGGCACGTTCTTTGAGATTACAATAGCAATGTTATATCTAACACATGGAGACAAATGTCTCCAACTCCTCATTAGTCTGAGAAATGTGGGGTTCACTTTTTTTATTTCATGGTCACCTAAGTTACATTACTTTCTATACATACACCACTTGAGGTGGTTGAACTTTAGAAGTAAGCTTTTGGTTGCCTCCATCCCTGGGGAAGGCTTTTAGGCTTTCTGATACACACAAAATTGCTACTAATTTTCTGCTTTTATTGTGGCCTGATCTTCCTTATGCTAATCAGTCCCGGGCTCTGAAGCAGGATAACTTAAGGAAACTGAAGCCTGGTGTAGGCAACTCAGAAATATGGTATCTAGAAACTTAGAAATGCTATCTTTGCTTCAAAGAAAGGCAACTGAATGCATTCTTTCCTAAGGGATGCATTTCTCACAACTGCCAAAATGCAGATAGCAGGGCTTCTCCTTGTTTCAAAGATAAGGATCTGTTTTATGGCAGGATGCATTCTTACCTGGAAACTCAGAATAACACCAAGTGTAGTTAAAGCAAAGACAAAGCACCTAGCTCTGCATAACTTAAAGTCAGACCCCCTGCCTTTACCCTATAAATACCCAACAGCCCAAGGAGCTATGTGTCTCTCTGGGTGTCTCCTTGTGTTTGTCTGTGCCTGTGTCTTTGTGTCTCTATGAGAGCACCCACACTTTGCTACAGTATGCCCCTGCCCTTCCATTTGCTTTTTTTTTTTTTTGTCTGTTTCCTTGCTTGTTTACATAATAAAGCTCTGTCAAGTTTTCTTGCCATGGTGACTTATCCAGAAATTCTTATTCTGTGATCGAAGTCACGGACCCTAAGTGAAGAGTTCCTATATTTAAAGGGGAGCTTCACCAAACCTCACCTCTGTCTGGTAATACCTCCTTCTAAACTGCCTTGTTTATCTGTGGGTTTTCCAATGTGTGAACTTTGTAACATCCTCAATTTGCTATACACACAAGTTGCTGGTAATTTTCCAATATGAATCAAATGCCTTGTCTTAGAAATGCAAAATCTCTCTATATTTTTCTTTCTTTCTCTCTTTCTTTCTTCTCTTTCTGTGCTGGTCCAGGGGCTTGAACTCAGGGCTTGGGCGCTCTCCCCGAGCTTTTGTCTCTACCACTTTGAGCCACAGCTCCCTTTCTGGTTTTTTGGCAGTTAATTGGAATTTCCTGCTCTAGATAGCTTTGAACTTTGATCCTCAGTTCTCAGTCTCCTGAGTAGCTAGGGTCACAGGCATAAGCCACCCATGCTCAGCCAGTGACTTTATTTCTAACACAAGTCATCAGACTCAACCATCAGGCTTGTGAATGCTTAGCCTAACCACTGAACCAGTTCAACATGTGCTTAGCCTACATGAAAATCTGTGTTCAATCCTCAACACCTTTCCTGTCTAAAACAAAAGAGCTGTTGCCTCTGGAGAGAAGATAGTAGATTTGGCACTGGATAACTAACTCCATTGTTTTTTTATCATCTGTGTGTGTGTGTATGTGTGTGTGTGTGTGTGTGTGTGTGTGTGTGTGTGTGTGTGTGTGTGTGTGTGTACTTGTACTAGGGCTTGAACTCAGGACCTCACAATCTTGCTTAACTTTTGCTCAAGGCTACTTCTCTATCTCTGGAGTCTCACAAATTTGTCTGCCTGGGCTGGCTTTTAATCTTGTTCCTCAAATTTTGTCTCCTGATTAGCTAAAATTATACTCATGCCCCACCAGTACCTGGTTTAATAGTCTTCCAATAACATTATCATCAACTAAATCCCACTCCCATACTTTGAATTACATCATTAGTATTATGTCATAGGATTTATTTTTATTTTTATTATTTTTGCAATAGTAGAATTTGATCCCAGAGCCTTTTGCTTCCTAGATAAATGTTCTACCACTTGACCCAGTCTCTAAGACCTATCTTGTTAATTTGAAAGGTTGTAAGGATCACTTAAACACTATTATTACACTTTTGCTAATGTATTGGAGGCTTTGTTGCCAGCTAGCAAGATTTTGGGAAGTGATTGGATCATGAAGGCTCTGGCCTTAGCTGCCATAAGTCAAATAGCTCTGAGATACCTGCCTTCCAAGAGCCAAAATAAATCCTTCACCCTATGTGAAAGGGGTGACAATTAGCGAGATATTATAGTAGTCAATGGCCCATGCCTGTAATCCTAGCTACTCAGGAGGCAGAGATATTAGGATCTTGGTTCAAACCCAGCCTAGGTAATCAAATCTGAGAGATTTTTATCTCCAATTAACCAGCAAAAAAGCTGGAAGTAGAACTGTAGCTCAAGTGGTAAAGTACCAGCCTTTAGCCAAAAAGCTAAGAGATAAGGTTCAGACCTTAAGTTCAAGCTCACTACTGGAACATACACAAGAGCTACATAATATGAAATTGGTGAGTTTAATTGAAACCCCTTTGTGCAACTATTCAAAGACAATTAAAAAATAAATCTCAAAAATCTTTATTCCAGGAGGGGGGACCAAGATGGCGACGGTGCTGTAGGGAAACGCCACAGCTCTCTCCAACCAAAAAGAGAGTTCGAGTTCCAACGCTTAATCTCCCCAAGAGACCGACAACAACAAAAAGACGAACACTCAGAGAAAAACCAGAGGTGGAAAATAACAAAAAAAGAAAGAGAGGAAAAGAAGAAATTCAGAACAGAGAAGAGCGAAGACCCCTCCCCCAACGTTTACTGGCCGCGCGGCAGTGCGCCAAGCCGCCGGCCAGCCGGCCCGGCGGGGGCTGCCGGAGCCACAGAGACACAGGGGGCTGCTTGCAGATCACCAGGTACCGGATTGCAGAACAGCGGATCGCCAGGAACAGAGAAACCTACCAGCCGGGAGTCTCCACGAGGATCCCACCCCCAAACCTCACTCTCCACCGGAGCGGAGAGGCTCCATCCCGCCAAAGCCGCCCGGCACCAGCAGCGCGACAAAGGGACCTGTCGGCAGACCACCCGCCCAATCGCGATCGCAACGACCCGGCGGGGGCCGCCCAACCCAGCCCTCAACCACCCGAACTGAACTCGGATTGCAACAACAACTGACGACCTACAGGGTGAGAACCCCACAGGGGACAGTGAATCCCTCAAGGGAGACCAGAGCTGGAGGGAATCCCCAGACCCTGACCTAGACTCCCTACCCCAACACCCGGACCACAGGACCCACTAAAACCGGGAACTGTTCCAGAGCTCCACCAGCCGGTGGAGCACACTCTGCTGGCCAGGCCAGAGCAAGAGTGTCCCTGGAAGGGAGCTTAAATGCCCAAGCCAGGAACAGTGCCCCTGGGTCAAGACTACCAACAGTAGAAGAAATTTGAACTGTGTCCTCCAGGCTGCATAACCTAGGTGATATACACATTAGCACAGGCCTAACGAGCGCGCTCCAGGCTGGGGCCGGAACCAGGCCCGGGGACCCGGCGCCTGAACAACACAACCAACTCCTCCCAACTGAAGTAAAAAGCTGAGCATACGCCTCAACAGAGGGGAGAAACCCAGGAAACAACACTCCCCGGGAAGCACACCTGTGACAACAAAAGACCTGGAGGCTCAGGACAAGAGAAGCCCAAACCCCACCAAAACTCCACCCATATACCCTAGGCTGGGAATTGGGCAACACAGGCTGCCAGCACCTGATAGTAAGCAGGAGCTCAGGCTGATAAGGCAGCTCAGCAATAGAGTGATAGTCTTGGATGTATGAGGCCCTGGATCTGATTCCTCAGCATCACAAAAGCAAAAAGGGTCAGAAGTGGTGCTGTGGCTCAAATGGTAGGGTGCCAGCCTTGAGCTGAAGAGCTGAGGGACAGCACCCAAACCTAGAGTTCAGGCCCACAACCAGCCCAAAACAAACAAACAAAAACACATGAGGAGCCCATAGCAGACTCCAGTATTTGGGAGAGTGCATCCAGAGCATCTGATCTTCCCAAGAGCACCCACAGGAGCAAACACAAGCAGTCTAGGCTGCTCAACCCTTCCAAAGGCGGGAATTGCCAGCAATCTACAGCAGAGAGCTGAGAATCCTAAGTAAGTCAGAATAGCAGCTGGAAATAGGCTCCCAACAGAATCCAGATCAGGCACAGACTCTCTCTACCAATACAGAATCAGCAACCAAGCAAAGACAGACACACCAAAACAAAATTGAAGAGCAGTCTCCTGAACCCCCATGTGAAAATCACAGAGAAAAATCACAAGGTTTACCACTACCCAGGACAGCAAGCTCACCTCAAAAGCCAGCAGCCACGCAGGGGAGAGCCCCAGTGGGAGCAAAGCAGGAATGGAAGACAAAAGCTACATCAAAGGGTTGCTGGAGGCAATGACTCAAGAAATAAAGCGAGAAATGGATCAGAAATTGAAAGAGCACAAGGATGAACTATCAAAAGATAGACAGGATATCAAACAAAAGTTGGATGCAAAAATAGAAGCTGCACAAACCTCAGTAAGAAGTGAGATAAACGCCAAATTAGAGGTAATGCATACTGATCTCACCTCATTGAGAGGTGAGATCAGTACTCTGAGAACCAACATTGAATCCATAAAGGGATCCATTTCCTCCATGCAAACCACAATAGAAGCCATGGTCAACAGAGTGAATGAAATGGAAGGTAGAGTGTCAGATACAGAAGACAGAATACACCAACTGGACCAAAAAGTGACAGATATGGAAAAAGCACTCAAATTAAACCAAAGGGAAATTCAAGAGCAAGCAGATAATGCCAAGAAATTTAACCTTTGCATAATCGGAGTGGACGAAGGTGAGGAATTCCAGAGCAAGGGAATGCAACACCTATTTAACAAGATAGTCAATGAAAATTATCCCCACCTCAAAAACGACCATCTTAACTACATCACAAAAGTTTATCGAACACCCAACAAGCAAGATCCCAGGAGAAACACTTCTAGACACATTATAGTAAAAATGATGGATATGAATAATAAGGAAACAATCCTGCATGCAGCAAAAATGAAGAAGGAGCTATACTACAACGGGAAAAAAATTAGAATCACTGCAGATCTCTCCACACAAACAATGAATGCAAGAAAAGCCTGGGAAAGCACCATATGAGCCCTGAGAGCCAATAACTGCCAACCCAGACTGATATACCCGGCAAAGCTAGCATTCACACTCGATGGAGAACTGAAAACTTTTAATAGCAAAGAAAAACTAAATGAATACATAAACATTAAGCCAGCATTACAAAGAATTCTAAGAGGGGGGACACAACCTGAAGAAAGCAACCAGGAACTGGGACCTGCCCCAAACAGGCATTACTCAAAGTCTAACTGAGCAAGCACAGGAGGAAAGGAAAGAAGAAAAACTTAGGAAAACGGAATGGCAGGGACAACAATGCATCTCTCTATACTTTCTCTGAATATAAATGGGCTGAATTCGCCAATTAAAAGAAAACGAACTGAAGACTGGATCAGAACACAAGACCCATCCATCTATTGCCTTCAGGAGACCCACCTCTCAGCCAAACATACAAACAAACTCAGAGTGAAGGGGTGGAAAAGGATCTACCAATCAAATGCCCCCAGTAAGAAAGCAGGTGTAGCTATCCTGATATCTGACAAAATAAACTTTTCATTAAAATCAGTACAGAAAGACAAGGACGGACACTACATATTAATAAAGGGAACAATCCAAGAGGAGGATATAACCATCACCAACTTATATGCCCCAAATATCGGTGCACCCAGATATTTTAAACGAATGCTCTCAAACTTACAGAATAAAATAGATCCCAATACGATAATACTAGGAGACTTTAACACGCCACTCTCACCAAAGGACAGGTCTACCAACCAGAGGATTGGCAAAGAAGCTACCGAATTAAGTGAGGCCATACTTCAAGCGGAATTAACTGACATCTACCGAGTATTTCACCCTAAAACAACACAGTACACATTCTTCTCAGCAGCTCATGGAACTTTCTCCAAAATAGACCATATCATAGTTCATGCAAGGAACTTAAGCAAATACAAAGGGATCGACATAATCCCCTGTATCCTATCTGACCACAGTGGAATCAAGCTAGCTCTCAATAACAAAGTATACCGCAGAAATTTCTCTAATACATGGAAATTGAACAGCACACTCCTTAACAAGGCCTGGGTAACAGAAGAGATCAGAGAAGAAATGAAGCATTTCCTACAACTCAATGAAAATGAAAACACCTCACAAAGAAACTTGTGGGACACAGCAAAAACAGTCCTGAGGGGCAAATTTATTGCCCTCAGTGCCCACATCAAGAGAATGGAGACAGACCAAGTAAATAATCTCATGTTGCAACTAAAACAGCTAGAAAAACAAGAAAAAATGGGACCTAAAGCTACTAGACGAAGCCAGATAACCAAATTGAGAGCAGAGATTAACCAATTAGAAAATCAGAAAACCATAACCAAAATAAACCAAACAAAAAGCTGGTTCTTTGAAAAAATAAACAAAATTGATGGCCCGTTGGCAAGATTAATTAAAAAAAGAAGAGAGGAAACCCATATTAATAGGATTAGGGATGCCACGGGAAACATCACAACACGTACCCAAGATATCCAAACAATTCTAACAGAGTACTTTCAAAAGCTATACTCTCTAAAGGAAGAAAATCTGGCGGAAATGGATGCATTTTTAGAGAAATACAAGTTACCCAAACTGAGCAAAGAAGAAGTTAACCAATTAAATAAGCCAATATCCTATAATGAGATACAGGAAGCTATCAAAAGTCTTCCAACAAAAAAAAGCCCAGGACCAGATGGATTCACAGCAGAATTCTATAAGACCTTTAAAGAAGAACTAATACCCATACTCCTCAAGCTCTTCAGAGAAACAGAGAAGGAGGGAGCTATCCCAAACTCATTCTACGAAGCCAATATCACACTCATCCCCAAACCAGGCAAAGACCCAACCAAAAAGGAGAATTACAGGCCAATTTCCTTGATGAACACAGATGCAAAGATCCTTAACAAGATTCTAGCTAACAGAATCCAGAAACACATAAAAAAAAAAATACACTATGATCAGGTAGGCTTCATCCCAGAGACACAGGGATGGTTTAACATACGTAAGTCAATAAATGTAATCCAGCATATCAACAGAGCCAAGGTCAAGAATCACATGATTATCTCCACAGATGCAGAAAAGGCCTTTGATAAAATTCAACATTCATTCATGCTAAAAGCTCTGGAGAAAATAGGAATAGAAGGAACATTTCTAAAAACAACAAAAGCCATTTATGACAGACCAATAGCCAATATTATACTTAATGGGGAAAAGCTACAACCAATCCTCCTAAAATCAGGAACAAGGCAAGGATGCCCACTGTCTCCACTCCTCTTCAACATAGTCCTAGAACCCTTAGCCAGGGCAATAAGGCAAGAAAAAGACATTAAAGGGATCCGCATAGGGAAAGAAGAAGTTAAACTATCCCTTTTTGCAGACGACATGATACTATACCTCCACGATCCCAAAAACTCCATCCCCAAACTTTTAGAAATCATAAGTCACTTCGGCAAAATAGCAGGATACAAAATAAACCCACAAAAATCAGTTGCCTTCCTATACACCGATAACGTACAGGAAGAGAGGGAAATAAAGGGAGCAACCCCATTCACAATAACCCCCCAAAAATTAAAATATTTAGGAATTAACCTAACCAAAGATGTAAAAGAACTATTTAATGAGAACTATAAAAAGTTAAAGAAAGAAATTGCAGAAGACACTAGGAAATGGAAAGACCTCCCATGCTCCTGGATAGGCAGACTTAATATAGTAAAGATGGTGATACTTCCAAAACTAATATACAAATTCAATGCAATTCCTATTAAAATCCCAATGACGTACATCACTGAAATACAGAAAACAGTCCAAAAATTTATATGGAACAACAAAAGACCTAGAATAGCCAAAACAATTCTAGGGGATAAAGACAATATGGGAGGGCTATCCATGCCGAACTTCAAACTCTACTACAGAGCTATAATAACAAAGACAGCATGGTACTGGCACAAAAACAGACCCGAAGACCAATGGAACAGAATAGAAGATCCAGAAATAAATCCACAGGCCTATAGCCAGCTGATATTCGACAAAGGAGCCAAAGACATACAATGGAAGAAACACAGCCTCTTCAACCTCTGGTGCTGGGAAAACTGGGCAGCCACATGCAGAAAACTAAAAGTGGACCACAGCCTATCACCATGCACCAACATCAACTCAAAATGGATTCAAGACCTTAACATTAAACCTGAATCTCTGAAACTACTGCAGGACAGAGTAGGAGAGACACTTGAACTAATAGGCACAGGAAGGAACTTCCTGAATAGAGACCCAGGGTCACAACAAGTTGGAGAGAGACTCAACAAATGGGACTACCTTAAAATAAAAAGCTTCTGCACAGCTAAATCTATCGCAACTAAGCTAGAAAGACAACCAACTAATTGGGAAAAATATTTACCAGCAATATATCAGACAAGGGGTTAACATCCTGTATATACAGGGAACTCAAGAAACTAATCCCTCCCAAACCTAACAAACCAATTACTAAATGGGCAAGGGAACTAAAGAGGGACTTCTCAAATGAAGAAATAAAAATGGCAAAGAAACACATGAGGAAATGTTCATCATCCCTGGTGGTGAAGGAAATGCAAATAAAGACAACCCTGAGATACCACCTTACCCCAGTCAGAATGTCCCACATCCACAAATCAGCCAACGACAAATGCTGGAGGGGATGTGGAGAAAGAGGAACCCTATTACACTGCTGGTGGGAATGTACACTTATACAACCACTTTGGAAAGCAGGCTGGAGGGTCCTTAGAAAGCTAAAGATTGACCTCCCTTAAGACCCAGTCATACCACTTCTAGGCATCTACCCTGAACAACAGGAACCAATATATAAGGACACGTGCACCTCCATGTTTATTGCAGCACTGTTCACAATAGCTAGGATATGGAAACAACCTAGATGCCCCACCACAGATGAATGTATCCAAAAATTGTGGTATCTGTACACAATGGAATACTATGCAGCCATTAGAAATGACAAAATAATGGCATTTGCAGGGAAATGGATGGAGCTAGAAGGAATCATGTTGAGCGAGGTAAGCCAAGAACGAAGAGACAAATGGTACATGGTCTCCCTGATAAGTGGATGCTAAGTCCAAAATGTTAGGTGATACGACAAAACTAACAGGACTTAAGAAACAAAGAACTCCTGCTCATCTGGTTGAACCACTACTAAATATCCCCATGCTGCTGATCACAAATATGGTTTATAACATGTGAACACTGTTATATATTACAGACTGTGGTAGACAATTTGCTCCAGGGAAGTTAGAATGAACTTGTGACTTTGAAATTATGTAATCACTTAATCACAATCAAAAAAAAAAAAAAAGAACCTCGGGGAAGGGAGGGAGGGAGGGGATGGTAGGGGGAAAACAATGGAGGGGGTAACAATGTTCAAGAGGAAGTGTATTCATTACCTCACTCATGTAACTGTAACCCTCTGTATAGTATCTTTACAATTAAAAAAAAAATCTTTATTCCAGTGTATTGTTCCCTCAGATATTTTGTCTGAGAGGAAGGTCTAATGTTGCAACTAGCTATCATAATTCAAATGTAAATACAAATGGCATTGATGGTATTAACTATAAATTGTTAAGTGTAACAGATCCAGACCGACTGGCTCCAGAATGCATAGTCTTAGCCAGTATGATATAAATATTTATGTAATAGAAAGGAAATGCATTTGACTTAAGTATACATTATTTGACTTAGTCATTCCATAAATAGTGGATGCTTGATAGTGAATTTGAAGCATCAGAAGAAGACCACTGAATTTACAACATTCCCAAATATAAACTTAGTGATACCTTTATGAGTATATGGAAAATCTATCAGAATATGAATCCAACACATAGAACCACCAAATATGGAAAGCCAGCCTCGAAATCCTAGAGCCAGTAGAAGTCAGTATCTTAAACTTCTGTGAAATTCTCCCTTTCTGTTTGCTTTTGGATTGGATTTCTATCATTTTATAATAGTTTTATTCCACATAATTTATTATTCAGGCACCAGTGGCTCATGCATGTAATCCTAGCTACTCAGGAGGCTGATATCTGAAGAATCACTGTTTAAAGACAGCTCAGATAGAAAACTCTATGTGACTCTTATCTCCAATTAACCAGCAAAAAGATGAAAGCGGAGGTGTGGCTCAAGTGATAGAATACCAAACTTCAGTAAAAAAAAAAAAACTCAGGGTCCTGAGTTCAAGCCCCAGTCATTGCACCAAAAAAAGTATTAAGCATCTGTTACATGCTGTGTTCTCTACTGCTCATCAGAAATAAAATGGCAAATACACACTTAAAATTTTCATGCTTCTACTTATGCACATATTTTTGACAACCCTAAAAAGATGGTTAAGCTCAAACGTTCCACTCACAGTAATTTATAGGTCTTTGAAATCATGCTTTCTGAAGCCACGAAAATTTAAAAGTTCTTAACATGGACCACAAATCAAATGACAAAAATTATTTTAATGACCTCCTATCTAGTGACAGAGTCTGTTTTTCTCATTCTTGAATTTGGGACATGATGAGGTAGGATATATTAGGGGAAATGAGGCCTAGTAAGCTTACAACAAATACAGGAGACAGTCATTAATCTACTTCCCTTAAGATTAAGGAATCAAAGTCATTTTAGGGGAAAATGAGGCAGGATAAATTGAGGAAAATGTGGCCTGCTGAAGGTAACTCAGAAACATGGTATTTAGAAACATAGAAACACCATCTGTGTTTCAAAGAAAAGCAACAAGATGCATTCTTTTCTAAGATGCATTCTTTTCTAAGATGCATTTCTTACCCCCAAGAATTAACATTTATTTGGCAGGATGTATGCTTTCCTGAGAGAAAGGCTCCCTCAAAAACTAATCAACCTCCTATCCAAAATGCAGACAACAGAATTCCTTCCTTATGTCAAGGATAAGCATCTGCAAGATGCAGTGTTACCTGGAAGAAACATCCAGAAAGTCAGATAACACCAGGAATGATTAGAGCAAAAATAAAACACCTCTTTGCATAATTTTAAAGTCAGACCCCCTTCCTTTACCATCTAAATACCCTAACAGCCAAGGAACTCTGTGTGTGTGTGTGTGTGTGTGTGTGAGAGAGAGAGAGAGAGAGAGAGAGAGAGCGTGCTCGCGCGCATGCACACATGTATGCATGCATGTATCTCCCTTTGAGAGCATTCACACTCTGTTAAAGTGTACTATTGCCTTTCTGCTTGTCTGTTTGTATGGTCTAGCAAGGGCAAAGCCTGCAAGGCCCTGAGTTCTAACAAAAACAAAAGAGGAAAGGAAAACAAATTGTTGCATGGACTTCTATCAGTACATTTACCTATAAAGAAAGTTCTGGTTGACCATTAAAAGGAAGAAAAAATTTTAAAAAGCAGAATGCTATGTAATCTTATATGTAATCTTACCTACATAAGAGGCTAAGATCTGAAGATCAAGTTCATAGCCAGCTTGGGTAGAAAAGTCTGTGTAAGAGGAAAAAAAAAATGTTTGTGAGAATCTAGCTCCAATTAACTAGAAAAAATAAGCTAGACTGAAGGTGTGGCTCAAGTGGTTTGTGTGTTGTCTGCTTGCCTGTTTGCTTACTTACTCAATAAATCTCTGCCAAGTTTTCTTACCATTGTGACTTGTCCAGAAATTCTTATTCTGTGATACAGGTCAAGAACCCTCTTTGAGAGGGAAACCTTACAAACTTTCACCAGCATCAGATGACAATGGTGTATAACGACATACAAAGAAGGCTTTGAAAAGTACTCAAGTACTGAGAACATGGAGGACAAAAGAGCATTGCCCATTGTGTGGTCAGTAACTGCTGCATTAAGCCCACCAAATGACAACTGCTTGAGTGATCACAAGCACAAATCACTGTTTAAAGCCACTAAATAGTGAGGTGAATTACTATTGCATGATTCTTTTGTTGTTGTTGTTGTTGGTCGTAGGTCTTGAACTCTGGGCTTGGGCGCTATCCCTGAGCCCTGGTGCCAGCCAGAGCGATGAATAAACCTACCCCTTACCTGAATGCCACATGTGTGGTGCTGTTCTTACTCGGCTACCTCTTTTTAAAAAGCCTAACATAAATGGGTGCTGTGACTTGGATAAAGGGCTTAAAGTCAGGATAGGTGGGATTCCTCTCTGTTTTTTTCCCTCTTTTTTTCTTTTTTTGTTTGTTCTTCCCTTTTTGCTCTGAGGAATACCAACAGTTCTGACGGCCTTTTGTGAACCTGTCAGCTGCGGACACAGCGCATGGATACCATTGCTGGCCTTCACATCCACGTCCACACCACTTCTCTACTCTGGTGAGTGAAACTACTCTCTATGACTCTCTGTCACTCAGTCTCTGTCCAGAGGTGGTGCCATGCCAGAGAGCTCCTACGGCCTTTAGCTGAAAGGCCAGTCACCTCTGAAGCCAAGGACACTTGGCTTTGGGGGCTTGGCCATTTCTCTCTAGAGGGTTCTGGGGGAAGTCGGGATGCCGCTTCTGCCTGGTCAGCTCCTTCACTCACCAGACTGACTCTCCTACTCATTTAATGGGGTGCTGCGAGTCACGCCTGAGCCGTGAAACCCCTTTGAAATGCCTCCTGCACTCCCTGGAAAGCCAGAGAGCCTAATTTTATGCCATTCTCAGATGTACACAGTTTTTGCTACTGCAATGGTAAATGGTCAGAAGTTTGTTTAATTTCAGGTTCTCTTTGCTCTCTCTCTGCCATTCATGTCCAACTTTCTACCTTTTTTCTACAACTTTTTGACTTGGGCCTTGAAGAGTGCAATGCAGGCTGGGTCCCAGGGACCCTCCTCTAGGTTCCCTCTCAAAGGCTAGCCAATATAGGCTTGATCTATTTGTTTAGGGTTTCTTTGCATTTTTTCAGAAATTTGCCATCTTGAATTCGCCATCTTGGCCACATGGGGCTAAGGGTTTGGCCCCATCTGACCCTTAACTTTCCACCAGCTTACAATTCCATCCATCTATTCTAAGGTGCCTTGCTAATAAGTTGCTCTTTTCACAGGCCCTGGTAACTGAGGCCCAACCATCTGATGTGCTTTTTTAGCACAGATGTCTAAACATTGATGTCAAAATTTTGGGTTTTGAGTTTTGCCTTTTTTGTTTTGTGTTGTGTATTCTACTGACTACATGGTTCTAAAATACTAGGCATATCTGTGCTAAAATTCTCATCACATATAATGAGTTTTGTCATTTCAGAATATTTGTTGGCAATTCTTGATAAGGACCAGGTAAGCTCTACTTATTCTATTTGATCTCCTTGTTGCTTTAATTGGAAATAATAAAGGGCTTTTGTGGCAAAGATTTCAGTTCAAAGACAGCTCGGGCTGAAAAATCCCTAAGACTCCATCTCCCAGCTAACCTGCAAAGAGCCAGGCTGGGAGCGTGGCTCAAAACTCTTATCTGTAACCAGCCAAACTCTGCAAGTGGTACTATAACTCAAAATGGTTCAGTGCTAGCCTTGAGCAGAAGTGCTCAGGGACAGTGCCCAGGCCTTGAGTTCAAACCTACTTGAATACTAACTGGGACAAGCCATCCCAGCAACGAGCACCTAGACTCAGTCAGTCTGGGGAAGAAGGGAACATGGAGAAGAGTAAGAGGAGATGATGTCACATCAGCCACTTTGTGCCTGCCCTTTCAAAATTAACCAGAGCTGGGAGGTCAGTAGAAGTAAGAAGCCTGCCCATCCAATGTCTATACCTGTCTACCTATTAACTGAAAAGGAATTTATATTCTTGCCTTTGTCACCTGACTTCTCTACCTAGTCGCCATATGTCAGAGGTAGCTAGGGACATTTCTACCAACATTTTGAGCCACAAGTCCTTCCTCTTGCCATTTATTTGCTCTCTAGTATTTTTTTCAGTCCCTCAATGCTAATGAGACTTCTCCAGACTTTATCTAAGGACTCATGCCACCAAGGAACAGCTGCTGCTCACTGCCTTCTCTGGAAGGGGACCAAATTCCAGCCTTTTACCCTTAATGTCAACGTCCCTTGTCAGCAGGAAGTAGCCAGAGAGAATCCTCGCCCTATTTCATGATTATTAAAAGGCTGGAATGTAAGATCTGCTCCTGAATGGAGAGCAGACTCTACCCTCCTTCCAGCAAAGTCTCCACCCAGTACCTGCGTTACCTAGGCAACTGGCACACCTGGAAGAGGTCACATCTGCATCTGCTGAGGTCACATCTGAATTTAATGTGGCCACACCTTTCTCTGCCCATACCCTAGATAAGGCCTAGCCCAGGCCCAGACTCTCTTTTTCTAGCTCTTTTCTAGCTATTTCCCAGGCCCCCCTCCCCTTCCCCCTCCCCCCCCACCACATGGAGGGCCAAGATGGCCTGGTGCCAGCCAGAACGATGACTAAACCTACCCCTTACCTGAATACCACGTGTGGTGCTGTTCTTACTTGGCTACCTCTTTTTAAAAAATCTAACATTATTAAATAGGCTTTGGGCCTGTAGGTCAACATTTCTGCTACCATGGTTCTGAATCCATAGGCAGTAATATACAGGCTGAGACTCATCAATGTAAGGAAGATAAAGAGGCTGTCCAACTCATAAATCATTACTTTTGCCTAACCCCCTGAAACTCATGGCTATATAACAGAAATATTCCTTGTTTTTCTAAGGCCTTGCTGCTGGTATGTGGGGATGTGTGTAACATAATTTTCTTTCCATCTTGTATTCTATGTTAAGCTCTACATTTTGTTCTCTCTTCCTATTAGTCTAAGCTCTGTGTATTCCATTTTGTTTGGTTACACTTTTATTTCTATATGTCCAAGCACTATTTCAATATACTTTTATGTATTCTGTTACTTGTAAATGACATCTATGTTTTTCCATGTTTATCTGTCTTTGTACCAATATCAATGTATTGGTTACTTAATTGGAAAACATGTTACCTATTTAACAAGAGACATTACTTGTCGCTTTAAAATGCCTATAATTTGTGTTTCTTGCTTCTTGCTTCCCTTCCCCCTTTAGCAACTTTTTGTTGAAGTGATCAAATTGCTATCTTTTCTCTTCATCTTTCTTGTCATTTTAGGAGTTTTCTTTTAATTTTTCATTTATTATTATAGACTATCTTTCTCCTCAGTGTTGTGCTCTTTCTTTTCAAGTTTTTTCCTTGTTTACCAGGAAAGAATGAGGTCTCAGTGCCCTGCTTCTCCCTTACCTGCCCTATGTCTGCATAACATGCATATCATTGCTTTTACTGTGCTCAAGAGACTCAGGTCCAGCTCCTGGAATGTATCATCTCAGCTGTCCTATGGGTGAATGAACTCTGTTTCTTGGGTTCAGTCTTTCCCAGAAAGAGTCTTCTGGGAACTGTTATAAAGAAATTTCTCTTCTCCTTGGTTTTTCCCCATTCTCTCCATCTTCAGAAGTAGCTAGGGACATTTCTACCAACATTTTCCAGCCCCAAGTCCTTCCTCTTGCCATTTATTTGCTCTCTAGTATTTTTCAGCTGCTCACTGCTTTCTCTGGGAGGGAACAAACTCCAGCCTTTTACCACTATTGTCGACACCCCTTGTCAGCAAGAAGTAGCCAGAGAGAATCCGCACCCTATTTCATGATTATTAAAAGGCTGGAATGTAAGGTCCACTCCTGGATGGTTAGCAGACTCTACCCTCCTCGCAGCAAAGTCTCTACCCAGTACCTGCATTACCTAGGCAACTGGCACACCTGAAAGAGGTCACATCTGCATCTGCTGAGGTCACATCTGAATTTAATGTGGCCACACCTTTCTCTACCCATACCTTAGATAAGGCCTAGCCGAGGCCCAGATGCTCTCTCTCTGCTCTTTTCTAGCTCTTTCTCAGCTCTTTGCTTCTCTTCTCTTTCCCAGCTCCTTTCTCTTTCCTAGCTCTCTCTTTCCCACCTTTCCCAGATGCTCTCTTTTCTAGCTCTTCTCTCCCTCTTTCCCAACTCTCTCTCTTTCCTAGCTTTCTTTCTTTCCCAGCTCTCTCTCTCTTTCCTAGCTCTCCCAGCTCTCTTTCCCGGGTTTTGGCACCATTTATGTTAGGTTTTTAGAAAGAGGTAGCCGAGTAAGAACAGCACCACGCACGTGGTATTCAGGTAAGGGGTAGGTTTATTCATCATTCCGGCTGGCACCAGGCCATCTTGGTCCTCCACGTGGTGGGGAAAGGCCTGGGAAAGAGAGAGAGCTTGGAAAGAGAGAAAGCTAGGAAAGAGGGAGAGCTGGGAAAGAGGAAGAAAAGAGCTAGAAAAGAGAGAAAAGAGCTAGAAAAGAGAGTGTCTGGGAAAGGTGGGAAAGAGAGAGCTAGGAAAGAAGGGAGCTGGGAAAGAGAAGGAAAGAGCTGAGAAAGAGCTAGAAAAGAGCAGAGAGAGAGCATCTGGGCCTGGGCCTTATCTAGGGTATGGTGGAGAAAGGTGTGGCCACATCAAATTCAGATGTGACCTCAGCAGATGCAGATGTGACCTCTTCCAGGTGTGCCAGTTGCCTAGGTAATGCAGGTACTGGGTGGAGACTTTGCTGCGAGGAGGGTGGAGTCTGCTCGCCATCCAGGAGCAGACCTTACAGAAGGGAGCTTAAATGCCCGAGCCAGGAACAGCGCCCCTGGGTCAAGACACCCAACAGTAGAAGAAATTTGAACGGTGTACCCCAGGCTGCATATCCTAGGCAGTATACACAGCAGCACAGGCCCAACCGGCTTGCCCCAGGCGGGGGGCCCGGGACCAGGCCTGGGGATCCGGTGCCTGAGCAACACAACCAATTCCTCCCAACTGAAGTCAGAAGCTGAGCATACACCTCAGCAGAGGGGAGAAAAACAGGGAACTGCACCCCCTGGGAAGCACACCTGTGACAACAAAAGACCCCGGGGGCTCAGGACAATAGAAGCCAAACCCCACCAGAACCCAACCCATATATTCTAGGCTGAGAATTGAATAACACAGGCTGCCAGCACCTGATAGTAGGCAGGAGCTCAGGCTGGTAAGGTGGCTCAGCAGTAGAGTGCTTGTCTTGGGTGCATGAGGCCCTGGATCTGATTGTTCAGCACCACATAAGTAGAAAGGGCAGAAGTGGTGCTGTGGTTCAAATGGTAGGGTGCCAGCCTTGAGCTGAAGAGCTGAGGGACAGCGCCCAAGCCCAGAGTTCCAGCGCACAACTGGCCAAAAAACAAAAACAAAAAAACCATCAGGAGCCCATAGCAGACTCCAACATCTGGGAGACTGCATCCAGCACATCCGATCTTGCCAAGAGCATCTATAGGAGCAAACAGGAGCAGTCTAGGCTGCTCCTAGCAGTCTAGTGAACTGCCAGTAATCTACAGCAGAG
This sequence comes from Dipodomys spectabilis, assembly GCF_019054845.1. Classification (NCBI taxonomy): domain Eukaryota; kingdom Metazoa; phylum Chordata; class Mammalia; order Rodentia; family Heteromyidae; genus Dipodomys; species Dipodomys spectabilis. Next base: position 508,860 of record NW_024870760.1, read on the forward strand.
AGCCGAGAATCCTATGTAGGTCAGACCAGCAGCTGGAGGTCGGCCCCCAACAGAACCCAGATCAGGTACAGACTCTCTCTACCAATACAGAAACAGCAACCAAGCAAAGACAGACACACCAAAACAAAATTTCAGATTAGTCTCCAATAACCCCTGAACCCCCATGCGAAAATAACAGAGAAAAATTACAAGGTTTATCAACACCCAGGATAGCAACCTATCCCCAATAGCCAGCAGCCACCCAGGGGAGAGCCCCAGTGGGAGCAAAGCAGGAATGGAAGACAAAAGCTACATCCAAGGGATGCTGGAGGCAATGATTCAAGAAATAAAGCGAGAAATAGACCAGAAATGGAAAGAACACAGGGGCAAACTATCGAAAGAGATGCATGATCTCAAACACGAGGTACACGCAAAAATAGAGGCAGTACATACCTCACTAAGAAGTGAGATAAATGCCAAAATAGAGGCAGTACATACCTCATTAAGAGGTGAGATCAGTACTTTGAGAACCAACATCGAGTCCATAAAGGAGTCCATTTCCTCCATGCAAACCACAATGGAAGCCACAGTTAACAGAGTGAATGAAATGGAATGTAGAGTGTCAGATACAGAAGACAGAATACACCAACTAGACCAAAAAATGACAGATATGGAAAAATAATTCAAATTATGCCAAAGGGAAATTCAAGAGCAAGCAGATAGTGCCAAGAAATTTAACCTTCGTATAATTGGAGTGGACGAAGGTGAGGAATATCAAAGCAAAGGAATGCAACACCTATTCAACAAGATAATCGGTGAAAATTTTCCCCATCTCAAAAAAGAAATCTTACCTACATAACAGAAGCATATAGAATACCTAACAAGCAAGATCCCAGGAGAAGCACTTTTAGACACATTATAGTAAAAATGATAGATCTGAATAATAAGGAAACAATCTTGCATGTAGCAAAAATGAAGAAGGAATTATACTACAATGAGAAAAACAACTTGAATCACTGCAGATCTCTCCACACAAACACTGAATGCAAGAAAGGCCTGGGAAAGTACCATACGAGCCCTGAGAGCCAATAACTGCCAACCCAGACTGATATACCCGGCAAAGCTAGCATTCACATTCGATGGAGAGCTGAAAATTTTTAGTAGCAAAGAAAAACTAAATGAATACATAAACATTAAGCCAGCATTACAAAGAATACTAAGAGGGGGAACATAACCTGAAGAAAGCAACCAAGAACTGGGACCTGCACCCAGACAGGCATTAATCGAAGTCTAACTGAGCAAGCACAGGAGGAAAGGAAAGAAGAAAAACTGAGGAAAACAGTGAATGACAGGGACAGCAATCCATCTCTCTATACTATCTCTTAATATTAATGGGCTTAATTCACTAATCAAAAGAAAAAGAACAGATTGGATCAGAAAACATGACCCATCCATCTGTTGCCTTCAGGAGACCATCTCTCAGCCAAACATACAAACAAACTCAGAGTAAAGGGTTGGAAAAGGGTTGGAAAATGCCCCCAGTAAGAAAGCAGGTGTAGCTATCCTGATATCTGACAAAATAAACTTTTCATTAAAATCAATACAGAAAGACAAGGACAGACACTACATATTAATACAGGGAACAATCCAAGAGGAGGATATTACCATCATCAACTTATGTTCCCCAAACATTGGTGCACCCAGATATGTTAAGCAAATACTCTCAAACTTACAGAATAAAATAGATCCCAATATGATAATACTAGGAGACTTTAACACCCTACTCACCAAAGGACAGGTCTACCAACCAGAGGATTGGCAAAGAAGCTACCGAATTAAGTGAGGCCATACTTCAAGCGGAATTAACTGACATCTACCGAGTATTTCACTCTAAAACAACACAGTACACATTCTTCTCAGCAGCTCATGGAACTTTCTCCAAAATAGACCATATCATAATTCATGCAAGGAACTTAAGCAAATACAAAGGGATCGACATAATCCCCTGTATCCTATCTGACCACAGTGGAATCAAGCTAGTTCTCAGTAACAAAGCATACCGCAGAAATTTCTCTAATACATGGAAATTGAACAGCACACTTCTTAGCAATGCCTGGGTAATGGAAGAGATCAAAGAAGAAATAAAACATTTCCTACAACTCAATGAAAATGATAACACCTCGCAAAGAAACTCGTGGGACACAGCAAAAGCAGTCCTGAGGGGCAAATTTATTGCCCTCAGTGCCCACATCAAGAAAATAGAGACAGCCTAAGTAAATAATCTCATGTTGCAATTAAAACAGCTAGAAAAACATGAAAAAATGGAACCTAAAGTTACTAGACGGAGCCAGATAACCAAATTAAGAGCAGAGATTAATCAATTAGAAAATCAGAAAACTATAGCCCAAATTAACCAAACAAAAACCTGGTTCTTTGAAAAAAGTAAATAAAATTGATTGACCTTTGGCAAGATTAATTTAAAAAAGAAGAGAGGAAACTCATATTAACAGGATTAGGGATGCCACGGGAAAAATCACAACAGGTACCCAAGATATCCAAACAATCTTAATGGAATACTTTCAAAAGTTATACTCTCTAAAGGAAGAAAACCTGGCAGAAATAGATGCATTTTTAGAGAAATACAAGTTGTCCAAACTGAGCAAAGAAGAAGTAAATCAATTAAATAAGCCAATATCCTACAACGAGATACAGGAAGCAATCAAAAGTCTTCCAACAAAAAAAAGCCCAGGACCAGACAGATTCACAGCAGAATTCCATAAGACCTTTAAAAAGAACTAATACCCATACTCCTCAAGCTCTTCAGAGAAACAGAGAAGGAGGGAGCTATCCCAAACTCATTCTACGAAGCCAATATCACTCTCATCTCCAAACCAGGCAAAGACCCAACCAAAAAAGAGAATCACAGGCCAATTTCCCTGATGAACACAGACACAAAGATCCTTAAAAAGACTCTAGGTAACAGAATCTAGAAACACATAAAAGAAATCATACACTACGACTAGGTTGGCTTCATCCCAGAGATGCAGGGATGGTTTAACACACATAAGTCAATAAATGTAATCCAACACAGAGCCAAGGTCAAGAATCACATGATTATCTCCACAGATGCAGAAAAGGCCTTTGATAAAATTCAACATTCATTCATGCTAAAAGCTCTGGAGAAAATAGGAATAGAAGGAACATTTCTAAAAACAATAAAAGCCATTTATGACAGACCAATAGCCAATATTATACTTAATGGGGAAAAGCTACAACCAATTCTCCTAAAATCAGGAACAAGGCACGGATACCTCCACTCCTCTTCAATATAGTCCTGGAACCCTTAGCCAGGGCAATAAGGCAAGAAAAAGACATTAAAGGAATCTGCATAGGGAAAGAAGAAGTTAAACTATCCCTTTTTGCAGATGACATGATACTATACCTTCATGATCCCAAAAACTCCATCCCCAAACTCTTAGAAATCATAAATCACTTTGGCAAAGTAGCAGGATACAAAATCAACCTACAAAAATCAGTTACCTTCCTGTACACTGACAATGTACAAGCAGAGAGGGAAATAAAGGGAGCAACCCCATTCACAATAACCTCCCAAAAAATAAAATATTTAGGAATTAACCTAACCAAAGATGTAAAAGAACTATTTAATGAGAACTATAAAAAGTTAAAGAAAGAAATTGCAGAAGACACTAGGAAATGGAAAGACCTCCCATGCTCTTGGATAGGCAGACTTAATATAGTGAAAATGGTAATACTGCCAACATTAATATACAAATTCAATGCAATTCCTATTAAAATCCCAATGACATATATCACTGAAATACAGAAAAAAAGTCCAAAAATTCATATGGAACAACAAAAGACCTAGAGTAGCCAAAACAATTCTAGGGAATAAAGATAACATGGGAGGGCTATCCATGCCGAACTTCAAACTCTACTATAGAGCTGTAATAACAAAGACAGCATGGTACTGGCACAAAAACAGACCTGAAGACCAATGGAATAAAATAGAAGATCCAAAAATAAATCCACAGGCCTACAGTCAGCTGATATTTGACAAAGGAGCCAAAGACATACAATGGAAGAAACACAGCCTCTTCAACCACTGGTGCTGGGAAAACTGGGCAGCCACATGCAGAAAACTAAAAGTGGACCCCAGCCTATCACCATGCACCAACATCAACTCAAAATGGATTCAAGACCTTAACATTAAACCTGAATCTCTGAAACTACTGCAGGACAGAGTAGGAGAGACACTTGAACTCATAGGCACAGGAAGGAACTTCCTGAACAGAGTCCCAGGGTCACAACAAATTGGAGAGAGACTTGACAAATGGGACTACCTTAAAATAAAAAGTTTCTGCACAGCTAAAGCTATAGCAACTAAGCTAGAAAGACAACCAACGAATTGGGAAAAAATATTTACCAGCAATATATCAGACAAGGGGTTAACATCCTGTATATACAGGGAACTCAAGAAACTAATACCTCCCAAACCAAACAAACCAATTAATAAATGGGCAAGGGAACTAAAGAGGGACTTCTCAGATGAAGAAATAAAAATGGCAAAGAAACACATGAGGAAATGTTCACCATCCCTGGTTGTGAAGGAAATGCAAATAAAGACAACCCTGAGACTACTTTACCCCAGTCAGAATGTCCCACATCCACAAATCAGCCAATGACAAATGCTGGAGGGGATGTGGAGAAAGAGGAACCCTATTTACACTGCTGGTGGGAATGTACACTTATACAACCACTTTGGAAAGCAGGCTGGAGGGTCCTCAGAAAGCTAAAGATTGACCTCCCTTTTGACCCAGTCATACCACTTCTAGGCATCTACCCTGAACAACAGGAATCAATATACAAGGACACATGCACCTCCATGTTTATTGCAGCACTGTTCACAATAGCTAGGATATGGAAACAACCCAGATGCCCCACCACAGATGAATGGATCCAAAAATTGTGGTATCTATACACAATGGAATATTATGCAGCCATTAGAAATGACAAAATAATGGCATTTGCAGGGAAATGGATGGAGCTAGAAGAAATCATGTTGAGCAAGGTGAGCCAAGAGCAAAGAAACAAACGGTACATGGTCTCCCTGATAAGTGGATGTTAGATCCAAAATGTTAGGTGATACGACAAAATTAACAGGACTTAAGAAACAAAGAACTTCCACTCATCTGGTCGAACCACTACTAAATAACCCCATGCTGCTGATCACATGTATGGTGTATATGTGTACACCGTTATATGTTATAGATCGTGATAGACAATTTACTCCAGGAAAGTTAGAATGAGTTTGTGACTTTAAATGAGCATCATTATCCCACAATACTGTGAAATTTGGGAAATTATGTAATCACTTAATCACAATTAAAAAAAAAAAAACACCACAAAACTAGAAGTGGCGCTATGGCTCAAGTGGTAGAGCATAAGCCTTGAGCTTCCAGACCTAGAGCTTAAGCCCCACGACTAACAAAAACAAAAAACAAAAAAAAAAGCAAAAAGGAGAGAGAGAGAGATCTTTCATGCTATTGTTTCTAACATATTTATAAGATTATGTCTTTGTTGCTTTGTATGTTCCTCCTCCATTATAACCCCTGCTTTCACTATATATGATGTTGGTGTATGTGGAGGGGAAGGGAAAAAACAAATCGTTAAAACAGGGATACAGGAGGACCCATTTCAACAATGAGATGTACAAGTCCTTATGTCAAAAAACGTACTTTACAACTTTGGTGGTGGGGCAGGGACAGTGGGGAGGATACAAAGGGATGGGAAGGGGAAACTAAGGAGTAGACTACAATGCTTGATAAGAAATGTGCTCATTTTCTTACCCATGTAATTGTAACCCCTCTGTATGGTATTTTCACAATAAAAAAAAAAAAAAAAAAAACAGGATACAGGTTGACCCATTGCAACAATGAGATGTACAAGTCGAAAAAAGAACTTTACAGTTTAGGAAGGGACAGGGCTGGGGGGTGGGGGAGTGTAGTTGAAGAGATGGGAGAGAAGGGATGGTAGGGGAAAAACAAAGGAGGAGGTAACAATGCTTGATAAGAAATGTACTCATTACCTTGCTTATGTAACTGTAACCCCTCTGTACAATATTTTCAAATAAAAAACTTAATAAAAAAAAAGAAATTTACCCCTATGCCTTTCTCTGTTTTACAGCTATAAACTCATGCTCCTCAGTCTGGGTCATTGATAATCTTTTCAGTCCTGAGACACAGAAGAGTGTGAATGTGTTTTATTTCTCTTATTTTTAAAATCACTTTTGTATTTGTCTTTTGGATCTAATAGTTTCTCTTTGTTTATTGTCATATATGTGAGTTTTTGTGCCATTTCAGGTCTCTCCCATTGAGATCAAATTTCCAGGATTGAGTGTGACTCAAATTGGTAGTATTTGGTGAAGTCCATTTCCCTATTGAGATTTTGTATTTTTTAAATAATTCTCATTACATTTCTCTTTAAGTTTTGGAAATCACCCATTTTTTATTTTTATTTATTTATTTATTTTTGCTGGTGGTGGGGCCTGAACTCTGGGCCTGGGTACTGTCCCTCAGCTCTTTAGCTCAAGGCTAGCAGCACTCTACCACTTGAGCCACAGTGCTACTTCCAACTTTTTCTGCTTATGTAGTGCTGAGTAATCCAACCCAGGGCCTCATGCATGCAGGGCAAGCACTCTACCAAGGACCCACCTTCCCAGCCCCTTTAAAAACTATAATACCTGTTTCAATAGTTGGGCCTGTTAAAGTTTTTCTTTTCTTTTCAGGGACAGGGATTTGAACTCAGGGCTTGCTTGGCTTTCTTGCTTATCACTGGTGCTCTTACCACTTGAATCACACTTTCAGGCCCTAACTTTATTAGTATACATTTGTTGTACAAGGGAGGTTTCATTTTGATATCTCCACACCTTTAATAAATGTATTCTTAACAATCTGATCCCCTCATCCTATTTTTCCTTCTTAAAAATTCAACAGATTTTTATATATGCAAATTGTGACTATATTTATCCTTATTCACTGTCTGTTATTCCCCTTCTCTCTTCCCTCTTCTGTCCTCCCCTACCAAGTCTGTTTTACTTTCTTGTCATTTTTTTCCATGTATATTAGATCCACCAAGGAGTGTCACTATATTTCAGACATGTATATGTTATACCTTGCTCAGAATAACCCTCTTCTTTGCCTTCTCCTCCCTGAGAATAATTTTCTATTATGACTTTATTCTTGAGTGTAGGTAGCATTTTCCTATTTCACCATATGAAGCAATTTTTGGATGAAATGTGGGCATTTTATATTTCTTGATATTTGTTTTTAGTGATCTCCCTAGATGTAAACAAATAAAATCTGTTGTTTGACTACTGGTATCTCCTGTTTTTTTCTCAGCTTTCTTTTCTTTTCTTTTCTTTTTAATTTTGTTTTTGGGTCCGGTCGTGGGGCCTGAACTCTGGGCCAGGGTGCTGTCCCTCAGCTCTTCAGCTCATGGCTAGCGCTCTACCACTTGAGCTACAGCGCCACTTCCGGCTTTTTTCTTTTTGCTTATGTGGTGTTGTGGAATCGAACCCAGGGCCTCATGCATGCAAGGCAAGCACTCTACCACTGAGCCACCTTCCCAGCCCCCGCAGCTTTATTTTCAATCCTAATGTTTTTGGGTTTGCCCTATGTCTGCATAGTTGAATGGTCAGCCAATGATTTGGGCAAGAATGGATTAAAATACCTTGAGTCTGTGAGTCTTGTTCCTTCTGCCAATCATGCAAGTGAAAAATGCATTCAACCAGCAATGGTAGTTTATACCTCTAATCTACTACTCAGGAGGCTGAGATCTGATTATTATGGTTTGAATCCATCATGGGTAGGAAAGTCTGTAGGATTTATCTCCAATTAACCACCTAAAAGCCAGAAGTGGAGTTATGGTTCAAGTGGTAGAACACTAGCTTTGAGCAAAAATAGCTCAGGGAGCATGCCCAGGACTCTGAGTTCAAGATTTTAAAAAATGTGCTGGGCACTGGTGGCTCATGCCTGTAATCCTAGCTTCTCAGAAGGCTAAGATCTGAGGATCATGGTTCAAAGCCAGCCCGGGCAGGAAAATCCATGAGACTCTTATCCCCAAATAATCAACAGAAAAGCAGAAGTGGCACTATGGCTCAAAGTGGTAGAGTGCTAGCTTTCAAGCCGGATGACAGAAAGAGGGGCGGAGGGGAGGGAGAAGGAGAGGGGGAGAGGGGAGGAGAGGGAGAGGGAGAGGACACATATATGCACAAGAGAACGAGAGCAGGAGAGTGTGAGCATGAACTGGGCGCAGGTGGCTCACGCTTGTAATCCTAGCTACTCTGGAGGCTGAGATCTGAGGATCATAGTTCATCAAAGCCAGTCTGGGCAGCAAAGCTGGTGAGATTCCTATCTACAATTAACCACCAGAAAACCGGAAGTGGCACTGTGACTCAAGTGGTAGAATACTCACCTTGAGATGAAAAGTTGAGGGACAGCATCCAGGCCCAGAGTTTAGCCCCACAACCAACCAACAACAACAAAAGAATGGAAGAAAGGAAAGGAGGGAGGGAGGGAGGGAGGGAAGGAAAGAAGAAATATTCAAAGTTACCACTAGTTTTCACATCCATTTTTTCAGTTAAGTAGACCTTTTGGGTGCAATTCATTCAAGTGCTTGGTTTCTAGCTGTCAGAGATGTGTGGAGGGTTATCTTAGCCCTGGCATGACTCTTATTTCTAAAAATTTCACCCTAATTATGGCTTGCTTGCCATTTGTAATCTTTGGTAAGCAATGCTGTAGGGATTTCCTGTTTATTTTCTTGTCACTTTCAGTTGTCAGTCTTTTTGATCACTCATCACAAATTGTCCCATCTGCTAGAGGCTGGTTTTCATGACTAGTCCTACTCACATTTGTGAAACTCCAGTTCTTGAGCAACAAGGTATGAGAGAAGAAGCCTTAGGCAAGGCCACAGGCATTGACTCCTTCCTAGAAATTCTAGCAGATTTTAAGAGTGTTGGTCAAATTGCTTTGATTTCCAGTACTCAGAAATGCTTTTTTCTTCCTATTTTGCCTAGTTTTGTATTTGTTTTGTGTGCAGAGAATTACTGATGATGTTCCTTGCATAGTTTTGTTATTACTGAACCTAAGGCCTTGAGCTAGTTTCTTTCTCTAAGCCTTTTGAGTAGCTAGGATTCCAAGTATGAACCACTGGAACCCAGCTTACAGTTTCTTTTTAAAGAAGTAGAATTAGTCAGGCCTTTCAGTGTGAATTAGGACTGTTTAATACTACTAACTGGCTTAAACACCACAGGAAATTTATGGATTATAATTCTGAAGTTTATAAGACATTTGATAGTATAAATCAGTCAAGGTTTGATATTTCACCAAACACATGGTATTGATTTCATTTTCATATTGTATTGGAGTCTTCCCTGTGAATTATCATCCTTCTAGGCTTTCCTTTTGTAAGAGTAATATGACTACATTTACACATCTCTATCTTACTGCATTAGAAGAACATGTAAGCTTCAGTTTAGTTGAAGTTCCAACCCTAGTCTTCCTGGGGTCATAGGTTCTAGCTGTGTCACATGACCATCCCTGAGATTAAGGGAATAGCTGCATGGCTTTAGTGGGAAGAAAGAGTGTTAAGGAGACAAGTAACAACTATGTTCTATAAATCTCAACTTCATTAGCATAAATAAACAACTATATATACAGTGCATATTGTGATGTACTGCTTAATCATTTAGGCTCACATACAAATAGCACTTGAAGAGCTACAGAAATTATGGCAACTGAGAGAAATCATTATCACTTGCCCAGCTCTTGCTTCTTCTGGGTCTTCTTCCCTTCTTTTCAACCTCATTCATTCCTTTTTTTTCTTTTTTGTCAGTCATGGGGCTTAAACTCTGGGTCTGGGTGCTGTCCCTCAGCTCTTCAGCTCAAGGCTAGCACTCTATCACTTGAACCTCTGCGCCACTTCCAGTTTTCTGGTGGTTAATTGGAGATGAGTCTCACAGCCTTTCCTGCCTGGGCTGGCTTTGAACCTCGATCTTCAGAGCTCAGCCTCCTGAGTAGCTAGTATTACAGGAGTGAGCCACTGGTGCCTGGCTGCCTCATTAGTTTCTATGACCAACAGGCCACTTTATGTTTTAGAAAATATGACCATCATGGGGCTGGGAAGGTGGCTCAGTGGTAGAGCGCTTGCCTTGCATGCCTGAGGCCCTGGGTTCGATTCCTCAGCACCACATAAGCAAAAAAGAAAAAAGCCCGAAGTGGCACTGTGGCTCAAGTGGTAGAGCGCTAGTCTTGAGCTGAAGAGCTGAGGGACAGCACCCAGGCAGAGTTCAGGCCCCACGACCGGACCCCATCCCCCCCAAAAAAGAAAAAAGAAAATATGACCATCAGCAATTAGATCTCAGTAAAAATCTCCTCTTCCTTCTCTGAGGCCTATAGCAATTTCAGGCAAGGGCTCCATAATTCCTTGCTTGGGTCAGTGTTTATCCTTTGACCACATCAGTACTGCCAAAGGCTACATTCGAATGGACATCCTGTGGTCACGGGAGACAAGTGTGTTGTAAGAGAGGCAATGGGAATACTCTTCTGGGATCCTATTGTTGAGCTGGGATTTTTTTTTTTTTTTTTTTTTTGGCCAGTCCTGCGGCTTGAACTCAAGGTCTGGACACGGTCCCTGAGCTTCTTTTGTTCAAGGCTAGCACTCTACCAGTTGAGCCACAGTGCCACTTCCGGCTTTTTCTGTGTATGTGTTACTGAGAAATTGAACCCAGGGCTTCATGCAAGCTAGGCAAGCTCTCTACCACTATGCCATATTCTCAGCCGCAGATGGAAATATTTGAGGGGGCCTTTTTAGTACAATGGTTTTAGTCCTGAGGAAAGCTAGGATATATGGATGCCCCAGACTCAGCCTAAATTAGGCAACACACTTTACAGCATGGTTCTTAGGAATAAAGTGGTGTGAAGGGTCATCTTTCTTCAAATAAACTGCTACATTTTATAAGGCCAGAAGTCTTAAAAAAAAAAAATAAAAGATCGCTGCTCTCCAGCTTTCAGTACATTTGAGAGAATTATTCTTCAACTCTTTGTAGAAATTTAGTTGTTTCTATTTTTGAATAAAACATACAGGCTGAGTAGTTTTCATCCAGGCGCCGTTTTGCAAATGCTGAGTTGAGAAAGGGGTGGTGGTGGAAGACATCGAGTCCCACAATATCCATTTCAAGAATTCTGTGGATGGCACAGGAGCACGTAAAGTTCTCTACACAGGCCTCGGAGCTTCCTTTTTCCTAACCCCCCACCCAAGAGTCTCCATCCTACACCAAATATCCTCACCCAAAGGCAGCCTGAAGGTTCCCCGCCAGCAGAGGGCTAGGTCATCGGGCCCAGACTGGTTTGACTGGTTGGAAGATTGGAAGCGCTCCAGTACGAGAGTAGGGAGCACCTTCAGCCACTGGGGACCGGTTAGCCAGAGCGCAGAGAAGGAAGGCGCTTTGTCCCTCCTCTTCATATCAGGAGTTGCACTGTAACGGTCTTCACAACAATTCGCCTCAGGTAGGAGCGTGTCCCACCCACTCTTCCAAGATCCTGCACTGCGCAGGCGTCTGTAGAGCACTAGCGTTTGGCTAGTCCTCTCGCGCGCTGTCTCTTTAGTGAGCTTGGGTCGAGAGACCCAATGCTTTCTGGGTGTTGTAGTTCGCTTTAGGCCTAGAGGCCTCGGGAGGCTAGAGTGTTGGAGGTGATCTTTCGACTACAACTCCCGGCGTGCTCCGCTCGAGGACATGGGACGTTTGCCCTCGATGGCCTTAGCCGTCAGAGGCGAAAGCTGAGGACCCGGGAAGCAAGCTGCGGCAGGAGGAGGATATGCGCGTGCGCGCAGAGCCGGCTCGTCCAGTTCTGTCCCAATCATTGTAAACAGGCGGAGGCTGGGCGGGGTGGGAATGGGGCGCCGGGGGCCGACCAGGGGTACGGCGCTGGAGGCGGTGACCGTAGCTGCAGCGGCAGTGTGAGCGCGTGGAGGCAGCGGTAGCGGCGTGGCGGGCGGACGCGCGGCAGTGGGGCAGGTCAGTCACTGGGAGCGGTGGCGTGCGGGGGTCCCGGCTGTCCTCTTCGGTGCTCGCGGAGCGCACTCCCGCCCGCCCTCGCGCTTGCGTCTGTCTGGCGGCGTGCGGGGCTCGGGGCTCTTCCGTTCTGGGTTGCAGTTGGGGGTTGGGGGCGTGGCTGCTGTGGGCTCCTCCAGGAAGGCTGCACCCCCCAGGCTTGTCCCTGGGAGTCTGACCTCCCTCAGTGCCCCTGCAAGTTTGGCGCTCTGCTTCCGGGCGGGTTGAGAACCGAGCTCTCCTCCCCGAGCCTCCAGGCCGCGGGGGAGCGAGCTCTTTATCGGGTACACCTGGACTGAGTGGGGCACCGTCTTTTGTACAGCTCTGTGGGCTGAGAGTCGTAGTTGGCTTATGGACCTGTCTCGGTGCCTCGCTCTTGATGTTGCCATGGCTGGCATGGTGGGGGGAGGGGGCCATCTTTGGGCCCAGGTTTCCTTGGGGATGGATGGACAGATTTGGCGCAGAGAATTCCTTTCCCAATTCATTTTCAAATAGGTTTGCGCCAAAAGGCTCTGAAATAAGTTTCTTCTTTTTATCTTTTGAATTTATCATTGTGAAACTAGTTTTACAGAGTAGTCCACGCCTCAGTCTAACTGAAGTAATTTCGCTAGTTCAAGTTTTGAGATTATTACTCACAGTCCTTCCTGAACAAGTAGCCTCTTTGCCCCAAGGCCTAGTAGCATTCTTGACAGTCATTAAAATTTTAGTTGGAGGTACCAACGTTCACGGAACAGAACTGCAGCTGTTTGGATAGAAAGTTACTGCTTTGGTAAGAAATGTACGCATTATCCTGCCCATGTAACAGTACAGTATGTTCACAAATAAAATTAAATTAAATAAAAAAAAAAAGAAAGTTACTGCTGTACTTAATCTAGTGAGAAGCTTTCACTGAAAAATTGTGTGTGTGTGTGTGTGTGTGTGTGTGTGTGTGCTTGTAGGCACTGGGGCTTGAACCTCAGTGCTGTCCTTTGACTTCGCTCAAATACAGAACATTACCTCTGGAGCCACAGCTCCACTTTTGGCTTTTTGCTATTTAACTAACTTTCCTTCCCAGACTGGCTTCGAACTGTGTTCCTCAGAACTCAGCTTCCTGAGTAGCTAGGATTAAATTACAGATGTGAGCCATCAGTCTCCAGCTTCACTGGTTATTTTGATTAATAAACTAGACATGTTCTAATATTGAGGTAACTTGAGTAACATTCCATCAGACAAGGTAGTTATTCACAAACTATGTAAGTGATAAGGAATAGGCCTATTTTGGGGCTGTTGTTTAGGAAGGCAGCACTTCTAAAAGAAGAAGCAGCACTTCTAAAAGAAGAAACAAAACTGGTAAATGAAAAGGTAACATCACTTTCTGTCTTAGGAATTGCCTTGGTGATTGGATAGTTTCTAAGTCTCTTCCCGAAAAGGAATTATTACTGTGAGCTGTTATTAGCAGTTGTAGGGATAGCAAGTCAGTAGATTAGTTCCCATTTTTCAATCAGTTGTCCCACATATTTAAGTGGGGAAGGCTAATTTAACAATTTAACTGCTTAAAAGTGTCTTTTAAGTATCTAGAAACTGTAAAATAATTAAATTTTCTATTTCTTAAAAAATATTGTTTCATATTACAGACTTTATAGAGACCATTTGAAAGAAAAGTATCATAAAGTGTATATTAACTGCATATTATACAAAAGTATATATTAACTGTAGTTTGTGCAGTTATATTTGCACAGTTGTTTGCTTGGCAAGGAGATATTAAATCCCGAATATTACTCAAAAGTATATTCTCCTCAGGAGGCTGAGATCTGGGAATTATGGTTTGAAGCCTTAGTTCATAAGACTTTTATTTCCAGTTACCAAAAATCCAGAAGTGGAGCTGTGCCTCAAGTGGTAGAAAACTAGCTGTGAGCAAAAACTCTCAGGAACAGCATCCAGGACCTGAATTCAAGCCCCTATGACCAGCCGAAAAAAAACTTTCTTCAAAAGAAACATCCCAGCCTGATGCAGGTGGTCTACACCTGTAATTATAGCTATTTAAGGAGGCTTGGATGTGAGGATGGAAAGGTTGAAGACAGCCCAGACAGGAAAGTCCTTGAGACTTATCTCCAGTTAACCACTAAAGTCAGAATTGGAGCTGTAGATCAACTGATAGAGTGCTAGCCTTAAGCAAAAAAGCTAAGGGATGGCACTCAGGCCTTGCGTTCAAACTCCGGTACTGGCACCAAGTGGGCGGGGGTGAGGAAAGAAAAAAGAAATTGGGGGAAAACTTAAGGCCTAAGGAAAGTTGGACAGAGAGAAAAGAACACTTTTAAGAATGAAGAATGAATACTATTAAGAATAGAAAGTTGTTTCTATGAAAGCTATAATATTGGTTGTGGAAGTATGCAGAGAATGAAGCTACACAAATTCTTAAGTGTTGCATGCCTTTCTAAGGTTTTCCTCTGTAATAAAAAAGTATACAGATTTTAATCAGGAAATATAATGCTTTCATTCTAGGAAAAGCATTCTAGAGTATGAATATCAGAAGATAGGTAACATTGGATGCAGAAAGACTGTATAGGAGGGTTTTGCAGGAACAGATGAGAGATAAGGGTCTAAACTAATGAAATATTAGGACAGAGGAGTAGGTTAATGGAAATATTTAGAAAGTATCATTTATAAAGGTTTAAGAATGATTGAGGGAAAAATAATAGGATATAATGAACTGGATGTCAGCCTGTATAATTTGAGTAGAAAATGGTAAAATAGACTGAGACAGGGAATTCAGAATGGGGAACAGACTTCAAGAAGATCATTAAGTTAGCTTTTGGACATATTGAATGGAAATATCTGTGAAGCCTCCAGACTGTGATCTGCTGCAGTATTACATATGTGGGTTTGGAGTGTAAGAGTGTTTCTTCTCTCTTTTCTTTCTCTACTGGGGTTTGAACTCAGGGCCTTATACTTACTAGGCATTCACTCTGTCACTTGAGCCATGCTCCCAAGATAGAAGCCTTTTTTTTTGTTTTGTTCTCTCTTTTAAAATTATTTTTAGCAGGACGTTGGTGGCTCATGCCTGTAATCCTAGCTACTCAGGAGGCTGAGATCTTAGGATCATGGTTTCAAAGCCAGCCTGGGCAGAAAAGTTCATGAGACTGTAGTATCTAATTAACCATCAGAAAACTGAAAGTGGCACAGTGGCTTAAAGTGGAAGAGCTCCAGCTTTAGCAAAAAGAGCTCAGAGACAGTGCCCAAGCCCTGAGTTCAAGCCCCAGGACTGACCAAAACAAAAAACAAACAAAAAACCCAAAAAACCAACCCCAAAACAAAAAGAGGAAGTCACACAAAGGAGTTTCAGTTCAACATGTCAGTTTATAAGTACAATGTGTCTCGATCAGTTGTCACCCTTATATTATTATCCCTCATCTCCAAACTCTACCCAGTTCCTCAATTTTCCTAGTTCTATTTTCACATATTTACTTAGAATATTATGACATTTTCTTATCCTTCCTTTCTTCATTTGTCTACTACTCTTCTTCTCATGTTCCAGCTTTGGTATTCATTTTGTTAGATGTAGGTTTGTCGTTTAGAGGAGTTAGACCATTGGATTTCTCCCCTGAGTGTACCATACATTAGTTATTATGTTTGTGTATATATGCATATGAACCTATATATGTTTACATATATGTATAAATTGGGTCTAATTTGAAGCATAATTTGTCTCTCTAGGCCTGACTTAACATAATTTATTACAGATCCATCCATTTCCAAGAGAGAAGTTTTGATGTGTGACTCATCAGGCTATATTATGAGTGGTATATTGTAAGAAGCCCTTGATGTAGGGATCACCAAACAGGAAGAGTTGACTGAGAACAAGTAATTTTGGAAATAGTTTTTGGAAACAACATTTAAAGCCAAATAGAGGGAAGAGAGCTAGATGTAGAGAAATTATGAGAAAATGGTATCAAAGAAGCCAAAGTAGAGCCGGGCGCTGGTGGCTCACGCCTGTAATCCTAGCTACTCAGGAGGCTGAGATCTGAGGATCGCGGTTCAAAGCCAGCCCGGGCAGGAGAGACCTTGAGACTCCTATCTCCAATAAACCACCAGTAAACCGGAAGTGGCGCTGTAGCTCAAGTGGTAGAGCGCTCGCCTTGAGCTGAAGAGCTGAGGGACAGTGCCCAGGCCCAGAGTTCAAGCCCCACGACCGACAAAAAAAAAAAAAACGAAGCCAAAGTAGGATATCTGTCAATACTAGAAATTGAATTTAGGGACTTACTCTTGCTAGACAAGTATTCTATCACTTGAACTACCTTCAACTACAATAGGGTCATTTTTTAAAGGAGGTATTTCTCAACCAACTCTGCAAAAAAAGAGAGAGAGAGAGAGAGAGAAAGCCCTACTTCAGATGTGAGTGAGTAATTGAATAACAAGGATTATTAGGAGTCTATAGGAGTCTATTAACTTTGAGAACAAGGAATTTACTGAATTTGACAGCTAAGTAGTAGCAATTTGGGTAGAATGCTTGAAGAAGCAGCTCCATATTCATTGAGTGAGGAGTTAATTGGGGCCAGAGAGTAGAGAAAGCAAATAGAGATTATTTTTCTCCCTCCATCTGTCCCTCCTTCCCTCCCTCCTTTTTTTTTTTTTTAGAAAGAGTTTTACTCTATAGAATTCAAGATACTCATGTCAGACACTGATGACTTATGCCTGTAATCCTAGTTACTCAGGAGACTGAGATCAGAAGATCGAAATTCTAAGTCACCCCAGGTTTATAAAAGCATAAGAGAAAATAGCAAGAAAAATGCTGAACTAGAGGCAAGGCTTGAGTAGTAGAGTCCGGCCATGAGTAAAAAAAGCCTAGTGAGAGTGGAAGTCCCTGAGTTCAACCCCTAAGACTGGTACAAAAACAGAACTTTTAGTATTCCTGCCTCATTCTCTTGAATGTTGGCATTGCAGGTATGCATCTTAACTGTAAAGAGAAGATGGAAAAATAGGAAGAGGTGGTGGCAGAAGGTTATTATAGGAAGGATTTTAAACATGGCCAGGCCTGCTTTAAAAAAAGAAAGTTTTAGGCTGGTAACATGGTGCTGCACATCTATAATCCCAGCACTCTAGAGGCTGAGGCATAGTAAGACCCAGTCTCAGCCTCTCCCCCAATAAACTTTATTGAGAAATAATTTATGTACCCATAAAATTGAACCTTTTAAAGGGTAGAATTCAGTGGTATTAGTGTATCCAGAGTTGAACAACCATCATAATCATTTTTTAGCACATTTTCCTTACACCACTAAAGAAACCTCTTAACAGCAGGTACTATTCCATCTACCTAGTAGTCTACTTTCTATTGATTTGCCTGTTCTGTTTCATATATGAATGAAATTATATATATGACCTTTTGTGTCTGACTTCTTTTACTTAATGTAAGAGTTTCAGGAGCTAGGCATCAGTGGCTCACACCTGTAATCCTAGCTATTCAGGAAGTTGAGATCTGAGGATCACAATTTAAAGCCAGCCCAGGCAGAAACATCCGTGAGACTCTTGTCTCCAATTAACCACCAGAAAACCGGAAGTGGTGCTATGGCTCAAGTGGTAGAATGTTAGTATTGAGCTGAAGAGCTGAGGGACAGCACGCAGGCCCAGAGTTCAAGACCACAGCCAACAAAAAAAATTTTTTTTTCAGGGATCATCCATTTAGGCCACCCCCCACTCCCCCCATGGCCTCTTTTTTCTTTTTTGCAGTGCCAGGGTTTATCAGTGCCTAACTCTGCCTGCTTGTTTGGCTGGTACTCTACCACTAGAGCTTTGCTTTCAGCCTGCCTGGCTTTTTGCAGGGGGGGGGGGGTCGGTGGGGGGGGTGGGGAAGGTCAGTCATGAGGCTTGAACTCTGGGCCTGGTACTGTCCCTCAGCTCTACCATTTGAGCCACAGAGCTACTTCTGGTTTTCTGGTAGTTAATTGGAGATAAGACTTTTCTGCCTCTGCTGGCTTTGAACCGCAATCCTTAGATCTCAGCCTCCTGAGTAGGTAGGATTACAGGCATGAGCCACCAGCACTTGGCCTTCAGCCTCCCCCTTTCAGTCATATTGTGTTTGAATTAATAAAGAGACTTGGAAAAGAGGGTGGACTAGATTATTTCAGGGTGGGGGCTGGTTGCCACAGGAACCAACAATGAATGGTTAGTTGGAAATCCCATGTACACAAGAGGTCTGAGGCTGATCCTGGGCAAAAAAATAGGAGACCCTAACCACAAAAACACTAATGCAAGAAGGGCTCTGTTACTAGATAGATGTTTATAATTGTTATATCTTGTTGGTGGATTTGCCCACTTAATAATATTCAAGAGGCAGTGTTGTTTAATATTAGTATATTCATTTTACTCTTTGGTTATTGTTTGCATAAAGTATCTTTTTCCAATTTTCCCCCATTCCACCTCTCACCTGATTAACCCCAAACTCATGCCTTTCTGAGTCTTCTGAGCCCTAAAGTTATAGGGGTGCACTACTATGCCTAGCCTGATTGGTTTTGTTCTTTTGGTATTTTTTTTCTTTTGGTGTCATCCCTCTAGATTCTGCTGTGATGTAATGAGAATTCAGCTGTCATTCTTAATACTGTCTTTTGCTTCTTTCTACTATTTATTTAAAAATTGTCTCAGTATACATCTCTCTGGGTTTGGAGTTTGTTGGGTTTGTTCATTCAGTTGGACAGTTTGGTTTCTTTTTTTTCTTTTTTTTTTTGTCCTGGGGCTTGAATTGAGGGCCTGGGCACTGTCCCTGAGCTTTTACTCAAGAATACCACTCTACTCCCCTATGACCCAGCAATCCCACTTTTGGGCATTTACCCAAATGTTTACAAACAAGACCACACTAAAGCTACCAGCACAACTATGTTTATTGCAGCATTATTTACCATAGCTAAGATATGGAACCAACCCAGATGCCCCTCAGTAGATGAATGGATCAAGAAAATGTGGTATATATACACAATGGAATTCTATGCCTCCATCAGAAAGAATGACATTGCCCCATTTGTTAGGAAATGGAAAAACTTGGAAAAAATTATATTAAGTGAAGTAAGCCAGGCCCAAAGAAACGTAGGTCCCATGGTTTCCCTTATTTGTAATATCTAGTATATGTATGAGTCAAGCGGAAAAGGTCAGATAATGTGATGTCAGGAAAATGAAACCTTAGATGTGTATTTTAATGTTTTTTTCTTTCATGCATGTGTTCTAACACATTTATAAGATTATCTCTTTGTTGCTTTGTATGTCCCTCCCCCACAGTATAACCCCTGCTTTCACTATATTTGATGTCAGTAAAACTTGTGGAGGAGATGGGGAAAAACCAGTTGATTAAGGATACAGGTGGACCTGTTGCAACAATGAGAAGTACAAGTTGTCATGTCCAAAACAAGCTTTACAACGTTGGGGGGGGGGGGGGAGGGGGAGGAAGGGGGGGAAGGAGAAGGATTGGGATTAGGGGGGAGGGGGGAGGCTGGGAAGGGATGTGAAGGGTAAACAAAGGAGGAGGCTGCAATGCTTGGTAAGAAATGTATGCATTATCCTGCCCATGTAACTGTAACTCCTCTGTACAGTATGTTCACAAATAAAATTAAATTAAATTAAAAAAAAAAAAAGGAAAAAAAAAAAAAAAAGAATACCACTCTACTCCTTAAGCCACAGTGCCACCTCTGGCCTTTTCTGTTTATGTGGTACTAAGGATTTGATCCCAGGGCTTCATGTATGCTAGGCAAGCACTCTACCACTAAGTCACATTCCCAGCCCCAGTTGGACAGTTTGGGTCATTATTTCTTCAAATATTCTTTCTGCTTCTCTTCTTTTGGGACATGTGTGATGGTGTCTCACATATCTCTTGGGCTCTCTTATTTTTCATTCTTTTTTCCTTATTACAACTGACCCATCTCAAATACACTGTTTCTTTGTTCTGCCTACACAAATCAGCTGTTAAGCCTTTTAGTAAACTTTTCATTTCTGTTGTCCAACTACAGATTGAATCATTTATAAACAATGTATATCCCTATAATGTTAGTTTTTATTTTTTGAGGCACTAGGATTGGAGGTGGGTGCTCTACCACTTGAGCCATGCCTCCAACCCTAGTATTACCTTTTTTGAGACATGGTCTCAAATCCTGGGCTGGTCTAGAAGTCTAGCTTCTCCTGATTATATCACCTAGTACTGAGATTGCTAGCATGTGCTACCAGCCTAGTTTTTTGTTTTGTTTTGTTTTGTTTTTTGTCTTTTCTTTTTTGGTACTGGGGATCAAACCCAGGACGTTGCACTTGCTAGGCAAACGCTTTGCCACTGAGCTACATCCCAGCGCAAGCCTAGTTTTTTTATTGTAAAATTTTTTTCAATTGACATAGTTTCCTTTAGTATTTTAGTATTTGAATATACTTAGAATATTAGATTTACAGTTTTTATGTAATAATTCCAATGACTGGACTCCATAGTGCCGCTTTTTTGACTTTTCATGGGTGATTTTTTTCTTGTTCTTCCCTGTGATTTTTTTTTTTTTTTTTTTTTTTGCTTGTTTGCTTTTTGTTGGTCATGGGGCTTGTCCCTCAGCTCTTCAGCTTAAGGCTAGCACTCTACCACTTGCGCCACAGTGCCACTTCCAGTTTTCTGAGTGGTTTATTGGAGATAAGAGTCTCATGGATGTTTCTGCCAGGGCTGGCTTTAAACTGCAATCCTCAGATCTCAGCCTCCTGAGTAGCTAGGATTACAGGCATGAGTCACCGGCGCCCGGCCCCTAGGATTTTTTTATTTAACACAGTCTTGGATATTATAGTGCTACAACTCTGGAAATCATTTTTTCCCTCTGTCACCAGGAATATTGTTGCTTGTGATAGTGCTTGCAGCTTGTTTAATGAGTTTTCTTAACTAATTTTTGTGAGCTTTGTTATGTGTGCCCATTATGGTACCCATTCCATTAACTTAGGGGTGATTGTCCTTAAACATTTAGAACCAAAAACATTTCTCAATCTTTGTAGGTGCATACAGTGTATTTGATATAGTACACCTAAAACATTCAGCCATACTACCCGTTTGCATCAGCTTTGTTTCTTGTTTGTGTAGAGCTTTAAGGTAAAAACACGCACAGTGCCTTCTCAGGTCCCCTTCAGAACACAGCCTCTAGCATGACAATTGCCTCCTAGATTCCAAGGATGAGAGTCAGTATGTTGAAGCTGTTTTAAGTTTTTTTCCTCATCACACCTAGCCTTCCACATCACCAGATTGGTCAGGGTGTTCATCCCTTCAGGTGGCAACAGCTAAATATTTGCTTGCTTGTGTTCTTCAAAACATTCCTGTGTCCCATTGTGGTTTTAGCTCTGGGACAATTCCAAGTTAACTATATAGGTGAAATAAAATAAGCATTTTAAGTAAGTGAGATCCATAGATAGGCCAAAACAAATACATTATAGTGTGTTTGCAAGTGATGTTTATTTGGCTGTACCGGTGCTGAGAGCAAGGATGGCTATTTCGAGTGTCATGATCTGAGATACTCACAGTAGGCCTGCAGTACCTTAAATCACCAGCTCAATAGTCTCACCAAAAGTTTAGCTGTTTTACCTAAATAAGAACTGTCTAGCCGATTACTGCAAGCTTTTGGTTAGTTCCCTGTGTTTTAAAATGTTGATTCTGACAGTTTTGCCAGTTTTGAATTGCAATTCATGGAGGGGTGGGATTTTGAATTCTTTTATTTCACCACTTTGATTACTGTCACTCCTCCTTCTATTAGTTTAATTATTTTTCCTCCACTTAAATTTAAGCTGTCCATATCATTATAGTTCAGAGGCATTTCTTATAGACATTAGTAATGCTTTCTTTCTCCTTTACTTTTAAAAGGTTTTTAGGTGGCTACTAAAGATGTAAGATAAAGCTTGTTTTAGGCTGTTAAAAATAATGCACCAATAAGTATCATTTTACTTTATGTGTTTGGGGGTTATGTTTCTAACTATGCAATTGCTAGGTCAGCATATTTCTTTTGGTGCACGGGGTGGGGGTGAGGGAGAGGATAGGCTTTTGCTCTGTAGTTCACACTTGCGTCCTTGCTATTCTCCTGTTTTGGCCTACTGAGTACTGAGATTATAGGTGTGCATCAGAATACTGGGCTAAAATACTAATTTTTTTCAGTGCTGGTCCTGGGGCCTGAACTCAGGGCCTCCCTATATGTTATCCCTAAGATTTTCTTGTTTAAGAGCCCTTCTTGAGCCACAGCTCCACTTCTGGCTGCTCTTTTAAAAAATATTTTAAAGAATTTTATTGTGAGCTAGGAAGTTGGCTCAGTGGTAGAGTGCTTGCCTCGCATGCATGAGGCCCTGAGTTTGATTCCTCAGTACCACATAAGCAGAAAAAACCAGAAGTGGTGTGGCTCAAGTGGTAGAGCGCTAGCCTTGAGCTGAAGAGCCAAGGGACAGCGCCTAGGCCCAGAGTTCAGGCCATGACTGACAAAAAAAAAAAAGAATTTTATTGTAAAGATGATGTACAGAGAGGTTTCAGTTACATAAGTCAGATAATGAGTAGTACGTCTCCTTTTGAACAGTGGTCGTCCTCCCTCCCTCATACTCTCCCAGTTCTGGCTGTTTTTGGTAGTAAATTGGAGATGAGTCTCTTGGACTTTAGGCTGGCTTGGAATTGTGATCCTCAGAGCTCAGCCTCCTGAGTAGCTAGGATTCCTGGTGTGAGTCACTGGCACGTGGCCAAAAAATATGTATTTTAAAAATTATATATGTAATATGTATATATATATGTGTGTATAGAGAGCAATAAGTTGTCCATCTCTCTGTACACATATTTGTGTGCGTATGTATTCATATATATATATATACATATATATATAGTGCTAAGTTGCCCATCTCTATATACACATACATATGTGTGTGTGGAGACAGAGGGAGAGGGAGCCCTCAGTTGTCCATCAATTTACACTTCTACTAGAGTATCGAGTGTTGATAGGCTCAAAAGAGCATTTCTTTCTCTTTTTTAGTGATACTAAGTTCGAGCTTAGGCCCTCATGGCTTGATAGTCAGGTTCTCTACCATTTGCTCCCATACCCTAGCCCCAAAGGACATTTCTTATTTACATTCCTCATTTCTATTTATACATGAGTGTATTTTAGGTGTGCTTTTTGGTCATGTTATTTATTCAAAAAGTAGCCTAGCATAGTGGTACATTCATGTAATCCCAGAACTCAGGCAGAGGCAGGATTGTGCGTGCAAGAGGCCAGCCAAGGCTATATAGTGAGACACTATCTCAAAACAAATTTATTTTGTAAATTGTCATGCTGGTTTCAATGTTTATAGTACTATAAAAATGTGATTCAGTTTTTCTGAAGGTCTTTTAAAAAGGGAAATTAAGGAAAGAGAAAGCCATAAAATACCTTTTCAAACTTTTATGTGGAGAATATCTTTATTCAGATACTTTAATACTCTAATTTTGTATATAGCTATATTCCAGACTGAGAGCTAAGATTTGTACCTATATTATCTATCACACTCAAACCCATAGACTTTCTACTTACTCAATTAATTTTCCAGTTCCTCGTTTCTTTACAGATGGATAGAGGTCTGGGTAAGATGGAAATAATATGATTGCCTTTTTAGTTAAAAACATTTAATATTAGCTGGGTGCTGGTGGTTTATGCCTGTAATCCTAGCTACTAAGGAGGCTTAGGATTGTGAGATCTGAGGATTGTGGTTCAAAGCCAGCCTGGGCAGGAAAGCCTGTGAGACTCTTATCTCCAATTAACCACCAAAAACTGGAAGTGGTGCTGTGGCTCACCTTGAGCTAAAGAGTGCAGGGATAGCACCCAAGCCCAGAGTTCAAGCTCCATGACCGACAAAAAAACAAAAAACAAAAATTTAATATTAGCTTGTGGTACAAAAAATATGTGTGTCCCTTCAGCCTCTTCTGTTGATCCATCCAAAATCCTTTCCATTCTTTTACATGTTTTATACACATACAAGCAAACAGGGTGCATAAATTTGTATGTAAGTTGGGTACTGGTGGCTTACACTTTTAATCCTAGCTACTCAGGAGGCTGAGATCTCAGGATTGAGGTTTGAATCCAGCCAGGTAGAAAAGCCCATGAGACTCTTATCTTCAAGTAGTAAGCAAAAAGCCAAACTTGGAAGTGTGGCTCAAGTTGTAGACCATCAGCCTTGAGCAAAAAAGCCAAGGGAAAGACCCAGTATTGGCACATACCCACGAAAGATGTGTATGTATGTACTTTCTTGTAAACAGTCACAGTGTAATATGTAGAGGAAAGGAATCAGTATTTGTTGAATATACAGTATATGTTAGTCATTGAACCTATTTATTTTTGAATAAAGTTAAGCAATTATTTAGTAGGAAACTATCAAAAACTAAAATACTGGTAGAACTTGTACGGCCTGAACAGGGACACCTCCTTCCCTCTTGGCTCAGTTTCCGCTCTGTATCTGTTACCTAGGTAACTGGCAGACCTGGAAGCAGTCACCTTCCCCTTCTGCTAGGTCACATCCTGGGCCACCTCTGGTCATAGGCCTCCCATCTGACCTTAGGAGGGTCCCAGACCTTGAGGTCACATCCAGATCCTGTGTGGTCACACCTTTCCTCCACCCCTTTTCCTGTCCCTGGCCTAGATAAGTCCTGGCCCAGAGGTGGGTCTTCCCCCCACCCCCTTTCCTTTTCAGCCATGCTTCTCCACCATGCATGGTGGGGGCAGCAGTTCAGTAAATAAACTTTTCCTGCCTGAATAGCACGTGGTGTTCTCTTCATCAGCTACCTAATGAAACCTACCTATTTAATATACCTTACAGAACTCTCTTGGAATTATTTTCAGAACTGACCCCATGATGTAATGAAGCATGACAGTTCATTAAATGTGGCTGACTTCATTCAGAAACAAAAATTGAGAACTAGTCAGTATGTGGTATAATTGGTTCAGAGTAAAACTATATGCCATTTTTATTGCTTACAAAAATGAAATCCACTTGTCATGTTGCTTGCTTTCTCATAGCTGGCACTCTACCACTTGAACCATTCCTCTAGTCTAGCATTTTGCTGGTTAATTGGAAATGGAGTCTTGCAGACTTTTCTGCTTGGGCTGGCTTCAGACTGCTATCCCCTGATCTCACCTCCCTCAGTAGCTAGTATGACAAGTGTGTGTCACTAGTTCCCTGATTAAAGCTTTTTTTTTTTTTTTTGGTTTACTTCATTTTAATTGTAACTGTCATAACTGATATTTTTATTTGAAATATTATTCCATTTCAGACTTGAAAATAAATAAAGGTAAAATTCTAGGGATATGTTTTTGCTTTGTGTCTTTAACTTAGTACCTTTTGTTATAGAGGTAGCTATTTTTTCTGTTGAAAAAATAGGCAAGTGCTGTACCCCTGAGCTACACTCCCAGCCCTTATAAATAACATTTTGTGTGTGTGTGTATGTATGTGTGTGTGTATGTGTTTGTATGTGCCTATATGCTCATACTGGGACTTAAACTCAGGCCCTTGTTCTTGCTTTGCTTTTTTGCTCAAGATTGATGCTCTATTAAGCCCAGGAAGGCATGGCAGAAATAATACTTTTAGTTTTGTCTGGACCAAACTTGTTCTTTTACATAGGAATTGGCCACCTGGTTTCATTGGAATGATTGGAAATAGTCCTATTTTAGTGATTTTGAGTATGAAAAATGGGATGTTGACCTAAAGGTGTGAGCAGTAACATTTAAAAAGGAATGTCCAGCCAGGGACTGGTGGTTGGCGCCCGTAATCTTAGCTACTCAGAAGGCTGAGATCTGAGGATTGCAGTGCGAAAGTTAGCCTGGACAGGAAAGGATGTGATACTCATTTAATCACCAGTAAACTGGAAGTGGCACTGTGGCTCAAAGTATTAGAGCTCTAGCCTTGAGCTACCACCCAGGACAACACCCAGACTCCAAGTTCAATTCTTATGACTGACCAAGAAAAAAAAGGACTTTCCATACTTTCTAACAACTCATAAAGCATTTGTGGCCCTTTTGTTCCTTTTCAGAGGTTTTATTGAGAGAACAAAAAATAAAGTCCCTAACCTTGCTTCCAACTTTCATTCTTTTTCTTTTTAAAAAAAGTTTAATATAGGGCTGGGAAGGTGGTTCAGTGGTAGAGTGCTTGCCTTGCATGCATGAGGCCCTGGGTTCAATTCCTTAGCCCATGAAGAAGAAAAAGCCGGAAGTGGAGCAATGGCTCAAGTGGTAGAGCACTAACCTTGAGCTGAAGAGCTGAGGGACAGCTCCCAGGCCCAGAAGTCAGGCCCCATGACTGACAAAAAAAAAAAAATTAATATAACTGGGGACCAGTGGCGCACACCGGTAATCCTGGCTACTCAGAAGCCTAAGGGTTCAAAGCCAGCCCAGGCAGGAATGTCCATGAGACCCTTATCTCCAGTTAACCACCAGAAAAATGGAAATGGTGCTGTGGCTCAAGGTGGTAGAGTGCTAGCTAGCTTTGAGCAAAAAAAAAAAAAAAAACCAAAACAACAAAAAACTCAGAGACATTGCCTGGGCCCCAGGATTGACAAAAAAATATTGATATGCAGGATTTTAAATTGTACCTGTCTAGGGATGTGGAGGATAACTATTCTTTATTGAAATTTTTAAAAATTACACAGAATCTCATTTTGTATTAGAAGAATTTCTGAATTTTGTTGTTTACATTCTGACCTTTGAATATTAATACTTACATATACCCTGGATCATTTGAAGTCTTCCGCTTCCATGAAGTTTAGGTTTGTTGTGTCCTAATGCAAACATAACCTTCCTTGCTTACTAAACTCATTTAGCCCACATTTAGCCCTTCATTACTTTATATCTGCTTTTAATTGTTACAGGTCTTCCCAATTCTATGTGAGCCAAATTATCTTAATCTGTTTAGATTGCTGGAACAAAATGCTATAAACTGGTATTACTTAAAGTTCTGGAGAATAGTAAGTCCATACTCAAGGTGCCACCTCTGATTCAGTGTCTGATGTGGGCTCGATTTCTGGATTTTGGTGGCTTCCCCTCAATTGTGTTCTACTGTGGAAGGAATGAACTCTGTCTCTTCAGCCCCTCCATTTATGAGAGCTTCACTCTCATGACCTAGTCACTTCCTAAAGTAACTTCCCAAAGTGACAATACCCTCAAACTTGGGACCAAATTTTAACATAGGGATTTTGGTGAAATGCTTTTAGTTCACAAATCAATAAATATTTCTTCTGGAGTAATTTTTACAAGATAATCTATTAGGTACTTTGCTGTGTGTGTGTGTGGTACTATGGTTTAAACTTGGCCTTACTCATGCTAGGAAGAATAAATTATATGCCACTTGAGCCATGCCTTCACCTTTTTGGTATATACTTGTTGTACCAGGGGATTTTATTGTGATAAAGACTTGTGCATTTAAAAAACTGCAAAATTCTTAGTTTGGTGTGATACTTACAATCTAGAGGCCAAGGCGGGAGTATCTTGCTCAAGACTAGCCTGAGCTTCATGAGAAGACTTTGTGAGAAGAACCTGTCTCACGAACAGCCACACACATTCAAATAAACAAATTCCAGGAAGGGATGACATTGTCCCAAAATAGAAATGTACTCATTACCTGACTTACGAAATGGTAACCCTTCCGTACAACACTTAATAATTAATTTTAGGAATTCCTTAAAAGTGAGTACAAAGAAGTAATTTCAAAGATATTTCAGTTTAGTATCATAATGACATGAGAGAGGAGTTAGTTGACCCTCAAGGTTCACACCTTTAATCCTAGCTACTCAGAAGGCAGACGTCTGTGGATCATGGTTAAAGACCAGCCAAAAAGTTCAATATAGTCTCATCTCCAAAATAACTAGTTAAAAGCAGGGCTGAAAGTGTGGCTCAACTAACTGGTAGAGTGTCAAGTCTAGCAAGTGCACAGCACTGTGTTCAAACCCCAAACAAACAACAACCCAAAAAGCCTACTTGCATTAGTCTCTCCTCTCTATCTCCTCCATATATATATATATATATATATATATATATATATATATATATATATATATTCATTTATTTATTGTAACGGTACTGTACAGAGGGGTTACAGTTACATGAGCAAGGTAATGAGTCCATTTCCTGTTGAGCATTGTTACCCCCTCCTTTGTTTTTTCCCTACCATCCGTTTCCTCCCTACCCTCCTTTCTTAAGACTGGGTCAAATTATGTAACCCAGAGGGGCCTGAAACTTTCAGTTCTCCTGCCATCTTCTGAGTGCTGGGATTATAGGTTGTTTCCCACCACACCCAACTCTTTTCTCTGTGTGTGTGTGTGTGTGTGTGTGTGTGTGTGTGTGTGTGTGTGTGTGTGTGTGTGTGTGTGTGTGTGTGTGTGTGTGTGTGTGTGTGTGTACTGGGGCTTGAACTCAGGGTCTCATGGCACTCTTGATCCACTTGTCTACTCACAGCTAGTGCTGTGCCATTTAAGCCATACCTACATGTCTGGCTTTTTGCCAATTAAAAAAATTGTAGATAAGAATTTTGAGGATTCATCTGCCTGAGCCCTCCGTTCTTTAGGTCTCAGATTCTTTAGTATCTATGATTACAGCCACTGTCACCCATTTAAGTGTGACGTGTGTGTGTGTGTGTGTGTGTGTGTGTGTCCACGCACGCACGTATGTGCATGTGTACCACATGTGCATGTGGCTTTTTTGCTCATGCTGATATTCTACCATTTAAATCACACCTCCAGTCCAGAATTTTGGCTGAATCATTGGAGATAAGAGTCTCAGACTTTTCTACCTAAAGCTGGCTTTGAACCTCAATCCCCAGATCTCAGCCTCCTGAGCAGCTAGGATTATAGGTGTGAGCCTTTTGTTCCCTGCCTAAGTTATCTTGTTTTTTGTGTGTGTGTATGCACATGTGTATGCGCACATGTTTGCACATGTGTGTGCCCCAGTTCTGCATCTTGAACAGCCTGGTTGCTGTCCTTGAATTTTGTGGTTAAGGCTAGCTCTCTACCACTCTCTAGCCACAGCTCTACTTTGGGCTTTTTAGTGGTTAATTGGAGATGAGGATCTTACAGACTTTTCTGTGCAGGCTGGATTTGAACCACTATCCTCACATCATAGCCTCATGAGTAGCTAGGATAGAGGTGTGAGTATCTGTTGCCTAGCTTCCAAATAGCTTTCAAACATGTGCTCAATGTATACTATAAAGAAGAAAAGAAATAGCAGACAAATATTTTCTTTTTATGATTATCCTTTCTAGTGTCTATTATAGTGAAACCATTTTGTATTTTAAGATTGAGTAATATTATTTGGTTTAAATGTAATTGCCATACAAAATATGTTAGTTGTTGTCAACATCAAGTATCTTAATTAAAGCAATCTTTAACTATTGTTATTGACCTGTTACTTTGTGAATCATTTTAACCACTGCAAATTTAAATTATAATACAAACTATATACTATAAACTAGTTCATTTGTAATTTATTATTCATTATTGTTTGGTTACAACTTGACATAAGTAAGATTTTTGTATTAGATAGCTGTCAAAAGCCCTTCTTAATGAGAGTTCTTTAATTTTTTTTTTTAATTTAAGTAGTTGCACAAAGGGAGGACCCATTTAACAAAGCAGTTTATGAATACAGTGAGTCTTGATCAGTGTTACCCCCTTCACCCAATCCCTAGGGTTCTTTTTAAAAGGAGCTCTGTCTGTTCTTTTGTTCTTTTTTTTTTTTTTGAGTCAAGATTACACTGTGAAGCCAAGATTGGCCTTAAACTGGTAGTCCTTCTGCTTTAGTCTACATAGGGCTGAGATTGTGCTTGGCAGGATTTTTTTAATTCTATATCAAGAACTTTAACTCTTACTTTCATTTGGTATAGTTTTTAAATACTGAGATCCCAATGCTTTCAACTAAAAGCTAAACTATATGATGCCTGGAACTTAATTTGAGTTAATAAAATGAAAGGTTGTTTTTAAAGGGCGTGGGTATAGAAAAAGCTAGTTTTGGTGTATTAAAGCAAGAGTAATGTTGTTCTGAATGTGTGTGTGGTGATTTTCTGCCTTGACTATTGTGTGATAACTGCTGACATTCTTTCTGTACAGGTGTAATGGATAGGTAACGAAGAAGAACCATATCCCTTTCTTGTCAGGGTGTCAGCATGACTGAGTGCTTCCTGCCCCCCACCAGCAGCCCCAGTGAGCACCGCAGAGCTGAGCATGGCAGTGGGCTAACCCGGACCCCCAGCTCTGAAGAGATCAGCCCTACAAAGTTTCCTGGATTGTACCGTACCAGTGAGCCCTCACCTCCCCATGACATCCTCCATGAGCCTCCTGATATAGTGTCTGATGATGAGAAAGATCATGGAAAGAAAAAAGGAAAATTTAAGAAAAAGGAAAAAAGGAGTAAGTGCTTTTCTCTATACTTTTGATGTATTCAGTTAATTTTTTGAGACATAATCTGGCTATGTAATGGAGACTAGCCTTAATTGATACACCTGGCTTGATATTTTAGATAAGCTTTTATTCTATTCACATGCACGAGCTATCTTTGGAAACTAAGTCTGGCTACCCAGTGAGGTGGTGTCTCACGCCTGTAATCCTAGCTACTCAAGAGGTTGAGATCAGAGGATCATGGTTCAAAGCCAGCCCAAGCAGGAAAGTCCATGAGATTCTTATCTCCAGTTAACCACCAGAAAACTGGTGCTGTGGCTCAAAGTGGTAGAGCACTAGCCTTGAGCAAAAGAGCTCGGGGACAGGCCCCGAGATCAAGCCCCACAACTGACCAAAAAAAAAAGAAAATATGCCTAGCCACAAACTTAAAAAAATAATTTTTATAC
Source organism: Dipodomys spectabilis (assembly GCF_019054845.1). Taxonomy (NCBI): domain Eukaryota; kingdom Metazoa; phylum Chordata; class Mammalia; order Rodentia; family Heteromyidae; genus Dipodomys; species Dipodomys spectabilis. The sequence goes on from NW_024870760.1 coordinate 539,752, forward strand.
TCTACATTTTAGGTCTCAGTGTTTGTGACTTTGTTTTTATATGTAGTTATTTTACAGTCATAATCTCATAAAGAGAGCATATTTCCAGAAATGATAAAAGTTTTCTATTGCATGTTTTAAACATGGTCATTCAAAATAATGTTTTAAGAAGTCCAGCTGTGTGCTGATAGCTTATGCCTACTCAGGAGACTGAAATCTAAAGATTGGCATTTGAAGCCAGCCCAGGCAGGAAAGTCCATGAGACTTTTATCTCCAATTAATTTCCAAAAAGTGGCTAAAGTAGTAGAATTCTAGCTTGAGCATAAAAAACTAAGGGACTGCACCAAGGACCTGAGTTTAAGCCCCAGAACCAGCACAGACACACACATGTGCATTTGTACATACATTTAATTAAGGGTTTCTATTCAATAGTGAGAATGGATAATTTAAGTATAGCTTTTGAATATGATCAAAGCAAATAAGGTGAGCATCCTTTAAAATATTTTTAATATAATTTTATTGTTAAGGTGTTATACAAAGGCTTTACCATTTCATAAGTCAGTTAAGGAGTACATTTCTTTTTGGGCAATGTTACCTTCTCCGTCCCCCCTCCCCCTGTTTCCTCCTCCCGTCCCTGTCCACTTAAGTATTTATTTTACATTTTATAATGGTTTTATGTTAATTTTTTTCATGCTCAAATGATGTGCAATTTGAATGGATCCCACCGAGTAAGGTGCCAACTGAAAGGACCTGGAAACATTATCAGCCGTTGGACATTCCTATAGGTGTCCTTCAAAGGATGTCCCAACAACTCCCAAAAGTACACCAGAACTTCACTTATAAAAACCCACTTTCCAGGGCTGGGAAGGTGGCACAGTGGTAGAGCGCTTGCCTTGCATGCATGAGGCCCTGGGTTCGATTCCTGAGCGCCACATAAGCAAAAAAAAGAAAAAAGCTGGAAGTGGTGCTGTGGCTTAAGTGGTAGAACGCTAGCCTTGAGCTGAAGAGTTGAGGGACAGCTCCCAGATCTAGAGTTGAGGCCCGAGGACCGGACCCCCCCCAAAAAAACCCACTTTCCTTACCTCATAGTTTCAAGTAGTAATTGTTGTCTGCTTGTTTCCTCTTTCCCTCTTGTGGTCAGCAGATGTCACTGCAACATCTTTTTTTTTTTTATTGTAAAGCTGATGTGTAGAGGGGTTACAGTTACATAAAATAACGAATATGTTTCTTTTTGAACAGTATTAACACTCTTTCTTTTTTTCCTGCTTCTTCCCTCAATTCCTTCCCCTGCAGGTTTAAGTTCATTTCCAACATAGTGTCATAGTCACTCTTTATCCTGCAGTTTTTGTGATCCCCCTTCCTTCTGCAAATCAGATAAACTTATATACAAGACAAAGGGTACAGAAACCAAAAACAGTGACAACAAGGCATAAACCAAAGAAAAAGAAAGAAAAAAGAAATAACTTCCAACAGTACATTATAAAATCCTCTTGTTTCCATTTCTTGGAGTTTGATAAGCTTCATTTTATATGGTCCTATGCAACTAGCTATTGAGTTATTGTGATCCATTGCTAAGAATATCCTAGACATATTCTAGTTATTACAAATGAGGAAAACCATGCAACCTGTGTTTCTTTGGGTCTGGCTTGCTTTGGTTAATATAATTATTTTCCAAGTCTTTCCATTTCCTTACAAATGGGGCAATGCCATTCTTTCTAATGGAAATATAGAATTCCATTGTGTGTGTGTATGTGTGTGTGTAGGTGTATATATATACCACATTTTTTTCTTTTTTTATTGTGAAAATACTGTACAGAGGAGTTACAATTACATGGGCAAGATAATGAGTACATTTCTTATCAAGCATTGTAGCCTCCTTTGTTTCCCCTTCCCATCCCTTCCCATCCTCCCCTGGCCCCCTACCCAATCCTCCCCCCCCCCCCCCCCCCGCACCAAAGTTGTAAAGTTCATTTTCGACATAATGACTTGTATATCTCATTGTTGCAATGGGTCCACCTGTATCCCTATTTAAACGATTTGTTTTTCCCCTTCCCCTCCACAAATTATACCGACATCAAATACAGTGAAAGCAGGGGTTATACTGTGGGGGAGGGACATACAAAGCAACAAAGAAATAATCTTTAAATGTGTTAGAAACAATCGCATGAAAGAAAAAAAACATTTGAATACATATCTTAGGGTTCATTTCCTTAACATCACTTTATCTGACCTTTTCTGCTTGACTCATACATATACTAGATATTGCAAATAAGGGAAACCATGGGACCTATGTTTCTTTGGGCCTGGCTTACTTCACTTAATATTTTTTCTAAGTCTTTCCATTTCCTAACAAATGGGGCAATGTCATTTTTTCTGATGGAGGCATAGAATTCCATTGTGTATATATACCACATTTTATTGACCTGTTCATCTACTGAGAGGCATCTGGGTTGGTTCCGTATCTTAGCTATGGTAAATAATACTGCAATGAATATGGTTATGCTGGTAGGTTTAGTGTGGTCTTGTTTGTGGTCAGTTGGGTAAAGCCCAGGAGTGGGCTTGCTAGGTCAGTGCAACATCTTTAGCTGAGGAGAACGTCATTTAGTTTGTCATTTGTTGAAAGTACCTAAGAGGAGCTGTTGGTGAAATGAAAAGCTAGCTAGTGCCAGATGATACTTACTGTCTTGTCTTCTTCCTAGTATATGGACAGTTTGAAATTAAACAAACCTGTAACTTATACTCCTTATATTTCTTTAATAGCTGAAGGCTATGCTGCCTTCCAAGAAGATAGCTCGGGAGATGAAGCTGAAAGTCCTTCCAAGATGAAAAGGTCCAAGGGAATCCATGTGTTTAAGAAGCCCAGCTTCTCTAAAAAGAAGGAGAAAGATTTCAAAATAAAAGAGAAACCCAAAGAAGAAAAGCATAAAGAAGAAAAACATAAAGAAAAGAAGTCAAAAGATTTGACAGCAGCTGATGTTGTTAAACAGTGGAAGGAGAAGAAGAAAAAGAAGAAGCCAATTCAGGAGCCAGAGGTGCCTCAGATTGATGTTCCAAGTTTCAAACCCATTTTTGGAGTTCCTTTGGTTGATGCTGTAGAGAGGACCATGATGTATGATGGTGTTCGACTGCCAGCTGTCTTCCGTGAATGTGTGGATTACATGGAGAAGTATGGCATGAAGTGTGAAGGCATCTACAGAGTTTCAGGTACTGGAGATGTATACTTCACGTGTGTGTGTGTGTGTGTGTGTGTGTGTGTGTGTGTGTGTGTGTGTGTGTGTGTGTGTGTGTGTGTGTGTGTGTGTGTGTGTTTTGTTTTGTTTTGTGTGCCCATACGCAGACTTGAACTAAGGGTTTGGGAGTTGTTCCTGAGAGTTTTTGCTCAAAGTGAAAAGACCAGGTCCCTGTTGCTTATACCTATAATGCTAGCTGCTCAGGAGCCTGAAATCTGAGGATTGTGGCTCAAAGCCAGCGTAGTCAGATAAATATGAGAGACTCTTATTTCCAGTTAACCAATTAACTTAAAGCATAGTTCAAGTGATAGAGCATCAGCTGTAAGAAAAACAGTTAAATAAGATCTAAGGCCCTGAATCCAGGGCTCAGTACAGTACAATATAGTACAATAAAAAGATTTCTTCCTAAGCATGGTTTTGTGCTGGAATAGAATGAAAAGCCCTAAGTATCTGTTCTAATCTTTATATTCTGGTAATTTCACTGCCTTGGTACATCATCCATTTTTGTTTAGGAGTTTTTTTTATAAAAAAAAATTGATTTTATGAGGTAAGTCATACTCGTTTATAGTATATAACAAAATTAAGAAGGTTTTCCACTTAATTGGTTCATACACATTTTCAGCAAGTAGATTTGATACTTAAGATTTGTTGAGAAAGGGCAGATAATTTTGTTACTTAGGATAACTTTACACAATTGATAAATTTGGAAAAATGATCTCACTTAAAATTGTTTTAGCTATAATGATACTCTGTACTGTTTAGAAAATAACTTAGTTAATGTATTAATACTATACAGCTCAACAGACTTAAGTTTGCAAATTTTTAAGAATAATTGTAATTTTAAAAGATTTATGCAATTTAAGTTGCAGCTCTCACATGAAGCATTTTGTTTAGGTGAGTTTCTCTGAAAGGTTTCTGTAGCTTTGTTCAGAGGATTTTTTTTTTTTTGTCTCTGACCTACTTTTTATGTTTATATTTTTTTAGGAGAATCAAAGTTTTAGCATCCCTTTTCTCTAGGTGATAAAAACATTGAAACAGAGTTGTTATCCCCTCAGGTAACTCCTGGGGCTGAGCTTCTGTTTTCATGACTGTTGTTGTTTGTGCTGGTTCTGGGGCTTGAACTCAGGGCCTCAGTGCTGTGCCTGAGCTTTTGTATTCAAGGTCAGTGCTCTGCCACTTGAGCCACAGCTCCACTTCTGGCCTTTTGGGGGTTAATTGAAGAGAACTGTCTCACAGACTTTTCTGTGCCAACTAGATTTTTTTTTTTTAATTTTAATTTTTTGTGAACATACTGTACAGAGGGGTTACAATTACATGGGCAAGATAATGAGTACATTTCTTATCAAGCATTGCAGCCTCCTCCTTTCTTTACCCTTCACATCCCTTCCCAGCCTCCCCCCCCCCCCCCCCCCCCCCCCGGACCAAAGTTGTAAAGTTCATTTTCGACATGACAACTTGTACTTCTCATTGTTGCAACAGGTCCACCTGTATCCTTAAACGACTTGTTTTTCCCCATCTCCTCCACAAATTATACCGACATCAAATATAGTGAAAGCAGGGGTTATACTGTGGGAGAGGGACATACAAAGCAACAAAGAAATAATCTTATAAATGCGTTAGAAACAAATGCATGAAAGAAAAAAACATTTAAATACATATCTAAGGGTTCATTTTCCTAACATCACATTATCTGACCTTTTCCGCTTGACTCATACATATACTAGATATTGCAAATAAGGGAAACCATGGGACCTATGTTTCTTTGGGCTTGGCTTACTTCACTTAATATAATTTCTTCCAAGTCTTTCCATTTCCTAACAAATGGGGCAATGCCATTCTTTCTGATGGAGGCATAGAATTCCATTGTGTATATATACCACATTTTATTGATCTATTCATCTACTGAAGGGCATCTGGGTTGGTTCCATATCCTACCTATGGTAAATAATGCTGCAGTAAACATAGTTGTGCTGGTAGCTTTAGTGTGGTCTTGTTTGTAAACATTTGGGTAAATGCTCAAAAATGGGATTGCTGGGTCGTAGAGGAGCTCTATGTGAAGTCTTTTGAGGAACCTCCATACTGCTTTCCAAAGTGGTTGAACAAGTTTACACTCCCACCAACAACGAAATAAGGTTCCCTTCTGTCCACATCCCCTCCAGCATCTGTTGTTGTTAGAGTTCTTGATTTTTGCCATTCTAACTGGGGTGAGGTGGTATCTTAATGTTGTTTTGATTTGCATTTCTTTTATGGCTAGGGAGGTTGAGCATTTCTTCATGTGTCTATTGGCCATCCTTCTTTCTTCTTCAGAGAAGTTTCTCTTTAAGTCTTTCGCCCACTTATTTATTGGGCAGTTGTTTCTTTGAGGATTTGTTGTTGGGGGATTTAATTTTTTGAGTTCCAAGTATATTTTAGATATGAGACCCTTGTCCGTTGTATGGCTAGTGAAGATCTTCTCCCAATCTGTGGGCTTTCTATTGATCTTGCTAGCTATGTCCTTTGCCATGCAGAAGCTCTGCAACTTCATGCAATACCATTTTCCAACCTTTCTTTGATTTGTTGTGTTTCCGGGTCTCTATTCAAAAAATTTCAGCCTGAGCCAAGGAGACCTAGGGTTTCTCCTATTCCATCCTGTAATGTTTTCAGAGTGTCTGCTTTGACTCCGAGGTCTTTGATCCATTTGGAGTTGATTCTGGTGCAGGGTGATATATAAGGATCTAGCTTTAGTTTTCTACATGTAGTTAACCAATTTTGCCAGCACCATTTACTGAAGAGGCTGTCTTTCTTCCATTCTATTTTTTTAGCTCCCTTATAGAAGATTAGATGGCTGTAGGTCTGTAGGTTCATTTCTGAGTTTTCAATTCTATTCCATTGGTCCTGAGGTCTGTTCTTATGCCAGTACCAAGCTGTTTTGATTACTATGGCTTTATAGTAGAGTCTGAAATTTGGTATTGATATTCCTCCAGCACTGTTCTTTCCGTTGAGGAGCGTTTTTGCTATTCGGGGTCTTTTATTGTTCCATATGAATTTTTGGATTACCTCTTCTATTTCCTTGAAGAATGAGGTTGGAATTTTGATAGGTATTGCGTTGAATTTGTAGATAGCCTTGGGGTATTGCCATTTTCACGATGTTAATCTTTCCAATCCAGGAGCATGGGAGGCTTTGCCATTTTCTAAGTTCTGTTTTGATTTCCTTTTTCAAGTTTTTAAAGTTTTCATCATAGAGGTCCTTCACTTCTTTGGTTAAGTTAATTCCTAGGTATTTTATTTATTTTTTGTGGGGCTATTACAAATGGAGTTGCTTTCCTAATTTCAGCCACACTTTTCTCATTGTTGGCATACAGAAAAGCCATTGATTTTGGGGGGTTAATTTTATACCCTGCTACTTTGCCAAAGTTTTGAATCAGCTTGAGTAATTTGGGAGTGGAGTCTATGGGATTCTTTTTTTTTTTTTTTTTGTCCATCGTGGGGCTTGAACTCTGGGCCTGGGCACTGTCCCTCAGCTCTTCAGCTCAAGGCGAGCGCTCTACCACTTGAGTTACAGTACCACTTCCGGTTTTCTGGTGGTTTATTGGAGATAGGAGTCTCACGGTCTCTCCTGCCCGGGCTGGCTTTGAACCGCGATCCTCATATCTCAGCCTCCTGAGTAGCTAGGATTACAGGCGTGAGCCACCAGCACCTGGCTTAAATACAAGATCATGTCATCTGCAAAGAGGGAGAGTTTTCTCATTTCCCTATTTGGATCCCCTTTATGTTTGCATCTTGTCTTATTGCTGTAGCTAGGCATTCTAATACTAGATTGAAGAAAAGTGGAGAGAGTGGACATCCTTGCCTTGTTCCTGAGTTAAGAGGAAATGGCTTTAGTTTTTCACCATTAAGTATAATGCTGTGTGCCAACTAGTTTTGAACTATGATAATGAGATCTTGACCTGAGTAGCTAAAAGTACAGTGGCTAAAACTACCAACAGCTAGTTGTATGTTCTTTTTAAGAGGTTGTCAGCATGTTAGACAGTGCAGAGATGGCCATGGCTTTGCCTTTTTTTCCCCCTGCTTTGATGTTCTGGGCCTGTGTGCAAGTGCTGTATCACTGAGCTCCATCTCCAGCCCAGATTTGCTTTTTGAGTGTTGAAACCACTTTTTTTTTTTTAGTTGAAGAGTTTTGGTTCTCTCATAAAGAAGTCAATTCCAATTTAATATTAAAGATAATTTAAAACATTATAATTATTTGTATATGTTTTATTACATTTTTTGCATATTTTTTCTCTCCCTGGAATTCTTTATTTGAAGTGACTAATTTTTTTTTTTAAAAAAACAGCAAACCAAACACGTACTCTAATTGTCTACTTAAGCCATTTGCTCGCATAGATCTTTGGGGGAGAATTTAAATGTTTATAAAATGCATATATTAGAGTGAAAGACCTGTGCCAAGAGTTTCGTTATCAGACTCATCATGTTTATTCATAGTGTCATAAAAGGAAAGAAATGGAAGTTATTTTCTGCCTTTTTGTCTCAAAGATTATGAAACATCAGATTCATGTTATTTTTGTATTTGGTTTATTTTATTTTGTCAGTACTGGATAAAGACTTATTATAATGCCATTAAAAGGTTTTCACATAAGATAAAGAATGCCAGATTCCAAATGTAAACACTATGTTGATTGTAAAATTTAGATTAGATGACATTTACCATTAGAAACGGTCAACCTTAATTTGTGGCTTGTTTCAAATAATTGACCTAAGGTTTTAAGAATTAAAAAAGCCGGCTGGGAAGGTGGCTCAGTGGTAGAGCGCTTGCCTTGCACGCCTGAGGCCCTGGGTTCGATTCCTCAGCACCACATAAGCAAAAAGAAAAAAGCCGAAGTTGGCGCTGTGGCTCAAGTGGTAGAGCGCTAGCCTTGGGCTGAAGAGCTGAGGAACAGCGCCCAAGCCCAGAGTTCAGGCCCCACGACCGGACCCCAAAAAAAAAAAAAAAAAAGAATTAAAAAAGCACAAAGCTACTTTGTACTCTCATGAACAATCACTATCCCTGAATTATGTCTCTTAATGTGGATTGGACATTCAACTCTGATACTATGTTGAAAAAAGATTCACTTTAGGTGTTGAGTTTTTTTCTGTTCATTAAGAAAAGCCAAACAATTTGATTTTATAATCTCAAATTTTGCTTTATTTTTTTGTTCTAGTTCTGTCTGGGTTAAGAAAACACTTAAAAGAGCTTAAATTCTAAAACAGATACTAGGGCACATTCCTCTAATTTCATTTTCTTGGTAGGCACAGATCAGGAGGAACACAGTTTGAGGCCAGCCTGGGAACAGTGTTATCTAGATCCCCATCTCAATAAATAAGCCAGATAATGGTGGTATACAACTGTAATCTTACCTACCTGAGTAGGAGGATCATGGTCTGAGAAAAAATGTAATACCCAACCTGAAAAGTGACAAATTGGAGCATGGCTCACATGGTGTAGTGCCTATCTAGCAAGCCCAAGACCCTGAGTTCAAACCCTAGTACTATTGTCCCCTCTGCACACACAATAAAAAGGGAGCGAATGAGAGACAACTAGATTCAGTGGAGAATACTTTTCGAAGAATTCATTTAGATATATAACTCACCTTTTTCAGTTACAACTTTTACTTACAAAAAAAAATTTACCTACAACCTTAGGAGATATGCTTGGGTAAGCCAATTTTATGTTGTATGAGGGGTTAGAAAAGGCTGGTGACTGCCCGCATAGAGCAAGACTTACAATTGGATTGTAGTTTATTTTTTCTCCAAATTTTTACCTAGTTACTTTAAAATATTTTTGTTCCTCAGTTCATTGACATAGTTACTTAATACATGTGTGGTTGCTCTGAATATTGAAATTTTCATTTATTATTTAGCTTCTGATTATGTTTACCTTTGAAGTATCATCTTTTAGGTAATCTAAGAGCTTGATAATAGTTGTTGTTGGTTAGGTAGATATTCTCAGGGGTGGGTATAGTGGAAACAAAGCTTGAGTGTTTGATTTCTGGTATTCTCTCTTCTGAATATGGATGTTTTAAGGAATTAAATCAAAGGTGGATGAGCTAAAAGCAGCCTATGACCAAGAGGAGTCTCCAAACTTAGAAGAATATGAGCCTAATACCATAGCCAGTTTGCTGAAGCAATATTTGCGAGACCTTCCAGAGAATTTGCTTACCAAAGAGCTTACGCCCCGATTTGAAGAGGCTTGTGGGAGGACCACAGAGATTGAGAAAGTTCAAGAATTCCAGCGTTTGCTCAAGGAGCTCCCGGAATGTAACTACCTTCTGATTTCCTGGCTCATTGTGCACATGGACCACGTCATCACAAAGGAACTGGAAACAAAAATGAATATACAGAACATCTCTATAGTTCTCAGCCCAACTGTACAGGTATGGATCTTCTCTATACATTGTTTCCCAGTATTGCTCTGGGAAGTCAAGGATGGTTGATGAGTGTCATGAATCTGAAAAGATGGATAAGGGATAAGTTTGCTTAACCGTCTTTTTCTTTAAAATGTGGACAGTGTCTACCTGTAAGGTAATATTTGCACTTTTGCTTATAGCTGTGAAACTTGAATATTATACAGTCTGTGATGTGGGTTTACAAGCCAGTTCTTTTTTTTTTTCTTTTTTGGGTCCGGTCATGGGGCCTGAACTCTAGGCCTGGGCGCTGTCCCTCAGCTCTTCAGCTCAAGGCTAGCACAGTGCCACTTTCGGCTTTTTTCTTTTTGCTTATGTGGTGCTGAGGAATCGATCCCAGAGCCTCATGAATGCAAGGCAAGCACTCTACCACTGAGCCACCTTCCCAGCCCCATCAAGCCAGTTCTTGATGACAATGATCTGCCCTTTGTAGAGAGGGAGCATGTGACCTGCCTTTACATAGTTTATCTATGAAATTTAAAAGATTTAAGTTATTTTATCAAATAACATTATTGCTTAATTATATAGCATTCATATATTGGACAATAAAGGAGCCTAATGTTAACTTACAGTCAAGGATTTAATGGGATTTCATACCAGAGAAACATATTTTACAGGTTTATTGTCGTGGAATTGATGATGTTATGAATTGGTAGAAATGAATACAACATACATATTTGGTCTCCCTCTGCTGTTTTCAGTTGATACTGTCATAGAGTGTGTGCTTGCCTTTAGAATTGATGATATTTTACTCAGGCTCAAAGAAAAAAGGCACAATAGTTTTTTATTATATTTTAGAAATAAAACATTTCTCATTTCTCACAATGTAATGGTCATTTGTATTCATATTTCAGAATCTGGTAAATATTACATTATGTACATCTACATAATGTAGCTGATAATATCACAGAAGTACCAAATGTGTTATAAGAGTGAGTTTGAGGAAGGAAGGATTTATTTTACTAGCTATTCATCCAGCCTGCAGTCCTAGTCTCCTAGCATGGAACCTTATCTTTGAGCACTACTATATTGTACACCCAAGAGGCCTTTGCTTCTGGAGCTGAGATCTGCTCCAGCCAGCTTTAAACTTGCAGATGCTCTGACCTTCTACCTAGTCCTCAGAAGAGCCATTTGTGTGTGGAAATGTCTCAAAATATATTGTAAATTAAAACATTAGCTTCTTCAAATCAGTTAATATTGTAGTAATAGAAAAGAACTAATTGATGGTAATCAACTTTTGCATCCTTTTTGTGGCTTTCCCCCCACTTGAATTCCTTATGGTGCTTGAGCACATTGATTTAACTCAGATCTTGACTTTTTTTTTTTCTTAAATTGAACAGTAATTAGCAAAGTCTGTTTTGATACTCCTATGGAGAATTTTCTTTCATGTGTCCAGGATTGAAGGATGATAGACACTAAAGACTTTTTTTTGTTGGTTTATATCAGTTATAGGGGAAAGATTATACTGTATTGCAATTAATTTCAGCACCCCCCCATTACATTTCCTTTTAAGAAATAAAATAATTTTAATTGTTTTCCTGCAAACATTTATTTTCCTCTAGATCAGCAATCGTGTTCTGTATGTGCTTTTCACACATGCACAAGAGCTCTTTGGAAATGTGGTATTAAAGCCAGTAACAAGACCTCTGCGCTGGTCCAACATGGCCACCATGCCCACATTACCGGAGACCCAGGCTGGAATCAAGGAGGAAATCAGAAGACAGGTATGAGCCTAACTCTCCCTTGCTCCTACTTTGGCCACTGTGAAGCCAAGAAGATTAACTCTTGTCTTGCTAACACTTCTTATATGGCTGGATCTGTTTAGGGCATATTTTTCATGGAACCCAGACATTTTCAGCTGGTATTGATTCATGCCAAATAAGTCAAATATTCAAAATAAAGTAGGGTTTAAATCAAAAGACTGGCTTTGAATTCCTACTTCGTTCTTTCTTAATATACTAATTGAAGGCAATTTTCTTCACCTCTTTCAGCTTTGGTATCCTCATTTTAAAATGGATCCTCTTGACTGTGAACAATTCCCTAGTGAGATAATACCTTAAAATAAAAGGACCAAATCTAGTTCAAAAATGTTTGCCTATATAGACAAAGTTGTTGTTAATATCCATATTTTACAGATAAGATGCTGGAAATTAGGGAAGTTACATAATTTACTCTGTACCAAGCTGTGCCTAGGAGGCCTTTGTTGTTGGAATTGAGCTCTGTCTCAGCCAGCTTTATGCCTGCAGGTGCTCTGAGCTCCCTCCGAGTCCTTGGAGTGCCACTGTGTATATGGAAAGGTCTCAAAATGAAATTTAAGAATATGATTATCAGACTATACTTCCAAGATTTAGTCCAAATTTTGAGGGTTTTTTTTTTTACCATATTATTTTAACAATACTGCCATTTGTATGTGTATGTGAAATTGAAAAAGGAATCTAAGAAATTAGATTGTTTGCATGCATATTATCAAATCCCTGCTTCTTTGCTTTAAGCTCCCATTTCTTATGATAACTGAGAGAGGGACAGTGTAAAAGATATAAATTAACTATTATTAAATGAGACCTTAATTCCCAGGTGAAACAAATTGTTTTTAGTGGTATTCTTGAAAAAAATATTATACTCTTACTTCATTTCTGTGATAATTGAAAAATACTTGTTTCTATACCTTTGGAAATTACATGTGTCATTTTAGATAGTAAGATGTGTGATACTACTCCGTGTGCACTGTTGTTCCTAGGAGTTTCTTTTGAATTGTTTACATCGAGACCTGCAGGGTGGGATAAAGGATTTATCTAAAGAAGAAAGATTATGGGAAGTACAAAGAATTTTGACAGCCCTCAAAAGAAAATTGAGAGAAGCCAAAAGACAAGTGAGTTTATTTATTATTTTGGCAGATCATGTAAGAATGTACTTGAGTCTTTTGTATACTATTAGAAGGATTGTTGTTGTTGTTTGAAGGGGTAATTCTGGGGTGGGAACTTAGGGCATCAAGTTTGTTAGGCCGGCACTCTACCACTGAGCCATACTTCCAGTCCTTTTTTTGCGCTAGTTATTTTTGAAATGTCTCATTTTCTTCCTGGGTTTGTCCCTGCACTACAGTCCACCTATTCTAGGCTTCCCTTTGTAGCAGTGGTGACAAGTTCTATCCACCATACCCAATTTCTTTTCCATTGAGATGGAGTCCTGTGGACTTTTCTACCCAGGCTATCTTGGATCCTCAATCCTCTCAGGCCATAGTACAGCTATCTGACAAACTTTTCTGCCCAGACTAGCCTCAAACTTCAGCCATTGAAATCTCAACTTCCCGAGTAGCTAGAATTAAAAGCATCACCACTAGTGCTTGGCTTGTTATTCTTTTTTTTGGTAGTCGTGGTTGTTTGTTGTTGTTGTTGTGGGGCTTGAACTCTGGGCTTGTGCTCTTCAGCTCTTAAGCGCAAGGCAAACACTCTACCACTTGAGCCACAGAACTACTTCCGGTTTTCTAGTGGTTAATTGGAGATAAGAGTCTCACAGACTTCCTGCCTGGGCTGGCTTTGAACCTTGATCCTCAGATCGCAGCCTCCTGAGTAGCTAGGATTAGTCTGAGCCACTGGTGCTGGGCTTGTTATTTTTTTTCAAAAGATAATATGTACATATTTCTTGAAGGGAGGCTTATTTACTGTTTTCCTTGCTCTTGGTTTTTAATATTTATATATGTATGTATGTATTTTTGATGTTAATATGGGACATACTCTACCACTTGGGTCATGCATTCAATTCCAACTCTTTGCTAGATAATTGGTATTGGTGATGAGAGTTTTGAGAATGTGTCTGCCAGGGCTGGCTCTCAATTGTGATCCTCAGCTTTCAGCTGTGATGCTAAGATCTCAGCCTTATGAGAAGATAGCATTATAGTCATGAGTTACTGGCACTTGGTTTTGCTCTGAATTATAGATACTTCAAATGGTATGAGTGAAGTTTCATTTAACTTGGAAAGTTTTTGTTAAAGGATTACTGAAAGGAGACTGCCACATGGTTCAGGCAGAAATGAGTTTAATTGGGAGAACCATACTGCCTGCCTGTACCAGGTGTAGGTGTGCAAAGAGAAAACTAATGGCAGAGAGAGATTATATAGGGAAAGGCAACAAGGTATGGCCTCAGTGGATGCAGAAATGACCTCAGAGCCTGGGGTCCTTTTGCTGACTCACAGTCCAGTGATTGACAATTAGTGGTGATTACTGGTTTCAGGCAGATGATTATATAAGGCCACATGCTTTCCTTCAGGAAGGGTGGGGAGGCAGGAAGGGGGCTGTTCTCCTGGGCAGATCTAATGTTTTTTAATTAAAAACATAATTTTACTACAAGATGTTTTGTCATATGAGTGAGTATATCTGTAGAAAGAACTTTCTTTTCTTTTTTCCTTCATTTTTTGTGCCAGTCTTAGGACTTGAACTGGGCCTGAGTGCTGAACCTGAGATGTTTTGCTCAAGGCTAATAATACTCTACCACTTGATTCACAGCTTTACTTCCAACTTTTTTTTGCTGGTTAATTGGAGATGAGAGTCTCATGGGCTTTCCTGCTAGTTTCTAGCCTCAGTCCTTGTATGTCAGCCTTCTTGAATAGCTAGGATTATAAGCATTAACCACTGTTAGCCAGCTTTGTAGACAGAGCTTTCTAAGGAATAGAAGTAGTCTGTTTAGTAAGACATCTTCAGACTGCAGGGACATTAGAGCTTGGAATGAGTCAGCTCTATGGAAATGCAGTGATAAGCACTTTGTCCCTGCCCTCTTCAGCTCAAGGTGAGCGCTCTACCACTTGAACCACAGTGCCACTTCCAGTTTTCTAGTGGTTTATTGGAGATAGGAGTCTCATGGACTTTCCTGCCTGGGCTGGCTTTGAACCGTGATCCTCAGATCTCAGCCTCCTTGAGTAGCTAGGATTACAGGCCTGAGCCACGGTGGCTCAGCAGTGATAAGCACTTTGAAAAGTCCTCAAAGCTCAAGAAGAAAAAATGATATTCAACTGTTGAAGCATCTGGAAAACCCAAATCAGACTTTTGACCTTTTGCTAGTTTAGTTCTGGACTGTCAAATTCCCAGCGATACTAAAGCTGCAGTCTTACTTCTCTAGACTCTTAGAATCCATGTGCAGAGTGAATCATAGAATACAAATAGCACATTCAAAGAACAGCCAGCCAGCACTTCATGGACTTGAAGAACAAAAGTAGGTTACTTTTTTTTTTTGGGGGGGGGGGGGTCCAGTCGTAGGGCTTGAACTCTGGGCCTGGGTGTTGTCCCTCAGGTCTTCAGCTCAAGGCTAGCACTCTACCACTTGAGCCACAGCTCCACTTCCGGCTTTTTTCTTTTTGCTTATGTGGTGCTGAGGAATTGAACCCAGGGCCTCAGGCATGCAAGGCAAGCGCTCTACCACTGAGCCACCTTCCCAGCCCCCAAAGTAGGTTACTTTCATGATTATATTTAAGACAAAATCATTCTTCCTTTGCTTCAAGGTGAGATTTGAGTCTGTGGAGGCTCAGTGTGTCAGATGGATCCATAGCCTTGAGATTTCATACCATACTCTAGGACATGCAGGCTAATTGAAACCCTTTACATGTTTTTCTTCCTTTTCTCCAGCCCCCTAGATTGTCTATCTTTTGTTTCCTATGGCTTTCTTATTTATTTCAGTAATCTAGAGTGCTGGTCTTTTGTTTCCTACAGCTGTACTTTTGTTGTATGATTATTCCCTTCATGTATCAACCTGGAATAGGTCTTAGTGATTGACTTCACAGGTTTCAAGGGAAGACTGTAATTGCTAATTATATGGTATTG
This sequence comes from Dipodomys spectabilis, assembly GCF_019054845.1. NCBI lineage: Eukaryota > Metazoa > Chordata > Mammalia > Rodentia > Heteromyidae > Dipodomys > Dipodomys spectabilis. The sequence continues at coordinate 555,187 of NW_024870760.1, forward strand.
CCTATCAGCCTTTAAATGAACAGATTCTTGACCTGGGACTGTACTACTGGAGGTTTAACCTTCAGTTTTCTTCTGCTTTGCTCTTCCATAAAGGAATCATGGTATATCAACCACAGCTAGTACAAAAAAGGATCTATTGCCTTTTTTATAAGCCCTCCCTCCTTCCCTCCCTTCTTCCCTCCCTGCCTTCCTGCCTCCCTGCCTTCCTGCCTCCTTCCCCCTCCCTCCTTCCCTTTCTCCTTCCCTCTCTCCCCCTTCCTTCCTTCCTTCCTTCCTTCCTTCCTTCCTTCCTTCCTTCCTTCCTTCCTTCCTTCCTTCCTTCTTTTCCTTTTCTTTCCTTTCCTTCTTCCCTTCCTTCCTTTTTTTTTTTTTTTGTCAGTTGTGGGGTGTGAACTCTGGGCCTGGGTGCTGTCTCTCAGCCTCTCAGCTCTTCAGCTCAAGGCTACTGATGTACCACTTGAGCCACAGCACCACTTCTGGCTTTTTCTGCTTATGAGGTGCTGAGGAATCGAACCCAGGGCCTCATGCATGCAAGGCAATCACTCTACCAGCCACCTTCCTAGCCCCCTTTCTTCCTTCTTTTGTTCTCTCCTTTCTTTCCTCTTTTCTTCCATTTCCCTCACCCTTTCTTCTGTTTCCAACTCTTTCTTTATTCACTCTCCCCTCCCCCCTCTCTCCCCTCTTCCCTCCCTGGACTTTGTGCATGCTAGGCATGTAGTTTTCCACTGAGCTAAATGTCCAGCACCCCCCCCCCCCCCGCCGCCCCCAGTTTCATCATGATTCTCCCTTTGAGGGATAAATGACTAAAAGCAGAAATACTATTATGCTAGGGTCTTACTTTATACCCAGGCCAGTGTGGTCTGTGATTCTCCTGTTTGTGCTTCTTTGTGTTGCTAGGATGAAAAGCGTATGCCATTATATCCACTGACCTGTCAAGATGTATTCTCCCAGACTTTTGGTCTAATCCTCCAGTCTCTACCTCCCAAGGTGCTAGGATTTTAGGCTTGGGTCTAGAATCATGCCCAACCAAATATATAGTATTCTTGATAATTTGTTTAAATCTCAAAAATTCTAGTTAATTCATATTAACAGACTGAAAATAAGAAAAGCCACAATATCAATTTGTCATTTTCCTATAAAGTTAAATATAAAATTAAGTATAAAGTTAGTTATCATATGATCTTGCAGTTCTATTATTTATAAGATCTGTACAATGTACAAAATACTAAAAGAAATACTTATATCAACTCTAGTTATAATAGCTGAAAGTTGTTACAATCTAAAAGTTCTTTAGCTGCAGAGTTGATAAAATGTAGTACATTCAAACTATGATACATCATTCGGAAACTACTGATACATACACAAGAGATAGCTGCATCTTAAAACACTGTGCCAAGTAAAGAATCCAGAGAACAATTACTAATTGATTCTGTTTATAGAAACTTGAGAGAGGGAAAAATTGTAGCAATGCAAAGCAGATTGATGGTTGCCAGAGGCCAGCAGATGATAGAGGAACCCAAGGGGGACTCTGAGGTGATGGGATTTTCCATAGCATGTTGGTGGTAGTAGTTGACTGCATTTGTCAAAACTAAATAATGAACTTAGAATTGATATCCCCACTGCTCCAAACAAAGTATCAAATATGGTAACTTTTGTTGAAAGCTTCCAGAAATGTAAACATGTTAACCAGAAGCAAACATATTCATAGTACCATCACAAACTGCTGTTACTCTCCAAGCCCAGTTAGCTCGTCTATCTTGCTGGCCCACCTGACTTGTTTTCAGTTCTAGGAAACTTGTAGCTTTATAGTGTGTGAAACTATTGAGTGTATATTACATGTAAGCTCTGAATTCTCCTTCATTCCTGTTTCTTCATAGGAGTGCGAAACCAAGATTGCACAGGAAATAGCCAGTCTTTCAAAAGAGGATGTTTCCAAAGAAGAAATGAACGAAAATGAAGAAGTGATTAATATTCTCCTTGCCCAGGTAGGCTGAACTCTTTATTTTGCAAGTCTCTTAATGGTCATTTAAAAATAGAGCTGAGTCACAGAACCTTTTAACCAAAATATAAAGTGATTCCTAAGCCATGGAGAAAGAAGCTGTTGAGCAGTTTTCCCTAAGGAGGCTTTGTTCTAAGTACTTAATTTATCTCATTAATCTACATCTAACTCTATAAGTATTTTCCCTGACTCATAGGTCAATGGAAATTGTTCTATATCAATGATTTCAATAAATAATTTAGGCACATTTCTAATTTCTCAAAACTTGGGATTCTTAATGTATAAGGATACAGATTACAACTGACAGTTTTTGCTAATAATACTTTAGACATTTTGGTTATATTCTTTGCAGTGAAATTGTTGGAGGCAGGTTGTCTTATTCTTTCCTTGATGGAATAAATATCTTTTGAGAGCCTTCTGTATTCTAGGCATTGAGCTGAAGTTGAGCTCATCTCCTTTCTGAATTTCTCAAGTTAGCCTTCCTCAGTTCTGGGAATTCCCAGAGTTAAAACTGGAAGGAATGAAGTTCTAGACTTTGACAGCAGTCTGTTTAGACTTCCAGAAACTTCTGTATGTGGCTCACTAAAGCACTGTGGGTTTCAACTTATTTTTATTTATTTTTGGCACTTGTGAAAAGTGCATTGTTTCGCCTAGAAGGGATATAACGTCCTCTGAGAAAAGAGTTTCAGATTGTGTCTTTCCAGGGTTTTCTAACCTAGTATTTCTTGGAACATTAGCTTTATAGATATGCTGAGGCAAAGGAAGAATACCTGCATGTCTATAAACCCTTAGGAAGCACTGGGGATCTCATCTCTGGGAGCTTTCCAGTGTTCATTGGAATGTGATCCTGGTGGCTTTCAAATTGACCATGTATTGTTCCCATAATACCTGTTTGAAAGACATGCAGAAGATTTTTGTCCTTTTTTTTCTTTAGCCAAGTTTCAGTTGCCACAGGTTTGGTTGCTCCCCAGGATTTGTCTGCTTCTTTTCTCTAGGTTGGAGAAACTGTCTGGATCTTGTGCAGATAGTGATTTTTTCCCCCCATTCTTTAGACTGGTGACTAGAAATGGATACTTTGTTAAAGCAGAATATTTAATTTTATCTTGGGGGACTTTGGTGGAGGAGGATAGTGACTTGTGGTATAGAGAAAAGATTTCTGTAACCTTTGTTCCTTAAACTTGACACACCAGTCACAAATCTCCTGGGTCCTCCTTTTCTACTGACACTGTCAAAGACTGTCCCTGATTGACTATCACTTGCCTAAGAGACAGGAAGTCAAAGCAGGGTTAATCATCGCTTAACTCTGGGTTTGTTCTGTGTTGGAACCCTCACAGGACTTTTTTTTTTTTTTTTTTGGTCGGTCATGGGGCTTGAACTCTGGGTTTGGGCACTGTCCTTTCGTTCTTCAGCTCAAGGTGAGCACACTACCGTTTGAGCCACAGCACCACTTCTGGTTTTCTAGTGGTTTTTTGGAGATAAGAGTCTCACGGACTTTCCTGCCCGGGCTGGCTTTTAACGGCGATTTTCATATCTCAGCCTCCTGAGTAGCTAGGATTACAGACATGAGCCACCAGCGCCCAGCATCACGGGGCTTTTTATTGCTGAAAGTGTAGTTTTGTTTTTTTCTCAAAATAACTTAGTATAGCTTTTCTCAAAGAAGCCTTTTTTTTTTTTTGTCAGTCGTGGGGCTTGAATTCTGGGCCTGGGGCATCGTCCCTCAGCTCTTTAGCTCAAGGCGAGCACGCTACCGCTTGAGCCACAGCGCCACTTCCACTTTTCTACTGGTTTATTGGAGATAAGAGTCTCACGGACTTTCCTGCCTGGGCTGGAAGAAGAAGCCTTTTCTTGACACTGAGGAAACTAACTTTTTGGTTGGGCAGTATGTAATTCGTTTAGTAAGTGAGACTGAAGAATTCAGGGGAACATTTACAAAACTACAGTGGCTTTACTAGACTATTATCTCAGAAGATGTTCACTAGTGATTATCATTTTAGGAGAATGAGATCCTGACTGAACAGGAGGAGCTCTTGGCTATGGAGCAGTTTCTGCGTCGGCAAATTGCCTCAGAAAAGGAAGAGATTGAACGCCTCAGAGCTGAGATTGCTGAGATACAGAGGTAAAGGAAAGCTTTGAGGGTTTGTTGTTGTTGGTGGTGGTTTTTTTGGTTGGTTTGGGCCTGGGTGCTGTCCCTCAGCTCTTCAGCTCAAAGCTAGCACTCTACCACTTGAGCCACAGTGTCACTTCTGGCTTTTTCTGCTTATGTGGTGCTGAGGAATCAAACCCAGGGCTTCATGCATGTACTCTACCACTAAGCCACCTTCCCAGCCAAGCCTTGAGTTTTAAAGTTTTCAACAATGCTTACTTAAATATGGTTTTGGCTCTGAGTTGCCTGTGTAAAAATTGGGCTTCAAAATTGTTTCTTTATCACATGTTAGGAAGGCATTGTATTAGGTAAATTCATGGACACTGGTCAGTCTTGAACGTAAAATCCCTTCATCTCCCTCACAGTCGCCAGCAGCACGGCCGAAGTGAAACCGAGGAGTACTCCTCTGAGAGTGAGAGTGAGAGTGAGGATGAGGAGGAGCTGCAGATCATTCTGGAAGACTTGCAGAGACAGAATGAAGAGCTGGAAGTGAGTTTGGGGAAGATAGCCAGACATCATAGAAATTTCTAAAATGCTGTTGAGACCCTGTTTCCCCTTGGAGGAGTTTTCTTGGTTACTAGCTGAGAGGCTGGTAGAGAAGAATTTAGGGGCATGGCTCACCCGAGACTGCTGAGCAGATGACATGACGTGTGTTCTCAGGCTGTCTGAAGGTTGGTGGCTTTTCCTGACTTTAGTGTGCCACACAGATCTTTTTCTTCTAAACCTTTGGAAAGGCAAGTCTTAACCAACCACCGTTTTAAGCACTTTTACATGATCTAGTGTTTACTTCCAGAGAAGATTCTCAGAAAAAAAATCCTAGTGGAAGGAAAGTCTGCTATGGGTGAAGTAAAGGCCAATATTTTGTCCTTTTAACCCATAAAGCAGTAAGATATAAAGCCCTAGGAAACTAGGACATCATATAAGAAGGCAAGAGAATTCCAGATGTTTTGCCCTTGGGATGAGAGGAAAATACATTTTCTTCATGAAAAGGAAACAGGCAGCTTTGCTTCCCTATTTAAGTTTATATAGTTACTGGAGCACAGTAGAGCTATACTGGAATAAGAACTAGAATTGCACGTTAAGCTCTATCCCTGAAGTCCTATTTGTAGACTGGCTTCAGAGTAGAGAGGTTTACCCCTGGGTCCCAGAGTTGAGGTACTCTCCACAGTAGAAATGTGTTGTGGGGAAGTGTGTGCAAGGGTAACTTGTGGGTTGCTGGGTCTCTGTGTTTTAGAAGGCATCACACTGGCATCTTAATTTGCTTTAATTATGCCTTACAGAGCATATTATAATCCTAAGGAAAACAAAATCAAGAATTAGAGTACCTGGAGTGTAGGTAAAGGTTGGGCTGATATAATAACAAGATTAGTGTAGTAGTTTGTTAGACACTCCAAGCCTGTCATCTTCCACACAGGCTTTTTCCACTTGAGGTCCTAAGTAGCTGCTCTAAGTTTGCCCTTTTCTTAGTAGGAAGGGGAAGAAATTAAAGAGGAGGAGCACAAATGAAGTTAAAAGGGGAGGAACACAAATGGAACTCAGCACTTGTGTGTTTACCCAGTAGCATACAGCCTCATTTAGTCAGAGTGAGTGCATGGACAGTGCTGAATGGGGACGGTGTGGCACAGAAATGGAGGCTGCTGGGGATTGGTAACTGTTTTGCATTACTCAAGCTTTGCTGAATGTGTATAAATAATTTAGAAGATAATTGGTTATAGTTTTCTATGTATTGACTGGCACATTTCACATTTAATAAGATTTTGTTCTTAAGAGAAATCTAGGCTTTGTTCTTATTTCTCCCTCTCTAAATTGCTACTAAAAATACCTTTATATTCTCCTTAATGGCTTTTCAGAAGCCAGTTTCTTAAAAAGGGATTTCAAACACTAGAATATTTATTGTTTGAAATCCCTAGAATATTTATTAAAGTAATTGTTTTTGGTTCATACATTGTTTTCTAGATAACTCTGAGTATAGTTTATATTCTTACCCATAGTCAGGTACACTGATGCAGCTCATTTGCATATTCTGTTCTTGTTCATGTCTTCCATTTCACAAGCTAGGCTGACTAAAACAGAACTAGATTCTTCTGTAGGATCCTTGCTGAATGGTCTTCCCTGAGTCATCGTCCTCTGACCTCCTTGCTTAAGTGGTAACTGCCCTTTCTGTCATTCCTCAAGATAAAGAACAATCACTTGAACCAAGCTGTTCACTTGGAGCGTGAGGCCATCATCGAGCTGCGAGTGCAGCTCCGGCTGCTCCAGATGCAGCGAGCCAAGTCTGAGCAACAAATGCAGGAGGACGAGGAGCCTGAGAGGCGAGGTGGCGTGGGCATGCTGCCGCAGGATGGTATCCTCGAGGTGAAAGCAGTTAAAGAGCAGCCAAAGGTGGGCAAGGAGCAGGCAAAGCCCTCACCCAGCAAAGACCGAAAGGAGACGCCCATCTGAGAAGCCTGTGGGACAGCCACAAACCCTCAGACTGTAAGGCCCTGTGCGTTTTACTGTAATCCCAAGAGTCCACTCGGCTCTCCTGCTGTACATTCTGTAAAGGTTCTTCTCAGAGACTTCCTCTTTCACACATCTGACTTCTCCTTGTCAGGCTCAGGTTCTGGAGGTTCTGTGGGCTTGTAGGGGACACATGAGTTTTCCAGATAGTGTCAGCTTGAGAATTAATTTTCCTTGTTAAAATAACTTTTAACCCTTGAGTGGCTTCTTTTTAAACCAAAAATCGGTCTTGCTTTTTTTTTTTTCAATCACAGCAGAATCAGGATTTCTTTCTCAAGGGGTGGGAGGTAACCAAACCAGGTCACTGCTGCGCCTGCCTTGTGGATTCCCATTGTCTTACCACCCTGCAGGACCTCTGTGAGCTCCTGCACCCTGCAGGATCTCTGGCTACTCTTGCTTGTGCCTTTTACACCTCCTAGGTGCAGATTGTTCAGTGGGGAGCTGCCTCATATTTTCTGACTGGCCAAAATGGCTCTCGCTGGGTATTCCCTTTCCTTGCCCTGTCACCCTTTCCTTTTACAGTTCTGAACTATGGTATATCAGCCTGAGTCACCAGAATGGCCTAGTTTGGTTGCACAGAGGCTGCCCATGGAGCCTGCTGCCGACCTCAACAGTGCAGGCCCCTATTTTTCACTGCCAGGGATCAGCAAAGGCTGAAAATACTGGGGTGGGTTGAAGATCTTCACCCTGACCTAAAACATCCACAAATGACTTCAGTTGCTTGCTTGGGCAAGAATGTACCTGTCTCTTTGCCTGAATAAGCCATATATCTGTTCTTAAACAAGTTTTAAATTATTCATATCATCTCAGTGAACCTACCAAGGAATTCCCAAATAATTAGCAAGATTGAGAATAAGAAAAATGACTCCTTGTAATTATATCTGTGATTCATCCTGCCTTTCTGGTCCATCAGATCAAGATGGCTGCCCCAAGGCTTCTGAGAGACTAAGCTCTTAGGCAGCTTTATTTGCCGGCCCTTTGTCAGGTGAGTGGCACCCTGTGGCTCTGAAAATAATCCCCCTACTGGGCCCCACACAGTAAGGTGATGAAGTCAAATCCCACCTGAGGGCTCTATTCTTCTCCTAGTTAGTATTTATTTTCAGCACCTGTTTGATGCAGTTTTTTTTATCCTCTACCTATTGCACTGTTGTGACTTGTTGGCCATTATTTCATTTTTGTACGAAAAAGCTTTGTTATAGAAATCAGCATACTATTTTTTTAAACCTGGAGAGAAGATATTATGGTGACTGAAAATATGGTCAGGTGTCAAATATAAATGTATAAACGCCTTCTTGCTGTCCTGTCAGACATATTATATTCATTTTATATTTGCTGGCAATATTGACAGTTTTGTTTGTGTAAATTCTAATTTCTATCAGGGTGTCATGGATTTCTGAAATTACTATTACAAATGTCTCAACATTGGTTAACTAATTTTTGCCAAGACTATTATTGATCAAGCAAATAAATTCAACAGCCATTTGGGGGAAAAAAAGCTTCTAGTATTTTTGTTCACATTGTGGCTGATGTGGAGTTGGTGTAGGTACTTCAAAGCCAAGAATGAACAAGATGTTTTGTTTTTACTTTGTGTTCCTCCTCGCTGCACATTTGATGACCACTACAGTCCTGTTTGTGCTTTCAGCTGTTTACCACCTTTCCTCACACTCATACATGCAATTGAGCCTATGTGCAAACCTAACTGGGACTGGATCTGCCCTTCTCTCTGTGATCAGCTTCATTCTGCCACTAGGAAAACAAGGTTTGCCTTCTAGGTCCAATCAGCTCGCCAATCTTGACCCAGGTGTTGCAGTTCAGAGAGGCTCACATTTCAAAAACGAAATGAGAACTCAGCACAGCTAGCATGTGGGGAACAGACCAATCCTAGGAACATGAGATTACAAGTACAGTATTAATACTGTTAATAGGGTTAAATTATATAAAGCTAAAATTGTAATTCTACTTTATGGACAATCCCAAATATAACTATTTAACACATCTGGAGATACAACAGGTAAGTACTAGGATCAGCTTCCAAGCTGGGATCTGCTACCTATGTGACATTTTCTTTTTCATCACATTGCTCAACAGTGTACCTATTTAGTGTTTATTTGGATGGCTCAGCACTATTCCTAATTCCTAGAAAACAAATACACCTTTTGAGCCCAGCCAGGGTGACCAAAGATCTGGAGTTTTCTTCCTGGTGTTCCTGTAGTCTCAATCTTTAGTGTGATGCAGGGCCCAGTCATTACTTTCATTTGAGGCACAAGTGAAAGCACCCAAAGCAACTAGATGAACACTAAGATTATACAGGTGGGAGAGAAGGTAAGCATTTGTCTCTGGATGTACACAGAGAAAACAGTTGTACATTGTAAATCAGGATATGCTGGAAGTGTGAGGAAGGGGCAGGAGTGCTCTTAGAACTCCATACATGGGCTGGGTGTGGGGGTTGTCTGTAATCCTAGCTCCTTGGAAGGCTGAGATTGGAGGATTGTGCTTCAAGGCCAGTTGTTATATTACTTTAAAAAACTATAAAGAAAGAGGACTGTAGCATGGCCTACATATGATAGTGCTTGCTAGCAGGTCAGAGGCCAGGTTTAATTGCTAGCACTTTCAAAATAAAGATTCTTAGGGAGTACCAACAAGTACTACTGTTAAATTTCTGGCTCTCGCAGACTTTCAACATGATGGATACTTTCTCTTTGATGGAAATTTGACACTGCTAGACTAGTCTGACTACTTGAACCTGTGGCACAGAACTTTATTTGTAGTGAATGCTAGTTTGTTTCTGAACCATTTCTTCATCAATGTCATGTCCTCCACAATGGCTTTCTGCGCCATTCCAACAGGCAGCAGGCTTTCATCTCTTTGTATTTCCAGTGCTTTATTCTGGTGATTAGCTTGGCACCTGGCAATGATTTGCTTGAATGTTCTTTAGCAGTTCTAAAACTGCTTCCACAGAGATGTTGCAGTGTACAGGAAAAACTATATAAGCTGATACAGGAACTTAGTGGCCAGCCATGCACATCACATAGATGGATGCTGGTGAATGTCACCCAGGTATCTCCCTGGAAGAGTTCCCTGCAGAGGACAATGGTAGAGTCCCTGGGCTGCAACTTGATCATAGTAGGGTTTTCATGTAAAAACACAGCACATCCTCTTCTGTTTGAAATTAAGATCAACAATAAACATGTAAGTTTGTCTCTTGTGATTTTGTTTTGGAGAATCAAGACAAAATGAAAACTCAGAAAAACTTTAATAAGTGATCAGGAAGAAAAGCCGGCAGCAGCTTTAGTATACACACCATATCTGCAAAGGGATAGACTGCTCCTCTGGATTATGTACTACTTAAATAGCCTGTATCTAATAAATATGGGTTAACAGTAAAAAGCTGCTCACAGGAAATACCTTTCCTAATTTGATAACCAAGTGTGTTCTAAAAGCCTGAGCTGGTGCCAATGTCTCACACCTATAATCCTAGCTACACAGGAAGCTGAGATCTGAGGATCGTGGCTTGAAGCCAGCCTGAGCAGAAAGGTCCATGAATCTCAACTCCAGTTAACCAATAAAAAGCCAGAAATGGATCTGTGGCTCAAGTCAAGTACTAGCTAGCCTTGAACAAAAAAGTTCACGGATACTACAAGCTATGAGTTCAAGACCCATAGCTGGCACACATACAAACGTAAATCAACAATGTTCCAAACTACCTCACAGACTTAAAACAGTCTGATCACTGATCCTGCTCCAAGAATTTTTGAAGATAATTTGTGACAGTTTTCTATAGGAAGTAGACAATGAACAGGCTTAGTGGAATTCATTGCAGAAGAGTGTGTTACTTTGTCAGTGTGGGAATTTTTTAAGATTGATGGTCCTGGAGTTTGAACTCCAGTCAGGGCTTGGGAGCTGTCTCTGAGTCTTGTGCTCAGGTCTAGTTCTCTACCACTTGGGCCACAGCTCCACTTTTTTTTTGATAGTTTATTGGAGATGAGTGTCACAAACTTTGCTGTCCAGGCTGGCTTGGAACCCATGATCCACAAATCTCAGCCTCTTGAATGGCTAGGATTACAAGTATGAGCAACCAGTGCCCACCTGGGAATTTTTGTTTACAGAATGCTAAGTTCAAACTTTCCATTGGGATAAAACATACTGGTCTTTTAGGGAAAAACATATATGACCCTACTATGTCATTTAGACATTTAGGACTAGGCAAAGTTGAGGGCCTATTAACATGACAGCTCCCTTACTGTCCCTGCTCTGCTGATCCAACATGAGAACTGTAAAGATTTATCATGAATTAAAAAGTGGTGTTGGTACTGGGTTTCAAAAATTAGGGCTTGCTACACAGGTGCTCTACCACTTGAGCACACCTCCAGCCCTTTTACTCTGGTTATTATGAGGGGGAGGGGAAATGCCGGTACTGGCCTAGGCATTATCCCTTTCAGCCTTTTCAACCAAGGCTGATGGTCTACCACTTGAATCATGTCTCTACTTCCAGCTTTTTGGTGGGTAAATGGAGGACTTTCCTGACTCGGCTGGCTTTGAATTGTGATGCTGATTTCAGCCTCCTTAGCAGCTAGGATTACAGGCATGAGCCACCAGTGTCCAGCTTCTAACATTATTTTTTGATAAGGTCTTGTCCAACTTGGTCCACACTCCTGTTTCCCTTATGTTTCTGGGATAACAGGTATAAGCCAACATGCTCAGCTTTTTCTATTGAGATGGGATCTTAGCAACTTTTGGCCTGGAACTACGATCCTTTGGATCTCTGCCTCCCAAGGATGATAGCATAAACCACTGGTGCCCTAAATCTTTTTTAAAAATTTATTTCCTGACACAATTTCTTCTTTGGTATGAAATTTAGAGGGGATGTTTAAAAATTTATTTCCTGACACAATTTCTTCTTTGGTATGAAATTTAGAGGGGATGTTGCTCTGGTTTTGATGGTTCAGAAGTCTCCCTTTTTCACCCTTTGCTTACTGCTTCTGTCTCCTGAAACACTTCACAGAAACAACAGTTCTTGAGGTAGCTTCCAACAGCCAGTTCACAGCCTTGCCACTTTTATGGTAGTTCACTCTTGCCCTGTGCAGCCATCTGAGGGCAGTCCATGCCCTCCTGGAAAGACACCCTTTATAGAAAGTAGTACCTCACCAAACTCATTTGAGAATCAAGACTACCCTACCTGTCAGCAGTCTTGAAGACCCATCCAAAGCACTTATGATCAAGGCTTTCAATCTGAGCTGTTAGCATGTTCTCTCAATTTGGAATCAGAGGATTTGAGATAAACAAAAGTGGATACCAAGATTTCAGCAAAAAGGTCATATGCAAAAATCAGTCCCCAAGCAAGGGCTTCAGGCAAACAGGAAGTCTGGTAACCTGGAGCTGGGGAGAGTCAGCAAAGAATACATGAAACACCATCTAACTTCTCCTCAGTCAAAAGAAGTATGGCAAAGACCACAGAAAGTTACCCAGGTTTGGGGTCATCAGGCTGGTCTGGGAAGGGGGCCCTTGTGTCCTGGGAGAGGATGGGTAGGTGTTCTGGGAGCACTGAGGGAGAGAAGTCTTAGCACTAGCTAAGTCATTATGAAAAGTACAGCTTTCCTCTTACTACCTACCCACTCAATATTCCTGAGTATCTGCTAAGATTAATTCCCTAGTTTATGTTTATGTGCTAGTTTTTGTTTGGGAAATAATTCTTTTTCCATTAAGACATTAAAAGTACTAACTAGTTTTGTTTCCACATTGCCTCACAGTGCTAGCTTTTGGAAGTCCAGTTTTCCATCTTGGTAGAGACTAAAATGCTGAGGGGGCAGCCGTGTACTACTATAGTAACAGAATTTGCAACTCAAAAGTACAGCTTTTGGAGAGATTATCCATCTGAACATTGTTCTCAGGGGTCTGAGTTATAATGTAAGAGTAACAAACTGAAAGCTTATCTGTAACAGTTTAAAAGAGAAGCAAACAAGGTTCAAGGGAACTTCTAATGTACTGAGGAGTCTTTGCCAACTAAGTAAAGCCAAAACACAAAGCACAAGGACCCAGGCCTGAGGTTTTTCACACAAGCTTGTAGGAGGTCACTATACCATTTCTATACACATAGCCTTTTACCAAAAGGCCTTTTCATATAATCTTGTGTAACTGCCAAACAGCCCTGTGAGAAACAGCAAAGATAAAGATAAGAATGAGGCTAAGGAGATGCTCTTGTAGCTCAGGAGTTTTAGGACAAACCTCAAGGTAGTTATACACTAAGAACATATATATAATCTGTCATATACAAGATTGTCCCATTGGTACTCAGGGCTGCAGAAGAAACTTCAGTAGGCTCTGCTGGCTGGCAAGAGTAGAACTGAGCCAATGAACAAAGGCATATTCCGAAGACTTCAAACTAGTTAAAAGCATTTTAATCTAGTTTTCCCACTTTATACTAAGTCATTAATACAAGTCATATTTCATTTATTCATAGACATCTAGAAAACAATCAAAAGTGTATATATCTTTCTTTATAGATCTTATTAATAAATTTTATTTGGACAAGAGAACTTGTACCATGACAGTTCTAACAGCATGATTAAAGACTGCACACTCCCAGAGTGGTCACAGGTATGTACAGCATGGGAAGAAAAAGTTGCACCTCAGAGCTGACCATGATCAAGTTAAAAACTCCTGACATACCATATATGTACTAAGAAATTTCCTTCAGGTCATGACCAGCATGAAAAAAAAAAGGACAGATTTTCAGCAAACATTCTGTAAATGTGTACAGCAATATGCTGCATTTAAGGGTTAAAATCAGATTCTATTTTAGTGTTAGCATCAAGCCCTTAGAAAACAAATCTCTTTTGCCATTTACACACATCAAGAACTATTCACACTTAGGGCTGGGCTAGCCTGCCCCAGAGCCCAACATCCATGCCTAGAGGAAATGGTTAGGGCTAATACTGAAGGTCTTTCATATCCAGGTGCACATCCGCCTTCTGGCCAAAGAATGCCACTTATCAGTCATTAAATAAAACCAGGAGAAAGCAATGCAGGTCTCTGGGAACCTCATCCTTCCCAAAAGGAATATGCTTTGCCAATTCAAGTTTCATTCAGTCAGGAAGACGAAGGAGTTAAGGCTTTGGTGACGATTACAATCCTCTGAGAAATTACTTTCCCTTCAGTCAAGATAAGATAATAGTGTTTACTGTACTTTCTCTTGACTCTTAAAACCCCTGGTATCAGGTGTAGGCAACTGGCACCTATGATAAGTCAATGGGAGGAAGGTTTCTTCCCCCCACAGCTGTCCCAGACCCGCATTCAGTGGTCGAACCTTGGTTCTTGTGGACACAGACACCAAGGTTCATGGTTTTTAGTAGGTTGAGGAAGCTGTGCTCATGGCATCTTCAGAGAGTTTGGTGCTGGCAGGATGGATGCTTGCAAAATATTTGACATCGCTGTCTCGGTCCATCTGAAGTGCCATGACAGTCTGCTCCACGGCTTCCTGATGACAGCCAGCTGAGGTTAAGAAACATTCTGGAAACGACATATTGTGCGGTGCACAAGATGAGCCTTCAGATGTTAAGACTTTAGTATAAAAGCTCTTAAGCCATTGTAAACACAATTTCCTACAAGTATAAACACAAACTATGCTGACTCCTAAATAGTAATTCAAACTGATTTGTTATAGGAAGAAAAGGTAATAAAAACAGTTGTGAAGTTTATCTTGACTGTTTTTATGACACATGAAATCTCATGATTTCCTATGGCAACTAGAATATTCAATTAACAATGAAAATATGCCTTTTAGCTATCCATTAGCTTCATAAAAGGAAAAACATTCCCAAACACCAACTATACATGTTCTCTCAAAACCAAAACAATCTGTTCTAGCCATTTAGCTTTTAGTGCTTTTAAAAATTTAGACAAGGGGCTGGGAAGGTGGCCAGTGGTAGAGTGCTTGCCTTGCATGCGTGAGGCCCTGGGTTCGATTCCCCAGCACCCATAAATGGAAAAAGCCAGAAGTGGCACTGTGGCTCAAGTGGTAGAGAGCTAGCCTTGAGCTGAAGAGCTGAGGGACAGTGCCCAGGCCCAGAGTTCAGGCCCCATAACCAACAAAAAAACAACAACAACAAAAAAAAAACCCAAAAACAAAACAAAAATTTACATGAGTGGCAAAGGAAAGATAATATTAATTTTTTCTTAGAAGCTTCTGAGCTTCATTCTTGAGTTTATGAACTTGATTATATTTATGAGACACTTAATGCAGTTACAGTACCAAAGCACAAGTTGAACTTCAAGCTTCCAAGCTTGTATTTGCAGCGAAACAAATAAAATGGGTCTATTTGCTGAATGAATGGAGCTGACAGGTAAAGCAATGTACCACTCATACCCGACACCACAGCGCCTGGCATCAGAGCATTGCAAGAGAACAGCTTCCTGTGTCATGAGCAATGTTCCATTTTTAATATTACTAAGCTTTAAGCTATAAAAAATAATGTTATGTCCAGGAGTTTAAAAATAAATCCACTGAACAGAGTCCTAATCTTCCATCTTCTGTGTCCTCTGGAGAGAACCACTCTGAACAACTAAAATTCTTCTGCCAGAGTATTTTCTATGAACGAGCACCAGTCCTGCCTAACATGTACCTCCGTGTAGTTCACTCCGCACACCTGGGTCAGCCACCTACCTTTTTCGAGGAGAGTTTGTCTTAATGTTTTTGCAAGTAGCACTCTCACATTTGGAACTCTGTCATTGGCCAAGGTTAGTAAGTGTGGCATCAGATGCACAGCAAACTGGTCCATGGGTAGGCAATCATCCTCAATGACAGTCTGGGGAAAGAAGTAACTGCTTCACATCTGTCAATTCAGCTACCAAACTCTTAATTTGGCTACCAATCTTTTGTTACCAACTTAATTAACAAGTAGATGTTTAGTCACTACCCTTTTACAAATATGCCAGGTACTTGAAAATTCAAAGAAAAATGACATAACTGCGTGGGGGAAGGTTAGTTAAGGGCGTATTAAGATACTATTAGATAGGTGAAGAAAGTCCTGATGTTCTACTGCACTGTAGGGCAAATATAGAATATGGTGATGAACCATTAAAGACTAAGAAAGGTTTGAACTGAGAGCCTTGCACTTTCTAGGCAGTTGCTCTGCCAGTTGAGCTATGCTTTCAACCCTTAAAAGGAAAAGTTTAGATTGCTTCTTTTTTTGTTGTTATTGGTTGTGGAGCCTGAACTCTGGGCCTGGGTGCTGCCCTCAGCTCTTCAGCTCAAGGCTAGTACTCTACCACTTGAGTCAGCACCATTTCCAGCTTTTTCTGCTTATGTGGTGCTGAGGAATCAAACCCAGGGCCTCATGCATGCAAGGCAAGCACTCCACCACTGAGCACCTTCCTAGTCCCTAGACTGCTTCTATAACAAATGAGAAATGCTTCATGAGACAGGCTTACCCTGATACAAACACACTATATAGTATCTACATACACTGAAATATCACATGGTACCCTAATTATGTATTTTTTTATTTTTGTCAGTCATGGGGCTTGATCTCGGGGCTTGAACTCTAGGTTTGGGTGCTGTCCCTGCACTCTTCAGATCAAGGCAGAGTGCTCTAACGCTTGAGCCACAGTGCCACTTCCAGTTTTCTAGTGGTTTATTGGAGATAAGAGTCTCATGGACTTTCCTGCCCAAACTGACTTTGAACCATGATCCTCAGATCTCAGCCTCCTGAGTAGCTAGGATTACAGGTGTGAGCCACCGGCACCCAGCTATTATGTACCAATTAATGTGCCAATTAATAACTAAATAATTTAAAAGTTGTTAAAGTGACATTTTACTCTCCATATATTCAGATGCAGTTTGTGTATGTGTATCACTCATGTGCTGATCTTGGGGCTTAAACTCAGGGCCCTAGCATTGCCCTGAATGGCTTAAGGCTAGTGCTCTACCACTGGAGCCAAAGCTCCACTTCGACCTTTTGGTAATTAGAACTTAAGAGTCTCATGGGCTTTCTTGTCCCAGCTGGCAACAACTGCAACCCTAAGATCTCAGCCTACTGAGTAGCTATGATTACAAGCATGAGCCATTGGCAACTAGCTTTCAGATGCAGTTTTTAAGTGGCTCTGGAAAGACTTGTGGTGGTCAGTTATTTCTTTGTAACATGTCTCTGGACCCTGGTGGATGCGTGTATAATGTGTCTATGCTCAGCTGACTGGGGATGAGTCTGAGAGATGTCCAACTGGGAGGAGATGAACCTATAAATGGACAGAGTGTGATGAAGTTCTATTCCTGAACAATAAAAGAATGAGAACGGCAGAACTAGAAGGGAGGGAACACAGCTCCAGGAGCACCTTCACAAGAGGGCGTGTCAGGCTGATCTTACCTGGCAAACAAAGACAAAAGCTTGCCGACCAGACCACTTGGGGCACCTGCCAAAATTCTCCACCAGCTCATGGATGAGGTCTACTCCAAAATTTGGGGGTGTTGCCATGTGCAGCTTCTTCACCATCTCACTGACCTAAGGGGAACATGGAAGAAGTGAGGAACTCTTTTATCTGTGATCTTTAAAATGGTTTGCTGATTTAAAAAGTTTAAAAGTTTAAAACATACCAACTTGTAGGAAATCCAACGAACTGAAGAAACTTTGTCTGCACACAGATTTAGAGCAATGGGACGTAAATAGTCATAAACATCTCTGGGACTATATAATTCTAGAAGTAAAATCAGCTGCCTACAAAAGATGAATTATAAACATACAATGAAAATCCACCCCAACTTCAAAAACAAATAAGATGAATAAAAAGTTAACCATCTGCATACTTTGTAATACTGGATACCAAATATAAAATAACATCACAGACTGGTAAGTGGCCTCTCCTGGGCAGAATCACCTTCAGTCTCTGAATATCTGGAAATAATCTAAATGCTATCCAAGTTCAGAGAGTCTCTCTTCCCTGAAGAAGGCAAGGAGGAAAAAGCTGTAGGACTAGGTCCATCAGGCTACAGTCTGGGGTATATAGTTCATGTGCCTTCTATAAGCTTTTGCCCAGTGTTAGAGAAGTAGTGGACATCAAAGAGATGGGAGCTCATGAGAGGTAATTATGGCTTGTGTCCACAGAATGCATTAAGGAACTATGAGACTATTAGTTTAAAAGAGTATAATGAATGAGTTGTCATAAAAGATTCACACTGGAACTTAGTATGTAGTTCAGTGGTATAGCACCCACCACTTAGCATGTGCAATCCCCAGCACCTCCTCAACCTCCAACAAAGGCATATACAATGAGCCTGACCTTCCTCAATCTTTTGATTCCTTGCATGCAAATGATAGCAAATTCTTCTCTTTACCCACACCATGTTGTAATGTTGCCAGATAGCAACACCAGGCCATTTCTACTTTCCAGCTACTAGATCATGAGTCACATAAACTTTTTCTTTTACACATTAAATAGCTTCATGTACTTTGTTATAGTATCACAAAACACACTAAGGAATGGAGACAGTATAAAGCACTGCCTAGTATGTTCTACTAGGACCATGGCACATATTTGACCCAAACTTTCTAGTATCAGTTAGAAAGTTGCAGAAGTCTGATGGAACCTACTGTTGTACATGTCCAGTCTCTTAGGGAAGGATGTATTTGTTAGGGATAAAAGAAGTAGGAAGTCCTTGAATTTTCCTAAAAACTTTTATGTCATCAAATGACATTAATTCTAAAGAGGGACAAATCGCTCTGCAAGAGAGAAAATGTGAGTGTCTAATCCAATTAAATGAAGCAGTGCTTCCTGTTACACAGAAAGTAAACAAACAAAAAACCCAACCATCCCAGACACAGGAATCCAGCACCTAGGGCCAATGAATGAGGTTGTATGTTCATCAATAAACAAGCATAAACCTATCTGCAAACTGCCTTCACGGAGTACTTGCTGTCCCTAGGAGAGGAGACAGTGATTGGGGACCGCTATGAAATACCAGATACCTTTCTCTTACAAAACAACGCCTAGCTTACTGGTGAAAGGGGCCAAGGCTCAGTCAGATCCTGTAAGGGGTAAGAACTGAACAAACATTCTATTCCAGGAGGGACAGGAAACCTTCTTGAGCCAAGTCCCCCTTCTGACGCCAAGCAAATGTCCCTCCCTACTTCCATGGGGAGGAAGACCTACCCATAATTAAACACAGATATGGGCAGAAATTTGTCGGGCAGAGAACAGGACCTCTGAGAAAGCCCAACAATAAAGACGCTCCTAAGGACCAAGGCAGAGCCAAGAGAGAGAGACCTCTCGATTGACACAAGCCAACTGCAACACAGGACACAGGGACAGCTCCACTCTCGGCAACAGTAATGTGATCTCAAATGACAATGAAAGACCACAGTGTGCAGTGGTGCCCATAGCCAGCTGATGCTAACTAGATTTTTTTCACACACACACAATGGAAGATGGGGATGCAAGATAGACACTATAAGAAATTATTCAAGGCACAGAATATTGGACAAAAGCTTGAATCTAACCTTCAAAAGACAATGAATAAATGCAGAAACAAAGAAAGGCAATGAAATAACCAAAAACCCATCAAATGTACTGCAGAAACTACTTACTCAGCCAGTTCAGCTCGAAAGCGCCAATTTCTACTGTTATCTGTCACCAAAAACTCCTGAAGCTGATAAAGGTATTCTCTCCTTTTGTCAATATGAAGAAGCTTAAGTAAAAAACAACAACAAAAATAACCAGAATAAGGTCAAGATATTATTTCTTTTACTATACTGGTTGAAAATAAACTCTAAGAAATGTGGTTATTCTGAAGAAGAAATCTGTTATCAGTATTGTTTTAAAAATAGGTATTAAAATGACTATTCATTTACCCTCAAGAGTCACCATCTTCTTTGGAAATCTCTGCCTGTTAGTGCCCTCAGGACACTGGGCACCATACCAGGACAGAGTTCAGCCTCATTGTTCTTATGATACTTTAGTTATTAGCTCCTTGAAACAACGCAGCAGCTATGCTGCTAATCCCACCAGAGTCTGATGAATGGCACACAGTAGGTAATTAATACATGCTTGTTGAATAAAAATAATGAAAAAGAAATAACCCTAATTAACCACTATATTAATATTTAGAAACAGGTTTATAGTTAACAAGAGGAATACTATTAAACTTTGATTGTACATAGACTAGAACTACTTTATGAGCTAGATAACTATCACACAGGAAAAAATGTCCACGCTTGAACTTAGTCTACTGACTACACCACAGAGGCATATTTTAATAAGGAGAGAGCATGCTAAAGGCAATTTTGAGTATCATATGTTGGAATATGTTGGAATATGTAATATGTTGGAATCATATTACTGGGAATAATTCTGAAATTATTTCATTGGTGTTATAAAACTGAGCAAATTAATGTGGTTTAGAATAGAGTTTACTACAAGAGGAAAGGAGAAAAAAATGAAGAGAGGAAATGGTATTGGATTCATAGTATATCACTATTAAATGTATTTGAGGAAATAAAGTATATCTACCCTGACTGACTTAGATACTAAACAAGCTACTCATATATTTAAATACT
This sequence comes from Dipodomys spectabilis, assembly GCF_019054845.1. Taxonomy (NCBI): domain Eukaryota; kingdom Metazoa; phylum Chordata; class Mammalia; order Rodentia; family Heteromyidae; genus Dipodomys; species Dipodomys spectabilis. Next base: position 575,369 of record NW_024870760.1, read on the forward strand.
ATAATAAATCTAAGTTTTTTTAAAAAAATGAGCTAAAAAACTAAAAATAAAACCACTTCTTGAAAGGGCCTGAAAAATGACTGCAAGGAGAAGGGGAGAACATGGGTCTTTGGGCAAGAGGCCGAATCCAGAGTGCTGTACAAGAAAAGGAGACAGGAAAGATGTGCTTAAAATTGGAAACAATGGGCTCAGTAGTAGAGTGCTTGCCTCGCATGCATGAGGCCCTGGGTTCAATTCCTCAGCATCACATAAATGGAAAAAGCCGGAAGCAGGCACTGTGGCTCAAGTGGTAGAGCACTAGCCTTGAACTGAAGAGTTCAGGGACAATGCCCAGGCCCAGAGTTCTAGCGCCATGACTGACAAAAAAAAAAAAAAGAAAGAAAGAAACAAAAGGACACAGGAGACAGCTGTAATGGGTTTGTTCCTATTACTTAAACCTGATGTTTAAACAAGTCATAGAAATGGCTTACATTTTTCTGAATAAAAAATTTAAAAACCTGAGAGTCCATACTAATGTCATAAAAGCTTTCAGACAAGGAAAGGGAGAGCAGAAAGAGAGAGAGAGAGAGAGCACAAGCAGAGAGAGAGCGAGCAGAGAAAGAACATTTATTCTCATATGGGAATGTTAAGTAATAAAGGCAGAAGAAATTATGAAAATTGAAAATGACTATAATCCATTCAATAACTGATTCAAGCAAGAATATGTATAGCTTCAGGAGCACTGGGGAGACACTCATAGAGCTCAAAGCTTCATTTTACCATTTCTTATTAACCACTACAGTGAATGGCTACTTCTCAAAGAGAAATTGGGCTAACTCTATATTCAAATGATTATAGATTTCGTACCATGATGGGAAGCAACACTCACACAGATAGGTAACAAATCTGGGAGGAAAAAAATCCTCATCTAGGATAGGCACTGGTGGCAGATTCCTATAAACCTAACTACTTAAGAGACTGGTACATAAGGACTTTGGTTCAGAACCAGCTTAGGCAAAAAAATCAGAGATTCATCTCCAATTACTGACAAAAAGCAAAAAAGAAAAGTTGAGATGTGGCTCAAGTTTTTGAACACCCCGAGCTCAAGCCTTAGAACTGGCATAAAAAAATATCTCTATGTATATCTATCCTGGTCTAACCAGAATCAAATTCTGAAACACAAAAATAAATTCAAACTGAGGGGAATTCAGGCATATTGAAGTTGAGATAGAATTTCATAGAGTGTTCTGCCTAGGCTTACTCTGAACCTTGACCTTTCAGGTCTCACCATCCTGAGTAACTAGGATTATCATAGGCATGGACCACTGGTGCACCACTTAGCATCATTATTCATCAATTTAAAGGACACCAGAGCAAGATGGATTAGAATGGAGCTTTTCATTTTAGCAGTACTGAAGTTTGAACTCAGGCGTCACAACTACAAGGAAGGTGGCTCTGTCATTTGAGCTATAATTCCACTTTTTCTTTTCTTTCTTTTTTATTTTTATTTTTGGTCATGGGGCTTGAACTCTGGGCCTGGGTGTTCTTCCTGAGCTCTTCAGCTCAAGGCTAGCACTCTACCAATTGAGTCACAGCACCACTTCCAGCTTTTTCCATTTATGTGGTGCTGAGGAATCGAACCCAGGGCCTCACGCATACGAGGCAAGCACTCTACCACTGAGCCACCTTCCTAGCCTAATAGATTATTTCTTAAATCACGTGTTACCATCAACTCATGACTGTATTTCCTTATAAAAAGACAAACAGAATGTATTTCCTTACAAAAGAACAAACAGAAACCCCCCGCCCCTTTTTTTTTTGTCTGTCATGGGGCCTGAACTCTGGGCCTGGGCACTGTCCCTCGGCTCTTCAGCTCAAGGCTAGCGCTCTACTACTTGAGACACAGCGCCACTTCTTTTTTCCATTTATATGGTGCTGAGGAATTGAACCCAGGGCCTCATGCATGCAAGGCAAGCGCTCTACCACAGCCACCTTCCCAGTCCAGAAACCCTGTTCTTTTACTTGCTCACTGCTCCCCACCCTACCCTTTATTTCTCTCTCACACAAAGACTTTAGGTTTAGAGTAGAATTTTTGTATACAAAAGAATTTAAAGTTACCTTTAGAAAATCATGCAAGTGTTTAAGGACACCTATCCTGACTTCATCAAGGTCTTTTAAAAATCCATTAAAAATTGGAACCAGATCTGCAGCTGTCAACTGATCTCCAAGAATAACTGCAAGCTCATGGATGGAGAATGCCAAGGTTCTTCGAACTTTCCACTGTAAAAGCAAAAACTGCATGAGAAGCTAAACCCAAAATGCTTAGTACTTTGAGTATTACTAAAATCCCCCCAAACTAAATTTGAGTAGAAAAGAAACAACAGCCTAAAATTTAAGTATCTCAACACGTGACAAATTTTACAAATCCTCACAAGAACTTAGTCCCCCCTTCCACTTTCAAAGAAAATGCTAAGAATCCTGATTTACAGATGCCTACATGTGCTGATGATAATCTCACATCAGCCTCACCAGACTTCCCATTATGCTCCTGAATTGCTTATCTGGGACAAAAAAACAAAACTTGTGTGCAACATTGAAAATCTTTTGTATACAACCTTTGGAAAAAAAACTCCTAAACAGCAATGCCTTGTACTGACAAGAAACTTATAGTCAAAACATCTTTTTCTTCCTGTGGTCTCAATTTATTGTTTAACGTTGTTACTAAAAACTAGCAGTTCACAGCAAAGACTTTACTATCCACCCCACACATCTGATGTCAACTTGCACCCTCAAGTTTATACTATAAAAACAAACACAGGGCTTTAATGAGGAAAGGAGACAAACACAGGGCTTTAATGAGGAAAGTAGACATGGAGCCCAGCCCACTCAGATCATCTTAGTTCTCCAGGTAGTGGGAGTACCTAATATCTTACAGATACTCCTGAGTTCTGTGCAACAGGATTGAAAACCATAGCACATAGGACCAAGCATTCTATAAACCTGAGCCTCTGTAGTTCCATGCAGAGCCAGCATTCAGGAAAGGTATAAACAAGGGATACATTCAGTGATCTGGGACCTTAGGCCCTAATGTCATAGATTGACTTCAAGAGTATTTGAAACTTCCAACTTGTTGAGTCAATGGCACACTAATGCCTTGAAAAACCATTATGTACTATGAATTTAACAGGAAACACATACTTACCTCAATGAAATTAGTTCAACCAACTGCTCCCTTAATAACACACACTGCCAGGTGCTGGTGGCTCATACCTGTAATCCTAGCTACTAAGGAGGCTGAGATCTGAGAATCACGATTCAAAGCCAGCCTGGGCAGAAAAAGTCTGTGAGACTCTTATCTCCAATAAACTACTCAGAAAAAGCTGGAAATGTGGTAAAGCGCTAGTCCTGAGCAAACGAAGGTCAGGGACAGTGCTCAGGCCTTAAGTTCAAGCCCCAAAACTGGCAAAAAACAAAAAATAATTTTTTTGCACATAGAAATCAGGCTATTTAATAGGGGTGTGTGTGTGTGTGTGTGTGTGTGTGTGTGTGTGTGTGTGTGTGTGTGTGTGTGTGTGTGTGTGTGTGTGTGTGTGTGTGTGTGTGTGTGTGTGTGTGTGTGTGTGTGTGAGGCTATTTAATAGGTGTGTGTGTGTGTGTGTGTGTGTGTGGCTATTTAATAGGTGTGTGTCTGTCTGTCTGTCTGTCTGTCTGTCTGTCTGTCTGTCTGTCTGTCTAAAACCCAGGAAGAGAGTCACAAAGTCAGATGTCCAAACACAATGACCAGAGTCAATGGGTCACCTTTGAATTCTTTCAAAAGAGGGCTGGGATTAAGAAGTAATTCCCAGTAAATCTTTCTGGCACTGTAATGCCCTAGTCATCCAGGGCTTAAAGTTTAGGCAAGGCCTAAATCTTCTAAATCATTAAATCTTGAGATTTAATGAAGAAATCTGTAAGCACTTACAGCAAAATTTTCACAGGAAAAATTAAGCCTCAAGAGTTTATCTACAGATAAACTTCAGACAATACATAATTTCTAAGTATTTCAAGATAAAAGTGAAAAAGACAAAATGGAACTGACTGCAGGAAGAGATACTGCTTTTGAACTGTCATACATAATTTCCTCTAATACCAGCACATACTGGAACACCCAGAAATTCTTCAGGTTTTGGAAGAAAAGCCCTGTGCTTCATGTGAACACACTTGTCAATCCCTTCCTTGCTCACTCACCTGCATGTCTGATGCCAAGGTCTCGTAAGTCTCTCTCAAACAGTGCCAATTCTGCCTGCCCAAGGTCAGGGCAACACCTGGCAGGCTGTATGCACAATGCTTAGCGATTTCAGTGTCAACCGTTTGTGCACGGGAGGGATCAGTCATAGACAAGTATTGGTCTAACAAAGCCTGAGGCACAATGTCCTAATGAAAGACAGCAGCAGTGGCACATTTTAAGCATTTAGATCCATTTTCAGCAGATTACACATAAATTAGGTAAAAATCACTATAAAATACATCAATTTTAACATGCAATTTTTTTTACATAACCTAAAGATGAAAAAACACATATTAAGAGAAATGTAACTACACATATATAAATAAAAGCAATTAAAGGGAAAAAATGAAAGAATGTGAAGCAGTAAAATCTTTAAAGTAATTTAGAATTAACCACTAAACATAAAAGATACAGTACCTTTCCATGTGCCCAACATGTTGGAAATATCTTCCTAGCTGAAAGTGGTTATGTACACTTGTGTAGTTCCAGCACTAAGAGGCTGAAGCAGGTCTACATAGCAAGATGCTATCTCTCTCTTCTTAATATATAACATTTATTTTTTCACTATTCAGGAGGCCAGAAAGTCCAAGGTCACCATGCTAGACAGTTTGGATCTCCAGAGGAGGTACCTTTCCTAGTTCACACATGGTCATCCTTATGCTGCTTCCTCAGTCAAAAGCAAGGGAACTCGAAGGGATGAAGATGGTGGGGAAGCAATAAAAAAATCACCTTAGGTCTCTCTAATCAAACAGATTTAGGGTCCTGACATTTTCTGTTCTTGCACAGACAAGGACAGAAAAACTGCAGAGTCCTTCACCAAACTCCCATCCCAGCAACCCATCCCAGCAACAGGAGACTGCCACATCCAGACCCAGAGATCTTCCACAGCATCACTGCTCAGCCCATAACCAATGACGCAGCTAAGATGCAAGAGCTGCCCCATGGCAACCCCGGACTACAGGACAAGGGAGACTGCAGCATCCAGATGCAGGGACCGGCCAGCAGAGAGTGACACAGACGAGCAATGTGATATTAAGGCATCCAAACACTGAGAACTTCCACAGTACCACCAATCAGCCCACAACCAACTCCAGAATCAGTAAGTACCCTGCCAGGAAACCCCTGTGCCATGGAGGCCAGTGCTGGTGGTGACCCATAGAATGTGAACCAATTCTTTCCCTCCCACCCAAGAAGGGGATCCACACTTGAGGAGGGCAAAGAGGCCAGAGCCCTTCCTCATTCCCTCTCACCACACCTGCCAGCTTCCAGTGGGAGACCATCGGGACTCATACTGAGTGGGTGCTAGGACACTGGGTGCTCTGCAACTCTGGCTGTTGGCAGAGAAACCTGACCTGTTTGAAAACATGCACTGCAGGAGCCCACCCTTCCAAAGCCTTGTGCCATCCTTGAGGGCTGAATCTAGCCTTCCCAGCCACTGCTGCAGACAGACCATTCGCCTGGCTGCTAGCTGCTAGCTACTGGCCAAGGGTTGAGCCAATGGGATACACACAAGCCATCCGCCAAGAACACATGCATAAGCCGGAGGCCAAGGACTAGCCACCTGTGGGGTGAGATCCAACTACGGGCCCAAGTGCAGAAAAACTCCCGTGCACCCCTTCCAAAGCCCATACTGATCTCAGAGGCCTGAATCTGGCTTTCCACCCCCTGCCTAGACCAAGCTTGCTGGCCTGATGTCATGCATGTGTGCACAAGCACTTGCTGGCTCCAGGGCAGAGCTCAGGCCAGTTCCCCTAGTGTGAGCTATCCCAGACCAAGTATGGGCTACCACCTGGGGGGGGGGGGGGGGATGAGTAGTCCAAGCTTAGGTGATAGACGTGACAATCCCTGAACTCAAATGTGTGAATCACAATGAAAGATGACAAGATTCATGAGCAATCAAGACAAGGAACCAAATCCAAAAGCCAGTAACAATCCAGGGAAGGACCCCAGGGAGAGTAAAGAAGAGATGGAGGACAAAAGAACCACTAAGGACATGTTTGGCCAATGAAATAAAAGGGGAGAAGAAAAAAAAATTTCAAAAGAGTACAAAGAAGATCCAGGATTCCCCAAAAGATATGGAGATAAAAATATTAACACTAAATACCTCATTAAAAGACAAAATTAATACTATGAGAACTGATCTCAGAAGCATAAAAGGTTCAATTTTGATACTGAAAACCACAGTGGCATGCCTAAGTAACAGAATAAGTGAAATGAAAAACAGAATACCAGAAGTCAAGAATAAAATAGGTGCTACAACAAAAAGTCAAAGGTATGGAGAAAAAACTCAGAAACTAGCAAAGAGAAATCCAAAAACTGGCAGACCCAGCCAAGACATCAAATTTCCACATAGTAAGGACCTAAAAGGGTGAAGAACTCAATACTAAAGGCATCGAAAACCTGTTCAATAAAATAGTAACAGAGAACTTCTCAATCTTGAGAGAAAATCTCACCCACTTGCCAGAAGCATACGGAACCCGTAGTAGACAGGATCCAAGAAGAAACACTTCGACATATCATAGTAAAAACATTAGACTTGAAAAGCAAGGAATTGATTTTCAATGCTGCAAAATCAAAGGAGCTATATTACAATGGAAAGAAAATCAGCATCACTGCAGATATCCCTCCACAAACTCTCAATGCAAAGACAGGCTAGTTTAATGCAAACCCTGAAGATAAACAATTGCCAACCCAAATTGACCTATTCCACGAAGGTATCATTTACGTTAGATGGTGAAAACAAAACCTTCCATGACAAACAAAAATTAAAGGAATTCATGATCACTAAACCAGCATTACGAATAGTAAAGGGAAGCATACAATCTGAAGAAAACAAACAAAACCAAGGAAACACACTGGACAAAAACCATTAGAAGACCAATTTAGTAAGCACAGGAAGAGGAAAGAAGCAAAATACAGGAAATCAAGAAAATGCCAGGAAACACAACTCATTTCTCTATAACAGACTCAATTCCCCAATCAAAAGAAAAAGAACAGCAGATTGGATCAAAAATGAGATCCACCCTTTTGTTGTCTCCAAGAGATCTATCTCACAGTCAAAGATAAAAACAAACTCCAAGTGAAGGGATGGAAAAAGATCTTTCGTGCAAATGCACCCTGCAAGAAGGCAGGAGTAGCCATATTGGTATCTGATAAAATAGGCTTTTCACTCAAATCAATACAGAGAGACAAAGAAGGTCATTACATATTAATAAGGGTAACAATCAATGAAGAAGAAATCAGAATGGTCAACATCTATGTGCCAAATAATGGAGTACCTAAATGCTAAATAACTAAATACTTTTGGATTTACAGAACAGGATAGACCAAAACACAGTAATAGTGGGAGATTTTAATACCCCAGGTCTACCAAATAAAAGATAAGCAAAGAAACCTCTGAACTAAATGACATCATAACCCAAATGGACTTAACAAATGTACAGAGTATTCCACCCTACAGCCCATGGAACATTTCCCAAAATAGATCATGTCATAGTACATACAAAGAACCTAAGCAAATAAAAGAGGATTGGCATAATTCCTTGCATCTATCTGACCACAGGGTATTAATCTAGTTCTCAACAACAAAACATACTGCAGAAATCACTCAAACACATAGAGACTGAATAGCACACTACTGAATAAACACCTGGGTCACAGAAGAAATTAAGGAAGCAATTAGAAAGTTTTTATAATTCAATGAAAATGAAAACACATCACAAGTGAACATATGGGATACAGCAAAAGCAGTGCTGAGGGGAAAGCTTACAGCTCTAAGAACATAAAGAAAACAAACAGATCAAGTAAATAACCTTATGATGCAACAAAAACTGCCAGAAAAACAACAACAAAACAAATCTAAAACCACTAGATGGAGAGAGATAGCAAAGATTAGAGCAGAAATCAATGACATAGAAACAAAAAAAAACCCTATAAAGTCAATAAAACAAAATACTGTTTTGTTTGAAAAAAAAATCAATAAAATTAACAGATCATCTGCAAGATTCAAATCAGGAAGACCAAAGATGACTCAGGAAACATTACAACAAACATCCAACAAATTCAAATGATTACAAAGGACTACTTTTAAAACCTATACTCACTAAAGAAAAACCTAGCAGATGAATTTTTAGAAGCACATAAACTGCTTAAACTGAACTGGCTATATATATAGCCAGCTAAGGAAGCAAGTAACACACAAGGAGATAAAGGAAGTAATCAGAAGTCTTACAACAAGGAAAAACCCAGGCCTGGATGGATTCGCTACTGAATTCTATAAGACTAAAGATGAACTAATACAAATACTCCTAAAGCTTTTCTATGAAACAAAAACAGAGGGAACAATTCTAAACCATTTTATGAAGCCAATATCATACTCATTCCAAAACCAGGTAAGGATCCAACAAAAAAAGAGAACTATGGACCAATTTCTCTGATGAACACAGATGCGAAACTCTTCAATAAAATATTAGTCAAAAAAATCCAGAAACAAATTTAAGAAAACATACATTATGATCAAGTAGGCTTCATCCCACAGTGAGATGCAAGGCTAGTTTAACATATACAAATCAATAAATATAATTCATCACATGAACAGCCAAGGACAAGAACACATGATCATCTCAATAGATGTAGACAAAATGCAACGACCATTCATGTTAAAAGCTTTGGAGAAACTAGGAATAAAAGTAAAGACTATATATGGCAGACCAACAGTCAACATCATACATTTCCCTTAAAATCAGGAACAAGGCAAAGATGCCCACTCTTTCCACTCCTGTTCAATACAGTTCTGGAATTCTTAGCCAGAAAAATAAAGCATAAAGAGGACATAAAAGGGAGCATATAGGGAAAGAAGAAATTAAACTACTCCTATTCGCAGATGACATGATGGACCTAAAAAACTAATGGACCCAAAAACTCCACCCCCAAATTCCCACAGCTGATCAACCACTTTGGCAATATTAATAGCAGAATACAAAATTAATCCACAAAAACCAGTAGCCATATGACAACCATGTACAAAAGCAGAAAGGGAAATCATGAAAACAAACCCAACCTCGAAAAATAAAAAGTCCTAGGAATTAACCTAACCAAATATGTAAAAGATCTTTTTAGCAAAAACTATAAAAATTTAAAGAAAGAAATCAAATGGGAAGACCTTCCATGTTCATGGATAGATAGAATCAATATTGTGAAAATGGCCTTACTACCAAAAATGATATATAAATTCAATGCAATCCCCATCAAAATCCCAATGACATTCTTTACTCAAATAGAGAAAACAATCCAAAATTCACATGGAACAATAAAAGACCTACAATAGCAAAAGCAATTCTAGGCAAAAATGCAGGAGGTATTACAATACCAGATTTCAAACTGCTACAGAGCCATAATAACAAAAACAGCTTGATATTGGCACAAAAGTAGACCTGAGGGTAAATGGAACAGATTTGAAGACCCAGAATTAAAACCACATACTCAGTCATCTGATATTTTATGAAGGAGCCAAAGACATATAGTGAAAAAAAAAAAAAACATAGCCTCTTTAACAACTGGTGCTGGGAAAATTGGGCAGCCATATGTAGAAAACTAAAAGTGGATTCCTGCTTGTCACAATGCACTAATATTCCATTCAAAGTGGATCAAAAAGACCTCAATGTCAGACAGAAACTCCAAAACTACTGCAAGGAAGAATAGGAAACACATTAGAACTTCTGGCAAGAACTTCCTAAATAGAGTCCTAATGGTACAACAGATGGGAGAGAGACTTGCTAAGTAGGACTACATTAAAACAAAAAGTTTCTGCACGGCTATGGACATTGTTACTAAACTGGAAAGACAGCCAACCAACTGAAAAAAGATCTTTACCAATAATACATCAGACAAAAGCCTAATATCCAATATATAAAAGGAGATCAAGAAAGTAACCCCTCCTAAAAATACACCAATTACTAAATGGGCAGGGGAGTTAAGGAGAGACTTCTTAGAAGAAGAGGTAAGAATGGCAGAGAAACACATGAGAAAATGCTCAACATCCTTAGCCATAAGGACATGCAAATCTAAACAACCCTGAGATTCCATCTCACCCCAGTTTGACTGGCTAACATTTTTAATTCGAGCAAATGCTAGATGGGAATGTGGGGAAAAAGGAACCGTACACACTTCACTGCTGGTGGGAATGTAAACTACTCTGGAAAGTAGTCTGGAGGTTCCTCAAAAAAAACTAAACAACCCAGCCATACCACTCCTAGGCATCGACCCTGAGCATCATAAACCATGCACATCCATGTTCATTGCCACACTATGCACAGTAGCCAAGATATGGAAACAACCTATATATGCCCCACAATAGATGAGTGGGTCAAAAAATGTGGTACCTATACACAATGCAATCTTACACAGCAATTAGAATGAATAAAATAATGTCATTTGCAGAACAAATTGTGTTTAGTGAAGCAAGCCAAGATCAGAAAGACAAATGGCGCATATTCTCTCTGGTATGTGAAGTTAGATCTAAAATACACTGCAATATGACAAATTACACAGAAAACTAGATACTCACATACAGTGAGACCAAAAGAGGATAGTCTTAGGAGAGAATCACAAAGGTGTAATACCCAAGAGCCTCTTCATATGTGCATCAAATAAAATATATTGAAACAAACTCCAAAGATATGGAAACAGAGGACTTTTTTCTACTTTTTTCTTTTGCTGATGATTCTATATTCTATATCTTATATACAGGGTATCCACATGCATATCTTTGGGAAGGTGGGAGGGATGGCACAGAATCCAAGGAAAAAGGGTGAAAAAGTACAGCAATGGAGTGCACTGGACACTGATGAAAGTGAACTATACAACTCATCGGTGGAGATGGAAGGGAGGGAATGGGAGAGAATGAGGAAACAGATGACACTGTACAAAAGGAAATGTACTCAATTACCTGACGCATGTAAATGTAAGCCCTTTGGTCTCTAAATCTAATTACCTCCTGTAAACTGAGCTTCAAATTCCATTACATTGGGTTAGCACTTCAACGTAAGAATTCAGGAGTGGTATACAAACTCTCAGCCCATAATTCACATAATCTCTTCAGAGCACTTACAAAATGTTTCAAAGTAGAAATATACTAATCAAGTAGCAGGATTTCAAATGAAATAGTTTATTTTCAGTCTTAAAAAAAATCTTTTGTTAAAAAAAGAAGTTTCAGTGCCTTATATTTAGACTATGGAGATTATTTCACTTTAATTATTACCTTAAATAGATAGTTTCTTGTATAATACTGAAGGCTCTAAAAATGTTTTTAATGAATTATTCTCAGATAAGGTATAATAACAACTCACTTCTTAACAAAAGATGCTTATTTGACAGGAATTGAATGTCCCAAGCATTAGTACCACCAAAAAGAGATGTCTCTCAAGGCCTCTCTACTGTAAAAATTCTATTTGCTGCTGGACACCAAAGCCTGCAATCCTAGCTACTCACAAGGCTGAGTGAGACCTGAAGATTGCAATTGGAAGCAAGCCCAGGCAGGAAGTACAGCTGTGGCTTAAGCAAAAAAGCTCACGGATAGCACCCAGGCCCTGAGTTCAAGCCCTACGACCAGCATAAAAAACCATGTCTATCTGCTGGACTAGAAGCATGGCTCAAGTGGTAAGAGTGCAGCCAGGAGCAAAAAAGCCAAGTGAGAGTACAAAGCCCAAGTTCAAAGTACACACAAAAAATATACACAAAACATACACACAAAAATTGCCATTGTACAGAAGTGTCTTACATTGGTAAAATACAAATATTTGGTTACACTGCTTACTCCTTAGATGAGAATATGTAATTAGCTAAAGCAGAAGATGAGGCAAAGTGATAATCTGAGGGTTAGTTGATGGCAAATTCTGTATAGTACCCTCTGGTAACTATCAACTGTGTGGCAGAATTCAGAGAAAAATGGTTTACTAGTAAGTAGTAGGAAAAATCATGGTTTTGTACAAAATGGCCAGGGCAAAACCAGATCACATTTTCTTGAAGAGTAGTTTCCAAAGGAAGCTATAGAGAGAAAAGCAATGTAGAAAATGCCAGTTGGGAGATACATACTTTTGGGATGAAAAAAAGATGGCTATTTTGCTGTTTTGCTGTATTAAGGTAATTTCAGGTTGTTTAAAAATAGTGGTGGGTAAGGTTTCCAAACTGTCTATAGATGGTGAGGGAATAAGGGTATTGCACTGTCTGAGAGAAAAATGAAGTACACACAATGATGTGTAGAATATGAGGAAAAGGAAGTATATATAGCCTTGCTAATGTTATGTGCAACATAACATGGAAGGAACATTCACAAGGAACAAGACTGCTCCAGAGGAAGCAAAATGGAATAACAGAGGAGGAAAACAAAGAAATTCACTGACTGCATTTCCCTCTGCTACATATTTTATACTTCTAAAAGCCGAGTACTAGTGGCTTATAACTGTCATCCTAGCAACTCCAAGAGGCTGAGATCTGAGGATCACCATTCAAAGCATAACAGTTTGTGAGACACTTCTCCAATTAGCCACCAGAAAACTGGAAATGGCATTGTGCCTCAAAGTGGTTAAGTGTTAGCCTTGAGCAAAAACAGCTCAGGGACTGAGCCCAGGCCCTGAGGTTTAAGCCCCATGACCAACAAAAATAACAACAACAAAGCATTTGAGCTGGGTACCTGTGGCTCATGTCTATAATAATAACTATTCAGGAGGCTGAGATCCAGCAGATGGAGTTTAAAACCTAGGCAGAAAAGTTCATGGAGACTCCATCTCCAAAAATGACCAGTAAAAAGCAGAACTGAAGGCATGTTCAAGTGTTAAAAAGTACCAGCCTCACTGAAAAAGGCCTTGAGCTCAAGCTCCAGTATTGCTAATTAATTAGACCTATTCACTAAAGGCATGAGCTAATCTGCCATTCAAGAAACTACCTAAAAAATAAGGCCAAAAAGGGTTTGGTCGTGGCTCAAGTGGTACACTGACTGTCTACTGAGAGTGTGACCTAAGTTTAAACCCCATTACAACAAAAAATAATCCTATGTGTCCTGACTTAAAAATATTTCTCACTGTAAGCGAGAAAAGGTATGTTTTACATGATGATTTACTTTTAACTAGAAACAAAAATTAAACAGATATACCAATTGACCCTGGGAATCTTCTCTGTACAGTTCAGAAACTGACAACGCAGAGAACTATGTGTGGTACTTTTTTTTTTTTTGGTCCTGGGCCTGAACTCTGGGCCTGGGTACTGTCCCTCAGCTCTTCAGTTCAAGGCTAGCGCTCTACCACTTGAGCCAAAGCGCCACTTCTGGCTTTTTTTTTCTCCTTATGTGGTGCTGAGGAATCGAACCCAGGGCCTCATGCATGCAATGCAAGCGCTCTACCACTGAGCTACCTTCCCACCCTGTGTGTGGTACTTTTAACATCCACAAACCACAAATGCCTTGGGGCAACTGTGCTGCAATCAAACTAAGGGACTTGTGTGCTCCTAGGAAGAGGAAGAGGAGGCAAAGTATAAATCATAGCCCAATGATTTCCCCACACTTAAAATTTCTGATATTGGCTGGGTGCCAATGGCTCACACCTATAATCCTAGCCACTGAGGAGGCTAAGATCTGAGGATCTCAGTTCAAAGCCAGCCTGTGCATCCCTGAGACTCAACTCCAATGAACCATTAAAAAAAAAAGGGGGGGGGGGGAGGGAAAGGGCTTAAGTGGAACTGTAGCTTAAGTGGTAGAGTGCTAGCCTTGAGTGAAAAAGCTCAGGGGCAGTTCCCAGGTTCTGAGTTCAAGCCCCAGGACCAGCATTAAATAAGGCAAAAAAGTCTCTGAAACTAGAATATAACTAGATGTTGTTTGAAACTAGAATATAACTAAGTGTTGTTTGTACTTGAAGCATTTTTTTTATTTTTTATTTTTTTGTTTACAATTTAATCTCTAAAACAGAGCAGTATTTTATAATGCAGCTCTTGGCAACTTAGGCATGGGGAAATAGCAAGGTTCCTTGGTGGTAACTGTATTTGTCTTGAAAGATAAGAAAGGAATATATACATATTTTTATATGCCCACAAAAATATGACCAAGCTTGGCAGGAACTGTTATGGGAAGATCTGTGCTTTGTGCTATTCATCATACTATTTGAATTTTCTTCAGTAGTACATATGACACACTAGACATGTTCGAAGACATGTTGTTTTAAATGCAGACTTGCTTGTCAGAAACAGGCTTCTGAGGAGCTCAGAGACAAAGGTCAGCATTCTGGCCACTCACCTGCACTTTAGGCCGTCTTTCTTGGTCAGGGCTGAAGTCACTGCTGCTGCTCACATCTGCACTGCTATGGACGTACTGAGGAGTGGCATCTACATTCTGTCAGGAGAAAAAAAAAATCTACTGAACGAGCTTGCCTGCCTGAGTGTTCCTTATTTAAACTATTCCACAGGTTACTTACCTTTCAAGACCAAAAATACACACACACACACACACAAAATTTTCAGGTGCTTAAAAAGGTTATAAAACTACCTAAGACCTCATAAGAAGTTCCCCTAATTTACATCAAGCTTGCTGACCACCTAACTAAATGTAAGAAAAACATTTTCAGAAAAATTGAAATAACAAGAGCAATTTTAAAAGGGGCCAGAATTTCAAATTATTTATTATTTTTTTAATGCCAGTACTGGGGCTTGAACTGAGCACTTTTTTGCTAGTTAATTGGAAATAGAGAGTCCCAGGAACTTTCCTTCCTGGGATCCTCAGATCTCAGCCTCCTGAGCAGCACAGAATACAGGTGTGAGGCACTGGTATCAGGCCAAATTAATTCATTTATTAAACAGGATTGACAGAACTGTTCAGTTAGTTGTCTTAGAGGCCACTGGGAGCCACATGTAACATCTATTTCAATCCTTGGCAGTTATTTTCTGCTTTTAACAACCACCCTCCCGACACACATAAAACAAAATGCGCATATGCACTCACACACACATATGCACACGCACACACACAAAAACCCTACTAAAATACTGATAAACTCTCAAATGGTCAGTTTCACTCTAAAGAACTGGTACTGAACAGATTTCTAACTACTATATCTCCAAGAACTTTCTTGCCATCCCTGATGTGTAAGTAATACTCTTTTGTGGGCATATAAATCAAGTCATTCTGAGTTGTGGAGTCCTTCTCTATGTTTAATCAAACAAAAGAGGAATACAGATAATGAAATGATTTTGGCTTGAAGGGTATGTGTAGGTAGTCAGGGAAGGGTTGTATATGTACAGCTACAGGAATGCAGCAAAGATGATGCTAGTAACAGTACCCACCCTCAGACTCGAGTCCAGATAATGCCATTGGCCCTCCGCAACATGGCCTCAAGTCCCGTTCTTCTGCTCAGAATACTGTGTTGCTTGCTGCAGTGAAATGGTCCGATCAGAAACAAAGCACCTCTCCAAAAAGAAAAGGGAAGAGTTAATTATTCTTGATAAAGGGCTTTGTTTCCAGTAAGACTATTTCACTGCAGTGAGCTACATTAACATTTGAGTCCACTAAAATAGTCATATAGACAGGGCTTATAGGATTTACTTCTCTAGGCATTTAATATGACAAGGACAGGATGTGGTGAGAATAATTACTTCTACTTTATGTAAAAGAAAGAGCTAAAACATCAGAGGTACTAAAGTAGAAAGTGATTAACACAAATTGTCTCCCAACAATAATAGACTGCTGATACACACTGCTCTCATTCAGTAAGTACCACTGAGCTCATTACCTCAACAGATTTGCTGATTAGAGGCACAGACTCTTCTTGACTTATATTACAATTGGGTAGCTCCTTTATACCCTGCTCTTCTTGCAGCTCCTGTGTTTGATCTATACCAATGACCTCCTCATGAGCATCCAAACTAGAAGCACGCAGCGCAGCAGACAACACTTCCACCTGTGCTGTGGGTAAAGGAGACAGATGGGGTGAGTGAAATAACTGCAGGATCTCACAGGCATGATTCTGTATCAGCTAAATGCACACTTTGTTTTGATACTGCCATCAAAAGCTGAAAACAATTTCTAATGTGGGAAAATCATTAGTCTTTCAAGAGTACAAGTAGAATACAAATTATGTTTTCATGAGATTAAAAGTGCCCATCCACTACTGTACATTATTCTGCATTAGTATGGAAAAATAAATGCTATCTAGTTGTGAGAGGTATCTCCAGTATATTAAAAGGGGTCAATTTCAGTATAAGTTAACTATGTTTTGGTAGTTTATAAGTCAAACTAATAAGGCTTACTTACTAAGCTATTTTATCAGAAGAGCAGTCACACAAATCCTGCCAACATAAAACAATGGAATTATAAAGATTTTGTGGCAACCTGTTTTATTTTATTCTCACCTAATTCTTTATGAAAATGAAATTCATATACTTTGTCTCAAACACAGGGCTCCTGTATGAGTAATAACTTGCTTTCAGGAATCAAAATGACAACTTACTATATATGGTGGTTGTTAAATCTAGAAATCAGTATTGTCTGCCTAATAAAGGAAATTCAAAACTAAAAAAAAAAAAATTCTACCAGTGGTAGATGTGATCCTACTTACTCAGGAGGCTGAGATCTGTGGATCATGGGTAAAGCCAGCCATAGCAAGAAAGTCCATGAGACATTTATCTCCAGTTAACCAGCAAAAACTGGAAGTGGAGCTTTGTTTCACCAACCTTCAGTGAAAAAGCTAAAAGGGACAGTGCCCTAGCCCTGAGTTGGAACACTAGTAGTGGCATGAACTAACTAGCATTCTTCTTACCCCTCATAAACTACTTAGTATAAAAATATTGCTTAGCATTTATTCCAAGTAATTCATACAGATATGCAAAATATGATATTAAGTTCTTAAAATAATCAGTAACTGCTTAAGACAACTTATTAATATGCTGCAGTACTAAGTGTAGTACTTGGCACAGGTATGCAAGACACATGCATGAGGAGATCCTATTCTATCTAGTGGATCAACATTAGCTACATTATTTAAGTGAGGAAAAGTGCTGTGGAGGATTTTCACTGTTTTCAGAATTTCAGCTAGAACTGTAATAACTATTTACATCACTTTAGCTCTCCCTTTTGGGCTCTTTCAAGTTTCCCAACAAAAGCACTCAAAGCAGACTAAGCAACGGTTAAATAAAATGTTCTGTACAACAGCAGTATGTGACATGTGAGGGGGGTCTCTTATGCATCACAGATGTTCTGAGCTGTGACTACTAAATCTGAGCCTTTCACAGAAAATGTCTGACTAAAGTCACGTCTCAAAGTAGACTAAAAACTTTCCTTTTATCCATATTAATCCTTATTTTAAATCTGTATGTTCATAAAAATTTTAATGAAATGTTGTGAACATTTTTCCTTTAGAAAACTGATATAAGATGGGGGGAGCCACATAGGACTTAGGCTGAATCATTAGGGCACTTGATCCTGAAACTCTCCAGTCACAGAAAGGAGGCAGAGTTTTATAAACATAGGTTACTACTGAAATATCACACCTGCATACAAAGTACCATCAGGAGAAATCTTAAGTAAAACTTCAAGTCTCTGTCAAACCTGCCTTTTACTTTACATAAAAAAATGGAATCCTGTGACTCAAGTTACTGAAACCTATTGCTAGTTTTCTTACTAAAGGTTTTAGAGTGGTATTCTGAGACCCAGGAGTTACTATGGGATAGCTGATTTCTCCCTAGTTCAGTTAGTATCTGATATAGTCACCCACTATCATTCTCAATTGAAACTATCAGTTCAGCTATTCCAGTTCACCGTGTTTAATTCCACTGATACATGGAAAAGAACTCAGAGGAGAGAGAAAAATTAGGCAACACAATCCATGTAGAAGATGGTTAGGGAACATGAGCCTGCCAAATAAATCTTGCTTATTTAACCACGAATTTATGAAGAAATACAGTCCACAGCAACATCTATCAGAAATGGAGCGACCTGGAAATCTCAAAAGACACTTCTTTCCTGAGGAAGTTGGCACAGATGGTCACAACATAACTTCACAATCTCCAATTCTCTCACAAACAGTGTTGGGAAGTTCCTAATAATGATTCTTAACTAGGACTGCTTTTAAAAGGCCTCCTTCTTTACCTGGAATTTACATTTGTGTAAGCAGTTTATGTTTATGAAACCTATGAACCTCGTGATGGATTAAGCTGGTAATCAGAAACTCTGCCTCAGTACTTTAGGTAGGTGGGTCTTACTTAGGTTAATGCTGAATCTGATCCCAAATGCCAGAACTGAAAACTACTAACAAAGAAAAAAGACCTCAAATTCTCTCAGGAAGTCTTTCAGGAAAGGGTGTAATTCTACCTTGTGTTTTTCTATCTTGAATCTATTCTAGAGATTGTTCCACAAAGGATTCACAAGATCAATTGTATTCTACAACTGACAGAAGACATTTTCCCTCCCTGATAACAGCATTTCACTGTAGTATCAAAACATTCATGACCAAAACCCACAAGGAAAAAAAATCTCATGCTCAAAGGAAGGTAAAACTTTGAAAGACTGAAGCAAAAGCTGACTTAGAAGAAAAAAATTACTAAAGTCTTGTTTTTATTTCCCAAGACACCTCCCACAGGACAGCAACTAGAAAAAAAAAGTGACATACATAGAGGTGAAATAAATCAGTTTTGATAATGTGCCCTTCTTTAGGTAGATTCTGCCTGTAAGTCTCCATCATTTTCCTATTTTACTATCAAGAAAAAATGTACATGGCAATGTAATTTTAATATACATCTCAGCCAGACCTTAATTTTTAAATTGTTTTTGAAGTTTTTCCTTTAAAAAATGTAGACATTTTCTCATAGCCCCATAATGCTAGAAATGGAAAAGGAAAATGTACCCCAAATTAATGCTTACCCCTTGCAATTCAAAATACCTTCTAACACAAAGGAAAATTAGAACAGTTATTTAAATTAACAGCTTAAACATGTATGTCTTCAATATCAAATGCTACAGAACTGTGCAGCCTAAGCAGCAAATCCAACACTGCCACCTGCTTCCTTCTGCTTATGGTAGACCTTACTGGTACCATGTGCCACTTAGTATGCAAGTGTCACACTTCAGTGCTCTCGAAGGCTGGGAGTGTCATCTGGTTCCTGTTGTATATATTTAGTACCTGGTTCACAGAGGTGCTCCACAAGTACTGCTCAGTGAATGACTCCCTGGATCAGTGGATAGCTGCTCAAGGAATCATCATTACTGACAGACAATGTGATAAATTTTATCTATCGTAAGTATTAAACTATGAACAAGTTAAACACAAGATAGTGTATTCAAATTATAACCAATGATGCCTTGTGAAGTTGCAATTTTAAATCAATGTATGATTAGCCATCTTCAGAAACTGACATCTAGATCTTTCAAAAAGAAAACTATGGAAATCATTTTTAGCTTATTTACTGAAAAAAATTTACAGCAGCTCATTCACTACTGTAACTGACAATTTTAAATGTCTTATATGTGGAACAGAACTATCAAGTATTATAATATGAGAACCTCAGAATAGGCTTATAAACTAGCTACCAATTCTTTTACCATAAAAATGAACTTTAAGAAAAATAAGTTATTAAAGTATGACAAGCCTAATAAAACTTACAATACAAGTAATAAAACTTAAATAAAGCTGAAAGTTGTAAAGACATCACTGGGAGGTAATTCTCTGTGCCCAGTTCTCTTCAATTAAGGGTAAGAGAAAAATGAAAGGAAAGAAAAAAGACAGTAAAGCAGATTTTGGGGGCTAAATGGCTCAGTGGTAGAGTGCTTGCCTTGCATGCATGACGCTCTGGGTTCAATTCCTCAGCATCACATAAGCAGAAAAGGCCAGAAGTGGTGCTGTGGCTTAAGTGGTAGAGTACTAGCCTTGAGCTGAATTGCTGAGGGACAGAGCCCAAGCCCAGAGTTCAGGCCCCACAACTGACCAAAAAAATAAAAAAAAAAAACAAAACAGGTTTTGGTTAGGATTCTAGTTTGCCAAATAAGATTTAAAAAACCATCAGTACTTGCTCTATTATCGTATTGTGATGAAATGTACAGAACTAGCTGAGAGTAGTAAAAAAAAATCTATGATGAGAGTTTGCATAAATGAGGAATAATATAAAGAAAGTAAAGCTGTAAAGTTTTCATTAAAAAAATAATAATCTAGCTGAGCACTGGTGACTACTACTTGAGGCTGAAATCAGAATTGAAATTTAAGGCCAATAAGGACAAAAAAGTCCTTAAAACTTCACCTTTGAAGAGGAAAATTAGATATAGTACTTGGACTTGTGTTCTCAGCTTGAGAGGAAGCAGGTAGATTACAGAAAGTGAGGTTCTATCTCAAAATTAACCAACAGAAAACAGTGCTGGTGGTGTAGTTCAAATAGTAAAGTACCATAAGTGTAAGGCTCTGAGTTCAAATCTCAGTATCACCAAAACTAAACAAATAAAAATAATGTACAGTGAAGAAAAAAATTTATTTCATAAAATAATAAAAGGAATGGGTTACTGACATGTTCACACCTCATACTTTGTACTGATAGGTCAGACTCCAAAAAGCTACATATTATTTGATTTGATTCAGATCAATGTTTCCAAAAGCTTGGGAAGGAAGGCAGTACTGGCAGTTACTTGACCATTTTTCAAATCTCAAAGAACTGTCCATTCAGAAAATGACTTTTATCAAGAAAAAAATTTATACGTTCATAAAGGTTTCATCAAAATAAAATGTTAACAAGAACATAAATTAACATTTGGTCATAATTAATTTTCCCCAAAAAGTTATAGTAAGAAATCTCTAAAAATGGTAAATAAAAGGCAAATAAAGACAACTGCTAGCTTACAAAAATGATGCGATTTTCAAATATAAGGGTTTTTGTTTCATGTTTTATAGCATAATCTTTTATAAGACTACTAAAGGTTTCACTTTATTTTCCACAGTGAACAAACTAATAATAGTTTAGGAATTTTCAATGTTGGTTTTATAACTGAGGGAAAAAATGTAGGTGATTAGAAAAACCTTAAGTTATGAGTTTTCAAAATTTGGTTTTTGTTTTAAATACATTTATGCTTTCAGTGATTAAGTGCAGAATCAGACAGATTGTTCCAACGGTGAACAATCTTAAATACATTTCTCTAAAAATAAAGACTTATCGTGCCAATTCTAAAAAAAAAAAAAAAGGAGACTTTTCAGGAAAAAAAAAATTTAATGCCACATCATTTTTTTTTCAAACAATTTTAGAATAAAGCACAAACTTGCCTAACTCTTCCATACCTTTAACATCTGGGTCATCAATGTGGGGCTCCAGGTTTTCTATCATTTCTTCTAGTTCCTTCCTGGTGGCCATGGTGATGTTTGGAGAACCAGGCACAGGAACTTCCAGTGCTTCCTCTGCTCTCTCTGAGCTAGGACTCTTCCCAGAGTCCTCCTGGAGTTCTATATCTAGATCAATTTCAGGAAGAGGAGTCCTCCAGAAATGGAAAGAGTTGTACAATTCCTGATCTAAGGGAGCAGAATCTTGGGAACTGGTGCCAAATTCTGGTTGCAATGCAGACTGGTAGTTACCAGGTGTTTTATCATTCTCATGACTAGTTGCTTCCTGATGAAATTCTGAAGACAAAGTACAAAGTAAAGAACTGTCCACTGGAATGCTTATTTCATCTGAAGAGCTCCTGAATGCTTCTACAGCATCATCTTCCAGCATGTTTTCCAGTTTAACACTGGAATTAGATACACTGAGATCTGAAGGAACAGCTTCTGACCTCATCTGTCCTTCCCCAGGGACATCTTGATTGCAGATCCTTATTGTTTTATTTAGAAAAAATAAAAACATAAAAATAATTACTGAAAACAAATCAATGAAAGATATTACATATAGCCTTTACACAAGCTAAATACTAAAATTTATAAATTATCCACATAACTTGAATAGTTTATGAATATTACTCATAACGCTTCTTTTTCCATCAGTTGTTCTGTGTTCAGAGATATAAACACCTGTTGAGCATAAGGCTACATGTATATGCAAGCATTATTATTAGTTGGAAAATCTAATAATATGGTAATTTGACTAACAGTAGGAAAAAGAAATTCCTACAAGACCTTTTAAGATTTTTTTAATTGATTTTTAGAATTTGTATTGCCAATCTGCTTCAAGGTAAAAGCTGATGAAGTTTTTATGCTAATATAAAAAGAGGAAAGGAAAAAATCTATTAACTAACTCATAAAATATATTAAAACCTGCACAACTGAAAATAGAAGTTTTATTTCTTCTGTAAATTCCATCTCTGTTCCCAGAAAAGTCCCTCAAAAGGAAGTAATAATTTAGCTAGTAAATGGTACAAAATCCCAATTAAAGTCCACAATAGAAGCTGCCCATTCTATCTAAACTAAAGCACTAATGTAAGTTTACTGTTTATCTCTCAATTAAACTCCATAAAATTTAACAAGCACTTATTGAGCACCTACTAGGAACCAGGAAATGATACCAGGTTTGAGGATTTGAATGTGAATGAGATTATAGTTAGAGGCAAACAGAGAAGAAATGAAAAATAAGCAAATTACTCTCAGAGTAGTGAGAAGAGAAGCTTATACACTGAGCACATGGAAGTAGGAGCACAGGCCTTAGAGGAAATGACATGAATTGTATTTAGAAGAATCATCTTTAAGAGGCCAAGGGAAGGAAAAGTATTCAAAGAAATAGCACACAAAGGCAAGAACCAATACAAGAAAGATAGCCATTCTAAGTAACAATGATTTCACTAGCCCTAAGAGAAGGAAATGATGGGCGATAGAGATGAAAAACTGTGCAACTCTGAATTTATCTTTTTATGCAAGAATTAAGGAAATTATGTTAGATATATCCTTTTTGCAAGATCATTATAAAAGCAGTATATAACAATAAGCTGAACACAGACTTGCTGTAGAAACTGAAGGTAAATGAGAGACGATCTGAACAAAGATCATCATCAGAAGCAGTTTAATGAAAATGCCAATATATTCATGTTTGGATGGACTGAATCTGCTTCTATTATATATTTAAATGTGATACATTTAAGAAAACTCCACTTAACACACACACACCCCTAATTAAAAGGTCATTCAAATGGAAAAGTACTCCAGGGACTTGAAGCTCCTCATCTCTTTCACACACACACACACACACACACACACACACACACAGGGAGCTCCTCATCTCTTACACACACACACACACACAGGGAGCTCCTCATCTCTTACACACACACACACACACACACACACACACACACACACACACACACACACACACACACACACACACACACACCCCTAATTAAAAGGTCATTCAAATGGAAAAGTACTCCGGGGACTTGAAGCTCCTCATCTCTTTCTCACCTTACCATTATGATTAGATTTTAACATTCTTAGCAATAAAATCATTTTGTTAAACCTTGTTTAACAAATGTAAATTTACTAGTAAGTTTAAACTTATATTTCATAGAATGTTGTTGTTTTTTAAAAGAAACAAATATACAAAAAAAAAGGTTGTCCTGAAATTAAGTTCTGGGTGGGATTACTCCATGTGTGGATTTAAACTGCCTACACAATAAATGCTGTAAGTTACAATTTTTCCTGGAGCTGGATAACTGTCAGTGTAAGTGCAAGTGGCTAAACATCAAGATTCTGATATTCCCAAAGGTCAGACTTCTAAATGCTATTGTACAAAAACAACATGGTTTTGAAAACTGAGGAAACCTGTGATTCTGCACAATGGAATAATCATCC
Organism: Dipodomys spectabilis; assembly: GCF_019054845.1. NCBI lineage: Eukaryota > Metazoa > Chordata > Mammalia > Rodentia > Heteromyidae > Dipodomys > Dipodomys spectabilis. Next base: position 599,393 of record NW_024870760.1, read on the forward strand.
TAGCCTCTAAGATATTCGGAAACAGGAGCACTACAGAATGGATCAGAAATTTCTCTCAAAAAGAACCTTTAGTTTTTTCTCATGGCCACAAAAATTTATGCTTAATCAGATTTCCTACACTTAGTCTGCTGGGCCTAGAAAACCAAATGGTATTTTGAGGAGAAATGAACTATAGAATATCTGGTTAAAAAGCACTGGGTTCCCTGAATAATGATGGCTCATGCCTTAAATCCTAGCTACTCAAGAGTCTGAGATCTGAGCATCACGGTTCAATGGTAACAAGGCAAGAAAGTCCATGAAACTCTTATCTCCAATATACTACTCAGAAACAGCTAGAAGTGATGCTGTGGTTCAAGTGTCAGAGCACTAGACTTGAAGAAAAGAATTTCAGGGACAATGCCCAGGCCCTGAGTTCAAGTCCCAGAACTGCATCCCCCCAAAAAATGGATTCAAAGATGAAAGCAGAAATAACTCTCAGGACACACCTTCCAAGTATTTTCAAATTTATGGCAATTTTATTTTTAGAGCCGGTATTAAGCTCAATAGACAAAATCTAGCCCAAGCAGTTCAGGTACTTAAGGTTTCTGATATTAGATCTGTGTTCTTAAAATAACTCATTCAGGACATCAATCATGTATAGAGACCCAGTGAAGAAGCTAACAGAAAAAAGATGAAAATTATATGGGTTTGCAGCCTACTACATGACAGATGCAAAGATATAACTTAAAAGATATGATTTAAAATTAATATGCTAATGAATGTGATCAAAAGAGAACCCTAATGCCCTACTGGTAGGAATGTAAACCTGTACAACCACTCTGGAAAGCAGTATGGTGATTCCTCAAAAAAGTGAACATAGAACTACCCTATGACTAAGCAATTCCACTCCTGGGAATCTATCCAAAACATTACAAACCAGGATACAGTAAAGCCACCAGCACAACTATGTTCACTGTAGCCCTAGTGACCATAGCCAAGGTATGGAATCAGCACAGATGCCCCTCAATGGACAAATGGATCAAGAAAATGTGGGAATTTTACTCATTCATTGGAAATAATATTATATCACTTACAAAGAAATGGAAGGACCTAAAAAAAAAATTATGTTAAGTGAAGTAAATCAGTCTCCAAGAGACAAAGGTTGAATGTGTTCCCACATGTGTAAGCCAGAAGTAGTTTGTAACATCTAAGTGAATATGTTGGGTGGTAACCAAGTGTATACAAATGTACTAACTGAAATATGGCAGATTCAAGAGAGAACTTGAATTCCTTAGAAAAGGCAGTCAAAGTTTAACAAAACAAAAACCAGATAATGAATACCAGAAAGGGGAGGAGTGGGGCCAAAGGGAAAGGGGCAGGATGCAGTAAAGAAGTAAATATGTATCCTATAAAATTAAGAAAAAAGGGAAGGGGCTAGTAGGAGAGGTGGGTGAGAATGTTGAAAAGAGTGATACAGATCAAGATGTATTGCATTCAATAAACTGCTTTGTTAAAAGTGGCAACTCCTCTATACAACTACTTTAAGATCATAAAAATTTTAAAAATAATAGTGCTCTAGAATCAGTGCTACTGACAACAAAGGAAATAAGCTCTGAGTTTCCTGGATAAGTCAGGAAGGGATTTTGGAAGGTAGTGAATACCCTGTCATGTCATTTGTTAAGATGGTTCAGACTGAACACGACATCCTAAAAGAAAGCAGCAAGTACAAGGAGAACCAAAACAGCACAATATAGTCAGGCAATGTAACTTCCAAGAAATATAAAAGAGAATGCTTACACTTTTAAAACCTGAATGTTTTAACTTTGCTTCTGTAAACAGCCTTTATCAGCACTTTCAAAGATGCATTAATAACTTGACTTAGGCTAAATGAAAGACAAATCTGAGATTTGTAATCAATAAATGCATCCTGGAGTACTAAATGACTTCCAGCACCAGGTGAAACACCAAACTAAATAATGGAGGAACTGCAGAATTAACAGCTTACTTTGTAAGGTATTTGTTAAGAGAAATCTTAATTCTAGGAAAGCTTGAGTATAGGAACCAAGTTCTACCTTTCTATTTACAGCCTGTGGTTCATAGTAGGTGCTCAGTTACATTTTGCACAATCAATCAATCAATCAATCATTGTCAACAATCGTACAGTTTTAAGACACTTTAAAACCAAAAGCCAATACAATATTTCAGGAAAGGCAACCAAGCCAATCATTCTGAATCTTACTAATATATGGGACTAGCACCTTATAAGCTAGACAAAGTCAAAAGTATTTAAAAGCTTTTACAATACTTAATTACAACTTATTTCTTACCCAGAAACTCTTTCTCTTCACCAAACCATTAACAATTCAATAAAGTCTAGAACTATAATGAAAATCCAATGCTACACTGACTTGACAACAAGGGGTACAAAGTATACTTCATTACAATGAAAAAAGAAATAAGGAATTAAACTATCTTTCAATAGCTTTTCCATACAATGCCAGTCAGCAAGCATGGCCTTAATAGGCATACAACTGTTTTCATCAATAAGGTTTTATTGGAACACAGACAAACCCATCCATTCACAACCTTATGGCTGTTTTCACACTATTAAGGCAGACCCTGCCTGGTTGTGACAATGAAAACTTTACTACCTGCCATTTTTTTTTTTTTTTACAAAGAGGGTGCAGTCCCCTGTCTGACATAATACTCTGTAATTCACAATTTCTCTAAATATACACTCTCCAAATTGGAAAATAAAAGTTATGTAAGTCTTCAGGGAAGTCAATAGTGAAAACAAAACAAAATTTAAAAAGTATACTAACTTTAAAAGTGAAAAACATAACATTTCCACCCCCCTCATCATTTTTGCCAAATTCCTGTCAAAAGAACTGACAGATTCTGGGAAGACAAGGTTAAAGTGATTTTTCTTCCTTTACAAAAAACAGTACCTCAGGTTTGTTTGGCTATTCAGCAGGACAGTAGGAGAACAGGCAAAAAGGTAAAACAAGGCAGCAGAGAAGAAAGGAAGAACTGCCAAATCAAAACACCAAGAAAGCAAATATCACAGTACCAAGACCTACAGAAGAAAATGTCCATTAGCATCATCACAAGGGAGGGACAAGACACTATGGTAACTCAAACAATTAAAGACTGTTCCAAAAGCACGTGCTCAAATCATCTCCCATGAGTAATTATATAAGTTTATTTATGTATACCTCCTATGATCTAAGTTAGATATAGTTTTTCCTCTAAATATATTATAATTTCTAAGGACTAAAATTTAATTCAAATTTTTAATGCTAATTTTTTTGGGGGAGGGGTTTGGTCATGGGGCTTGAACTCAGGTCCTTGAGGCTCTTTTACTCAAGGCTAGCACTCTACCACTTTGAGCTACAGCCTCACTTCTGGTTTTCTAGTGGTTATCTTAAAGAGTCTCATGGACTTTCCTGCCTGCACTGGCTTTGAACCATGATCCTCAGATCTCAGCCTCCTGAGTAGCTAGGATTACAGGTGTGAGCCACCAGCACCCAGCAATGCAAATTTTAAAAAATAAAAGTCACATTATTTTAAGCATTATTTGAAAATTGATTTACTTAAAATCTGTATTTCAGCAAACTTCTTCATGGCTAATCATTAGAATGCTCAATTGGGAGATTACAATTATCATTCTATTTGCTGAGAAGTCAAGACACACATTGGACTGCAAGGAAAGTAGTCCAAAATGGACTATATATTTTTTTTTTTGGGGGGGGGGGGAATGCTCATACTAGAGCTTGAATTCAGGAGCCTCTGCTCTCATTTGGATTTTTTGCACAAGGCTGGCACTAATCTACCATTTAAGCCATACCATCACTTTCAGCTTTTTGCTGGGGAAGTAGGAGTCTCATGGACTTTTCTGCTTGGACTGGCTTCAAACAGCAATCCTCAGATCTCAGCATCCTCAACAGCTATGATTATAGGCTTGAGTCACTGGCATCCAGTCAAATATATTCTTAAAGTAGGTTTTACTCCTTAAACACTGATAATAATCATAATCCCTAACACCCTTTATATTCTAAATACCAACAGTTTATTAGGTAATTTTATTAAAAACAGTATTCAAAAGCCTAGGTGCTAGGCATGTGCTAAGAGTTAGATATATCTTCTCATTTAATAAGTAACTAAACTGGAAAAACTAACAATCATATAAATTTAAAACAAAATGTAGTTTACGACCATACTACTCTAAATGTGACCACTCTTTGTCCAAAATAAAATGCTAGACAAATTTAACAATTTTTATTTTCAAGACAAAGTTATCCCTCCAAAAAGAATACTGAGGTAAAATAGTGTAAATGATGTCCATAAACTGTAGAATTGGAAAACAAAGTTATAATATTATACCTATTTTGGTCTTCTACTGGCCTATCTTCTGAACTTTTGCTTTCTTCTTTAAAATATTGGCCTGAGCTAGATGGATTAGCAAAAGTAGATATGAAAGGTCCCAGAGACTGAAAAGCTGCTTGGCGAACCTAAGAAGAAAAAAAAAAGACAGTAATAAAATATATGCACAAAATTGTTTTTTTTTTTTAAATAAAAAAGCATATGTAAGGTTGGACATGGTAGCTAATGCCTGTGATGATCATAGTTTGAGGCCAATCCTAGCAAAGAAAGTTAGCAAGACTTCATCTCAATCAACAGGCACGGGCATAATGGTTCATGCCTGTGATCCCTGCTACATGGAAATCTAGGGTAAGAGTCTGGGGCTGGCCCTAAGCAAATAATCCTGAAAAGCAGATGAAGGAAGGGCTGGGGGCGTGGCTCAAGTGTCAGAGTAATTGCCTAACAAGCACAAAGCCCTGACACCACCAGGAAAAAGAAGTTCCACTTATATATTAAATAGTCAATATGCTCTTTCCACATACCAAACCAAAGTATGTTTGGGAATAAGGCTTTTTATAAAAGAAATCCAGATTCCAAATTACAAAATTATTCTTCACCTAGCTTTAAAAATCTTTATATTTTTCCTTTCAATTGTTTTTATTGTGGCTTGAATATTCAAACCATGATAATCTGAATATGAAATCCTATAAAACTTTTGCAAACAAGTCTTTAGAATCTTGCTGTATTCTTTTTTTTTTTTTATTTTTTTTTATTTTTATTTTTGGTCCGGTCATGGGGCCTGAACTCTGGGCCTGGATACTGTCCCTCAGCTCTTCAGCTCAAGGCTAGCGCTCTACCACTTGAGCCACAGCGCCACTTCCGGCTTTTTTCTTTTTGCTTATGTGGTGTTGAGGAATCGAACCCAGGGCCTCATGCATGCAAGGCAAGCGCTCTACCACTGAGCCACCTTCCCAGCTCCCTTGCTGTATTCTTAAGAAAACAATGAAGAGAACCAAGAACATTAAACAGAAAATAAAAGGAATAAACCCAAAAAAATGTGACAAATACATTTAAAGTTCTTAGGTAGGAAGACCAATTTTTTCAAAACAAGGAGGCACCAGATGTATCAGAACTGCATACAATCCAATTGGCAGACATGGAACATTATTTCACAGAGGCCTTCATTATATACTGTTAGTACTGAATAGTTCATGTGGAGGACGGTGGCTAGAATTCCATTTCATATTGGATTTCTGTATTATTTTCAGGATCAAGATTTTTTAAAATAAGACATTTGAGAAGAGTTTTATGGGAAGAAGTATAGACATAGCTGACAAAGACCTCAAAGACAGAAGCACTGGCATGTGTTATTAAACCCAACTGTGCCATAGACCAAGTTCTCTAATGATAAAATAACTAATCCCTTCTGCAAATTTTAATAAAGACGTGTGTGAATTTTATAGATACTTTTTAGATAAATGAGTGTAATTGAATTTTACAGATAAATAAATGTAATATATATTTACTAGCATTTACCTACCTGGTAAAAACTTTCCATTGGATTTCTTAAAAAGCTAGAATTGTGTGTGTGTGAGAAAGAGGGAGGAAATGGAGAGAGAATGAAAAGAGGAGAAGGATGGAGAGAAAGGGAGAGAAGGTAGACAGGGAAGGAAAGGGAAGAAGGAATAAGGATGAAGAAGAGAAAACAAGAACTCAGGGATTTCCACTTTTCCCAAAAAGGTACACATTTTTTTAAATGCTGCAATGGAATCCAGGGCATTGAGCATGACAGCTACATACTCTACCACTGAGCTACAACCTCAGACTAAAATTTAAAATTCTTCTAATGTGGTAGCCTTTCTACCATCTACTTTTGAAGGAATGTATAAAACAACATAAATCATCTCTTATAGTATCATGTCTACCTTAAAATACACTTAAATGTACAATTTTTAAAAACCCTACCCAACGTGAGGGATCACTGATCAAGTTAATAAACAGTGCTGATAGCTTGGTCCTTCGGATTTCCTGACATGTTGCACATGAAACTGCCATGAAGCACTCTGCACACGCCTTCCGGACTCCCCACACATTGTCAGAACACAGCTGGAAAAACCTGGGCAGCTACACAGGGAGGAAAGCAGATGGTTCCACAGTTATTTCTTTCTCATTTGCTCTGTTTAAAACATTGCATTTTCTTAAAATCTGGAGCAACTATTTAATACTTATAAGGCTCAGTGATTTTTAGTGAACAATCTCTAATTCACCATTGACAAATGATAATTATGAAACAAAGCTGAAAAATGTTATACATAGCTTTATATGAATTCATTTTGTATGTTTTCAGAAAATCTGTGAACTTATAGAACAAACACATAACACTCATATGTTGACTACTCAATAAAATACTTGAGGTTGCAATAAAATTAAATACTCAAGTAAATAAATTATATTGATTTAATACAAATGGGATGTTAACAGTAAGTCCATGCTTCTCATATATATTTGTATTTTCAACAAGCTGATCAAAACATAATTCAAGTGTCTACATTGTAGAAATTCAACAAAATACACCAAAAGCTATTACCATTCTACTTTATACTCACAGACTGTGCCAATAAAATACAGAGTAACTGATGACATTTCAAACTTCACAAGCTACTTTGTATCATGTTGCCTAATCAGTTATACCTATGACACCTACCAACATTTCCTCAGTAGCTTGCTGGCCAACTACACTGCAAATGTCTCCAAAATTGGCAGCACAGACCTGAAAACAAAAGTATCATTGACAATTTAAAGTACTACCTATAGAATCCCTTAAAAACAATCTATATTGGGCTGGGGATTTAGCTCAGTGGCAGAATGCTTCTCTAGCACAAATAAGGCCCTGGATTCAATTTCCAGTAACACAAAAATAAAAATAAGTATCTTTTAAAAACTTCAAAAAAGCCCAATCTTAACCAGACACCAGTGGCTTACATCCCTAATCCTAGCTAATGAGGAAGCTGAGATCTAAGGATCTGAAGACAGCCTGAGCAGGAAAGTTGGTGAGACTCTTATCTTCACTTAACCAGCAAAGGAAAAAAAAAAGCCAAAAGTGGAGATGTGGTTCAAGTGGTAGAACACTAGCCTTGGGCACAAAACACAGAAGCACAGGGACTATACCCAGGCCTGAGTTCAAGCCCCAGGAACAAAACACACACACACACACACACACACACACACACAGCCTAATCTTATTAAATTGTACATACTTAATACAATAATCATACCTTTCGAACATGAAACATTCTACAATCACAGCACATCTCGCAAAATCGAGGGAGGATAAGACGTTCTGTAATATCCTTCCCAACCATGGGAGCCATCCTGCACATTATCTAAAATAAGGAAAAAACAACAACTAAAAATATCTTTAAGGTAAGAAATTTTCCAAGTTAAATCTGGTAACTTAATAAAGATGTATAATTCAAGGAAATATAAATTGACCAATACATACTAACTGTACAGAAAGCCAGACAATTCTTAAAAGCTTCCATATTTGCCATATTACTTAATCATTATTATTCAATTACTTAAAACATTTTCCAGGTAATTTTTAAGTCTATATTTTTCTATTAAGAACATGGTGACTGTACAAATGGAAAGATTACCCTAAGAAGAATCTGGTCTAGTCTCTGTACTGCCAAGAAGAAAATACGTAAAGGTAATCTTCAACTTGTAAACCACATGGTTAATGCACATCCAAGTATGGGAACTGTGTCTTAATTATACAAAGTCTCAGTTTGGGAACAGATTTCAACAGCATAGGTTTCAGTTAATACAGTATGCTAATAAGCCAAGTGAAGATTAACTGTCTGTTATAGAAGTACATTCAACCCATAGTAAATCTTAAAAAAAATCTGCTTCATCATTTACTAATTATATCTATTCCTAGACTATAAAAATATAAGAGGTAAAAAGGAATTAATATTGGAAAGGAAAAAACTTCATGCATGACATTATTGTCTATTTAGATATCCAAGGAAGCCACCAAAACAAGTAAGTGAATTTAAGGTTGAGGGATAAATATCAGAATACTAATTTATTTCTATAGATTAGCAACAACCAATCAGAAGTATTTAAAAAATAAAAAATATCACTCACTATAATGTTAAAAAAAAAAAGTCACTGGGCACTGGTGGCTCATGCCTGTAATCCTAGCTACTCAGGAGAATGAGGTCTGAAGACTGCAGTTTGAAGCCAGCCCAGGCAGGAAGAGTCTTATCCCCAATAAATTACTCAGAAAAAGTGGGTACTGTGGCTCAAGTAGTAGAGCACTAGCCTTGCGCAAAAGAAGCTTGGGAATAGCACCCAGGCCCAGAAAACCCCAGGACCAGGAAAAAAAAATAATCATGAAAATCTGGGCTGGGCAATCCCAGTTATTAAAGAGATAGAGACCAAGAAAATTTTGGTTTGACTTGCCCAGGCAAAAAGGTTAATAAGACTATATTTCAATCTGGAAATTGGGGTAGTAGCACACACCTGTAATGTAACCACATAAGAGGTCTAAGGGGGTGAATCATGGATTAAGGCCAGCCCCATCTAAGAGCACAAGACCCTATCTGAAAAAATAACTAAAGCAAACTGGGCTGGCAGCATAGCTTCAGGTGGTAGAATACCAACCTAGCAAGTGAAAGATCCTAAATAAGTCAAACCTCATAATGGCTATGTGCAGATACACATTCAAATACCATGAAGTCTATCAAAATACACACAAAATCTGTCTCCTGAAAACTACAAAAGAAACATTGTAACCAAATTCTTAAGTAGAAAGAGTAATCTATCAGGTTTGTGTCTAGCTAAACTGGCAATTCTCCTCATACATAGGTTCAGCACAATCTTCAGATTTCAGCAGTGGGACTAGAACTAGCTTTGCTTTTTCAATAAACCTCACCAAGCCCTAGCTAAAAATCCAAAGTTCCTCTGAATCACTAATCTAGGATAAATGAAGATAATAGAACAAATTATGCCTAAAGTAAACATAAACCAACTGTGAGAGCCACAAACTTCCAACCAAAAATATATTTTGTTATAATTATTTTGTTGTTTTTTCTAAACAATTTTATTATTTTTAAATACCACCAAAAGTTATAACACAGCAGGTTAGACTCTAACATAAAACCAAGAGTTATGCTCAAATTTTAAATTACAAATGTTTTGAACTTAGTAGAAGTGATGTGATAAATGTCGCTCTCTGTTCACTTTAAAATGATTATTTCTGTAATATAAATTTCATTTCTATAAAAGAGGAAGCAGTGCTGTGGCTCAAGTGGTAGAGTGCTAGCCTTGAGCTAAAGAGCTCAGGGACAGCACCCAGGCCCAGAGTTCAAGGCCCGTGACCAACAAAAAAAAAAAAAGAGAAAAAAGCATCTAATTTTATTACTGACTGATAACTGGGTATCTAAAAGAAAAAATAATCAAGTAAAGAAATTGTTCAAGGGAAAGAAACTAGAGTAATCATCTAATGTATTTCTACCTTTTGTAATTTAGAAGATGTATAAACTTGTGGTTCAATTGTGTCTCAACAGAGACACACAAAAAAGAAGAAAACACTAACAAAATAGATTTCAATAAACTTTGAAATTAATCACTTTTCTATTGTACTATAACTCAGGAACCATCAACATGAACCACAACATATATTACTAAATTCTAACACATGTCCTATTATTTCAAATAATAAGAATATTTGCTAGTCACATCAAGAAAAACTCAAAAACTTACTAAAACACTTGACTTTATTGAAGAAAGCATCATGTAACATACGTGGTACTACGAATATGATTTAATACCCAAGTAGGAAGTATTGCTTTTTCCATTTCCACGGTCCTTATAAAATGTCTAGAAAAGTGCTCAATAGCAACTGCTCAAATGTTTCTTCCTTCAATATAGCTACTGTTTTTAATTTAAATGCACTGGTAATAACCATCTTATTTTTCATCCTGGCATAATAAAGATTTATAGTTACGTCTGTCTTAAGCATGTGAAAACACTTTTTCTCTTGGAGGTCTTTATATCCCCCCCATTCCTGTTTATTTAAAAATTTATGGCTACTTTAATAGATCTATGATAAAGGAGAAAAGCCAGCCTAACAGCTGAAGAGCACTTTGTATCAGTCAAGTTTTGTCTAAGAGGAGAAATGCCATTCTACTCACAGCCACAGCTTCTGTTTTCACATCATCATTACTATCTGGGGCAGTCAGCTCTATGAGGACGGGGCATACTTTGGTCTCTACATCAAATCGCTCAATCAGCTCCTGCTCCAGCAGAGCCAGCAAAGCTGCCTGACTTGTTTTCCTCACCTAGGGGAAAAAACAAACAACAGTATAAACAAAGCATAAACAAAGTATATTACTTTGTTTGAAGACTTCTCAACTCAAATACATAACTGATAAATAAATGTTGTGGCTATTTTATTCAACTACTACAAATACAAAAGCTTGTAGTGTTCTAATAGATGAAGTGGAACACAAAGCTATCTTTGTAAAGATGTCCCACAAAATAACTTTCTGAGGGGTGCTTAGCATGGTGCCAAGTGAGAGAATACAGTTTACTAGGTCATTTATAAATGCCATTAAAGACAATCAACATATCTAGCATGACTTGTCATTTTTGAAAAAGAGAATACTAAAGTTACACCAAAAAAATATTCAAGAAGGTTCAATCAGGCTAGGCCATTGTACATACATTATGCTACTTAAAATTCTTTTTAAGAACAAGTAAATGGAAATCTTACCTGATTGTTCTGATCTGCAAGATATCTAACCACAATAGGTAGTAAGTATTTGGAAAAAGCATATGGTATTGAAGGCCGGTTTTCTTGACAAAATAGTGCGATATGAGGCACTTGTTCCATCAGTTCTGCTCTCACAGTTGGTTCTATTAAGATAAGAACAATGAGAACGCACATTTGCTCAGAGTTAAGCACATCTTTAGCTGGTTTGAGACTATTTAGAAGGCTTTGGAATTTCATCCTCAGCACAGAAAAGACTTACAATGTTACTTTTTAACCATGCAGTACTTTTCACAAGATTAACAGGTCTACAGTGAATGAAAGGAGCAAATTACTTCCAATACTAGCCTCTATCACTCACAGTATGCATTTAATACCTAGTAGTTTCTTGCAATGGATACTGTTTCTTTTTCTTTTTCTTTTTCAGTACTTGGGGTCTAAACTCAAGGCCTTGCCTTGTAATTGCTAGGCAGGCAACTCCACCACTTGAGCCAGGCTCTAAACCCAAGTACCAAAAATTCTACAAAGTGCACTAATGAACTCACACTTGGAAACAGACAAGAAAATGATCCCTCAGGAACAGAAAGGTTGGACATAAAAAAAAAAGGATTAGAACACTTAGCACACTTCACCTACTATAAATAATCTGTGGAGATTTTACTCCTTTTGAACATTATATTAAAGATATAATAAAAGAAAAGTAACTGAATAAAACAATAGGTCAGAAAAACAAGATCTGAAAACAAAGCACCTAAAATTCCTGAAAATAAAAATAGAGATAACAGCAATAAAACATTCAATAGTCAGACAGATAGCAGGTTAGACTTTGAAACAGCTTTTAAAATGGAAGAAATTCAAAATATAACCCTTATCTTGATAGAAAGATAAGAATCCTCAAATTCAAGAAATAGAGTAAATCCTGAGTAGAGTAAGTGTGAACCTAAGAACACAATGAAATGGTAGAACAGCAAGGAAAAGGGACTTTAAACCAGGAAGAAGAAAAAAGATAATCTATACAAAAACACAAAATTAGACTTGCAAATTTCTCAATAGTAAGAAAAAAATGGAATAATATTAAAAGTATTAACATCTAGATTCCTACGAAAGTCATCTATTCTAATTAGACATTACAGTCAGATTAACCCATTCAGAAATCTCAGGGTGCCGGGCGCTGGTGGCTCACCCCTGTAATCCTAGCTACTCAGGAGGCTGAGATCTGAGGATGGCGGTTCAAAGCCAGCCCGGGCAGGAGAGACTGTGAGACTCTTATCTCCAATAAACCACCAGAAAACCGGAAGTGGCGCTGTAGCTCAAGTGGTAGAGTGCTCACCTTGAGCTGAAGAGCTGAGGGACAGCACCCAGGCCCAGAGTTCAAGCCCCACGACCGACAAAAAAAAAAAAAAAAAAAAGAAAAGAAATCTCAGGGTCATTTTGGCTCTTCTCAGAGTCAGGTCTGGAATAGTGTCTTGTATTTCAGAAGCTCATCATTATATCTATTAGTGCAACCTTCCATTCATCTTTTTCAGTATAGCTCATAATCTTTAGCACAACACAATATAATCTAGTCCTCCACTGCTTCATTCTAGAGCTTAGAAATTCAGCAAATTTGTCCCAGGTGATGAAAAGGGGCTGCCATGTTGAAACAGTCAACTGTCTAAAAACGGCAATAAAATTAAAGTTTGTTTGTTTTTTTTTCCAGGGCTGAGGACCGAACCCAGGGCCTTGCGCGCGCCGGGCAGGCGCCCTTCCGCTGGGCTAAACCCCCAGCCCCTAAAATTAAACTTTTTAGGATAACAAAAAAAAAAACAAAACTGTACTTGATGAGACTCTCCTAAAACCATCCTAGAATAAGGATATACAAGAATTCTGTACACAAAGGTGGATTATTGATAAACTTAATTATGTTCTTTATACTGTTAAGGAATTTTAAGCATTTTTGCATAAAAATTAACATATTCCCATGAGAAGACTCACATACCATAAGTTCACCTAAAAATTAAAAGATGAGACTTGATGACATACCAGAAAGTTTGTCAGAGATTAAAAATATATTTAAATAATGTCTTTAAAAAAAAGAGATCTTGAAGTTTATTTTGGGTTTTGTATAGAATCAAGAATAAAAATAGGCTTAAGAGCCAGGGTGGCTAGTAGGTCACACCTGTAATCCTAGCTACCCAGGAGGCTGAGATCTAAGCCAGCCGAAGCAGGAAAGTTTGTGAGACTCCTCTTATCCACCAAAAAATGGGAAGTGGAGCTGTGGTTCAAAATGGTAGAGTGCTAGCCTTGAGCAGAAAATAGCTCAGGGAAAATACCAAGGCCCTGAGTTCAAGCCCCACAACCAACAAAAAGCAAAAACAAACAAAAAACATTACTGTATTTTAATTTTCAAATAAAAGTTTATTTTTTAAAGAGATAATCCTACCTTAATAAACCAGTTTTCTTTTTTATAAGTGACTGATTCATTCATTTTGCAAATCAAGCATACCAAGAGAATGTTATATTTACCATATTTATATATTTTTTTCTATCTCTTTACTTTTTCTAAATTATTTTAAAATTTAATTAACCTAAAATATTAACGTAAGTGATACAAAACAATGTTCTTAGATTCATTTTAGGGTGAATTTTCTGCCAAATGGGCTTACAATAAACTGGATTTTAGTAACGATTCTCTTTTTTCTGTTATTAGTGGGTTTAATAATTATTAAATTTTTTTCATATAGGGTCTACCTCTGTAGCCCAAGCTGGCCTCAAATTTCCAATCCTTTTGCATCAGCATCACTAGTATTGGGCTTACAGGCAGATGTTACTATGACTGGCCCTTAGAAAATATTTTAAAGAAATTTGCTATTACACTAATTTTTCCATTAATTTTAAAACACAAATTTGTAGCAAGCAGTGGTGACTCAAACCTATGATCCTAGCTTACAGGAGACTAAGACCTAAGGACTGCTATTCAAAAAGCCAGCCTTGACAGAAAAGTACATGAGACTCTCATCTCCAATTAACCATCAAAAAAACCGAAGTAAAGCTGTGGCTCAAGTGGGAGAACGCCAGTTAAACAAGAGTTGTGAGGCTCTAGTACTAGTACAAAACAAACATCACAAATTTGGTAAAAGACATATTCCCAGAAGGAATAAATTCACTTTCTCTACATAAACGTACCTGAATCATCAGCTAATCTGCTAATTCTTTCCAAAACTGCAATACAGTCTCTTTCATCATCACAGACTTCCCTCAATGTATCCAGCAAACTCCGGGCCACCATTTGTCTACACAGAAAAAGGTTAATTAGATTATATCCTGTCGCAAGTATTTTTTACAGTTCAGCATCTACATTATTAATTTTTTTTGTCTTTTTTGTCAGCCGTGGGCCTTGAACTCTGTGCCTGGGTGCTGTCCCTCACAAATTCAGCTCAGGGCTAGCACTCTACCACTTGAGCCACAGCGCCACTTCTGGTTTTCTGGTGGTTTGTTGGAGAAAAGAGTCTCACAGACTTTGCTGCCCAGGCTGGCTTTGAACCATGATCCTTGGAGCTCAGCCTCCTGAGTAGCTAGGATTACAGGCGTGGGCCACCAGTGCCCAGTTTATCCATATTGTTGTTGGGTTTTGTTTTGTTTTGTTTGGGTCTGTTGTGGGGCTTGAACTCTGGGCTTAGGCACTGTCCCTCAGCTCTTCAGCTCAAGGCTAGTGCTCTACCGCTTGAGCCACAGCACTACTTCGTTTTTCAAGTGGTTTATTGGAGTTAAGAGTCTTTCGGACTTTCCTGCCGGGCTGGCTTTGAACCGCGATCCTCAGATCTCAGCCTCTTGAGTAGCTAGGATTACAGGCGTGAGCCACTGAGTGCCCGGCTAATTTCTGTTTAACAAGTTTTTGTTTTTTTTTGTCGTCGTGGGGCTTGACCTCTGGGCTTGGGCGTGTGTGTCCCTGCACTCTTCAGCTCAACGCAAGTGCTCTACCGCTTGAGCCACAGTGCCACTTCCCCATATTGTTTTTAAGGACAATTTTTCATATTAAACCTGTAACTTTCTAAGTGGCAAAATGCTAGTATTAACTTGATTAATGAGAATGCGTATTATCAAAATATTATTATCTTAATAAGATATGGCAAATCTTAAAATCACTGATGATTCATTTCAATTTTTCCTCAATTATCCTAATATTGGGAAATATATTCATTTGGGGAGGGGGGAGGGTCGGTCATGGGGCTTGAACTCTGGGCTTGGGTGCTGTCCCTGAGCTCTTCAGCTCAAGGCAAGCAGTCTACCACTTGAGCAACAGTGCTCAACAGTGCTTCTGGTTTCTGGTGGTTAATTGGAGATAAGAGTTTCATGGTCTTTCCTGACCAGGCTGGCTTTGAACTGCCAATCTCAGATCTCAGCTTCCTGAGTAGCTAGGATTGCAGGCATAAGCCACTGCCATATGGCTATATTCATGTTATCTTCACTAGTAGGAGTTTTATATAACATCTCAAAAAATCTGACAAAACTTAAGGGAAAAAAACCAAAAACCTTTAGTCTGATACAGTGGCCAGTAGACTACAGATGGAGAGAAAAGCACTTCTAAGAAGCATGCTGGGCTCTGGACACACGGAAGGTGTACAATATCTTCTCATTAAAGGACACTATTCCACTTGCTAATAAGCAAATTACACTAATACCAAAATTGTGCCCAACAGCAATAAAGGCAGAGGTTTTCGCTTGCCAAAAAAGCAGAGTAAGTGTATACTTACTAGGATCAAGGAGTAAGTATCTGCAATAAGGTCATGTTGTGATTAATAATAAAATGTATATTCATTAGTACCTACTTTAAGTTGATAATGTTCTCTCTATTGAAATGAATATCCCCCACTTTCACATTAGTGAAAAGAATATACCAATACCTGTTAAATACGTTCTCACTTGCAGCATACTTGTCCAATCTTCCCAGCGGCGTCAACATTTCATCTTGTGAGATGAAGTCCAGGGCTGAAGGTATAATAATCACATCAGACTCTGAGCTGTAGTCATCCACACCAACTATCAGAGACACCAGAAATACTCCTTATAACACTCTGAAGCTAAAAAGCATTCCTTGCCTGTTGAAAGCAGCATAAATGTTTCTGGAAAGTTGCAACAACTACAGAAGAATCAAGATCAATCTGGCTACCAGGAAAGGTTGAAGGACACTTTCCTCTTGCTACAAATGTGTTATCACTGGCCTCTAAGAAGCACAAAAGCCAAAGGCTACAGAAACTCAATGTAGAAGAGAAAACAAATGAAATTATAGTTTCTCACTTCACTTACTAGAAGAAAGCTGAAAATTACTAGTATTTGCATTTATTAAATATACTTATGCCAAGTACTAGGCTAGATGTTTAAGAAACTAATGACTAATGCTTCTGCCTTAGAACAAAACCTCTGTAGAAAAAACAATCTATTTAAAAATGATGGAACCATGTACAAACTATAAAAGTCCAGGAACCTGCCTGAGGTGGAGGAGGAGGAAGAGAAGACCAAGAAAAAATAGATAGAACCTAACCAGGAGATCATGATTTCAAAGGGAGTAAGCAAACAGAGTTGGAAGGTATGACTGAACAGCATCTATTGCTTATGAAGGCTAGGAAGATCAAAAGATTGCTCCTGAATTTGGACTCCTGTGCCATGGTAAGTAGCATCTTGGTTACTAGCAAAGGCAATTTTCCATGGTATGAAACTCAAGAAGCCAAATCATATTTACTGAAGAGGTCAAGAAAAATGTAAGAGAAAATACTACATATAAAATAAGGTTTCCAACGTTTGTTTTATACTATTTCCAGCTTGCAGCTGTGTGGGAATCCATTAGATTCACTCACTGAGCCACATACAGCCATAAGGAACATTTTGTTCCCAATATCTAAAAGAGGAGAAATATTTGAAACAGACAAATAAGTATAAATTGAGGTTCTAGAAATAAACAGAGGCAACTGATAGAAAATTGATAGAAAACTCATAACATCAGGGGAAAAGGAGCCTAGAGCTAAGACAAATGGGCAGATGTAAATACTATTCCAGGCTTTCCTCTAAATGCACATTTTTCTTATTCATAGTCTGCATTTCTGACTGACTTTTCCCAATCAGCATATGTCACTAACTCAAAAGTCAGTAGTCTAGTAACCCACATTAAGATCTGGGTTGAATTTTCACTTAATACACTGCTTTATCTCCAGGAATACTGCCTGGCACAAAGTAAGCACTTTATTTTTTAAATAAGCTGTTCTTCACTCAAAATAAGATTTTATCTTTGTCATCCATTTTCCTTAGGAGAAAAACAACACATAACAAACTGCTCCCAAGTGCTGTTATATGAGTAACAGAAAAAAAAAAAGCCATTTCCTGGTCAAATTTCCAATGCTATTGCTTAGCTATTTAAAAAATGCTTATTTTTAAAGTAAATGAGTGGCAAAAGCCAATCTTGGGCTAAACAGGTATTAAGACAATATTTTTATGCCAAACACCACTATCAGAAATCCTACAAAAAATTCAATGCAATTACTTTTAAATATTTGAACTTGCTAAAATAGTTCTGAATAAAAAAATTCCATTTCTGACAAAGGTGATCTATGAAGGGGCAAATTTACCTTCATACCTTAAGAATCAAAAAATAAAAGGGTTGGGAAAAAAAAGACCACAAACAATAAATAATGGTTTCAGACACTGGACAAAAGGCAGCACAGGGCAATGGTCCCTGACAGAGAAAACAGTAAGATGATGCACCATTATACTGCCCTAGCTGACTGCCTGAAAAGAGAGATCCCCACACAGTCTAGCAGAAGCCAGGAATCCAATACTGAAAACTTGCAGGGTAGAAAAACAGAGAGGAACAATTTAGAAAGGAAAAGCTTCACTAGGTTATACAAGGTCCCCTTCTTTTTTGGTCTTTTAAAACAAGGTCTTGCTATTTAGCCCAGTCTAGTCTCAAACTCTCAAGCCTCCTGCTTTAAATCCTGAGTGCTGGGATTATAGGCATGAACCACTTTATCTCTCACCACATAGGGTCCCTTTCTTTGCCTCTTTAGGTGAGTATTAGAACAACATAAATGTGAGAATCCAGAGCAGGTTATCTGAAAAGATCAGGTGAACAGAACCCTGATGATCACAAAGGATCAGGAATAGATTATTTCTCCACTGTTCACAATAAAAGAAGAAAACACAGTAAGTCTGTAATACAAGGGGCAAGACCAAGTACTTCAAGAAGTGTGTCCTTGGATTAGTCTAATAATTAGTCTAATAGTCTTATGCAGCATAAGACTAACAAGGCATCAGGCAAGCTACAAAATGACCAGACTGTTTTCTTTCTGTGTCTCAGAATAACATTCAAGAGTACCAAAATGAATGCAAAAATATTTGGCACTCAATAAAGTAAAAGGCATAATATCTAGGATTCAATTTTTAAAAAGTCTAGGCATGCCAAAAGCAGGAAAGAGAAATAATGTAGAAAAAATTTCAAAAGAAACAGATCTGGAAGTAATAGAGATGAATTAGATAAGATAATGAAAAGAAAGACAATGGAATGTTCAAGAAAACATGGACACAATAAGAAGAAACACAAAACATATTTTGAAATCTTTAATTGAGCTAGTTTTTTTTAAATTTTTTTCCCCTACTATCCCTTCCCTACCCACCCCTCCAACTTCTCCCTGCCCCCCCCAACCCAACTCTAAAGCTCGTTTTCAACATGGTGTCTTGTACATCTCATTGTTATAATTGATCTAGTTGTTTTGGTTTTTTTTTTTTTTTTTTTTTTGGTTGGGTCGAGGGGCCTGAAACTCTGGGCCTGGGCGCTGTCCCTCAGCTCTTCAGCTTTAGCGCTCTACCACTTGAGCCACAGCCTCACTTCTGGCTTTTTCTGCTTATGTGATGCTGAGGAATGAACCCAGGGCCTCATGCATGCTAGGCAAGCACTCTACCACTGAGCCACCTACCCAGCCCTAGTTTTTAAAGAAAATAGCTTATGGCTCATTCCTGTAATCCTAGTTACTCAGGAGGCTGAGATACAAGAACCAAGGTTCACAGTTAGCACTGGAAGAAACGTCTCCAAGACTCTTATCTCCAATTAGCCACCAAAAAAACAAAAAGTAAGCTGTGGCTCAAGTGGTAGAGCAATACTCTTAATCAAAAAGCTCAGGATCAGTCGGACACCAGTGACTCACACCTGTAATCCTAGCTACTCAGAAGGCTGAGATCTGAGGATCATGGTTCAAAGCCAGCCTGGGCAGGAAAGTCCCTGTGAGACTCTTTATCTCCAATAAATCACCAGAAAACCGAAATGACTCTGTGGCTCAAGTGGTAGAGCACTAGCCTTGAGCTGAAGAGCTGAGGGACAGCACCTAGGCCAAGAGTTCAAGCCCCACGACTGAAACCCTCTACCCCCCACCAAAAAAAAAAGCTAAGGATCAGCACCCAGACCCTAAATTCAAGCCCCGGAACCAGCACAAAAAAAAAGGGGGGGGGTGAGGCATGGTCCAAGTAGTAGAACATTTGCCTACAAAGTATGGAAATCTGAGTACAAACCATAAAAACACTAAAATCAAAAACACCTAAAAATAATGAGATGAAAAATACCACATGGCTTGAGATCAAGAGCAAATTAGAAATACAGAAGAAAATATCAGTGATCCTAAAGATACAACATGAGGAAAAATATCCTAAACAAAACAAAAATATAGATTGAGACAGAGCACTATTTAACTGAAAGGACAACTTCAAGAAAAATATAAGAAATATTGAAGAAGCAGGGCATCTGTGGCTCATGCCTATAATCCTAGCTACTTAGAAGGCAAGCTGAGGTTCAAGGTTTGAAGCCAGACAGGGAAAAAAAAAGTCTGAGACTCATCTCCAATTAACCAGCAAATCATCAGAAGTAAGTCAAGTGGTAGAGCACTAGCCTTAAGCTAGCTCAGGACTGACATGAAAGGAGGAGGGAAGGAAGGAGAGGTAATCAAAGAAATAATAAACAAAATGCTTCCAAACTTGGTGAAAACTATTATTGATCAAATGATTCAGTAAATCTCATGAGCCAGAAAAATATACCAGTTCAATGAGCTAGTAATAAAAATGATTCACCCCAGAAAAACTCAGCTTTCACAGAGAACAAACATACGAATAAGATCAGACTCAATATCAAACCAATACCAAACAGCAAATAGTACAACAACTTTAGTCAACCTACCTACTACTTTTAAAATCTGGTATCTTTCAGATACAAAGATAAAGAAAAGGCTTTTCTTAAGATATGCAAAAACTGACATCTGGAACAACATAAACGTGCTAGAACAAATATTAATTTGTTAAAGTAATTAATTAAAGTACCCTCCACCCCCAAAAAGGAAAATTGTACCAAATGGGAATCGTTTTAGAAAAACTGGGAGAAAGTGAGGGAAAGGGGCGGTTGGCACTGTCTCAAAAATGTACTCACTACCTGATCTTTGTAACTGTAACCCCTCTCTATATCACCTTTAGAATAAAAAAAAAATTTTTTAAGCAACAAATAATGTTAGAAATGTCAAGAATGTGGGCAAATGTGGGTTTTCTTATTTTTTGAATCTTTTAAAAACAGAATTAACTATAGTAATACTGTTTTGAGAATATGTATTTAGAATTCATAACATATGTAGTAGGAAAATGATAATCACCACAAAGCAGCAAAGGTTAACCTATACCCTTGTAAATTCCTTACACGATATGAAGATACACATTATACAAAAGTAGACTGTTACACACACACACACACACACACACACAAATAAACTCTAAAGCAGCCACTATTTTTTTACACCACCAAAGACATAAAAATAAATCAATAAAGGCCATAAATATTCAACCAAAAGAAAAAAGAAAAAGAGAGGAAAGAAGAGATGAGACAACAGACAGAAAAATAGCACAGTAAGAGATTTAAATCTGATCAAGAAGTATATTGAGTGCTACTGGTCTCAACAATTACAATTAAAAGGCAAAAATTATCAAACGGGATTAAAACTAACACCTAAACATACATAGCACAGAAAATATTAACAGAGCTTCTAGCAAGTACCTTATTCATTATGAATTGAAGAGCTGTAAAAACCACTTGGACACTCATTTGGGCTCTGTTTTCGCCTTCATAATGTTAAGACTGTTGAGCTAGCATGACTTCTTAAGGGCACCTTTATGCAGGCTCTAGAATTCTATGACTATGACCAAACTGTTTCATAGAGTCTCACTCAAGTCTATCTTAAAGATAGACATTAAAAATAGTGATTGTTGTCTACACAAGACGAGGAGCAGTAGGCAAGACTCATGGTGGCTGTTGTCAAACATTACTGTGTTTAAGACAAGCTTGGAACACTGTAGCTAAAATGTAGAGTACTAAATCTCACACTTAGGTAATAATTATATGTCTTTAGAGAGAGCCTAGGAACTTCTATTTTAATAAACCCACTGTATTACAACTATATTGAAGAAATATAATCCTACAATGTACCCAAATCACCTTTTGTTGCAATCTTTTGTTACTACTCTATCAATCCTGGCTAGCAACAGACACCAGTGACACAGCTCACTTCTTAATTTCCTAGTACTACTTCTAAGATCCACTGCCAGCTTAAGCCATTTCAAACATTTTCTCACCAACTTTTTTCTCTTTAGTTTCTTTAAGCCAGAGTTTCTCTATGTAGCACTGGCCTTGAACTCAGGATCCTTCTATCTCAATCTGAGTGCTGCAATTACAGTATCCCCACACCTACTTCTTTATCAATCTGTGATTATACTGATAAGAGCATGAATCTCATTTTTAAGTCTTACTCAGCCATACTGCAAATACTTGTCACAGGTTACAAGGAAAAACAAACAGTAATAAAAAATAATAATAAAATACCACAACTGGGAAAATAATCCAGTACCATATATATCCTAAGGGATGGCATAAGTAGCAATATCATGGGGTGTGTGTGTGTGCAGGTGCACGAGCATGCTGTTCCTAGTACCTGAACTCAGGGCCCAAGTGCTGTCCCTGAACTTTGCAGCATTTTAGCAACTAACTGTCTTAGGACTTCCCTGCTTCAAAATGATCCCCAGATCTCATCCTCCAGAGTAGAATTACAGGGCTATACCACTAGTGCATGACTAGTTATCTTTAATTGATAAATAACACAGGGGGAATAAATGCAGTTATTCTGCTACAAAATACCCATTGTTTATCAGAACTGGGCTTTGAACTCAGGGCCTCATACTTCCTAGGCAAGTTAGCAGCACTCTACCAGTTAAAGCCACACTCCCAGTCTTCCCATACTTCACTGAAAGTAGAACAGTAACTTTAAATACATATAAATTAAAGATAAACAATTTACAATCTTGAGAGAATAGAGAAGAATGGAATACTAAAGGGTAATCAGTAAACTCAAAGACAAACAGCAAAAAAGCAGACCTAATTCCAACTAATGAGTAGAAATGGATCATTTCAGTAAAGAGGCAAACACTAATGAAAACTAGTAACATTTCACTATGGCTTGTGTACCTCAGACAAAATATTTAAGTTCATAATTTCAACCAAGAAGCTAGGAATTTTTTTTTTTAACCAGCCCTGAGGCTTGAATTTAGAGCCTGAGTCTGTCCCTAAGCTCAAGGCTAATGCTCTCCTACTTGAACCACACCTCCACTTTCAATTTTTTGATGGTTAATTGGAGATAAGAGTCTCAAGAACTTTCCTGCCCAGGCTGGCTTCTCCTTCCTCAAATCCCAGCCTCCTGAGTAGCTAGGATTACAGGTATGAGTCACTGTCACTCAGCCTGAAAAGGAGTTTTTAGAAGTATAAATAGCAGAAAAAAAGCTGTAGTGGCTGTATTATTATCAGACGAAACAGACATAAAGACAGACAGATGAAGAACAATGTTTATAATTTTAAGAGTCAGTAATTCAAGACTCTTGAGTCTGTTGTGGTATTTCTTTTTGGACAACTGACACATTTATAGATCCTTGAACTTTACAAGTAGAGCAACACTTGGTCTCATAATTCTCAAAATTGGGCATCTTCCACTGATGAGGTAAAAAAAAAAAAAAAAAAAACTATATGTTATCCTTAAACTCATTTGAAATTTTGTAATGCTAAAAAGTACATAAAAACGAAGGTCAGGGTTGGGAAGGTGGCTCAGTGGTAGGTAGAGTGCTTGCCTTGCACAAGGCCCTGGGTTCGATTCCTCAGCACCACATAAACAAAAAAAGCCAAAAGTGACTGTGGCTTAAGTGGTAGAGCACTAGCCTTGAGGTAAAGAGCTGAGGGAGAGTGGCCAGGCCCACAGTTCAAGTCTGACAAAAAAAAAAAAAAAAAACAAAGGTTATTCTGTAATGCTTTTTCCAAGTTATATTTACCTTCCTCAAATCCTGATACTCTTTCCCTGTGAACTTAGTATTTCAAATGTTTTTGCTAGCCAAAGGGGAGGCAGGAAAAGGGAGATCATTTATAAGTTCAACATGAGATAGATTTTCAATAAATACCTACATAGGCATTCATCAAAAACCTAATTTTTTTTTTTTTTTGCGTGGGGTTGGGGGGGTCATTTGAACTCAGGGCCTGGGCACTGTCCCTGAGCTTTTTCACTCAAGACTAACCCTCTACCACTTTGAGTCACAGTGTCAGTTATGGAGATTAGTCTCATGGATTTGTCTGCCTGTGGCTTTGAACCACAATTCTCAGATTGCGGCCTCAATCCTCAGAATAGCTATGTGTGAGCCACTGGTGCCGGGCAAAACCTAGTATTTAATATAAAGTCAGAGGATTTCCATGAAGAGGCTATGTGACAAATCTTTATATTAAAACTAGGTTTTTAAGAAATCTTAATAATATAGAATAGAATCCTAATAGAATCAAAGATATTTTAAAAGGACATTTATTTTGCTAATATAGAACAATATAAAATTGTGAGGTCTTTAAAAATAGACAAAATAATCCTCATAGTGTAAAAAGTGCTTCTATATTACTCTCAATTCTTTGCACATAACACAAAAATTAAAAAAAAAAAAAAACAGAAACCAATATCCCACTTTCCAGATGTTTTAAATAAAACATTGTACATAATATGTGAGTTTAAAAGTTCACTGTAGCTGGTACAGTGGCTCATGTCTGTAATCCTAGCTGCTGAGATTGTGAGGATTGTGGTTGAAAGCCAGCCCAGGAAAGAAAGTCTGGGAGACACAACAAAGCTCTCAGGGATAGCAGTCAGGCCTTGAGTTCAAGCACCAGGTCTGGCACCAAAAAAATAAAAATAAAAAAGTTTACTTAATAAGTAGAATGAAAAAAGGGAAAAAGCCTTTGAAGGTATGCCAGGTCTGGGTTCAAATTTCATGTTTTGATACTTACAGACTATGTGAACTTAAGAAAATATCTAATTCAGATGTTTCCTTACCTACAAAAATACTTGTTTTCTAGAGGTTTAAGATATATATGTAAAAATAAATATCTATAAGGAATTTTAGAGTTTCTGTCTACTACCAGAACTTTCCTCCTACTGTGTCTTTTGGCTTTAGATACAAAAAATGTCAATGTGACTTGTGTGCTTTCTGTTTACTATATGGCATCAGGCACTCATCAAATGAAATAGGAAAACTAGATAAAAAGTGTATGTGAGCACATACATATGAAGATATGTATATTCATGGGTGCACAAATAGATACATTCTACTAAGGAAAGCTCTATGGTTAAGAATTTTTACATATGAAATTCACTGATAACACTACATGTTGTTAATATATGTTGTTGACTTCTAGTCTACCTGTTGAGTAAGAAAAGGCTTCCAAGTCAAGCCAATCCTTAGAAGATACAATAGAGCTTGCGAAGCAGGACAGAAAGGCCATTCTGAGCAGAGAAATCCAAAACACAAGAAATTAAGGAAAACCATTCCTATCTAAAATTTGCATGTAATTTGATTCAGACTTTCCTAAACAACAACTTATCTAAACTTGACAGTCATGTCCTTTGAGCAACAGACAAGTCTGGGCAACAAATATGTTTATTCAACTGTGCTATAAAATAAAATTTGACAGTTACAATAGTCATCTTTTAAAAATTAATAACAAAGATCATGCTGTACTTTTCAACATTATCTTTACAGAACATTCTAAGAGAACTCCAGTTCTTCCTTATCCCACTGCTTCTAACTCTAACCTTCAAAGAGCAGGATGGAAGGAAGAAGGAACAAAGACTCTTAAGAAAGGACACTTCCAGATCCAACTACATTGATTCCTTTCTATCCCTTGTCAAACACACCTAGATACACTAACAATCAAGCTACTGGCATGTTCACTCAATTAAAAATTTTGAATCTTATCAAATGCTCATGTCTGCCATCCTAGCTGCTCAGACCCGAGGATCACTGTTCAAAGCCGAGGCAGGAAAATTCATGAGCCTCTTATCTCCAATTAACCAACAAGAGGCCAGAAATGGAGCTGTGATTCAAGTGGTAGTGGTTGCCTTGAGTGACAAGGCCAAAAGACGCTAAGGCCAAGGCCCTGAGTTCAAGCCTTAGTACCAGGCACACACAGGCACATGGGTACACACACACACACACACACACACACACACACAAATTGAACTTACTATTCTTAAATCATACTTCTCAGAAGATAACCTAAACCTCTGAGTGCTTGGAAGCATCCTGAATAAGTCAACTACTATTCCTACCTTACTATCTTGTAGTCAATTTTATTGTTTCCAATGGGAGAGGATATGGCAGCTGACAAAAGCAAGAGACAAAGTTTAAATGTAACACTAAGCAGCACTTTACTAGCAACTACTGACACACTTTGGACCACTGCAGGAGATAAAGTACTGTTCCTGCACTGACCTCATTCCCCACATGATTCTCATCTAGCTGCCACTATATAATGACATAAATTACCCAACAACACTCTTAAATACCAACCACCTCTTCTTGGGCTCAGCTACATAAATGATGCTACCAGAGTGAAGGTAAAACAAGATTTGTGGACACTACATATATTCTGTGAATAGGAGCAATAGAAAATGCCCATTTTTCCTTACTGTGCCTCTTCTCATAAACCAGGCCCTTTTCATATCCATGATCTCACTTCTCCACAACATGTCACAATGTCAACACTCTACACAATTCTGTCTTCTTGGACTAGTGTTACATTCATGTGGTTATCTCTTCTCTGTGCTAATGCACATCCCTCACTGTGACAATCACACACTTGTACATGCACACACATACAAACTCTTGGTTTAAATGTGTCCCTAAAAAGTCCCTAGGCACTGTGGCTAACAGCTATAATCCTAAATCCTAGCTACTAAGGAGGCTGAGATCTGAGTATCGAAGTTTGTATCCTGCCCAGGCAGAAGTCCATCAAACTCTTGTTTCCAATTAATCACCAAAAAGCCAGAAGGAGAGCTGTGCTTCAAGTGGCAGAGCACTAGCCTTGAGTGAAAAAGTTAAGGGAGAGCACCCTGGTCCTGATTCCAAGTCCAAGTCCTGGCACATACATACAAAGTTCATGTTAGAAGCTTGGTCCCTAATATAAAGTTTTGGGAGGTGGGACTTAATGGTGATAGATGGGTCTTGGGGGTCACTGGCCTCATAAATGTGACACTTGGCTCCTTATAAAAATGAGAGTTCTGCTAAGCATCAGTGGCTTGTGGCTGTAATCTTAGCTACTCAGAGCTAAGATGTGAGGATCACAGTTCAAAGTCAGACCAGGCAGGAAAGTCTGTGAAACTCCTATTTCCACTAAAAACCCAAAAAAGCCAGAAGCAGAGCTATGGCTGAAGCAGTAGAGCTCTAGCCTTGAGCAAACAAAGCTCAAGGACAGTGCCCAAGCCTGAGTTCAAGCACGAGGACTGGCACATACACACACAAAAAGGTAAAGCCACCTCATTTTCTCTTTGCCCTGCTGCTGTCAGATGATGCAATAATCCCTTAATTTAGAACTTCCCAACTTCCAGGACCAGGTGTCAATAAGCTTCTATTTCTTAGGAATACGCAGCATGGGTATTCTGTTAAAGGAGCACAAAATGCACCCCGCTCCCTCTCTTTGGTAAACTGTGTCATGTCTATCACATACAATGCAGATATGCCTAATTTTCCTTTGTCCTGATCCCACATTACTGCTTGCACACACTTCATTATGGTACTATATTGTGAAAATCCAACTGTCTGTATGAACCTTATAAAACCAGCTCCTCCAGCCGGGCGCCGGTGGCTCATGCTTGTAATCCTAGCTACTCAGAAGGCTGAGATCTGAGAATTGTGGTTCAAAGCCAGCCTGGGCAGGCAAGTCTGTGAGACTCTTATCTCCAATAAACCACTCAGAAAACTGGAAGTGGCTCTGTCGCTCAAGTGGTAGAACGCTTGCCTTGAGCTGAAGAGCTAAGGGATAGCGCCCAGGCCCAGAGTTCAAGCCTCACAACTGATCAAAAAAAAAAAAAATCAGCTCCTCCTCCACTATTTTCTTGCTCACTTTTTCAGTTATCAAAAATGGGAGTTTTTCAGGGGCTGGGAAGTTGACTCAGTGGTGTAGTGTCTGCCTCACATGCATGAGGCCCAGTACCACAAAAGTAGAAAAAAAGCCAAAGTGGCTCTGTGGCTCAACTGGTAGGGCACTAACCTTGAGCTGAAGAGCTGAGGGACAGACCCACAGTTCAGCCCCCACAACTGACAAAAAAAGTTCTTTCACTTTTTCACTTTTTTTTCTTTTTCTTTCTTTCCTTCCCTTCCTCCCTCCCTCCCTCTTTTTCTTTCTTGCTGTTGTGGGGCTTAAACTCAGGGCCTGGGCGCTGTCCCTCAGCTCTTCAGCTCAAGGATAGTGCTCTACCACTTGAGCCACAGCACCACTTCCAGTTTTTCTAGTGGTTTATTTGAGATAAGAGTTTCACACACTTTCTTGCCCAGGCTGGCTTTGAACAGCAATACTCAGATCTCAGCCTCCTGAGTAGCTAGGATTACAGGTGTGAGCCACCAGCACTCAACAAACATGTCATTTAATAAGGGATTTGAATATCTGAGAACAGATTTTGGGGTTAAACGGCAGTCCTCAAAATAATACACACTAAATAAAGGGAACTGTATAAAAGAGAAGGAAAGTGGCATGTTTATTTTGAAATGAGGCAAGATCATATTTTCTAAATTCACCTGATAGTAAAGCGTGTAGCCTACTCAAAAACACTTCCACAGTGTGGACACTATACATCTTAATTCTGCTGTTTGTTCCCTTCACCGAAAATCCTTTTTCCTTATAGGCTTTTTAATAACCCAATGACCGGTTATTAACTAATTTTTTCTATAGGGAGTCCAAAAGCTCCCTCAGGTCCAAATTACCATCAATCCTCAACAACTTAAATACTAAACAAAATATATTATTTATACAAAAACAAATTCAATATACTTAAATGTAAAGTGAGTTTAAAATTAAATTCAGACCTCAGTAGTGACACTGTGGAGCATCTACCTCCTGTAAGCAGCCACTCAGCTGCACTTCCTTTCCTCAAAACTCCACCCTTAGGATGGGCTAGATGAAGCTGAAGCTGAGTGTGACATACAGTAGTTTATCTGCTTTTGTGTAAGTTCAACATTTCCTCCAAAATGAATAATACTTATTCCAAAAAAAGCAAAAGAACATTATGTTGAAAAACTAAAATAGAAAAAATATATACATATATATATATATTCCTCTTAATAAACACAGAAAAAGTGACAAGATCTAACTCCCATTCCTAATTTCCAAAAAGCTCAGCAAACTCAATAACTCTCCTTAGCATGATCAAGGAAATAGTTAAAACACCAAAATTCAAAATTTCTCCCCTAAATATACCATAAAGAAAATGGACAAAATACAAACACTCGAAAATATATGCAAAGCACATATCTAATAAAGGACTTGTTTCAGAATCTATAAAAACCTGGGGCTAGGAAGGTGGCTCAGTGGTAGAGTGCTTGCCTTGCATGCATGAGGCCCTGGGTTCAATTCCTCAGCACCACATAAGCAAAAAGAAAAAAGTCGGAAGTGGCACTGTGGCTCAAGTGGTAGAGCGCTAGCCTTGAGCTGAAGAGCTGAGGAACAGCGCCTAGGCCCAGAGTTCAGGCCCCAAAAGATGTGAACAGATAGCCGGGCGCCGGTGGCTCACGCCTGTAATCCTAACTACTCAGGAGGCTGAGATCCAAGGATCCTGGTTCAAAGCCAGCCTGGGCAGGAAAGTCCGTGAGACTCTCTCCAATAAACCACTAGAAAACCTGAAGTGGCACTGTAGCTCCAGTGGTAGAGCACTGGCCTTGAGCTGAAGAGCTGAAGGACAGCACTCAGGCCTAGAGTTCAAGCCCCACAACCAAAAAAAAAAAAAAAAAGTGAACAGATCCTTTGTGGCAGGCAACAGATAAGATAACCATGAGAAGATAAGACATAATCGGTCATTAACAAAAGGCAAATTCAGACCACAGTATATTCAAACCAACCAGCATATTCAAAGTTAAGATGGTTTATAGAGGACTGGCAAGGAAGAACAAAGGCCTAGGCCTCACATTGCTGGTACGTGCAACAGGGTACAATGACTCAAGAAAAACTTGCAATTTCTCAAAAAGTTAAACAGCCATTTTACAGCGAAATACATTTTTTAAAAAAGCACAAAAGAACATACTATTCTACACAAGATATTGTACATGAAATGTCTGTAAAAACTTTATTTGTAATAGAAGCTTTAGTAATCAGAAGGCTGAGGCAGGAAGATCCAGAGTTCATTTGCAGCCTAGGCTACATAGTGACAACCTGTCTCAAAAACAAACAAGTTGAAAAGAAATTAAGTAACTTGCTCAAAATTATCAAAAGTTTAAACAGCAGGACCAGAATATGAACCCAAATCTAAAGCTTAAATGACCTGGGGCTCCTTTCCCTACAAAACCACACCATAATATATTCAAGAATTACTACATGATAAATATTCAAATACCTACCAAACCAGGAAATGTTTGCTCCTAATTCTAGGGGGCTAACTTAAAAGGCAGGAGGCATAAAGGAATGGATCTGGGCAGAGAGAACCTAAGGTGATCTATCTCAACCTCAATGATAGGTCCTAAAAAGCAGAGCAGGCTCCAGACCCATTAGCACAAATGATGACAACACAAAAATGACAGGCATTTTTACCATCGTGGCAGGTATGTTGCTTGCTCTTGTGCCAAGATGTTAAATTAGATTTATTCTCAAATACAAGTCAAACTCAAAACTCAACCCTAACTCAAGTTTAGGGACTGCCAACCCACCAGGGATATGATGGCAAAAATTCTTTACAGCAGGATGTTGGTGGCTCACACCTGTAATCCTAGCTACTCAGGGGAATGAGATGAGAATTGAGGTTAGAAGCCAGCCTGAGTAGGAAAGTCCAGAGACTCCTATCTCCAACCAACTACAAAAGACAGGGAAGTTGAGGTGTGGATCAAGTGGTAGAATACTAGCCTTCAGCAAAAAAGCTTAAGGACAACAACCTAGGCACAGCGTTCAAGCCCCAGGATAGGTACAAAGAAAAAAAATAGTTACAGCAAGAGAAAAATCCTGTAACTCCAGATATTAAAAATAAATATACAAACATAGATATGATAATAATAGTTTAATAAGCAAACTTTTATCTTCTTTTTGCAGCTACAAACTCAGGCACAGGTACAAAGGACTGTCTTTTTTTGGGGGGTGGGGGCAAGGGTGTCAGTCATGGGGCTTGAACTCAGGGCTTGGGCTCTCTCCCTGAGCTCTTTCACTCAAGCCTAGTGCTCTACCACTTTCAGCCATAGCATCACTTCCAGTTTTTGAGTGGTTAATTAGAGGTAAGTCTCACAGACTTTCCTACCTGGGTTGGCTTTGAATGGAAATCCTCAGATCTCAGCCTCCTTAGTTACTAGGATTATAGGCATGAGCTATCAGTGCCTAGCTTCCTCTCTTCTTTTTTAAAAAATTTTGTGTGAGGAACTGGTAGCCATGATATCATTAACTGATTCTATACATATGTAAGTCTCACTAAAACCATCTTAAGACACTCCTTCCTAGGATGTCTAATAACTCCTCAAATTTCGTTTTTTTTCTTGTTTTTGCAATGTTTCGCTATATAGCTCAGGCTGACCTCCAGAATCTCCTCCCACCTCACAAGGATTACAGACCTGTATGTACCACTATGCTCTGCTCTTCAAATATTTCTAACACCTAAGTGTCACCAATCAAGGGCATTATGCTAGGCTGTTTGAATTATTCCATCTGTCACTAGACACAGCTCCAGTTTCATATTTCTCACCTCCCCCAGTTGCAAGGACTACTTATAAAGTTTTTCAGAACTGGTTTTCAGTGGCAGGTAGAAGTCTTGGAGACTGAACAGAAAGCACCCAGGGCAATCCTCCTTACTCGGTTCTGGATCTTTCATTTCTGCACTCAATTTCAACACTGTCCTTGAGACCAAAAAACAGTGTGAAAGGATTTTAAAACTTTAACAGTGGAAAAAATCAGTGGTGAAGTACACTTCACTCCAGCTGATTGAAGAGCATCAAAAACTCTACAACAGTATGCTAAGTTACAAAGGAAATGTAAGTGAACAAAAGTCTAAATATAACTAAAATTACACCCAAAGCCCACCCCACCCAAGGCTAAACACATAGCACCCTAAATTAATGGCCACAAATAAATCACAATACACAAAGTTTGGTCTGCTCAATGTTGTAAAGTGAGCAACTGAGGAGGATAACACTTAACATTAAATATTTTAAATCAGAAGGCCTACATGAAAATTCTTCCTAAACTTAGGAGTTTTATTTGAAGAAACAAAACTGGTATCCTGGGCATCAATTGACTTTTCATAGCCTATATAAACAGTACTTTACAATCTGCCACCATAATCTATCAAGTGTTGTATAACATCCTTTGAAAATGACATTCTTCAATATGCTACTTTAGTAAGTTTTAAAATTATTTTATAGCTATTTGCTCATCAAATCTTACTAGACCTTTAACTATCTGATTCACTTTAGAAATCTAGTAACCAGCATAAATGAAAGGTTCATACTTGTGTATTTCAAAAGAATTTGAAATATTACTCAAAAAAATTATAGTTTTGTACTTCCCCATTAGTCAAGAAACAGAGTTGTCATAAAAACATAAAAAGGTTTGTATCCAACGATGAAATCTGCTGAGACATCTACTCAAATAGAATTACTGGTTTGCCTTCACTTTCAAATTCAAAGTATATTTTATTTTTTATTTATTTTTTATTTTTTTATTTTTGTCAGTCAAGGGGCCTGAACTCTGGGCCTGGGCGCTGTCCCTCAGCTCTTCAGCTTAAGGCTAGTGCTCTACCACTTGAGCCACAGCGCCACTTTTGGCTTTTTCTGTTTATGTGGTGCTGAGGAATTGAACTCAGGGCCTCATGCATGCAAGGCAAGCACTCTACCACTGAGCCACCTTCCCAGCCCCAGAGTATATTTTATAATGCAGTCTTAATATATTTCTAAACTTTAAAAATATTTTTATTGTAAATAACTTTATGGCCTTTTCAACTATAATCCAATATTATTTTTCACTTATTAGGATGGACAGAAGCTTTTTCTCGAAAGGTATCAGCCAAGTCAGTCTTTCACACTGTTCATACCTTGGCACTTGAAACAAAACAAAAGACCAGCAATCTGCTTAAAATCTAACAACCTTCCCTTTTCAAACTCTGGACCCCACCCACATCCTCTTCTGGTCTTCACAGCCACATATTTATTATCTACCAGAAATTTTACTCTCTCTTCAATCATACTTACTCTAAGCTCTACATTAAAGATAGGCAGTCTCAAGGTTCTAGAGCTTCAGCAAAAAATAACTTCTTTCTGTCCAAGGACTGCCTTAGATCTAGTGTGGCTCATATGGGAGGACTTGGGGTACAACTACTTCTGGAGACAGACTGGTTTCCATTTGTTATGCCTGAGACAGAAAGGTCTAGCTGTAAGGGCAGCCAAAGCACCACTCACTATCTCCAGTCTCTGTCCCTCTTCTTTCCCCAGCTTCTCTAGATTGTGACAAGCCTTTTCACCCCCTGACTACCATCTTGAACTGCATGTGGGTACTATAACCAGATTTCTTTCTCATTATTTTTCCCTTTACATAGATGTCAAATGTTCCATATTCTCTGTGTGGACACAATACTGAAAATGAAATATACAACTTGTGGGTGAGGATAGAAGGGAAAAACTGGGAGAGAGCGAGGGAAGGGGTGACATTATCCAAAAAGAAATGTATTCTTTACCTGACTTTTGTAACTGTAACCATCTGTACATCACCATTATAGTAACAAAAAAAATTTTTTTTAAGATTCTGTGTGATATTCTCAAAAAAGAAATGTACTAATTACCTGACTTAGGTAACTCTAACCTCCTGTACATCACCTTTATAATAACAATTTTTTTAATTCTGTTCCTGAATATTCTAGGTAAAACTTTAGCAAATGAGGATAATCAGAAGTTAGTCCTAAGTATTTAAACTATAAATATGTAAATGAATTGTATCTTCAAATGCCCTAAGGTTTAGTTGGGTTTTTGTTTTTTCTTGGTACTGGAGATTGAACTCCTGGCCTATGTTTGCAAAGCAGAAATTTTACTTCTTGAACAACACCTCTTAGACCATTTTTGCATTGGTTATTGTCCAAGTAAGGTCTTGCATCAACTGCAATACCATGCTTCACCTAGATGCTAGAAATGACAGCCACGTGACAATATGCCCAGTCATTGTTTCCTCTGTAGTCAGTGTGCACCAGAAGCCGGTGTACAAGAGTGCACCATCACACCCAGCCACTGGCAGAGATGGAGTCCATGAACTTTTACACCTCAGCTGTCTCTAAACACAGATCTCCCAAAATCACCCTCCCAAAAACCAAGGATTACAGGCTTAAGCACCCTTGTTCTGCTACCTTAAGATTTTTATCCTAAACAAACTGAACAAAGAACAGAACCTAAAAAGCAAAAAAAAGTTCAATGAAAGCATTAGCAGCAATTTTATGCACATTGATTCTGTAATGGTCAGTATGAATATTCCTTTCTCTGCTTTTCCTTTAAGGGACCTATGCTCTTTAAGCATAAGAATTGCTATTTACCAGGTATTATTCTAAGTGCCTCACACACATTAATTCAAGTTAATCTATGAACAACTCTATAAAGTAGGGAATATTTACAATTTCAAAAAGGGCTAAACTTAGACAGAGAGAGGTCAAATGAGTTGGCAAAGTCAGAATGCAATAAGGCAGTCTGACTTCTGTCTGTGCTGATAACTAAGATTCTAGACAGTCTCCACCCACAATGTAACTTTCCTTCCACACCCATTATCCTCAGACCTAGAAGCTTAGCAGTTCCTTCCCAGCTGTGCCTTCCCCTCCATACTATTCCTTGGTGGTCAAGGACATATGAACTGCATCTCTTCCTTTTGGGGTGCTTGTCACCTCATACTCAGATGTTTTTAACACAATCATAAATCCTCAAGTGAATCTTCCATAAATCTTAACACAAGACCAAGGAAGCATAAACAGGGGGATGCCAATGGCCTATGCCTATAATCCTAGCTATCCTAGGAGGCTGAGGTCTGATGATTGTAGTTCAAAGTCAGTCATGACAGGCAAGTCCATGAGACTCACATCTCCAAAACTATGAAAAAGTCAGAAGTGGAGCTCAAGTGGTACAGTGAGCAAAAAAGCTCAGATACCAACAAGCTCTAGAACCAATACACACACAGGGGAAAAAAATATAAAAATACAAAAATAGCCACCTCTCTGATCCAAACCTTGCAAAAGACCTGAAACTAAGATGCTAAGCTTGCTATTAGACAGGTAAATGAATATTAGGACTGCTTTTTCCCTTCCTCTCCTCTATCTCTAACCCCATCTCCTTGACCTCTCTCCCCTACACCTAAGTTCCAGCTTCCTAGTTGTTTTGAGCAAAGTGAGGGAGATTTTGTAATTTAGGAATATTGAGAGTATTTTTTAAAATACTATAAAAGTGTTATGAGGAGAGGAAGGAAAAAAGCAATCCTAATATTCAAGGTACATATGTGAAAACTGAACAGGAAAACTGAAGGGATGAGTGGAGTTGAATGAGGTAAGGAAAATTATGAAAGAGATGGCAGTGATTAAGATGCATTGTACTTGTAAACTGAAACTCTTTTGTACAACCCTTTAAAATAAAATAAAATTTGAGGGTTTAATGTGAGTCAGGAGAACTACATTAGATAATGTGAAGGTTTAACTACACAGTTATTTAGAAGAGCCATTTTAAACCTGGCCATCTCTGAATTATTTACACAGGTATTAGGCCACTGTAAAGTCCTATTCAAGCAATCTTTCCCCAACTATACAGCAAGTCTACCATGGTAAACATTTCAACTCAGCACAATTTATTGGCGTAAGTGTCCAAGGAATACACAATATGTTTTGCACACTCTTTTCCGCTAATATGCACTTTAAAGCCTAGTGATTTTTCCTATAGGTCACTACTTTGGAACATTTGCATTAACAGAAGTTATTTAAAATGAGATGCACCTTATAAACTTCTTTCCCTATAAAATTAATTAACTCCTTTCTTTTTCTGTCATCAACCCAAGTTGTCAAGCGTGATGGAAACCATAACAAAGTTCGATTTTTTTTAAATGTATAAAAGAATTAACTCTTTAAAACTTCAGTATCTCAAAGGAAGCTGCAATGTTAGCATTTGAAGAAGATATGGATGAGTTTTCAATGTTTTGCATGAAAGAAATCTGTTCTGTAAACCCAATCCTGGCTGCCAAGGCCACACCTTCTAACCTTCCCGTAATGTACAAGTCACTTGGAGGGGTGTACGGCTGCCAAGAGCCGAGAGTAAAACCCTAGTTGTGAAGTCCGCACAATACGAGGCCTGGCCGGGGAGCCTCGATTCCCGGAGGAGCGGTGCGGTAATTCCTGCTCCTGCTCAGGGGTGCGGACAACACACCCCACGTCCCCACTCACACCTCAGCCCCACCGGCCTCGGCGTCCCCAACAGCCGCCGCCGACCGCAGGCCCACGGACCCCTATGGGGTGGAGGCCGAAGTCGGGCCACGCGGGCCGCCTCCTGCTCCGCAGCGAGTCCCCGAGTCCGTCCCGCCTGCCTCCTGCCGCCCCGCGCAGGCTCCCCCAGGCCACCCGCGACGGTGGGGCCGAGCCACTCACGTCCGTCCCCGTCTTCCTGCAGATCCTCCTGGAGCAGCGACAGGTCTGCGCCGGGAAGAGAAAAAAGGCCGATCAGCACTCAGAGCCAACGCGGCGCCCCAGCCGCCCGCCGCCCTCCCCCAGCGGCCCCCCTCCCCGGCCAGGCCCCCGCCCCGGCCTCGCCCGGCCTCCACCCGGGCTGAGCAGAGGGAAGTTGGGCGCGGGGAGCCGGAGCCGCCGCCGCCGCCGCCGCCGTCGTCGCCGCCGCCCGGGAATCAGGGGCACGTACCCGCCATCTTGTGTAGCCCCCGCCTCCTCGCCTCCGCGGATCCGGCTACGCGGACGGCGCGAGCCGGGAGCTGCGAAGGCGCGCGGGCCGGCGGGGAGGACCGGCGGGGGCGCGCGCAGGGCGCGACGGTAGTCCGGGCCTGCGGCGGCGGCGACGGCGGCGGTGGCTCCGGGACGCCCGCCGCGCCCACCTTCCGCCTTCTGCGCCTGGCCCCGCAGCGCGTCCACACCCTCGGCCAGAGCTGCCCTGTTGCCGAGTGTACGGCCCAGGCTCGCGAGCTGGCCCGCCCAGACCAGCGGCGACTGCCGGAGCCTGGCCGGGTGGGGTCCCCCGCGGCCTGCGGCTCTATTGGGTCACCGGCCTCGCCCACCGTCCGGGCGGCTGCCGCCTGCTGGGCCGCGCTCCGCTCGCCGCTCGCGCCCCTCCCAGACCTGCTCGGGCGTCGCCAGCGGACGGCGGCCGGAGCTCCCGCCTTCGGAGAGAGGAAGCGCCGCCTCCGCCCTCCCTAGCCGCGCCGAGCGGAGGCGAACAAAGCCCTGGGTTGAGCCTGGCGGTGGTGGAGTGACGAAGTCTGGCCGGTTCCTCCGGCCCTGCGTCGCGACTCGTGTCAGGCCGGCTCTGCCCTCCGCGCTCGCTGAGCGAGAGGCGCCCGCCCGGCGAGGCGAAGGACCAGGTTAGACCCCTGGCGAGCCCAACTGATAGCTAAGGACGAGCCTGCTGGAAAGTGGTGCGCCTAGGGGTTGCCTTTGCCCTCTTTTTCTTTCTTCTCTCTGTTCAGTAATTTTGGCAGCACTTTCCTCCACCGAAGTTTGTACCACAGAATTTGGGGAAGGTGGGAGGGCTGGATCTTTAAACTCCGCCTGGGCGTGCTGCCTTGGCTTATTTGCTCAAGGCTAGCTCGCTACCACGTGAGCCACAGCTCCATGTTGGGCTTTTTGATGGTTAATTGGACATAAGAGTTTCATGGACTTCTCACTGGACTGGTTTTGAACCTTGATCCTCAGATTTCAGCCTCCTGAGTAGCTAGAATTTTACAGATAGGGCATGAGGCCCTAATCCTAACGATCTGCGTGATTTTTCTTGGTGGATAATGGTGATTTTATAGTTAATTTTCTTGTACTATCTACTTTGTCAAGGTAAATGGTTTTATCTACACAAAATACATTTTATTCTCACCTTATAGAAACTATATTTAAACAAAATAGTTATCATTGTTCTATTCATATACCCCAATTTCGCTTCTCATGTATCTTGTGGATACTAGAGACTGTTTTTATCTAATGGTCAGAGCAAAGTAGTAGTTCCAAATTGTTATCTAGCTTTGCTACTGAAATCTGTGAAGAAAGTGTCACAAGTCGTTTTTTAAAAAAATACCATCGAATTATATGAATATGAAGGCTTGAACTTACGAAAGTTCTCCAAATGAAAAATGAGGCTTGGAAATTAATTAGCTCTTCACTCAAGTAAGGAGAAATAAATTGCAACAATAAAAACAGGAAACGCATCTGATACTATGCATTTACATGACATCCCATTAATTATTGTCAGTGATTGAACTGTTTTCAGAATGGCCATTCCTAGAATTGAACATATATATAAAAGGCAGACCTTTTTGTACGTAATAAAAATCCTGAAACGAAAAAATAGTCAAAATCCTGTTAAAATACTTGAGTGGCATAGGATGTGGTAGTGGTATAATCCCAGCTACAGAGGAGGTAGTCTAAAAAGTCTTTTGTCTACACTTTTTTTTTAAATTGTGAATTTCAGGTACTAGTGGCTCATATTGGAATCTTTGGGAAACTGAGACTGGGACAGGATTTGAGGTAGCCCAAGCAGAAGAATATGTGAGACTCAAGGGAAAGAAGCTAGGCATA
Source organism: Dipodomys spectabilis (assembly GCF_019054845.1). Taxonomy (NCBI): domain Eukaryota; kingdom Metazoa; phylum Chordata; class Mammalia; order Rodentia; family Heteromyidae; genus Dipodomys; species Dipodomys spectabilis. The sequence goes on from NW_024870760.1 coordinate 637,829, forward strand.
GTAGTGTAAGCATGTTATCCCAGCTGTGATTGGAAGTCTAAAATAGATCATGGCTCAGGAGTATACCTCCAGCAGGAAGGGAGACCCTATCTCAAAAATAACTTGCATAAAAAGGTATAGAGCCAGGTACCTGTGGCTCATGCCTGTAATCCTAGCTACTTAGGAAGATGAGATCTGAGGATCGCAGTTCAAAGCCAGCCCGGGCAGGAAAGTCCCTGAAACTCTTATCTCCAATAAACCACTCAGAAAACTGGAAGTGGCGCTGTGGCTCTAGAGCTGGAGCACTCGCCTTGAGCTGAAGAGCTGAGAGACAGTGGCCAAGCCCAGAGTTCAAGCCCCACAACCGACCCCCACCCCAAAAAAAAAGGTATAGAGATATTGCTTAACAATAGAGTACTTGCTTAGGAAGCATGAAGCCACTGCAAGAGAACCTGCCAAGGTGCATTGTAGAGTGTGTGCTGAAGAAATATTTACCTTTCTGAATTCAAATGGTAGAGTCAATTTGATCCTGATGGCAGTGGCTGAGGAATGTAATCGAGACAGTGACTCATGCCCAGACAGTAATGAGCAGGCAAATTGCCTTTTTCTTCCCTCCTCTTTTTCATCATTCCTTCCACACTGCTTTCTTCTCCACTTGGCCAGTGTCTGAGATGCTCACACAGCTTCTAGACTTTCCTAAAAGTCCTTTCCAGATCTGATCTCCCTGTGAATCACCTTGATGTGTTTGTACAATCTCCTCGTTGCCAATTCCATTAAAAGCTACCTTAATCAAGTCTTAGTGGCTCAACAGAAAACAGGGGAGTTAGAATTAAAATACTAGAATACTGATTCTCTTCAGAATGGTAGAATTTGTATATAATCAATTTTGTTTACTTTTCCATCAAATTGTCATTGAGCCACCCTCTCTGGTGTCAAAGAGACCTGCCTACCTCACATAGGGTCATCTTCAACTCCACCAAGGTCATCACTAATCATCCTGGGCCTAATTAGTAATTAGGTACTGTTTCCAATTACAAGAATAAAATCATCACCCTAACCAAAAATCCTACCCAAGATATTCACGACCTGAAAGCTTATTCAAGTAAAGAATGTAAAAACAGCTGGGCACCAGTGACTCACACCTGTAATCCTAACTACTCAGGAAGCTGAGATCTGAGGATCCTTATTTGAAGCTAGACTGGACAGGCAAATCTAAGAGTAAAAAATAATACTTTTCTCCAATTAGTTACTACAACAAAAGCCAGAATTGGAGATATGGCTCACAGGATAAAGCAGCAGCCCTGAGGGTTTGGGTAGGGAGAGCTAAGCAAGAGTGAGAGGCCCAGAGTTCAAGCCCTGCTACTGGCACCAAAAAAAAAAGTTAAAAAAAAGATCTTGTGTAACATTTTACTTGTAACAATTCTGTGAAAATACAGAGCATTTGTAAATACAGAAAATGTGGACCAAGTGCTTGGCCACTGTTTACTGCCACTTCATTCCTTTCTGAAGCCATAAAGTCTGCCCTGCCAGTAGAGTCCTATGTAAGAGACTTATTTTATTCTTGTTATGTGGAGCATTGGGAAGATTCTATATCTTTACAATATTTACACATCTCTGGCCTTTCAGTGATAAAAATGCATTTTCTTGAGAAATCCAGAAAACTGTATTGAATAAAATCACCAAAAGTACTTGCATACAGATTTTACTCAAGAAAACGACTATCACTTTGCCTTCTTTGTTAAGCTTCACAGTTTAATATTTGTGTATGTTACAAAATAAATTTATTGAAATATAGTTCATTTGCCATAAAATTTACTCCAGTGCACAATTCAATAGTTTTTAGAATGTTCACAAGAGTTGTGCAATCACATTTGAGACCATTTCCCAATACACGTAAAAGCTCTATTTAAACCAGGGCACCATTGGTTTATGCCTGTAATCCTGGCATCTGAAGATTACAGATTCAAGCCAGCCTGGCAGGAAAATCTGTAAGACTCCTATCTCCAGTTACTCAGGAAAAACAAAACCAAAAAACCTGAAGGTAGAATTCTGATTCCAGGGGTAGAGCACCAGCTTTCTGTAGGATAGCTAGTGGCTCACACCTGCATTCCTAACTACACAGGAGGCTGAGATTTGAGGATCATGATTCAAAGCTAGGCCAGGCAAGAAAGTTTATGAGACTATCTCCAATTAACTAGTAAAAAATCAGGAAATAGAGCTGTGACTCAAGTGGTAGCATACTAGCCTTGAGCAAAAAAGCTCAAGGACAGGACCAAGGCCCTCAGTTCAAGTCCCAGTAGCAGCTCATGTACATGGGCACATGAGTGCACACAAAAAAAGAAAAATGGAAAAACCCTAGTTATAACTAGTAAGCGCTTACATACAGATAAGAGAATTGGCCTGAATTAGCAATCAGTCACCACTGCCACCCCATACAACCCCAGTCCAAAGCAATTATCGGTCTGTTTTCTATCTTTATTACTTAGTCTGTTCTGAGTATGCTATGCAAATAGATTCAAATAATGTATGTTCTTTAATGATTGGCTTCTTAGCATATATATTTTCAAGGGTCACATACGTTTTAGCATGTTCAGTATTTCCCTTTTTTATTGATAAATAATGCTCTATTATATGGCTATATTTTATTTTACCTACCCATTTTTGGCTGATAGAAATTTGGATTGATAGAAATTTATTCTCACATATTAGTTGTTATGAATAATAAATATCTAAAAAGCTTTTTGTGTAGATGTATGCTTCATTTCTCTTGGATAGATACCAAAAAATGGGAATGCTTGGTCATATGGTAACTCCATGATACTTTGAGGAACTGCCAACTATAATTCAAAGCAATGCACAGTTTTACATTCCCATGAGCAATGAATGTGAGTTCTAATTTATTCACATTTTCCTACATCAAACATGCCTCTCAAAGTTACTCTCACAAATGACATAATTATGTATGTGTAAAAGACAAAAACCAACCTATACAGTATTTAAGTCAAGAAATAAATTTAGGCTAGGAGTAGTAGTACATTTCTAAAATTCCAGCTACTCAGGAGACAGAGATAAAAAGACAGTGGTCTGATACCACTGTGAAAGTGGTATCAAAGTGGACAAAGTTGGAGTAAGATTGTCTGAAAAAAAAACTAAGCCGGACACTAGTGGCTCACAACTGCAATCTTATCTGTTCAGGAGGCCGAGAGTTAGTAGATTACAGTTCAAAAGCACCTTGGGTAGAAAAGTTCAACTTTACCCATCTCCAGAATAACCAGCAATAAGTCAGGCTCAAGGCATGGTTCAAATAGAAGGATTCCATCTAAGTGAGCTAACTGAACAAGTGTGAGACCTTGAGTTCAACCCCTGATGTTAATTAGATGGTTAGGTGGGTGAATGGATGCATGGATGGATGGATAATAGATGGATTCATAAATACACAGATGGCTTAAGTGGTAGAGTACCTGACATGCACTGAGTTAGATAATCATAACCGCAGAAAAGATAAAATTTGCATCAGTACCCAGTATGTGCTAGGATTACAGGCATGCAACACCAAGTCAGACTCCTGGTTCATTGTGCTGGTGGTGCTGGTCCTGGGGCTTGAGCTCAAAGCCTGGACACCATCTCTTAGCTTTTTTTCCTCAAGGCTGGTACTCTTTCACTTGAGCCACAACTCTACTTCTTGCTTTTTGTTGGCTAATTGGAGATTAAAATCTCAGGAACTTTTCTGCTCTGGCTGGTTTCAAACCAAGATCCTTGGATCTCAGCCTCTGGAGTAGCTGGTATTATAGGCATGAGCTACTAGCACCCAGTCTTGGTTAGATTTATTTAGTCGGTGGAATCAGGAGAGATGAAAGCAAGAATTTCACACTAGTGGAGACTGATAAAATAAATCAGAGCTCAATGAAGAGTGTAAGAAGTGAATCCAAGTGGAAGTTACATATTTCTCTCACGTGACTTGTTTCACAAAAATTATGATAGTAAATTACCTTGCTATTTTAATACCTTGTTTTTGTAAAATTCTTTAAAATGTCATGTTCTTATTAGTTATGTAAGTAGTGTTAGTGGAATATAGTGGAATATTGGTTGCTATGACTGAACTATTATCCCTTTTTAGTATTTATTTTTTTATCTTCGTTTACATCTGTTACTTGTTCATATACAGTAAACCAATTTTCTGGAAGATGTAATTTCTTACTGTATACAGAATACACCGTGTGTAGAATCAATTAGTCAGCAGATTTTCCTATTGTTATAACAGATCTTGGGAGAAAGAGAACCTTAATCAGTGTATTTACCTTTCAGAGTAGAAAGATCTGTTAAGTCTGATTGATATTGCAAATAATTTATAAATCTTAAAAGAGATGTGATTTAAAGTCTTTATCTTCTCTTGTCTTTTCCTCCTGAACACTTAAATCTTAGCAAATGACCAACATAATGGTTTAAAAGTCTATGGTTGTTGATAAATGTTGATGCACAGATGAAAAGATTAGTATCTATCATTTACCACCATATTAAGTAGTGACCATGTGTATTATCTTGTTTGAAGACAGCTTTGACAAAAGGAGCAATATCTGTCATTTGTAAATTTTCTAGTTCTAAAGAAAGCAGTTACGTTTTATAGATATAAATTATGTAAATAAGTTATTTTATACTATTAAAAAAGTGATACACCAAGAAACTTCAGATGATCCAGGCATTTTACATACGTATATATAAAATGTATATGTATATATATACATACATATGTATATACATACATATATATATATATATATATGTATATGAGTTGTTAGATATCCCAGTCCCTGTCCCACACACGTTCAAGAGAGAAGGAAAAGTTTAATGCCAGAAAGACTGGCAGGCTGGCTCCATCAGGACAGAACAGCAGCTTCCTTTAAACTGAGGTGGCTGGGGTGAGGGAGAGAGCCTGCAAGAAGATGAGGGACTATGGGGAGGCGGGGTTAGCGTTAGGGGCCAGGCCAGGGCAACCCTGAGACACAGACAGCCAGGCAGAACCTTGGCCACTGGAATGTAGGTGGCCAGAATGACTTCATGTCAGCTAACAGGAGTGAGAGCAGAAAATGTGCCTGGGTGGGCAATCAAAGCAAAGGTCCTCCTCCATAGAGATTCCATGGCCTCAAGCAGTTACACATTGAGGGTCCTTCCTGGGCATCTTGACATGGTCCATTACCCCTGGGAGACCTACACATGAAGAATGAGCTGATTGGACCCCAGAGGTATGAGCCAGAATGGCCAATAAGAGGGTCTGAAACACAAATGGAGAGCTCATGCCAGCCTCTGATTGGATCTGGGGATTGCTCTGAGGCCCATGGGCTGGCCAATGACATTGAGAAGCTATCTTCTAGAGACACCTTATGAACCCCTGCACACTGCATCCCAGGCAATGCCTTCCCTTGGGACCCCTCCTGTCTAGCAGGAGCTCTGATCATCTTCCTACAATAAATCTTTATGGTTGTCTTAAAAAATAAAACTTTAGCAAATTAGTACCCAATAATTATAAATAGAATTTTGGGGGGCAGGGGGACAGTCCTGGGGCTTGAATTCAGGGTCTGGGCACTGTCCCTGAGCTGCTTTTGCTCAAGGCTAGCACTCTACCACTTGAGCCACAGGACCACTTCTGGCTTTTTGTGTGTATATGGTACTAAGGAATCAAACCCAGAGCTTCATGCATGCTAGGCAAGCACTCTACCACTAAGCCACATTTCCAGCACTAGAATTTTAAATATTAGTGCTATTTGTGATAGCACTGAAAAAAGTTAAATGTAACTGAATCTAAGATATGTAGAACTTAGAATTACACAAAATATTGTGGGAGAAATTGTTTATTGGATTCTTATATAAAATGTAAAGTAGCAAGGCTACAGGCCCTGAGACAACTCAATTTTAAAAGATGTTAATTGTCCTCCCAATTGATTTATGGTTTAATTCACTTCTTTTTTTCAAGTTTGATTCACTTTATTATTTTTGTATAAAATTCTATGTGTAGCCACAGCGGAGCCTGGGTCCTCTGCATGGAGACTCTGGTGTAGGTTTTCACAAGATGGTCAGTGAATTCCTGATAAGGAGATTTGATGAATACAGTCTCTTTCCAGAGGTTAGGGGTCAGGTAACTGTAGGTTTCAGAGACGGCTTCAAAGGTGGCTTTGGCCAAGGTAGCAGTACAGCCCCTGGCTGAGGTGTAGCAGTCATCAATGCCAGCCATCAGCAGCAGCTTCTTGGGGACAGGAACTGACACAATGCCAGTGCCTCTGGGGACAGGGATGAGGTACACCAGCACAGAACCGCAGCGGCCTGTCACTTTGCACAGGACAGTGTGAGGCTTGCCAATCTTGTTCCCCCAGTAACCTCCCCGCACAGGAACATTGGAGAACTTGGCCAAGATGATGGCACCTGGGATGACAGTGGCAACCTCCTTGGAGCCCTTAACCCAGACCAACATGGCCATTGTAGTCGCCAATGGCTACAAATCCCTTTAACCTGGTGCACTGGCCAGCTGGAGTCTGCTTCTACACGGGCATAATCTTCAATACTTCATCCTTGAGTGGCACCCCCAGGAAGAAGTCAACAATCTCAGACTCCTTGATGGGCAGGGAGGAAATATAGATCCTCCCAAGACTTGATCTTCATGTCCTTAACCAGGGGATCCATTCCTTGCCTTCGGCCTTGCTTCCACAAGCTCTGCAGCCGCGACCCTGGCCTTTACCACAGCCAAGACTTCGACCCCGGAGGCTGCTACTGAAGCCTCCAGGGAAGCACCATGGCCTCCCAAGCCGGGGGCCCCAGGACCTCCGGGCCCTCCTGCTGCACTGGCATCATCCACCATTTGGTGTTTTCCTGGAGAAGAAGAAGGGTTTAAATTCACTTTTTACCAGAATTTGAGCTCATTTTTTGTATGTGTGAATATCAACTATGTTATACTAAAAGTATATGTTGAAATACAAAAGACCAAAGCAGCAATAATCAAATCTTAAAGAAAAACAAAGTGGATGGATTTACCTTATTGAATGTATAGACTTTCTTTAAAGCTACAATAATTGCATAGTGTCTCAATCAATGTAAGCAAATAAATGACAGACAAAAAAGTCCAGGAACAGGCCTACACATACATTTATACTTTCTTTATGAAAACAATGGCAATGTAGAGACAAAGTAGCACTGGAGAGACAGGAAAATGCTAATGCTGGCCAATTTGGGTGCTATTTAAGAACAAAAAAAATTTTTTTTGATCCCTACCTCCATATACCAATTCCAAATGAAATGAGTTATGCTCACAAAAGACGTAACAGAAAATCTTCACGAGTAACAGGGAAATATCTTCTTGGCCTTGGTAGGGAATGGATTCTTCAAAAGATAGGAAAAAACTAAATCAGATGATATTAAAAGTTCTGGGATGGGAATGTAGATTGATGATAGAGCACATGCCTAACTAAGGAAAGAAAAAAGAAGAGTTCTATTACCCAAACATTCCATATTAAGAAAGAGAACCACAAGTGTCTAAAAAATATTTAAATTGAGTATGCAAAGAACCACAAAAAGAAAAGGACAATCATTAAGGAAATGTCAATCCAGTGGAAATGAGTAATATATATGAGCTGGTAGTTCACAAAAGAAAATGTCAACATACCACATAACTCCACGGCATAAGAAAATAATTTTAAAAAGTCGTTTAAGGATACAGGTGGACCCGTTGCAACAATGAGAAATACAAGTTGTCATGTCGAAAACAAACTTTACAACTTTGGTGCAGGGGGGAGGGGATTAGGTGGGGGGGGGGTGGGGGGAGGCTGGGAAGGGATGTGAAGGGTAAACAAAGGAGGAGGCTGAAATGCTTGATAAGAAGCGTACTCATGGGGCTGGGAAGGTGGCTCATTGGTAGAGCGCTTGCCTTGCATGCCTGAGGCCCTGGGTTTGATTCCTCAGCACCACGTAAGCAAAAAGAAAAAAGCCGGAAGTGGCGCTGTGGCTCAAGTGGTAGAGCGCTAGCCTTGAGCTGAAGAGCTGAGGGACAGCGCCCAGGCCCAGAGTTCAGGCCCCACGACTGGACCCAAAAAAAGCAACAAAAAAAGAAAGAAATGTACTCATTATCTTGCCCATGTAATTGTAACCCCTCTGTGCAGTATGTTCACAAAAAAATAAAATTTAAAGAAAAAAAGAAAATAATTTAAAAATGCAATTGTCCTTCCTTTTCATTAAGGAGATATATATTAAAACCATAATATTAGGTGTTATAAAACATCTACCAGAATAACAAAAGATGTAAAACTCAGATGATCCAAAATATTGTGAGGCTGTGGAATCTTATTTTCTATCAATTAGATAACAATTTATTACAACTCACATTTATTACAATGCTGTGGGTTAGAAATCAGACATAAGTCTTCACTGGGCTAAAGTCAAGTTGTCATAATGTGTCTTTCTTCTTGGAGATTCTGGGGATGAATCTACTTTCTTGCCTTTTTGCTTCAAGAGACATCCCCACTCCTCCCTTTGTCTTCAAAGCTAACAACACTGTGTCTTGATCATTCTTCCATAGTCACAACTCCCTCTTACTCTTTTCTTCTTTCCCCTGCTTTTCAGGATTTTTGTACTTAACACTGGGCCTACAAGTATAACCCTGGATTCTATCTTCATCTCAAGATAATGTGGCTGCAAGGTCCCTTTTGCCTCCTGAGGTAATCTATTAACAGACTCTCCAAATTAGGACAGGTACATCTTGAGGACTTCTTATTCTGCTTATCACATAAAGAAACATAGCTTCCACACAATGGCTCTGGCTACAACCACTTTGATTTGGCAATACTTGGTAAAAGGTAAAAGATTTATATGGTCTAAAGAGAAACCAGAGTATTGTTTGGCAATACTTAGTAAAGTCAAACACATATAGAACAGAGGATTCAGTAATTCTACTTCAAAAAAAAATTATCACCATTCCTTACGAAAGAAAAATCCAGACCAAGAAAAAAAAAAGTATCCATTGTCATTTAGAATGGATAAATACAAATGGTGGAATATCCATGCCATGGAATAACATATAGCAATGAAAACTTACTACTGCCACACATTATAAAATCAGATAATCTCACTAACAAGGAAGCCAGACACTGAAGAATATTATCTATATGATGCCACCTGTTCAAAATTTAAAAAGACAAAAACAATTTTTGGTGCTAAGGGATCCTGATTCTTGGTGATGGTAGTGTGTGTAGTGTGTGTGTGTGTGTGTGCTCACTTGTCCTGTGCATACCTATCCTGGAACTTGAAAGCTGGGTTTAGGTGGTTGTAAGCTTTTTTTGCACAAGGCTAGCACTCTAGTACTTGAGTCACAATTCCAGTTTCAGCTTTTTGGAGATTAATTGGAGATAGGAGTTGCATGAACTTTCCTGCTCAGGCTGACTTTGGTACCCTCAGTTTTTGGGGGGTTTTTTGTTTTGTTTTGTTTTTCGGTCGGTCATGGGGCCTGAACTCTGGGCCTGGGCACTGTCCCTGGGCACTGTCCCTCAGCTCTTCAGCTCAAGACTAGTGTCCTACCACTTGAGCCACAGCACCACTTCCAGCTTTTTCTGTTTATGTGGTGCTGAGGAATCGAACCCAGGGCCTCACGCATGCAAGGCAAGCACTCTACTGCTGAGCCACCTTCCCAGCCTCTCAGGCTGACTTTGAACCATGATCCTCGGATCATGATGAGTAGCTAGGATTGCAGGCATGAGCCACTGGTCCCAGCCTGTTAATTCTTAACCTTAGTAGAAGTTGTATATATGTGAACCTCTATGAGCGTTTATGAGTGTTTTCTTTGTTTTTTGTGCCAGTACTGGAGCTTGAACTTGGGGCCTGGCTACTGTTCTTAGTATTGTTCTCAAGATGGGAGCTCTACCACTTGAGCTACAGCTACACTTCTGGCTTTCAGGTGGTTAAGTGGAGATAAGAGTCTCAGAATTTTCCTGGTTTCTTCTAACTGCCATCACTCAGCTCTCAGACTCCTGAGTAGCTAGGATTACAAGCATGAGCCTCCAGTGCCCAGCTCAAGGGTAAGTTTTGTTTTCCTATACTCATCTCTTTTTTGTATATGTGCCAGTACTGGGGCTTGGGTACTCTTTTTCAGCTTTCTCACTCAAGGATGGTGCTCTACCACTTGAGTCATAGTTTCACTTTCAGCTTTTTGGTGGTTAGAGATAATAGTGTGAAAGACTTTTCTGCCGAGACTAACTTCAAACTGTGACCCAAGAGCTCAATCTCTAGAGTAGCTAGAATTATAGACATGAACCACTGGTTCCAGGCCTCATACCTCAATTTTAATACATAAAAGTTTATTAAAAGGAAACCCTGGCTGCAGTGGTACATGCCTTTAATTTCAGTTACTCTAGAGGCAGAGATAGGAGAATTCTTGTCAGACGTTGGTCAGGCAAAGTACAAAACTACCTGGAAAACAAGTCAAAAGACAAAAAGGCCTAGAAGTATATGTTAAAGTAGCAGAACACTTGAGGCCCTGAGTTTAATCCCCAGTACTGCCTGCCTTACCAAAAACTATTTTGTCTTTTGGAAGACACTTAAAAGATTGAACCCAACACTAGCAACTAAAGACTTTGAAAAACTTTGAATTTTTGCTCTGTTACCTTTAGGAAATAAATGAAGGTAAGATAAAGGAAGAGTGATGAGAGGAAAGAAGAAGAGGAAGAAGTAAAAACGTGTTTACCTGATTTACTGTGATTTTACAGGGAATTGCTGTGTAGCCCAAGCCACCCTCAACCTACTGGTTCCCCTACCTCAGCCTCTGACAGATGTCTATCACCACGCCTGACTGTAATGAAATTAGTTACTAATGAATTACTTTGTTTTTCTAAGTGAGATAATAGCATATTAGAAAACTGCCCTTTTATTTCTTTTTTAAAATTTTGTTTTATTGTCAAGGTGATGTACAGATGCATTTGCACATGTAAGGTAATGAGTACACTTCTCGAACATTGTTACCTCTTCCCTTATTTTTCTCCCATTTTTCCTCCCCCATCAGTTCTCCCCCCAACCCCCAGGTTGTGAAGTTCATTTCCAACATATTGGCTTGTGAGTATTGCTATTGCATTGGTTCACTCTTTGTCCTTTGTCTCACCATTTTGTTGATCTCCTTCCCTTCCCCAAAACAGATAACTGTGTATGCCAGATATAGGGTACCAAAATCAAATACAGTGACAACAGGTGCCCCTCAGCAGATCGAGAAAATGTGGCATATATGCACAATAGAATTCTATGCTTCCATCAGAAAGAATGGCATTGCCTCATTCATAAGGAAATGGAAAAACTTGGAAAAAATGTATTAAGTGAGCCAGACCTAAAGAAACATAGGCTCTATTGTCTCCCTCGTTTGTAATAATTAGTATATGTCTAGGATAGTCCTTGCACAGCATCACAATAGCTAATAGCTATATACATATGACCATATAAGATGATTCTAAGTGAAATGAACTCCAAGATATGGAAACAAGAGGTTTTTCTGTTGCTGTTGTTTTTAATATATGGTATGGAATTATTTCTTTTTTCTTTTGTTCCCCCCACACATACTTTCCCCTGATGTCAAACTGCACTTTTATTTATATTCACTGTTTCTTGCTCCATTTCTTCTACCCATTTATTGTCTCTTACTGTCTTTCTGCTTAAATGCGGTTGTGCTTATCCCTACACCTCCATCCTCTTAAGGTAGGAACCTCTGGAGAACTAAGACTAGTATAGTATCTGGTCAAATCAAAGGCACTTAGCTTGCAAACCTGTAACTTGACATACAAAGAAATCTTTCATGCCACTGTGAAACAATTGTTCCATCTTGGTGACTCCATTCATGGTGATCATGGGGCCTGTGTTGGAACCAGGCAGCCGATAAGCATCCTGATTATGCCACTTCAGACTCAGGTCTGAAATTGTCTTTCTTGTGGGGAGGTGTAAAGAGGTAAAACCTGTGAAGTGCAGCGCCAAAAGCTGGTACATGGCACATAAATAAAGTCAATATAGGGATTAAATAACTATTTATTCTTTTTTATACTTTTGTTTTTTCTCTATTTTTGTACATTTTTTATTGTAAAAATGCTGTACAGATGGATTACAGTTACATGAGCAAGGTAATGAGTACATTTCCTATTGAGTATTGTTGCCTCCTCCTTCGTTTTCCCCTTACCATCCCTTCCCTCACACCTCCACAACTACACCCCCCCCAATAGCCATTTATTTATTCTGAGAAACCAAAATTATTGAATAAAGCCAGTCTAATTTCAATTAGCTTTGTCACTGATGGTTTTCTATTTTTAGTTGTATTGATCTTTAGTAAATGGAAAGTTCAGGCTCCCAAATTTAATGATGCTCAGGATGAAATGGGAGGAGTAATCTGCTCTCAGACCTCTCATTCTTACCTTCCTACTTGTGAGGACACAATAGTATTTGACCCCAGTAACTCAGATTCAACTTCTGGCCTAGAGCTGATTGAGTTTGGATATTTCTTAGCTTTACATGGCTATTTTTAAGATTTTGTCATCTGAGCCAGGCACTGTAGCTTGAATCTATAATCCTAGTTACTCAGAAGGCTAAGATCTGAGGATCATGATTCAGAGCTAGTCCAAATAGAAAAGTCTGTGTAACCAGCAAAAAAGCTAAAAGTGTAGGTATGGCACAGTGGTACAGTGTCAGCCAGGTGAGAGGCCTGAGTTCAAGCCCAAACAATGGGAAAATTATCTTTTGGCATTTGGCCTGATATATGTTCAGTACACTGCTCAAATCATATACATATGTATAATATTTTATATACCAGTACATGTATTGAATAGATATGTTAATTGCATGCATGAATACTCACATGCATGTTACCTGAATTAACTTTTTTTTGTATTTTTCCTCAACAGCCTCTAAGTCAATATGGATTAATAAAAACTAACCTAACTAGGCTCTATAATCCTAGAAGTACAGATGCTGAGATAGGAGGATCTCAAGCCTAAAGTAGGTCTGGGCTCCATAGTGAAACTCTTGTCTCAAAAAAACAAAATAACAGCATTATTCACAGTAACTCAAAAGTAGAAACAACTCAGTTGTCCATTAACAGATGAATTAATAAACAAGTGGGCATATATAGAAATATGATTCAACTTTTAAAAGAAAATTCTGGCACATCCTATAATGTAGATGAACCTTGAGACATTGTACTAAGTGACAAACAGGAACAAGGACAAACAATTGCACTGAGAAGATAGCTCGGTGATAGAGTGTGTTAGCAGGTACCAGGCCTAAGGTTCAATCCTCAGCATAAAAAAGCACAAACAATTACAAAAACTAACAAATATTTTATACTTATATGAGATATGTAGAGTGGTGAAATTCATAAAGATGGGATGCAGAATGGTGATTTCAAGGCAGGGGTAGAAGTTAGGAGTTATTGTGTGATAGATACTGAATTTCAGTTTGAGATTATGAAAACTTATTCTGGTTATAAATGTTTTGGTTAGTGATGGGCTAGGCTCTGGTGGCACTAGCTACTCAAGTGCTGTCTTAGGATCAACGTTTGAAGTTATTCTGGGCAGAAATGTCCATGAGACTCTATTTTGTGTGTATGTGTGTTGATACTGGGGCTTGAACTCAGGGCCAGGCATTCTCTCTTAGCTTTGTTGCTAATGAAGTCTTTGGCTTTGAGCTAGTCTTTGGCTGATTAATTGGAGATAAATGTTTCAGACCTTTCTGCCTGAGTGGCTTCAAACCAGGATCCTCAGATGTCAGGAAACTAGGATCACAATCCTGAGCCAACAGATAAGACTCAACTAACCAGAAAAAAGCCAGAAGTAGAAGTGTGGCTCAAGTTGTACAGCACCAGTCTTGAGCGGAAAAAGCTAAACAAGAGTGAGAGGCTCTGAGTTCAAGCTCTATCACCAACAACAATAAAAAATAAATAAATGCTATAGTGGTTGTATGACAGTGTGGTTGTACTTAATGCCACTGAGCCATACACTTATATTTAAAATCGTAACGTGTGCGCCTGTGTGTACCAGCCCAGGGCCTTGAACTCAAGGCTTGCCTGGGCACTGTACCTGAGTTTTTTGCTCAACACTAATGCTCCATCACTTGAACCATGGCTCTACTTAGCTTTTTGGTGATTAATTGTAGATAATAGTCTTATGAACTTTCTTGCCCTGGCTGGCTTTGAACTAGGGTCTCAAATCTTAGCCTCTTGAGGAGCTAAGATAATAAGTATAAGCTACCACCAATACATTTTACCACAAAATGTACATCATACTTAAAACATCTATATATAGGGCCTGCATTTATTTGACCTCAGTAAGCACAAGTGAAAAGGGCAAAGAACATAGATCAAGGCATTTGGCTTCAAAGCAAAAGCATTTCCCAGTGTTTCATGGGAAATGGTGTGGATCATGGATCTTAGCACCCACAGTGTGCAGACAAGACAAGCATAGTACTTCAGTAATTCAGGACTAAGATGTAAAAGACTTCAAAGGGGTCTGAAGGTCAAAAACAGCCATGTGCAAATGTGAGGAGACAAAGGACTTTTAGGGTCAGGGATGGGGAGTTGTGAGATCAGTATTGTCTCAGAAATAGTGTACTTCCATTGGCACGAGCGTTTACTCAGCTAGGGTTTCCATCAATGTATTATTTACTATGTGACTTTTTCCTTAATCTTAAAAGTGCAAAGACACTGAGGTCAATGCTGCCCTGCTGAGGTATTGTGAAAGAAAGGACCTCATCAAGGATTTTGAGGGTCAGGCTTGTTGGCTAAGCTATTGCTTAGCAGGAGTAACTGACTTGTGTTCATATGGGGTCAGTTTGGGTAATGAATAAGTCTGTGCACGTCAATCCAAATGAGAATGTGCTCAGAGTGCTTAGCACCTGCTAGCTAGCACACTACAGTAAGTGTTCTTAGGACCAATTGGCTGAAAGATCCATTGATCCTAGCATGCAAGAGCTTGCAGCTTCAGCCTCTTAAAATACACAAGTTCAGCAGGGCACCAGTGGCTCACGCCTGCAATCCTAGCTACTCAGAAGGCTGAGATCTGAGGGTTCCAGTTCAAAGCCAGCCCAGGTAGCAAAGTCCATAAGACTCTTATCTCCAATTAACCATTATAAAAAAATACAGGTGGAAATTGGGGGTATGGCTCATGAGATAAAGCACCAGCTCTACCACTTTTTGAGTGAAAAACCTAAGGGACAGTGCCAGGTCCTGAATTCCAGCCCTAGTACTGGCAAAGAGAAAAAAAAGTTTGCATGTTTCACTAGGCCATCTCCCGCCCTTTGCTAGCGACTTCCCTGTTGCCTAGCTCTCCTAGTCTTCACTTACTTGGCTTGTAGATTGAGTCTTTTTCTCTAACTTATCTCTGAGAAGATGACTCATTAGTTAGTCTCCATGACTTTGTAAATCAGCACCCCTCCCTGCACCCCTGCCTCCCTAGGCTGTATCTCAGGTCTTTGCAGCCCTCTGGTCTCAGATTCTG
Organism: Dipodomys spectabilis; assembly: GCF_019054845.1. NCBI lineage: Eukaryota > Metazoa > Chordata > Mammalia > Rodentia > Heteromyidae > Dipodomys > Dipodomys spectabilis. The sequence continues at coordinate 653,296 of NW_024870760.1, forward strand.
AAACACTAGGACCCCAGTCTGAGCAGTCTAGGGCTTAGAGTTACTGCTCTTGCTTGAAAGCATCAGTGCTCACTTGAGACACTAAACGACAAAGAAGTCTTCATTTTGATTTCTATTTATTCTCAGGAAGTCCTGGCCTTCAGGAGGAAGATGTTCAAGGAAGAGGCTATTCCATTCATTTGTTCATTCATCAGAAGAATAGTGAGTGCCTTCTATGTGCTTCAGCTAAGGAAAAAGGTGAGCAATTAGGAGAAGCTCCCCATGAGCAATGCCCATGTCATCCTCTAAGTTCTTTGAGAATGTGATGCATTCACTGGCTGCTGTCAGTTTGCTGTGTCCATACTATGTGAGGGGAATGAAACTTGGGGAAGACTTAGCACTTGCTCCAGTTCTCTGCAGATAGTAGGTAGAGTTTATAAATATAATGCCTCAGAGACTAAGTGGTCCATCTCATTGCCATCTACTTGGGGACACTCAAGTGGCCCTGAGCTTGCCTCTAGCTCCTCACCCTCTGTGCCAAGTCCTAAAGTCAGCTCAAATATAGTGTCTGCACCTTGTTCTGCAGCTTTCTCATGAGATCTCACTGAAACCTTCTAGAGTCAGTGTTACTGACAACAAAACAACTTTCTTCAAAGAGACAAAGAATGAAGAGGAGAGACATGTAATTCACCCACAGTCTTAGTTGGCTGTGTCATGTCAACCCTGAAATGCAGCTTGTTACTATACCCAAAATGAGGGGTAACTCACCTAGAAGAGAGATGTCAGGTTGTACAAAATATCTTTATGTCTTTCCCAACAAAGAAGACTCTGACAATGCCATCTTTGGGGTTTGCCCCCAAAAGATTACAAGCTCACATGTAACCCTCATGTCATCAGAAGGCTGCAGCTGCATCAAAAAGGTGTACAGGTTTATGAGTCACAGATCCCAGATATTTCTAAACAGGATAGAGAAGTCATTGAGAACTCCAAGACTGAGTCTAATGTACAAGTAGGGACAAGCATACAAATGAGTCCTTGGAGCCAAGTGACAGTAGCTTATACCTGTAATACTAGCTACTCAGGAGGCTGAGGTCTGAGGATGGTGGATGAAGCCAAACAAGAAAGTCCCTGAGATTATTTTTTATTTTTTGGGGGGGAGGGTCGGTCGTGGGCCTGAACTATGGGCCTCGGCGATGTCCTCAGCTCTTCAGCTCAAGGCTAGCGCTCTACCACTTGAGCCACAACACCACTTCCAGCTTTTTTTTCTGCTTATGTAGTGCTGAGGAATCAAACCCAGGGCCTCATGCATGCAAGGCAAGCGCTCTACCACTGAGCCATCTTCCCAGCCCATCTGAGACTCTTTATCTCTAAATAACTAGCAAAGAATCTGGAAGTAGAGCTGTGATAAAGCATCAGCTTTACATAAAAAAAAAAAAAGGCACAAGGACAGCACCCAGGTCCTAGGTTCAAGCCCCAAGCACCAACACCGAAAAAAGAATGGTGTTTAGAACTAGAGATGTGGCTCAAGTAGTAGAGCACTACTCTTGAATAAAAATGCCCAGCAAGAGTGTGAGGCACTGAGTTCAAGGCCCAGTACTGTCCCCCACCCCCGACCCCCACCTACCCACACGAAAAATGATCCTGAAGGCTACAGTAAAGGATGCCAGGGTGCCACAGCTTGGCTTTATCTGCCTGTATTGGAAAAACATGTACCTGCTTACCTCAGCTCTCATACCACAATCAACGCAGATAACACCTATGACCTACAAAAGTGTGGGGTACTACCTGCCAACAAGCAAGCATTCACTCTTACAACAGCAGATGCCAGCTAGGTGTCCTATACTTCAAGTGAATTCTGAAACTATCATATTAGATCCCACAGGTCAAGGGCTCAATTCCCAACTGCCTCTCTGCTTTATATGCTAATCACAAGCTGGGTTTTTTACTTGAGTTCTGACCAACCAGCTATAAATTGAGATTCCCACAACTCTCTCTCTGGTTCCATTAGTTTACTTGAATGGCTCACAGAACTTGGAAAAAACATATTTGCTGCTTTATTATGAAGGACTCTACAAAGGATACAGATGAAGAGATGCGCAGGTGAGAATTGGAAGAAGGGAGTGTAGAGTTTCCTCATCCTCTCCAGGTTCCTTCCCCACCAGAAATCTCCACTTTAATCCTAGGTTAACAGGCTATCTGAAAGCTTCTAATCATGTCCTCTTGTGTTTCTTTTCTTCCTCTATTTTTCTTGTCTTCTTTCCACTTCATCCCTTCCTTCCTTCTTTCCTTCCTTCATCCCTCCCTCCCTCCCTCTCCCCCCACCCTTTCTTTCTTTCATGGTTAATTGGACCTAAGAGCCTTGAGGGATTTTCCTACCCAGGCTAGCTTCAAACCAGGACCCTCAGATAGCTTCTTGAATAGCTGGGCTTTCAGGCATAAGCCACTAGCACCTGGCTCTTTTAGGTTTCTTAAGGAGACTTTATTATGCTGACTTCTAATAGATTGAGGGTAAACCAGTCTCAGGTTAGGCAAGTGGGAAACTCAGGTTCTCCTGGGACTCTCTGGGAGGTGTTTCTTCCTACAGGGCATAGGGTAGGACTCCTCTGAGATCAAGAGGGTCTTATGATATGATCAGAAAAGGTAGTTCAAAGAAGTTATGGCCAGCTAAAGGTGGAAGAATATAAAGTTTCTATGACCTGCCTGGGAGGAATTTATAAGCCAGGAACCAATGGAAGAAAATCTCCTTCTCTCTCTGACTCTGACTCTGTCTCTGTGTTTCTGTGTCTGTGTCTGTCTCTTGGTCTCTCTATCTCTGTCTGTCTGTCTGTCTGTCTATCTGTCTGTCTATCTGTCTGTCTGTCTGTCTTTCTCTCTCTCTCTCTCTACTTCCCCCTTTTTCCTACCCTTCCCCTGGGCAGGAAACTCCTGAGTTCTTATCTCTATTAACTAGCAGAAAGCTGGAAGTGAAGATGTAGCTCAAAAGTTAGAGCACTAGCCTTAAGCAAATATCCCAAGTGAGAGTGTGAGGCCCTGAGTTCAGGCCACAGTACTAGTACACAAATACACATCCACTGCCCCCCCACCCCACCCCCGCCACACACAAAAAGTTTAGAAATAGGTAGTTTATTTTAAAGCAGCTACAGACATTTAAAGTGGGCACTTGAGCAATAGCAAAGATAAAAGGAATCTTAAATAACTCATCTTTTCGAATTTACTTTAATATATTTTAATGTGCCTGGACTCAGTTGTACATATATTTTGTAGTGTGATTTTTTAAAAAACAATTTTGGTGCCATTAATTGGGCTTGAATTCAGTTTCTTACACTCTTGTTTGGCTTTTTGACGAGGGCTGGCACACTATCACTTGAGCTACCCCACCACTTCTGGCGTTTTGGTGGTTAAGAGTATCACAGACTTTTATGCCAGGCCACCCTCAGTCCTCAAATCTCAGTCTTCTATGGAGTTAGTATTACAGGTATAAGCTACCAATACCTGACTTACCTGACCAATTTTTAATAAGAATATCCATGCTCAATTGTTCTAGTTTCCTGGCCCCACTTATTTCTCTGGTCTCTGTGCTCTAGCACTGTGACTTACCTCCATACTTGAGCACTGAGCTGGTAGCAGCTGGCAAATGTGCATCTCATCTTGGATAGCCAGCTCACCTCAACACTAATTGCTATGTGCACTGGATTTTAGAAGTTACATATGCATACTTATCGTCTCTAGAATGTTGGACATCCTGGTTAACACTGACAGTATTTCTTGCAGTCTCTTCATATCAGATATAGAGGTGAATAAGCAAGCTGTGGGTAAGAAAGTGCATCTGGCTGTTTTATCTAAGCAGTGTCACAGTTTCCAGATGTCTTGTCCATCCTCACTGGTGAATATGATACTCAGTCAGAGACTCTTCTAAATATGTCAGATATGCAGTTTCATTAAAATCACCCTCTGAAGTTAGTATTTGTGTCTTCTTTTTGCATATAAGAAGACATTGGCTCAAGAAACTAGTCATTTATCTAAGATTAATTCTGGAAACTCTGGAATACCAGGCTAGGTCTTTTTGGCTCCTGCACCTGTATATGATTACTCACTCCAGCTTCCTTCCCCTCTGCCTTCTCTCCTATGGCTGCTGGAGCACTTGTCCCTTTTCTCTCAAATAGAAGACACATAGCTGTACCATATTTAATTAAAGAATAAAAAGGGGCTGGGAGGGTGGCTCAGTGGTAGAGCACTTGCCTTGCATGCCTGAGGCCCTGGGTTCGATTCCTCAGCACCACATAAGCAAAAAGAAAAAAGCCAGAAGTAGCGCTGTGGCTCAAGTGGTAGAGCGCTAGCCTTGAGGTGAAGAGCTGAGGGACAGCGCCCTGGCCCAGAGTTCAGGCCCCACCACTGGACTCCCCCCCCCAAAAAAAGAATAAAAAGGTCTCAGTGGGGAATTTTGTAGAAAGCTAATGAAGTTTAAATGCCTTGAAAAGCCCTGGAGAAAAGAGTGGTTAGCAATATGATCAACACATATGTAAATATGAAGTACATTTTTATAAAATTAATAAAAGTGGAGTCAGACTGAGATTGTGGCTTAGTGGTAGAGTGCTTGGCCAGCATGCATGAAGCCATAGGTTCAATTCCTCAATACCACATCAACAGAAAAAAAGCCGGAAGTAGCCCTGTGGCTCAAGTGGTAGAGCACTAGCCTTGAGCACAGAGCGGCTCAGAGCTAGAACCCAGGCCCTGAGTTCAAGGGCCAAAAAAAAAAAAGGTGGATTCAGGTATTGAAAATTCATACCTGTTTTCCTAGTTACTCAGATGATTGAGATCTGGCAATGATAGTTCAAAGATAGCCTAGGCAAGGAAGTCCATGAGTCTTTTATGTCTACCACCACAGAAGTAGAGATGTGGCTCAAGTAGTAAAGCACCAGCTTTGAGCAAAAAGCTAAGGGTTATGCCCTAGGAAATGAGTTCAAGCCCCAGTACTAGAACTAAAAACAACAGCAGAAAAAATTAGTAAAAGTCAGTAATTAATTTTTTATACAGGACTCTCAAAACTGTGTCAAAGCCATTTCTGGGATCCTCCCTTGCAAATCTCCCTGTCCCACGGGTAGCCTTCAGTAGACTCCAAGCTGTGAAACCTCTCACTACAGAGAATATGTACTTGGTTTTTTTTTCAACAAATAAACTTTCTGTTTACTATTTTTTTTTAATCCTCCTATCATAGAAGCTCCTCTGTCCTTGTATGTGGGTGAAGTCTAGGATGGGAGGAGGGCTCTTGGAAGAGGGTGATGGCCCGGGAAGAAAGCCTAGCTTTGGAAGCCAGCCACCCTGTATCCATGGCTGCTGCAAGTCTAGCTAAAAAAGTCAGTGCTCCATGGGGACCTAGCCCAATTTCCTGTGCAAATTCAAACCTTAATCTCCTCCAGTTAGCTGGAGGGGATAAGCCAAGTTCTTTGTCTCAGATTCAAAGCAAATTTCATTAAAGAAGGATGGGATGAATTTCCTCGATGCCACTTTACAGATGGGGAGGTTGAGGACTGTTGTTGGGAAGGCCAAAGGAATCATGGGTAGCATGACTGCTTATACCTAGAATACACCTCCCCTCCACACGATGGGACCCACATGGACTGGTTCTGTCCTGTGAACATGAACTTTACATGAATTGTGATCCCCATTTCTGTCCCAGCTGTGCTGTATTCACTTATTCAACCCTGCTCTGCAGCTCTGCATGAATGGGGCTTGTGCACATGTATCAATGACATATCCCTAAGTGTACAGAGCACCCTGTCAAAAAGAAGCACTTACTATTTGCACAATCAACGGAAAAATAAATCACTATGAACTTCCCAATGGCCATAGGAGGTAGATGTTTTAATTTTACAGATGGAAAACTCCATCTATCCATCCATCCATCCATCCACTCATTCATTCATACATTCATGCATGTATGCAGCAGCAGGTATCTATTTACTGCCACCCTGAGTGTTAACCACCCATTAAAAAAACCACTAAACTTTGCTATCCTCAGAGCTCACTCACACCACAGTGAAGGTAATAATCATCTCTAGTTATCTCCCCTGTAAATCTAGAGCTACTTCTGCAAGACAGAGCCTGCATCAGCCCAGGATCCATCCAGATCTAAGCTCCACACAGCGCCTGCCTCAGAACCAGAGCAATCTTTCCCCACTCCCTGAGATGGTATCTTTGTCAGTTTTTATTTTCTCATGGTATTGCTGTTTGACATTAGGTTTTATGTATCATGGGAACTAATGCAAGGTCATTAGTCATCTCAAGGGCACAGTTGCACATTTCATTGGTCCAGTCACAGTAGCCTTCAGCCATCACTGCTCTCTAGGTGGAGGACGGGTATATTAGAGATTTCCCTGTCCTAATTATGCCACAACCTCACCCTGATAACTCCCTGTCTGGCCCTGCCTCTCTGGATTTCCTATTTCTTGGCATAGGAACCTGTCAAGAGCATAGTTGATCATCTCTCTGCCCTCCCATAGGGCTAATGGCTTCTAGGCCACCACTATGTTCTATGTTATAAACTTACTGTGGAAAGGACCCTTGCCAAAGAATTGAACACAAGGCATGGAGCCAGCTCAACACCCCTGCAAGGAGCAAGAAATCTGAAGTTTGCTGAAGCATCTACTCAGCCATTTCCATCACTCACCAGTCAGAGAACTGCCCTCTCAGAGCCTCACCAACCAATGGACTTAGGCATGAATCTATAAAATCACACTCCAGTTTCACCTGAGCCTTACCTGCCACAAAGCATTACATCTGACATTCAAGCAGCTTCTGTGGGCCACTGGAAACTGAAAGTAACTTATGTGATGTGGGAAATGCACAACTCACTAACGTTAGCCCAGGTACACTGCCATCTTGCTCAGAGCCCTTTTGTCCCCAGTCTATCATACCTTCATGGTACAGTGCACTGCCCTTTGTGTCTACTGGCACCATCTCAACCAATTGTCCACCCAGGCAAACCTGGCTTTTCTTTGTGATTGTCTGGCTCTCAAAATGGGCCCAAAACCAGCACCATCTCCCACTCTCAGTCCTTTGACAGCTCAATTTCGGGCCCTCAGCTGACAGGACCTGTGTGCATATAACCAGCTCCTCCAGCTATGAAGTAGAAGAGAAGAGATCTGTAGAGTGCTGTAGAGGCCCTAGATTGCTAGGAACAAAAGATAAGTCTGTGACCTTCTCCATGTGGCTCCTTTCTGTCCAGGGCCTGGGCTGACCAAGCAGATGTCCTGGATGGTGAGGCTGTAACACAGGACAATCAGTGAATGATGGAGAAGAGTGATGATCTCTAGTCTCCCAGACAGAGGCTCATACCACTGCAGGTCAGATGTGTTCTGGAAAACAGGAATGACCCTCAGATCCACAAGCACACTTGGGCATGAATATCTAATGCCTTTTTGGTTCAGGGACAGGAAGTCACAACATTTCACAACTTGACCTTGGAGGGGATCACTAGTTCGACTTCCTAGAGGTCAGATACTTACTATAGTTGACCTTGAGGGGAAGAAAGTACAGGATTGAGCACCAGGAGGATAGAGTTACTGTGAGACTTAAGGCAGTACCCATTTGGACTGAGAGTAGACACATGGGTCAATTCTATGAGTGATGGGAAGACATTGGCAGGTCTTTGCTAAAAGGACATGGTTCCTGAATCTCAGGCATTTAAGTCTCCCTATGGTACAGAGGAACACATAGCCAAGGGGTAAAGTGGCATTTTCTAGATCCTGCTATGGGATCCCAGAGGTAATTCTGGTTGTATTTTGTTTTGTTTCTCCTCTCCTTATCATTTCCCCCTGTCCAAGTAAGTACCTTTGTGATGAGAGAGACTTCTGTCCCAAGTAATACAGGTACTTACAAGCCTGAACACCTGATGACTTCCTAAGAAGCAGTTGCAAATGTAATTCCCAGTGGTCAGGGCGGAGGGGGGGGGGGGGCTGGGGGAAGGGGACTGGGACTCCCTGAGAGACACAGTGTCATGTCCAGGGTCATATCTGATTGGAGGTGTGCTGCTTATGAACCCATCTATATGTCCTCCAAGGTGGGTGCAGCTAATTCCAGGTCTACCTGGGGGTAGTGGGGTGGGGTGTTGGTGTCATTCTGGCCAGTTGTGTTTATGGTCACGGCAAGAAGCAGGTTAAACTGGGGACCTTTTGGTGAGGTTTTGTCAGAAGAAACAAGTCAAGTGAAAGGACTTCCAGATAGTACCAAACTATACTGAGAATGGATCAGAGAACTTAGAACCTTGGTATCCAGGCACCCACAGTCCACACAAGCCCCATGCAGCTCACTTGTGTGGCTATCATACATTCAGAAGATGTTTGACTGCTGCTTCCCAAGTTGTTGAAGCTCAGGCCTTAAGGAGGAACAGAGAGGGCACCTGACCAACATCTATAGACTCTGGGTCAGCACTCACTGGTTGTTTCAGGAGATTTTTCCATAGTACCCCACCAGGTCACATAAGAAAGCCCAGGACAAAAAACAGCTGGCCAGTCCACAACTCTACTACTCCTAGTCATCACCAGTTCTTTCTGCCCATGTGAGTGTGTGTGTGTGTGTGTATGTGTGTGTGTGTATGTGTGTATATGTGTGTGTGTGTATGTGTGTATATGTGTGTGTGTATTTGTGTGTGTGTATTTGTGTGTGTGTGTGTGTGTGTGTGTTAAACTCTTTGCAGCATTTCAGGTATTTCATTCCACTATGTGGCAGTACTTTTCTATCCCTCCTTGATCCCACTCTAAGAGGAAGCCTCAAGCAGGAGGAGGCTTGCAGGGCAGGCACACTGGATCACTTGGTGCCTGCCCAGCTGACCGGAGACCACTTCTTCATTCCTACTTTCCTGTCCACTTACCTAAAGTTTTCCAACACCTAGCAGGTTCTCGACCTGTTGTTCCAAAGGTGAGCACTAAGTCTAACATCAGGAAACTCCTCTACTCCTCCAGGTAGAGCCCTGAGAATGCCATGCAAATCTGTGACCTCCACTTTTATTCTGGAAAGCTGTTTGGCCATTGCCAAAGTCATGTCGTATGAGGCCTGGAAGAGCTTACCCAGCTTGCCTTCATAGGGTGTGCTACCCAGGATTGAACTCTTCACAAAAGGCTTTCCATTTATGAAGAGGGATCCAAACTCTATCTGGGAAGAGGGTCCCTAACCTAGATGTAGACAAAACTGGGATGGCTGAAGGCAGAGTGAGGGACCCTGGATCCACAGGATTATCAGGGAAGGAACTGGTGGTCCTCATCAATTGCATGGAGATGAAGCCCCTATGATACTAGGACGAGTTCCCAGGCACTAAACAGAGAAAATCATGGCTGTGATGGATTCTAATCCATGCAAAGTCATCCATTAACTCTCAAATTCCTCAACAGTTTCAGTAGGTATAAAGCCTCATGAACTCATCTAGACATGAGAAAACCCGGGCTGAGAAGGTGGCTCAGTGGTAGAGTGCTTGCCTTGCATGCATGAGGCCCTGGGTTCGATTCCCCAGCACCACATAAGCAAAAAGAAAAAAAGCTAGAAGTGTCGCTGTGGCACAAGTGGTAGAATGCTAGCCTTGAGCTGAAGAGCTGAGGGACAGCGCCCAGGCCCAGAGTTCAGGCCCCATGACCAGACCCAAAAAAAACAAAACAAACAGACATGAGAAAACCCTCCCCTACTCCATCAATGATGTCATACCATGGGACTAACACAAAGTGGGCTTTGTTCTCAGGAAGGGCATCTTTCTCCAGAGTGGTGTCTAAGAGGATGGGCAAGCACAGGAGTGCACAAATGTGTTGAGGTGCCAGGCTTTGTCTGCAGAAGGAAAAAGACACAAGGCAGGAGGCTGTTGTGAGAAATGGGGGAGGCAGGCCCTCAGAACTGAGCCCTGTGAGAATGTATCCTCCATGCAGTCCATTCCCTCTAGATTTGCCCAACCTCACCATAAGCTACCAAGAAGGGCTCAGGGCATGGCTCCTTTATTATAGGCCCTTCATTATAGTGTCACTGGCAGCTGAGGGCCAGGCTGTGACACTAGGGACACACGGTGTGGGAGACAGACCACAAGTAGCTTACAGACAATGGGGCAGCAAAGCCACCAGCTGAGGTGCACTAGAAGCCAGGTAGACAGCTTGGAGCCTACATTCAGTGAGGAGGTTTGGAGGGAGACCAAAGGTTGCAGAGCTTCTTGGAGAGAAGAGAGATGCTCATAGCATTGACTGTGGGCTGGCTCCCTGGAGATTACCTGTAGTCCCCACTTGGCTCCCTGGCCTGTCACTACCTTCACCACCAAAGCTGCCTGGGATGGGGTGTACTAGCTTCAGGATGGACAGACAAGCCACTTATGTCCAGCTTCTTCATGGGTGCTGAGTGTGCCTTGGAGGTGTGGATGCACTAGCCCAGGTTTCTGACTCTGCCGCCCACCATCTGCCCCTAGTGCCATCTCATCTATCCTGGGCATGAGGCTGGATCAGTACTGGGAGGACTTCTGCCAGCCTCCATAGTTTCCCTGCCTCAAGCAGCGCCTGGCTCACTGGAAGGTCTACATGGCAGCAATGGACATGGAGAGCCATGCACACCTTCTCCTGGCTTAGATGGAAGCCCAAGAACAAAGCCAGGCAGAGCCTGATGGTGTGGAATGTGGGACTGGGACGCAGAGAAAACAGGGTGTAAATGGTATGGACCCCCGCTGGGAGCAGGCTACAAACCTGGTCTTGGCCCAGGAGGTAAGAGGAGCCTGAAACACAGAGTGGGAGTAGGGAAGGTGAAGAATAAGATCTGGGGAGGAGAGGGAGACAGGTTGGGAATTAATGGAGAAGAGGGTCTTCTCTGTTTTTTCAAAGACTCAGAATAAAGCAGTCATGTCGAGGCCGTATCTCCTCCTACAGCTTTAAACTAGCCCCAGTACTTGTTCTAAATCCAAGTCCACAGCTAGATTCAGGTCCATCATTGACACTGGCACCTAAACCAGTTGGGGACCATCCACAGTCACAGAGCAAGAGCCAAACCCAGCCCTGACTCCAGTGTGCGATCCTATGGAACACCACTGTCAGGAGGTAGAGACATCTACCACCTCAGTTCTAGTGCTACTTACTTTGTGTGCACTAGTACCCAGTCTTGATTTGGATCCATCACCAACCTTCACTTTGATGTTCAGACACAAAGCAATGCAGGCCTGGATCCACTACTGGATTTGAGCCATCTCCCACATTGGCTTTGGTGCCAAGATCTGAGGGAACAATAGCAGCCAGGAATGCCTTGGTGCCATCTCCCATCTTGGCTCCAGTGGTCATTCCTGAGGGTGCACCACTGGGTGACTTGGAGCCATCTATCAACTTGAGACTACTGGTCACTCTCAAGGTAGCACCTGCATCCTTTGCTGACTTGGAGCCTTCTTCCACCTTGATGCTGGTGCTGGGTCCTGAGAGAGAATCACCATGCAGTGCTGGTTGGAAGCCATCTCACGCCTTGCGTCAATTCTCCTCTCCTTCATGCTTCTACTTCAGGACCAAAGTGCTACTATTCCAGATAGGAAAGGGGCCCAGGAAGAGGACTAGGGTGGTACCATGGGAATCAGTTCCGTTCTGAATGTGTTTATGAGAAACTTCATTCCTTACCCATCCAGATGAGTGAAGGGAGGAGTCTGTATGGCACAGATGCAGGTGAGGGCACTTTGAATAATAGGACGTTTTTGGCAATGGGATGTTGTAGGGGAATGAATACAAGATCATCCAGGTAAACAGTGAGACTTCAGGACTGGGGACTCACTCCTGCTATGTGCAGGGATTGAGTATCAGCCAGAATGTTGTGAAGGCCCAAGGGGATGTGTCTGCCTTTCCCCAAACCATGCTGGCCTTTTTCCAGGAAGCCTGATACTCACAGGCCTAGTTTGTTAGCTGCACTACCAAGAAGTGAGGCCTGCTCTGAAATGGGATATTTCAGGTCTGCCCTAGAGGCCAAGTGGACATGGGAACCACTGGGTTAGATCAAATCATCCAGGTCCAAGATGTCAGTCTTGTAGTACTGGGTGTCCCTGTGCTCTTCAGCAGATGACTGCTGATGGTCAGAGAAAAACTGAGCTACTACACAGCTGGAGCCATGGACAGCACAGATGCTTTAAATAGGAGTGGCCAGGCACTTGTGCCTCATGCCTGTAACCCTAGATACTCAGAAAGATGAGATGTGATACCAGATTTCAAACTCTACTATAAAGCCATAGTAATCAAAACAGCTTGGTATTGGCATAAGAACAGACCTCAGGACCAATGGAATAGAATTGAAAACCCAGAAATGAACCTACACACCTATAGCCATCTAATCTTCGATAAGGCAGCTAAAACAATAGAATGGAAGACAGACAGCCTCTTCAGTAAATGGTGCTGGCAAAACTGGTTAACTACATGTAGAAAACTAAAGCTAGATCCTTATATATCACCCTGCACCAGAATCAACTCGAAATGGATCAAAGACCTTGAACTCAAAGCAGACACTCTGAAAACATTACAGGATGGAATAGGAGAAACCCTAGGTCTCCTTGGCTCAGGCCGAAATTTTCTGAATAGAGACCCGGAAACACAACAAATCAAAGAAAGGTTGGACAAATGGGATTGTATAAGGTTGCAGAGCTTCTGCAGGGCAAATGACATAGCTAGCAAGATCAATAGAAAGCCCACGGATTGGGAGAAGATCTTTACTAGCCATACAACGGACAAGGGTCTCATATCTAAAATATACTTGGAACTCAAAAAATTAAACCACCCAACAACAAATCCTCAAAGAAACAACTGCCCAATAAGTAAGTGGGCGAAAGACTTAAAGAGAAGCTTCTCTGAAGAAGAAAGAAGGATGGCCAATAGACACATGAAGAAATGTACAACATGCCTAGCCATAAAAGAAATGCAAATCAAAACAACATTGAGATATCACTTCACTCCAGTTAGAACAGCAAAAATCAAGAACTCTAACAACAACAGATGCTGGAGGGGATGTGGACAGAAAGGAACCTTACTTCATTGTTGGTGGGAATGTAAACTTGTTCAACCACTTTGGAAAGCAGTAGGAGGTTCCTGAAAAGACTTCACATAGAACTCCCCTATGACCCAGCAATCCCACTTTTGGGCATTTACCCTAATGTTTACAAAAAAGACCACACTAAAGCTACCAGCACAACTATGTTTATTGCAGCATTATTTACCATAGCTAAGATCTGGAACCAACCCAGATGCCCCTCAGTAGATGAATGGATCAAGAAAATGTGGTATATATACACAATGGAATTCTATGCCTCCATCAGAAAGAATGACATTTCCCCATTTGTTAGGAAATGGAAAGACTTGGAAAAAATTACATTAAGTGAAGTAAGCCAGGCCCAAAGAAACATAGGTCCCATGGTTTCCCTTATTTGCAATATCTAGTATAGGTATGAGTCAAGTGGAAAAAGTCAGAGAATGTGATGTTAGGAAAACAAACCCTCAAATATGTATTTTAATGTTTTTGTTTCTTTCATGCATGTGTTTCTAACACATTTATAACAATATTTCTTTGTTGCTTTGTATGTCCCTCCCCCACAGTGTAACCCCCGCTTTCACTATATTTGATGTCAGTATAACATGTGGAGGAGATGGGGACAAACAAGTCGTTTAAGGAGTCAGGTGGACCTGTTGCAACAATGAGAAGTACAAAATGTCATGTCAAAACCAGCTTTACAATGTCGGTGTGTGGGCGGGGGAGGGGGGTATGATTGGGTCGGGGGGAGGGGGGAGGCTGGGAAGGGAGGTGAAGGGTAAACAAAGGAGGAGGCTGCAATGCTTGGTAAGAAATGTACACATTATCCTGCCCATGTAATTGTAACCCCTCTGTACAGTATGTTCTCAAATAAAATAAAATTAAATTAAAAAAAAAAAAAAAGAAAGAAAGATGAGATGTGAGTACCATAGCTCACATCTAGTCCGAGGGGACAAATCCACCAACCTCCAAGTAACCTCAAAACTTGGAGATGTAGCTGTTGCCCAAGTGATGCTATTAGAACCAAAAAATTAAGGTACAAAGAAAGAGGGACTTAAAAAATTATTGAGCATGATTGCCCATGTCCATGGAAAGAAGAAGCAGAGTGTACAGCTTCATAAACCTGGCATGTTGGTCTGCAGGAATGAGCCATTGGAAAGTCCCCATTACAAGGTGCACAGAGGCAGATTTTTGCAGGGAGAGGGGCCAGGGCACATGAGTAGGAATTTCAATGAGGGAAGATTTCTAATGGCCACGATCCCTCCCCAGGAAAGGAATTTCATGACCTTTGTGTTCAGGAAGAAGTCTGAAAGACTATGGTCCTCTCTCTTTCTCTGAGGCTCCCCTTCTCTCAGCATCCTGACATACAATGAAGGGCTAGCTGACTGGGCCCTGCTTATTGGCTTAAGGTCTCTTTTCCATGAAAACCTACAGTGACCTGGAAAAATCATCCTCCCTCCCTCTACCTCAGAATTATTGTCTCACTTGTGGCAAGAGGCTCTTGGAAGGCTGGCATCCCAGGGGGTGATGAGGTCCAAGGGACTTCTTAGCAAGCCTTGAAATCAGGGTTGACTCAGGATAGTACAAATGGTGGAAGGAGACACTTCCTGAGGCAGAGTATTCTCACGAATACCTTGCAGATGAGGAAGCAGGCAGAGGGAGGCCAGGTCACATCAGTGAGTACCAGAGCAGCCAGGTGGCAGGAGCTTTAGCACAGGGCTCTCCATGCCTGGGCTCAGGGACAAAGGATAAGAGGACACCTACCTCAGCAGCTCTCACAATCATGACAGGAGGCTTGTAACTTTGCCCCAAAGGACAAGATGGCCAAGAGAGGCTAGAGGCAGTCAGAAGAGATGGTGAGTGACTGTGTCCTAAAGGCACCAAGGATGCTCGAGAGAGGAGAGAAGTGACATGCACCTGCCCTTCTGACCTTTCAGTCCCCTGCTTGAAATAATCATGTAGACATGGGCTTCTGCTTCTGGAAAACCCTTGTCCTGAGAAGCTGCAGACAGAAAGGCGTGGGAGCCCCAAGACCAGCACATGGCCAAGCTTATGAAGAATGTGGCCACTAGACCTGTATACCTTGGGATGTGAATATGCCAGCCTGGAATGTGACCTGATGCACTTGGAGTCCCAAGGGCAAAGAAGGGGCTCTGTATAGAAGTGGCCATAGGTTCTTCAAGCTACTCTAACATGGAAGCCCCAGCGGGACTAGGAGCTGGCTAAGAAGGCCTTTGCTCATCAGCGCACCCAGTGGCATGGGTTAGGATCAAGCTCTACCTGGAAATATTCCTGTCAGACTTCAGGATGATTGGCACTGCCTTTAGGGATTTCCTGGATGTGAGTAGCCATGGCTACTGCTCTAGCACTCACTGATGTGGGATCTCACAGGAAGGAGCTTGCCTTGCTCTGCCTGCTTCCTCTTCTGCAAGGAATTTGTGTCTAAGCTCTGGGCCTGGGAGAGAAAGTTCCAAGCTGAGCCACGAGTTCTAGCACTCTCCGGAGCCTTGGGACAAACTCTGCACCCATTTTCCCAGGGGACACCCAGAGTTGCCTGAACATTGAGCTATACACACATAGTACACCTGGGACTGCAAGTCCATTGGAGATGGGGGGTGGAAGGTGTGCGCAGTGAGAAAGGGACAGTGGAGGGACAAAGAGAGACAAACCATGGGTCTATGAGGCCTTCTTTCCTGAAGCTTGAGTCTCTCCCATGTCCTCAGAGGTGGTGGACAATTAGGTCCCAAAATTCCCTGTGCCAGTTGTCCAGGTCCCACATGGAATGGTGGCCTCAGTCCCTTGTATGTGCTCCCCACCCATGCAGATGGAACAGCTTCGGACAGTTGGAAGACTGAAGGGAGGAGGGACCGCTTGTTACTCACATTGCTGTCTGCCTTCTAGGAAGGAGTCATCCATTTTGAGAAACTGTGAAAGGTGAGTTTCAGGTGCCCTCTCTGGATGGGTGGGGAGCAGCAATGGAGTCAGCTCAGCTCTGTCCCAGTCCCTGTGATGTATGAGGAAATTTTGTTCAGAGAGAAGATCTTCCAGAAGCCATTTTGGGAGAGTGAAGTGGGAGCCCGCAGAGCTTCCTATGACTGAGTGTGGACATAGGTGTGAGAGCACAGAGCAGGCTGCTACCACTAAGTGGACAACTCCCAATGCAAAGCCTAGCAAGTGAGTCCTTCCCTGGCCACCACAGCGCAGCCCTGTCCCTGTCTTCATACTCTCCCTCACCAGGATCATGCAATCACGGAACAACCGAAGCAGCTACAGTCAAGCTGCACCTATGACAATATCATCCCAGAAGAGAATTTTATTGCCTGAAGCCAGGTGAGTTGGGAGACACTGGGACAGTGAGATCGGCCTGTCAACGGGATGGGGCCCAGAGGGCCTGAGATCTGTACCAGGATTAGTGTGACACTATATAGGAGCGGGTGAGGGTGGGCACAAGGCCCTCAATTCCAGGAAGATGCTGGAAGGGGAACACACATGGCAGCTGGTCACCTCACAGCCACTCATGTGGCCTTAGCTACAATCTGTCATGTGCGCTGGAGCCCCAGACCCAAACTGTTGGTCAAAGCTTTCCTACCAAGAGATACTTTGGCATTGTGATCACCCCTAGGTCCTGGTGGGCAGTAGCCAGGAAAGGAGAATCACTGGGAGCCTGGAGCCAGACAGGCTTAGGTGACCTCTCCCTGATAAACAGCACTGTTTCTAGGCTGCCTTCGTTTCCTCTTCTTTCATGTATCCATTATCCCTCAGATGATTGAGAGCAACAGAGGATCAGTGATTGACCAAGACTCAAGAATGGAGTACAAGGCTCACACCGTATTGGTGCCAGGGACTAGGCTGTAACTTTGGGGAGTTCCCTCCAGCAAGCCAGCCCATCTATGAAGCTGCCAGGCCCAAAGCACTGGCCTCAGTAGAAGTGGCAGCTCCCAGACTAAGTCATTGTAGTAGGACAATGTGGTCCTGACAGTAACAGCAGGGACATCACTGAAGTCCGTTCTGACAGCAACATGAAGCCTGATGGATTATCTAGCTCCTACCAGGAGCTCAACAGGAATGTCATGGCAGAATCCTCTGAAGACAAGAGAAAGGTGACTTTGTGCCTTTCCGATGCCCCTCCTTTCCGGTGGTAGCCTTCTCCATTGCAGGTCCATACAAGGAGCCCCAGAGGCCCAGCTCCTGCACACAGTTTCTGAAAACCCTAGACCTGGCTCCAGGCCGGGGCCCCATTCGGTGTGCTGGCTTCTCCTGACATTGCTGTCTCCCACAGGTCAGTGGCCCAGATGCCCAGTTGTCTGCAGGGAGTTCCAGGATCAATTTGGCCTCCACCAGACAAACCCTCCCCTCATCTTCCAGTATACCTGAGGCCACCAGACAACAGCCAGAGTTGCGAGTCAGGGTAACCACTGACAGCTCCTCCATGCCATCGTGTAACAGGCAGGGAGACTCCTGTATCATCAGGGTGATCGTGCCTGTGGAAGAAAGATTGATATACGAAAGCATCATGGTAAGTGAGGCAGCATGGCATTTTCTAGGTGTCATCTATCAGCCAGGACACACAGACCTGTGTGAGTCCCCAAGGACCTTCCTTGCTTCTCAAGCTGACTTTCTTGTGGTGGTAAAGGACAGAGCATGGTGCAGACAGAGGGCAGTGCTCAGGGCTAATCCGGACAGGAAGAAGGGAAAACTGTGCCCAGCCCCCAGGCAGGAATGGAACCTCAGATTTGGGGACAGTGAGGAGTCCCGAGAGGAAGAAACAGGATAAGGTATACAAAGTCCAGGAATCAACTTGATATTCTTGACTTTATTTCAGCAAGATCTAGACCCTGCTGTTTGAAACTGAGCAATTAGAAGTCAATGAAATTGATTCCCTAGAGAGAGACTTTGCTGTCTCATACATGAGGAAGCTGCTTAGTAGGCTACAATCACAATCAAATCTAGGTTGAGGGACAAGGGGCCTCAGCAAGGTGATGGCCCTGAAGGTGATCATTTTTTTTTGACTGTAGGTGTCATTCAAAATGGAGCCAACGGGATCTACTCCCAAGAAGACAGTGGTGAGGTCTCTTTCCTCTAGCAAGTTCACAACTGCACAGGAGCCATGTGTTGCCCCTTCTGCCTTGTGCTGGTTCTGGTCTCAAAGACATTCCATCCTGCCCAGGAAGCTAGAATAGCTGGCATTAGCAGCCACCAGGGAGGCTGTGTCTCCCTCTCTCCTGTACTTTCAACCTCTGGGGCATGGGACAAGGGTCCAGGCAATGTCACCCACCACTGCATCCTGGATCGTACAGCATGCCTGGCTTGAAGGAGGTGCTGGGCACCTGGCTGGCTCCTCCTTTTCTTGGGGTTAGAGGAGAGTGTGTTGTGTATTATCATTATTATTATTATTATTATTTTGCCATGCAGAATGATACTGTTACTCTTAAGGAGCACAAAGAGATGAAAAGGAGAGCTGGGAGAAAGTAGGAGACTATTGTGGAGCTCAAGACTAAAACTGGCTGGAAAAGAACTATACTCATTGCATGGAGAATACGTTCAGGAAGGAAGAGTTGAAGTACGCCTATCATACCACATGCGATTTTTCCACTTACCCGTGAGATGGTTCCAGAGCATCCTTGGCCACTGACATCTAGGGAGACACACTAGGTACTTCCCCTGATGGCCCATTTCCTGATCTGATCCAGGCGACCAACCAGGAGAAGCCCCAAGAAGCCATCCTCAAGGCTATGAAGAAATTACAGGGTGTGTGGGTACAAGCCAGAGGACTTAGAGCTGGTGCAGATCATCTCAGAGGATCAAAGTGAGTCAAAAGCAGATATCCAGAGAAAGGACATAAGAGGGCCAGCAGGACATAAGGGCCGCATGTGCAGGCTGCAACAGCAGAAGGGTGGACATTGGGCACCAGGCCCCCCACCAGCACTGGAAGCTCCAGGTCTCCTCACATTTCAAAGGCAGATGAACAGGCCTGTCCTTGTCCTGCCTGTGTTGGGTCAGACACAGCACAGACTATCAGTGAGAAGTGTGGAGATGCAGCTCCATGTGGCTGGGTCTCCTGATGGCTTTCTACAAGAGACATTGTCTTGCTAAAATGTGGAAACATGGTTTCAGAAAGAATTAGAGACTGGGATGTAGCTCTGTGGAAAAGCGATGCCTAGCATTCACAAGACCCTTACTCTTTCCCCCACTCATTGAAAAAAGATGTTCAGATAGGCAGCACTGGTGGCTCATGCCTGTAATCCTAGCTACTCAGGAGGCTGAGCTCTGAAGATCGAGGTTCAAAGCCAGCCAGGCAGGAAAGTCTGTAAGACTCATCTCCAATAAAACTACTAGAAAACAGGAAGTGGCACTGTGGCTCAAGTGGTAGAGTGCTCGCCTTCAGCTGAAGAGCATAGGGACAATGTCTAAGCCCAGAGTTCAAGTCCCATGACCAACAAACAAAAAAAAAAAAAAAAGAGAGAAACAAAGAAAGAAAGAAGGAAAGAAAGACAGAAGGGAAAGGAAAGAAAGAGAAAAAAAGAAAAAAGATTTCCCAAACACCCCAAAATCCAATTTCAATACACCACAGATCCTATTATACATCTATGCAAGGGGCACCAAAGGCACACATTATGGATCAGAGTCAATGTCTTAGAAAAAGAATTAAAAACAGAATCAAGTACAGCTCAGGTCCAGGGAGAGCTAGTGAGATCTCAGAGACCACAGGAAAGTTCCAAATCTTCTCTTCCTGTGGGTTCCTTTTCCAAACAGAAAGCAAGGCATCAGGGGCTGACACCTATAATCTTAGCTACTCAGGAGACAAATCTGAGGATCGAAGTTTGAAGCCAGTTTGGGCAAGAAAGGCTGTGAGACTCTATCTCCAATTAACCACCTAAAATCGAGCGGTGGAGCTAAGGATAAGTAATAAAGTGCAATCCTTGAGCAAAAAGCTTGGGAGTAGTGCCAAGTCCTGAGTTGGAGGCTAGGACCTCTATAAAAATAACTGAATAAATAAAAATATAGGAGTTGAGAGGAGTAGCCATAAGTTTGGCTGATAACATAGAGAGAGAGAGAGAGACAGACAGACAGACAGGCAGACAAACAAGGACAGAGACACAAAGACAGAGACAAAGAGATCAAGAGAGAGAGAAAGAGAGAGAAATACAGCAAAACAGACAGCTAGAGAGACAGACAGATTTCATATATCCCTGGACCACAAAAATGATCATGCATTTTGTCATTGCTGTATTGTCTTCGCAATAAGCTGAAGAATATAAGAAGTTCTTTGTGCAGATGATCAGCATTGATCAGAACTTCCCTAGCGATGTGGCATAAATAATTTCCTACCTTCCTGACATATTCTCATTATATAGGCAGCATGGGCTCCTCTCTTATAGGAAAGAAAGTCAGAAACATAGGGAGGCTAATGAACTAGAATGAGAAACTACCATGTGGGCAGGGGTTGAGTGCAGCCTGGGGTTAGTTGACAGCAGACCTCAGCCAGGGGAGATGGGAGAAATAAACACCCAAAGGCAAGACCTGCTGAATGCTTGGGGCTCACTGGGTTGGAGGCCCCTATAACTCAGTGCAGGAAGCCTGAGTCATGGCCAGCCCCTGTGCAGTTTTGGGACCTTGCTCTCAGTAGGCCAGGGTTCACAGGAGGCTTTGTGCATTACAGGAAGCCTGCTGTGCTTGGAGGTCATGATTTCAAGGCATCAGTGAGGGCAGGGAATCCCTGTGCTGCCTCCAGGCTGAGCTGGCATAAGCTGGAATCCCAGGTTCTTTCCTGAAAAGCACAGGAAGGATTTCAGCAGAGTTCACAGAGTTGGTCCTATAGGGCTTTGGTGGTCCTGGCACTGGATTGGAGGAATTCAGGGTCAAGGCTAAGACCTGGGCAGTAGAAGGCTCTCAAATGTTTGTTGTATGCCAGGCCACATGAGTACTGCTGATTAGCTCTCTGTCCCTCTCGCACCAGAGCTGAGGACCCTGACAAGGTGAGTGTTTTCTATGCCTTGAAGATCTATGCCCAAATATAACATTGTGCTCCAGAAGTACACCTACCTCCTGACAACACAAGTCAAGCATGGATCCAGGTCTACCCTTTTTTACATGAAGAGAAAGGGTTGGAAAGCTTAAGAATAGATACTTGCCATCAAGATTAACTGAGTATTTCCTGCCCCATACCTCAGGGCTCTAGATCATAGAGGAAAGGCCCCTGATGGGCTTATTCTTCACTCCTGCACTGCAGACAGTCGCTTTGGGTCAATGTCATGCCAGCTCCAATGGAATTTAACACAGAGAGAACTTGCTGGGCATTGGAGAGCTCAGGAAGGAATGTTTGTATAAATAGCAGAAAGTAAAATATTTACTAATTGGGTGAAGAAGATTGTAAGCAGAAAATGTTAGACTTGAATATTGATATTAAGATTCTGTTTCTAGAGTGGTATGGTCATTGTGGTTTTACAATTTCATTTCCAGTGTTCATGAAATATTTTTCCACTTGGTTTGAAACAGCAAAGCTTACACAATGCTCAGTGGACTTTATACAGATAGATATAGGGAATGCTGCCATCTTTCTCTACTCAAAGGAAAGGTCTCATCCACCATGCACAGACCAAGTGTTCAAACTGGAAAGTGTAGCTGCTTTCCCAGACTTTAAAGCCAACCCTGAAATTTGAATGTCTTTAAAAATCACATTTGCTATGCCAAGTATCAGGGAGAGAGAAACAGAGACAGAGACAGAGACAGAGAGAAAGAGAGAGAAAGAGAAAAGGAGGGAGGGAGAAAGAGAGAGAAAGAGAGGGAGGGACACAGAGAGAAGAAGAAGAGAGGGACATAGGGACAGAGAGAAGTTCAAGGCCTCAGTCTTTCCAGGAACCAGCCATTTGATGGAGGTGGAGGATATCAGAATTGGCAGCATGAGCACTTGCTTGAGAGACACTACTAACTTCTTGATGAGGACACTAACTAGCCAGAAACAGCAATGGAGCACTGATAGGAGCTGGCAATAGCAGTGGCTGCTGTGGGATGAGGTCAGCAGGAACAAGTGACTTATCTTCCATGTGACTTATCACACTCTATTCTCTACCACGTGAGCCACAACGCCACTTCTGGCTTCTTGGAAGATAATTGGAGATGATTCTCTTGGATTTGTCGACCTGGGATGGCTTGAAAGTAGGAATCTCAGACCTCAGTTATCTGATTAGCTAGGATTGTGGGAATGAGCCTCTACCCAACCCCCCAAGGCTGGTTTGCACCACTGAGGCATGAAAATACTTTGCCTTCTAGCTTCTGGTCCTCTTCCATGGCAGGGGAACTTTCTTGTGTCCTCAGGTGAGGTTGGTGGGAAGAAGATTCTGCCCTCATTGTGAAAATTGTGGGGAAAAAAGAGGAATTTTCTTGCTCTCAACCTTCTCCTTCTTTTGTACCTCATAGAATTTTGTTCATATTTTTAAATTTTAACATATTTAGTAAACAGTTTCTACTCAAGTTTTTTAAACTTTGATCTCTTTGTGTAATATTTCTTTTCCATGTCAGTACACTGCTTTGCTGTATCTATTAAGACAGAGACCTCACTGTGTCTGTGAAATTTTGTCTTTACCCTGCTGTGTTAGTCTAGCAGTTTTTGTTCACTTCTACCATTAGCCCCATTCTCCATTCTGTTATGACACTTAATTTAGGATAATTAAGGTACAGACAATGTGTTCATTGGGCAGGAGAGACAGAAGATGAATTAAAGATTTTACTACTTACACGTCCTGGTGCACATATTATGCCGAGCGTGCGCACACACACACACAAACACACACACACCATGAAGCAGGTGTTAGAACATTAAGAATCAAAGGACATGTGGTGATTAGCACACTTAGAATAAGCAGGTTGAAATTTGAAGCAAGTTTATGGGAAATCCTTCCCAGGAGGATGTTTTTTCTTGAAATGCCTCTGGTTTCTCCTGGGCACACCAGTATGGTGTGAGAATTCTCTGGTCTTGACTAGAGGAATGGAAATGGGAATGTATCATCTAAACCAGATGACCACATACAGATGGGTGCGGGCGACATGTTTGCCAGAGAATTTGACACAGACATGGAGTCGACTGTCAGAGAATAGCTTGGCCTACCAACTGCCCTGAACAGAATCCCACACCTGTATTCCTAGATCTGCAGTTCCCCACTGCATTATAACAATCTGGGACACTAAAAGAGATGGGAAGAGGGCTCTCAGACCCCTTTCTGGGAGAAAGGAGGTCTTCAACTCATTTCCAGAGTGGGCTCTGTAGACCTCAGCCGGTGGCCTCAACCCCTTCCCAGCCTGTGCTTATTTACCATGATGGCTTTCTGTGTAGTTGAGCACATATGCAAGTGCTAGCCCAGTGTCCAAAGAGGAGAATGAGGAGTCACTGGCAAAACACATGCACTTGAGGGCTCCCACACAGATCACACCTCCATTGAACTCACGCTCCTGCCAGCCACACTCCTCTGGACAGCTGCCCTGTCATGGTCATCCTCTGGGTATAGAATATTCCTCAGCAACTTCCAACAATAGTGACATCTAACTGAACTGACAACATTCCTGGCCTGGAACAAATAGGTTGGTGTTCTGTACCAAATGCTCTGAAGACTCAGGCCAGCAGAGAGAGGAACCCACACTGACCCTCTAAGTAAGCTATTAGGCAGCCTCATTGCTGCCATTCAGGTAAAGACCCTCCCAGCAGTGGAGGAGATGGAGCAAACAGAGGCATGCAGGAAGAAGGAGGCTGGCACAACTGGCTGAGGATCCCTGTCTTCCCTACACCAAAAGATCCCAACATTTAGGGTCCGCCTTTGAACCCTTGCCCTAAGGGAGTGTGCTAAAGACCACAGAGCATCAGATCACAGGGGACCAAGGTGCAGAAAGAGCTGGGCTGGGAGGTAGGCATCCATCACACTTCACTCATCCCTGGGACTGAGGGAGCCTGTGGTCCTGGCTGACCTCCAGGGATTCAGAGTTTGTACTACAGTGGCCCTGACAAGAGGGGTTGGGGATTTGGGGGTGAGGAGGGAGACTGGAGAATGCTTCTGGCCTTCAGCTCTTGGAGGACAAAGAAGACTATCAGCCTGCAGACCAGAGCAGGGAGAGGCCTTGGAAGGGGCTTTCTGAACTCTGACAGGAGGCTCCTACTCCAGGTGTCAGAGACCATGAGCAAGACAGAGATTCCTTGGAAGAAGCAGAAGTGTGTGTCTGTGAACCCCATGACCATCAAGATCCTGGAGATGGGCCACAAGGCCAAGGACTTGCTTGGCTTTCATTTGCCTCACACAGCAGAGCTGGAGGCTGGGGTACAGCAGGTAGATTGTGCACTGTGTCCCTTCACAGCCTCTGGACAGTCAGCACCTGGCGCTCTGGGAGCCACTGTGCCACTGAGGGTGCCATGCACAGAGAGGTGGGGGAGGGGAGGACCCCAGGGCAGACCTCATGTCAAGGTGTGGTTCCATTTTCTTCCCTGAAGGCAGAAGACCTGCCAACCCCACAGGCCCATTGGGGACTGTCAGACCCAATAAGAGCTGGCAGGCTAGTGTCCTGAACCCTGGTGTTTATGACTGTTATGGTAAATTTGGTCTCTGTAGGCCTGCGGAGATGAGGTTTGTTGAATGACTCATTGGAAGCAAAAGACACCAGGAGGCAAAGCATATCACCCTTGAAATCCCGGTGTGGCTCCTGTTTGTGTAGTTCACACGTGTGACTCCAGACTTGTAGCTCCTTCTGTGTGAATTTTCTCTCACCTGCATGACTTTACCTGTGTGATGAGGCTTCCACCTGTGCGTCTGTCATCAGCACCTCCCTCCTTCCCATCTGAGTGGCATAATGGTGTGTCTGTGCTCTGGTTCTTTTTTTTTTTTTTTGGGTCGGTCGTGGGGCTTGAACTCTGGGCTTGGGCGCTGTCCCTCAGCTCTTCAGCTATAGACTAGCACTCTACCACTTGAGCTACAGCGCCACTTCCGGTTTTCTGGTGGTTTATTGGAGATAGGAGTCTCACAGTCTCTCCTGCCCGGGCTGGCTTTGAACCACAATCCTCAGATCTTAGCCCCCTGAGTAGCTAGGATTACAGGCGTGAGCCACCAGCACCAGGCTTGTGCTCTGGTTCTTAGGCAGCCTCCCATCCTTGAAATGAAGGGGTAATTGGCCTCCCCCACATCCTTCTAATGGACGCTTTCCCTCACTGTGGTAGGTGAAAATCTACGTGGGGCTGGTCCCTGAAATTCTCAACACCAAGTAGTCCAGCTGGACAGGATCTGGACAGGGTGAGTGTTAAGGAGCAGGTCCATGGTCACCAATGGTATACATTGACCAGGCAGCCCAAAGGTTTCTCTGGCAGAGAGTAGAGGTGGGTCAGTCAGGTAATTGGAAGTCTGGAAAGGAGTTGTGGCCATGGAAGAACCCTGGAAGTTGTCAAAGGAGTGGGACATGGAGGGCTGGCTCTTGCCTGGACCTGAGATGTGGTAAGCACATGTAGGGCACACACTAGGCCTGCTCCAAGCAGGGAGCCATGGCACAACAGAGTTGCCGATGGGCTTCTCTTTCCATGATTGGGGGTCAGTGCCTGCAGAGGAACACCATCCTAGAAGAAACTGATGAGCCATGCAGATACACAGCCAAGCTTATCCTGTATATTTTCCAGTCACCTGGAAAACACAGGCAGGGAGCTAGACAGCAGGCCTTCAGTGTATGCTTTTGGCCTCAGAGCCTTTGTCTCCTCATTGTCTTTATTATTTGCTTATCTTCTGCTCCCACTGGTGAATTTGTCTGAAAGATCCAAACATTTGACACCAAACACTGTACTAGGTATGATGGATTTGTCTGCAGCAGGAAGTAGCAGGGCTCTAGCTGAGCCCTGGCCAGGAGTCAGGAGCAGGATTGAATTTGGCTGTCAGAGCTGAGTGACCCTGACTATAGCCTCTGCCATCTCACCCCTAAAACCTTGCTTGTGACACTGGTAATGTTCAGATCTTGGAAAGTGGGGACTCCACAGTTGTGGGGTTAGAACTGAGGTCCAGTGGGGAACATGTCAGATTTGGATACTGAGGTGTTTGCATAGCCAGGTACCAGACCATCTTCAATCTTGCTGAAGGATCAGGTGCTGATTCAGGTCTGTGTCATGGCCCCTTTGCAAGTGAGGACAGGCATACAGTGCACATCATTAACCTCACATATCGAGGCTGACTATATCTTCTGTGAAGCTGAGCTGAGTGAGTAACAGAAGCGACTGGCAAGCCTTGTGGGTGAGTAATGTCATCCAACAGCCACAGTCTTCTGCCCTTCCCCTTGTTCCCTTTGCCTCCTGTCTATTTCTCCTCTAGGAAAAGCAACAGGAATGCAAGGCCCCATAGACAGAAGCCTTATGATAGGTTTTCCTGAAGGAAGCTGAGTCCCACCCCAGAGATCAGGGTCTGGATCACCCAATTTAGGTCTCTGCCTTGGAAGGCAGGAGGGAGTTGCTGCTGGAAGCAGAGGGACTCAAATGTCAGAAATGCCAGTACTCCAGGAGCAAACCTCATAGGGTGATTCCTAAGCAGCTTTCCTGAGGGGTGTCCAGCAAGAGAGAGGGACTGGAACAGGAAGAGAGGGCTGCATGCAAATCCAACTCTGAGGATTCACTGGCTGGCTGTCAGTTCTCTTCCTATCAGAGATAAAGGTTCAGAACCTCTGGCACTCTCGCCAGGGCCAGATGTGTGTGAACACAGAACAGTGCAAAAGGTACTGTGCCATGAGCCCCAAGAACAGGGACTCCTGCAGGGCGGCATCAGTCCTGCCATCCCCTCCTGCTCTGGGAGAGGCACAGGTATGCTGAGGGGCAGCGTGCCCCTCTCCTCCAGGTCAGCTGCTATGGTCCCCTGGTGGAACATTCAGGCCTCTCTGGTCCTCCTTTCCTAGCCAGGCTCTTCTCCTGGCTCCAGGCATCCAAGCCAAGTCCCTCATGTTTGTGCAAGGTCTCCTGCTCAGCCCAGCACTGCTCAGTCCTCCATGTTGGTATTATATGCCAGCCTGTCGCTCACATTCTCGTCTTCCTCCAACCTCACCTATAGTCAGAGACCCAGTAACCAACCAAGAATCCCCAAAGGATTTAATGCGGGTCACAGGAGCCAGAGATCTCAACTCGGAGATCATCTTCATCCCAAGCAAAGGGGTAAAGTATATGCCTGCTGAGCTCCCCACAGCCCAGAGAGGAAAAGTCACCAAGTCACTATACAGGAACAGGCTGCATCTCATCCTCACTGTCTCTTCTGGGGTCCCTGGAGCTTTGAGGTCCTGTATGATTTGCTGGGTCTGAATCCTGTTTTCCTTTCTCTGACAGAAACCTACTCTCCAGGAAGTGGTTAGGGTAAGAGGTCCATTTGGGAGGACACTTGGGAATATCCAGGTGCTCTGTGGTGATGAGGTTTCAAGAGACTTGTTGGTCTGTTCTCTTTGCCCTGGACCCCTCTGGGCAGGAGAAATTCCAGCTGTCATAGCAGGTGTGGGATCTGCTTCTGCAGCACTCCCAGCCCCTGAGCGTTCCCTTCAGATTTCCTTCCTGAATGTCCTTTAAAGACAGGAGGCAGCTATGCTGGAGGACCTCACAATTCCTAGGTCCTTCATGGCTGTGCTATTTGAGAGCTGGATGTGCAGTTGCTTGCCCCAGGTCATCTGCCCAGATGGGCCAGGGCCAGACCCAGCCAACATCCTTGTCCCACCACTACCATTTCATTGGCCTGACATCACCTGTTCTCTTTTTGCATGTGGGCATGGAGGGCAGCCTCTATGCTGACAGTCACTGGCTTTTCTCCTCCCTGGACCCCATGCACCCCTCTCCTTTCCAGGCCACAGGCTCCAAATCAGCCCCAGAGTAGCACCAAGTTGAGCTGGGTGAACATGGAAAGAACCTCTCCTGGACCTAGTTGTCTGCACCCACCTGCCTCCCTTGTCCTAGGAAACCTTCCCCCACCACAACCTCCCTAATCCTCCATAAAGAGCTTTAGCAGTTCCAGGTGAGTCTTACTGATGTGAAGTCCCTTGCTGGACTGCCCTGGGTTCCTGTGGGGTCTGCTGAGAGTGTGTGGGAAGGGTGAAAGAACTCATCCTGCTTTTGTGGTGGGTGCACAGAACAAGACACAAGGGTCAGCAACCATGTTTGGAGTCACTAGCTATGCCTTAGGGTCTCTGTAGGTGCCTTCTGCAGGTATACCACCTGTGAAGCCCTGGTTCTGGGGAGTGAAGTGGTGGAGGCAAAGCTCTATGCCACAGTGCCACACAACTCAGTCCTGTGTGACCTGGAATAAAGTGGAGCTTGGTATTGGCTCAGCCACCTGCACTATTTACACCTATCCTGAGTGAGCAGACTGGTAATGTTGGGGTGTCCCAAAGCACAGCAGTGTATTAGCAGAGCCCTGCTCAGGCTCCTGATGACCAAGGAAGCAGATCCCACACTCTCCTCAAAGGCTTGGTCTGGTTTATGTATATGATGATCTTGGGAAAGAGAGTCATCAATCTGAGTGGCCTATCCTATCTACATTCAGACCCTTGTTCAGAGCTTTTTTTGGGATCCTTAAAAGAGTTAAAGGCTCTTCTGCTGGCAGAATACCACACAGTGATCCTGCCTGACATGTGAAGAGGATCTGCTTGTTATGTGTATCTCAGAGGCAGGGAGCATGCTGACAGGCAGGGCTTCACTGAGTGGTAATGAGCTGGGATAAAGAACATCTCACTTCCAGCAAGGTGTGGTTGAACAGGTTCTTGGGCTCCCTGTGAGTTTAGCTAATTTGATGAATTTGGAGTATAAGAGTCAGTCTTCTTTGTCATGTACCTGGGCCGGGGGCAATGAAGGCTTGTGCAAATGCTCCAGAGTGTGAGAGGAGAACCAGGTCATAATTAACTTTGACTAGTAAGTCTCTCAGGAAGTGGACTGGCCATACCTTGTAACACTCTTAAAGAACAGCACAGGAGTCCTGGCCCCTCTCACCATAGTTTGGAATCTAAGCAAGGCTAGCTGAGGTTTGGGGGCAGTTACAGTGTCAGGATGAGGACACCACAGAACTCTGAGCCACAGACAGAAGCACTCTGGCTCTAAGCATTCTTTTGTGTTTGCTTGTTTTTTGCTAGTCCTAGGGCTTGAACTCAGGGCCTTGACACTGTCCCTGAGCTTCTTTTACTGAAGGCTAGTACTCTACCACTGAGCCACAGTGCCACTTCTGGCTATTTCTATGTACGTAGTACTGAGATTTTGAACCCTGGGCTTCATGCAAGTTAGGCAAGCACTCTACCACTAAGCCACATTCCCAGCCTCCCTCTAAGCATTCTTTTGTTTCAGAATCCTCTGAAACATAATGACACTTATGGAAAACAAATTCCACACATTTTTAATGCTAAGATAAAGGCTAGTAAACAACTAGGAAGCTCAGGTGGCCTTACCCAGCATTCCAGAGGTTACAAATGACCAGGGTGCAACCTTGGAAATCCAGTCAGAACAAAAAAGCCTGAGTCAGAACCACATATTGAGTGACAGCCTGGAGCCTCTGCATTCCTGAGCAATGATGGGAATGATGCTATGCTGAACAAACTTGCTGAACAAACTTGAATAGACAGCTCAAGCTCTTGGCTAAAATTTGTAAATTCAAGAAATGTCTGAATAAAGAGGTGGAGAAATAATGCAGTGGAAGGACTGGGACTTCACTTAAGTTCTGCTGGAGGACAGGCAGGCTTCTTTCCCATTATGTCAGTCACACTCCTTCCTAGCATTTAAAGCCCTAGAAAGTTGTGTGATCACACAAAGCAGGTGAGAATTTTACCGCGTGCGCTCTCTCTGTCTCTCTGTCTCTGTCTACTCTCTCTCTCCCTCTTCCTCTCCCTCTCTCTTTCTCTTTCTCTTTCCCTCTTCCATTCCTGGGGCTTGAACTCAATTGCCTGGGCACTGCCCATGATGTGCAAGGCTAGAATTCTATCATGTGAGTTTCAGTTCTACTTCTAACTTTTTTGGGTGGTTAATTGGAGATAAGAGTCTCAAGAAAGCCGGGCACTGGTGGCTCATGCCTGTAATCCTAGCTACTCAGGAGGCTGAGATCTGAGGATCGCGGTTCAAAGCCAGCCCGGGCAGGAGAGACCGTGAGACTCCTATCTCCAATAAACCACCAGAAAACCGGAAGTGGCGCTGTAGCTCAAGTGGTAGAGCGCTTGCCTTGAGCTGAAGAGCTGAGGGACAGCGCCCAGGCCCAGAGTTCAAGCCCCACGCCCGACAAAAAAAAAAAAAAAAGAGTCTCAAGAACTCTTCCTGAACCTTCCACACTCCTGGATTGGAAGGATTAACATCATGGAGACTTCAATGCTGCCCAAAGCTATTTTCAAATTCAGTGCAAGACCTATCACAATCTCAACAACATCCTTCAATGATATAGAGAAAGCAATCCAAAATTTAATATGGAATACTAATGACCCTAAATAGCAAAAATAAAAATAAAAAAATAAATCCTTAGCTGGAAGAACAGTGTTGGAGGAATATCAATACCAAACTTCAAACTCTATTACAAAGCCATAGTAACAAAAACAGCTTGGTATTGGCACAAGAATAGGTCTGAGGAACAATGGAATAGAATCAAAGACCCAGAAATGAACCCAGAGACATATAGCCATCTAATATTTGATAAAGGAGCCAAATACACAGGTTTGAAGAAAGGCTCTTCAACAAATGATGCTGGAAAAATTAGCTATACACATGCAGAAAATGGTACCTAGATCCTTATATATCACCCTGTACCAGATAAATGCATCAAAGTCCTCAATGTAAGAACAGATACCCTGAAAATATTACAGGGAAGGAGAGGGGAAACACCAGGGTTCCTAGGCATGGGTTAAAACTTCCTAAGATCTAGAAGCACAACAAATCAAAGAAATACTGGATAAATGTACTACATCAAACTGAAGAGTTTCTGCATGGCAAAGATGTAGCTAGGAAGATAAATAGAAATCCCATGGAATGGGAGAAGATTTTTACTAGCTATGCATCAGACAAGGGCCTCATATCAAAAATATACTTAGAGGGCTGAGAAGGTGGCTCAGTGGTAGAGTGCTTGCCTTGCATACATGAGGCCCTGGGTTTGATTCCTCAGCACCACATAAACAGAAAAAGCTGAAAGTGGTGCTGTGGCTCAAGCAGTAGAGCATTAGCCTTGAGCTGAAGAGCTGAGGCACAGCGCCCAGGCCCAAAGTTCAGGTCCTACAACTAACAAAAAATAAAAATAAAATAAAAAAAAAAAAAAATATATATATATATATACACACTTAGAATTTAAAAAATGAACTCCCCCCAAAATCAATCCTCAAAGAAACAATAATCCAGTTAATAAATGAGCTAAAAACTTAAAAGAGAAACTTCTCAGAAGAAGTAAAAATGGTCAATAGACATAGGAAGAAATGTTTGTTTGTTTGTTTTTTTTGGGGGGGGGGGGGTCTGGTCGTGGGGCCTGAACTGTGGGCCTGAACGCTGTCCCTCAGCTCTTCAGCTCAAGGCTAGCGTTCTACCACTTGAGCCACAGCACCTCTTCCGGCTTCTTTTTGCTTATGTGGTGCTGAGGAATTGAACCCAGGGCCTCAGGCATGCAAGGCAAGCGCTCTACCACTGAGCTACCTTCCCAGCCCGGAAGAAATGTTTAATATCTCTGGTCATTAAAGAAATGCAAATCAGAACAACATTGAGATTTCATCTCACTCTACTTAGAATGGCTATTATCAAGAAAACTAATAATAATGGACACTGGTGGGATGAGGCCAAAAGGGAGCTCTTCTACACTGTTGGTGGGAATGTAAATCTGTTCAACCAGTCTGTTTCTTAAAAGACTAAACATAGAGCTTCTCTATGACACAGCAATTCCACTCCTGGGCATTTATCCAATAGAAGACAATCAAGACCACACTAAAGCCACCAGCACAACTATGTTCACTGCTGCACTGTTTACCATAGCCAAGATAAGAAATCAACCTAGATGCCCCTCAATGGACACATGCATCAAGAAATGTGGTGTATATACACAATGGAATTCTATGCTTCGTTAGAAAGAATGATATTGTGCCATTTGTAAGGAAATGGAAAATCTTGGAAAAAAAATCATATTAAGCAAAGTAAACCAGACCTAAAGAAATATACATAGTATGTTTCTCCTCATTTGTTGTAACTAGAATGTGCCTATAAATCTACAAGTAAATACATTGGATGGTAAAAAACAAAACCTACACTCAGACATGATAAATTATATAGGACTCTAGACATTCACAGTGAGACCAAAGGAGGATATTCTTAGGAGAGAATCACAAAAGCATAATACTATGTGTATATGATGACCATATAAAATGATGTTTATCACAATGAATCCCCCCCAAATGGAAACAAAGTTGTTTCTCCTTTGTTGCTATTTTTGTTTTCTGTACCCTTTTTCTTATTTGTAAGTTTAACTGTTTGGGGGAGTGTGAGGGGGAGAACAGAAATTGTGGGACAAATGCAGCAGTGATACTCACTAGACACTATGTTGAAAATAAACTATACGACCTGGGGGGGAGGCAGGGGGAATGGGTGACACTATTTTAAAAAAATGTAATCGGGGGAGGCTGGGAAGGGAGGTGAAGGGTAAACAAAGGAGGAGGCTGCAATGCTTGGTAAGAAATGTATGCATTATCCTGCGCATGTAATTGTAACCCCTCTATACAGTATGTTCTCAAATAAAATAAAATAAAATTAAAAAAATAAAAATAAAAAATAAAAAAATGTAATCATTACCTGACTTACGTAACTACAACCTTTCTTAAAGCAATGAAAATTTTAAATTAAAACATTTTTTTCTGCCTAGTCTGGCTTTGAATCATAATCCTCAGATCTCAGCCTCTTTTACTTTTTTCTGCTAGTCCTGGGGCTTGAACTGTGAGCCTGGGTACTGTCCCTGAGTTTCTTTTTGCTTAAAGCAAGTGCTCTATCACTTGGGCCACACAGTCATTTCTGGCTTTTTTGAGTAGTTTATTAGAGATAAGAGTCTCACCAAGTTTCCTGGGCTGGCTTTGAACCATGGTCCTAAGATCTCAGCCTCTTGAGTAGCCAGGATTACAGGCATGAGCCACCAGCACCTGGCTGAAATTACTTTTTTTTGTGCTAGTCCTGGGATTGGGCATTGTCCCTGAACAGTTGAGCTCAAGGCTGGTGCTCTACCACTTGAGCCACTGCTCTACTTCTTAAGACTTCTTGAGTAGCTTGCATTACAGGCTCTAACCCTCAGCACTTGTCTGTGTGTGTGTGTGTGTGTGTGTGTGTGTGTGTGTGTGTGTGTGTGTTGTGCGCATGCATGCATGTATGCACACACTAGTACTGGGGCTTAAAGACACTCTCTAGGTTTTTTACTCAAGGCTGGGGCTGTACTAGTTGAGCCACAGCTCTGTTTCTGGCATTTTTGGTAGTTAACTGGTGTAAGAGTCTCTAGGCCTATCTTTCCCTGGGCTGGCTACAAACCAGAATTCTGAATTCTCAATCTGCTAAGAAGCTAGGAATGAGTAGTCAGTACCTAGCTTATCTCTAACCACCAAAGCAAGGGATTTCTGTCCCCTGTGAGATTTTGTTCCAGAGTCCTCAAGGTCCTTGGTTTCTCAGAGCTGTTATCTCTGTTATCTTAACTTTCCTAGAGGAAGGGGTATAGTCTACACTAGGCAGTCTCTGTAATCCCAAGGTCTTTTGAAAGAGGTAGAGGTATGGTTTCTAGGGCCATCTCTGCGTTCCCCAGGGTATCCAGAAAGAGGAGATGGTGTTGCCTTCCCCAGGTCACTGTTTCTCCCTATCTGCCCAAACAGCTCTAAATCTCCCTTACTGTAACATATAAAAAGGATTGGAAGCCCAGGTATTTGTAGCTCATGCCTGTAAGCCTGCCTACTCAGGAGGCTAACTAATATATAAGGATCTTGGTTCAAAGGCAGGCCACACAAATTTGTAAGACTTTTATCTCCAATTAACCAGCAAAAAGCTGGAAGTCGAGATATGGCTCCAGTAGTTGAGGGCTTGCCTTTAACAGAAAAAAGTCAAGGGAAGTATATGAAGCCCTGAATTCAGTACTGGTACACACACACACACACACACACACACACACACACACACACACACACACACACACACACACACACACACACACACACACGAAATGAAGTGCTGAAAAATACCACAAGATGGATGAAATATCGTCATGCTCAGTGGAAGAAGCCATAGACAGAAGGACACATATAATTTGATTCCATTTTTGGGAAATACTTGGATTCAGTAAATATAGAGGCAGAAAACATCAGTGGTTGCCTGGGGCTGGGAGAGAGGGACTGGAGTGGGACTACAAATGGGTATGCAGTGTCCTTTTGGGGTGATCAAATGTTTTGGAATTAAAAAAAAATAATGATAACTACACAACAATGATTTACTACACGCCACTAAAATAATGTGTATTTTATTATAATAAAAAGTAGCATTTTTTTTTTCCCCGCTAGTCCTGGGCCTTGAACTCTGGGCCTGGGTACTATTCCTAAATTCCTTTTGTTCAAGGCTAGCACTCTATCACTTGACCTACAACATTGTTTACAATCTTTTCTGTGATTAATTGGAGATAAGAGTCTCATGGACTTTTCTACCTAGGCTGGCTTTGAACTTTGATCCTCAGATCTCAGCCTCCTGAGTAGCTAGGATTACCCAGCAAAAGCAGCATATTCTTTACCACAATGATTAGATTAGATCATATAATCCGAAAATATTGGGATACAATCCTAAGAGATAAAAGTTACAAAACTGTCTATGTAGAATAGTTATAACTATATGATGCCTCAACTTTATCTACAGAAAAAAAGATCAGAAATAAGTAAGTTACTATAATAAACATTGGGTGTATGTGTGTTTCTGTGTGTATGTTAGATGGCTAAAGTAATGTGATTTATTTATTCAGAATTTTTCTTTTCAGTAATAACCAAATCTTACCAATAATTAAAATTTTTATAAAGGTTTTAAAAAGAGGAAAAGCAAAGGACCAATTTGGATATGATAATGTCACTGAAACTGAGTCTTGTCTAGGAAAGGAATATTGAGTCTGAGCAGGGGGAAAGAGCTGTGAGTTGGTGTGAGGACTTAAGAAGGGGACTACCCTGGGGGAAGAAAGGGTAGCAGAGTGACAGCAGATGGAGATCCATAGAGCAGAAGTGGTGACCCATTGCCTCACCCAAGGCTTCATAGTTGTCTCCTCAGTACTGCATCTCTTTTTTTGCTTCCTTTTCATTTTTTTCCTTTGAT
Source organism: Dipodomys spectabilis (assembly GCF_019054845.1). Taxonomy (NCBI): domain Eukaryota; kingdom Metazoa; phylum Chordata; class Mammalia; order Rodentia; family Heteromyidae; genus Dipodomys; species Dipodomys spectabilis. The sequence continues at coordinate 688,559 of NW_024870760.1, forward strand.
TCATGTCATGTCTCCCACAGATTTTATGCATCCACCTATTCATTTCTCAATAATACTTGCTGAGTATCTACTCTCTGTCCCAGTACAGCTCCATGGTCCATGTAGCTAACTTGCAGGCCCACAGTTCTGTTAGTCTGGCTAACAGGAATTGGTTAATGTAAAAGTCTTTGTGGATTTTTTTCTCTCATTTTTTAGATAGGCTGTTTTCTAGTCCTAGACTGGACTTAGCCCTTTCTCTTAGTTCCTGTGGACAAGGAAGAAGTAAGGCCTCTTTGTTTTATTTCTCTAAGCCATGTCTTCTTTTAATTTTTAATTTTTATTATAAAGGTGATATACAAAGGGGTTACACAGTCAGGTACTATAGGCTAGCCAAGTTCAAACATAAAAAGGACAATTACAAATACTGTTGTGATTATTAACGTAAGAACTCAATAGTATTAGTGTTAGCAAAATTAAGATTAATTAAACTTTGCCAGAGAACCACGCAGACATCCAGGTACAGAGAATAAAGAAAAGATTATTGCCAGGAAAGGGGGCTGGCAAGACCCCTGCTCACAAGGGAGAAGTGAGAAGCACCGGCTATTGTCTGGGGTGACCTATATAACCTAGGAGGTTGAGGAGGGGCTAGAAGGGGCTAGGAGGTGGAGACCCTGGTGTGGACATGTGGGCCAGGGGCTTCATCATGGCAGACTAGGATTTATGGCTGCTATTCAAATAGTAGATAAAGGTTCCTGCAACTGCCCAGACCTGAAGGTCACTCTAAGGGGCTCTTGTTGCCTTATATGGTGGTAGCTGCCCCAGGGAAGTACCATCCCAAGGTAAAGGGGGTTGGAAGTTATTTACTGCCTTTCTTATGTGGGCCTAGTGCTGCCTAGGAGCTGTGGAGAGGAGAAGGAGTGGACTAAGCTATGGGAAGGGACTTATTTTGCTAACAATTAGTAATACCCTAAAAATTAATAATAATGCCATGATAGATGTCATAATAATTATAATATAGTTGATTGGAAGATGTGTTTCATAGAAATGATCTCTTGTGGTCAGTTAACTTGTTATTTAGGGAGTTAAAAATTCCTCACTTCTGGGAAGTGGCTGAGTTGAAGAGCTGAGGGACAGCGCCCAGGCCCAGAGTTCAAGCCCCACGACCAACAAAAAAAAAAAAAAAAATTCCTCACTTCTGGGCTGGGAAGGTGACTCAGTGGTAGAGCGCTTGCCTTGCATGCATAAAGCCCTAGGTTCAATTCCTCAGCACCACATAAGCAAAAAGAAAAAAGCCGGAAGTGGAGCTGTGGCTCAAGTGGTAGAGCGCTAGCTTTGAGCTGAAGAGCTGAGGGACAGCGTCCTGGCCCAGAGTTCAGGCCCCACAACCGGACACCCCCTCCAAAAAATTCCTCACTTCTATATGTAACATAAAAATCTTGGGCTGTAGTTGTCAATCCCCTAGAAGCTACTGACCAACAGGAGACATTGTATCTGTATCAGTAACAATGTGTGATAATACCAACTTCAATGAATTTGCTTATTTTTGCTGCTAATTTTTTCTGGTGATTCTTTTTTTTAATTTTTATTTTTTTTATTGTGAAAATACTGTACAGAGGGGTTACAATTACATGGGCAAGATAGTGAGTACATTTCTTATCAAGCATTGTAGCCTCCTCCTTTGTTTACCCTTCCCATCCCTTCCCATCCTCCCTCCCCCCCACCCGATCTTCCACCTCCCCTTCCCCCCACAAGTTGTAAAGCTCGTTTTCGACATGACAACTTGTACTTCTCATTGTTGCAACAGGTCCACCTGTATCCTTATTTAAACGACTTGTTTTTCCCCTTCCCCTCCACAAATTATACCAACATCAAGTACAGTGAAAACAGGGGTTATACTGTGGGGGAGGGACATACAAAGCAACAAAGAGATAATCTTATAATTGCGTTAGAAACAAATGCATGAAAGAAAAAAAAACATTTAAATACATATCTTAGGGTTCATTTTCCTAACATCACATTATCTGACCTTTTCTGCTTGACTCATACATATACTAGATATTGCAAAAAAGGGAAACCATGGGACCTATGTTTCTTTGGGCTTGGCTTACTTCACTTAATATCATTTTTTCCAAGTTTTTCCATTTCCTAACAAATGGGGCAATGTCATTCTTTCTGATGGAGGCATAGAATTCCATTGTGTATATATACCACATTTTCTTGATCCATTCATCTACTGAGGGGCATCTGGGTTGGTTCCAGATCTTAGCTATGGTAAATAATGCTGCAATAAACATAGTTGTGCTGGTAGCTTTAGTGTGGTCTTGTTTGTAAACATTTGGGTAAATGCCCAAAAGTGGGACTGCTGGGTCATAGGGGAGGTCTATGTGGAGTCTTTTGAGAAACCTCCATACTACTTTCCAAAGTGGTTGAACAAGTTTACATTCCCACCAACAATGAAGTAAGGTACCCTTCTGTCCACATCCTCTCCAGCATCTGTTGTTGTTAGAGTTGTTGATTTTTGCCATTCTAACTGGGGTGAGGTGGTATCTCAATGTTGTTTTGATTTGCATTTCTTTTATGGCTAGGGAGGTTGAGCATTTCTTCATGTGTCTACTGACCATCCTTCTTTCTTCTTCAGAGAAGTTTCTCTTTAAGTCATTAGCCCACTTATTTATTGGGCAGTTGTTTCTTTGAGGATTTGTTGTCAAAACAGCTTGGTACTGGCACAAGAACAGACCTCAGGATCAATGGAATAGAATTGAAAACCCAGAAATGAACCTACAGACCTATAGCCATCTAATCTTTGATAAGGGAGCTAAAAAAATAGAATGGAAGAAAGACAGCCTATTCAGTAAATGGTGCTGGCAAAATTGGTTAACTACTTGTAGATAACTAAAGCTAGATCCTTATATATCACCCTTCACCAGAATCAACTCCAAATGGATCAAAGACCATGGAGTCAAAGCAGACACTCTGAAAACATTACAGGATGGAATAGGAGAAACCCTAGGTCTCCTTGGATCAGGCCGAAATTTTCTTAATAGAGACCCAGAAACACAACAAATCAAAGAAAGGTTGGACAAATGGGATTGAATGAAGTTGCAGAGCTTCTGCATGGCAGAGGACATAGCTAGCAAGATCAATAGAAAGCCCACGGACTGGGAGAAGATCTTCACTAGCCATACAACGGACAAGGGTCTCATATCTAAAATATAGTTGGAACTCAAAAAATTAAATCCCCCAACAACAAACCCTCAAAGAAACAATTGCTGGTGATTCTTTACATAGAGCTCTGAAGCTTTATTTCCCATTCTGTTCTACTTTTTTATCTGATGTTCTCGCCATTGCCTCAAACTCAAAGTTGAGTAAAGTGAACATGGTTTGGTAGTTCCTCTGTTTCCTGAAGCTTCTGGGATGAGTCCTTGCTGCCTGAGGTGCATCCTGCCACAGTTTTGCAGGGATCTTTGCTTTAGTGGAGAACCAATTGTCCCTTCCCATGAGAAGGCAGAGAGCAGTGACTCACTGATATCAGATGTTGGCACAAGTGGCATGTAACTGGTACCTAGCTAGTGATTAAGGTTCAGTAGTAAAGTTCAGAGTAAAGTTCAGTGGCTGAGTTGAGCTGCTCTTCCTTTCATGGTGTTTTAATCTTTTGTCTTCCTTTCCTTTTCTTCTGTGTGTGCAGTTATTAGATCTTGAACTTGGGGACTGGGTACTATTCTTTACCTTGCTCAAGGCTGGTGCTCTAGTACTTGAGCCACAGCAGCACTTTTGGCTTTTTGGTGGTTAATTGGAGATAAGAGTTTCATGGACTTCTCTGCCTGAACTGCCTTCAAACCAAGATGCTCAGATTTCAGCCTTTTGAGTAGCTAGGCTTACAAGCATGAGCAACCGGTGCCAGGCTCCTTTCAGGTATATATATGTATATACACACATATATACACACACATACACATATATACACATATATACACACATATATATGTATATATATACACATACATATATATGCAGAGAAGTATCCCACTAAGTAGATTCAAAGTCTTTTTCCTTTCCTCTTCTCATTTATTTGTTTACTTATTTATTGTGCTGGTGCTCAGAGACACACAGGTCTTTCTCCCTTAATTTGTCTTGTCAACTGAAAACACGACCTACTTAAGATTGTTCATGTCTTTGGCTAATCCATTTTTCTTCTTCTTTGTGTTAATACCAAGTTTGAACTCAGAGCCTTGCCCTCTCACTTTGCTCTTTTGCTCAAGATGGCACTCTACCACTTGAGCCACAGCTCTAAGAGTCTCTTGAATTTGTCTGCATAGGCCAGGCTATCTTAGAAACTCAGAGATCTCTAAGATTATCGGCATGATCTCTAAGATCTGCTAAGATTATAGCCATGAAATACCAGTGGCCATCTCACTTTTTTTTTTTTTTGTCGGTCATGGGGCTTGAACTCTGGGCCTGGGTGGGGTATCCCTCAGCTCTTCAGCTCAAGGCCAGCACTCTACCACTTGAGCCACACTACTGCTTCCTGTTTTCTTGTGGTTTATTGGAGGTAAGAGTCTCACAGACTTTTCTGCCCGAGCTGTCTTTGAACCGTGATCCTCAAATCTCAGCCTCCTGAGTAGCTAGGATTACAGGTGTGAGCCACCGGTGCCTGGCTTTACCTTATTTTATTAAGTTTAATTTCACTTAATTACTTCTGAACTTTAAAAGGTTGTGCAAGGGGATTAAGTTTAACATAGCCATGGAGGTATCCAGTGCTTCCTGATCAGTCACCTCTTCCATCATTCTCCCCCATCCCATCTGTTCCCTCCCCTTAGACTCATTTCACATTTCTCACTTTAAAAAAACATACATGTGGGAGGAGGATTGGGGGAGCGGCGCTGGGGGGGCGGGGGGAGAATATGGGAAGGGTAAACAAAGGAGGAGGCTACAATGCTTGATAAGAAGTGTACTCATTATCTTGCCCATGTAATTGTAACCCCTCTGTACAGTATTTTCACAATAAGAAAAACATACATGTATATTGAGTATTCATGCAATATTTGTTTTGTTCCTTCTTTTAATCATCTACTCCTACTAGCCCCCCTTTCAGTCTGTCTTCCCTTTCCTTATCCTCTATATAGAAATGTGTATTTGGTGAAAAGAGCTTTCAGACATTTTAGCTTCCATATTCACCAGCCACAGAATTAAACCTGTTAACAGGAATATAAAAGTTATAGAGTTACATAAAATGGATGTTGTATCCGAGGAAAAAAAAAAGTGTGACTCAAAAGCACAGACCCATGATTAGGTCACCAGCCGGATTCAGCATTTTTCTTTCATTCCGTTCACTCCAATATGGGGCTTTATGTTTAAAACTTTACCTGTCTTGAATTTAATAAATTTTTTACATGTGAAAGAGTGCACTTTCTCTGTCTCATACATTCTTTTTCTCTCCTCTTGTTTGTTTTTTGTTTTTTTTGTTTTTGGGTCCGGTTGTGGGGCCTGAACTCTGGGCCTGGGTGCTGTCCCTCAGCTCTTCAGCTCAAGGCTAGCGCTCTACCACTTGAGCCACAGCACCACTTCCAGCTTTTTTCTTTTTGCTTACATGGTGCTGAGGAATTGAACCTAGGGCCTCATGCATGCAAGGCAAGCGCTCTACCACTGAGCCACCTTCTCAGCCCTCTCTCCTCTTATTTATTTCTTGCTTGCTTGCTTTCTGTGCTGGCAATGGAGCTGGCCCTAGTAGCTGAGGCTCTCTGTCCCTTAGATTTTTTGCTCAAGGCTGACAATCTGTCACTTGAGACATAGATCCACTTCTGGCTTTTTGATGGTTAATTAGAGATGGGTCTCAGACTTTTCTCCTCAGACTGGCTTTTAACCATGATGCTCAGATCTCAGACTCCTGAGTAGCTAGGATTATATGTGTGAGCTACTGGTGTCCAGCAGAAACTCTATATCTCCTATATGTATGCACATTCTACTTGTGAATTATTTGATTTTATCTGTTTTATTCATAGCAACCACAAGATGCTCTAGGTAACTTACTTTTTAAAAAAATCACTGACAGTAGGGCCAAGATAGGTTCTGTCAAGTTTGGTCTAATTCTACCTCTTTTCATATTATAAGTTTGGCCCAAAGAGTAGGCCAGGAAGGACCTTTCTGGTCCATCTTTGGTCTAAATTGCTGCCTGATTCTAGACTCACAAAGCTAATTATAATCTGCAATTTCTTGCCATTTTTCTCTTTGTAATTATTCCATAGCTTGAAAAAAAACTCAGGTACCATCTGTGGGCTAAGTGAATGATTGTTTGCAAGAAAGTGAATATCCCAGAAATGCTTACCAAGGAGAATTCTACTTTGAAGATCTTAAAGTTGCTTGTGCCAAGCCTAATGCTGGTGGTGCATGCCTGTAATCCTAATTAACTCAGAAGGCTGAGATCTGAGGATGGAGGTTTGAAGCCAGCTTGGGGCATATAAGTCTGTGAGACTGTTATCTCCAATTAACTAGCAAAAAGTCAGAATTGGATGTTTATCTCAAGTTGTAGTCTTCCAGATGTAAGCAAAAATGCTGATCCAGAATTCAAGCCCCAATGTTGGCATATACACACATCTCTTGTGCCAGTTATTGATGGTTGGTGCTGAAAGGCTGAGGTCAGTAGAAGAAGGTGACATTGGAGACACAAATGTGTGGAAGAAAGGAAGAGACACACTGAATGTGGTATAGGTCAGGGCCTCATTGTTAGCACAAAGAGCTATCCTTTCTTTTTTAAAAATTAATTATTAATTGTAAAGGTGATGTACAGTGGGGTCCCAGTTACATATCTGGTAATAAGTACATTTCTCTTAAATAGTGTCACCTCTTCCCTCCTCCCTCTTTTTCTTGAGTTTACTGGTAGATTTTTTTTTTTTTGGTGGGTAGTGGGACTTGAACTCTGGGCCTGGGCGCTGTCCCTCAGCTCTTCAGCTCAAGGCTAGTGCTCTACCGCTTGAGCCACAGCGCCAATTCCAGTTTTCTGGTGGTTTATTGGAAATAAGAGTCTCATGGACTTCTCCTGCCCAGGCTGGCTTTGAGCCACCATTCTCAGATCTCAGCCTCCTGAGTAGCTAGGATTATAGACGTGAGCCACTGGTGTCCAGTGTTTACTGGTAGATTTATAGGCACATTCTAATTACTACAAATGAAGGAAACAATGGTTTTTTGGGGGGGTCTGGTAAACCCATCCTTTCTTGTTTTTTGCTTTTCCTTTTTCTACACATGATTATGTCTTTCGGTAAAAGAGTTGTTATTTAGCTGAAGTTTTAATTTGCATGGTGAGTTTGCCATGTGAACCAAGTGTGAGAGGGAGAGACAACCATGAATAATTAATGTTTATCTTTTTGTGGAAAGTAATGATACTGTTTTCTGAACCTGGGATGTTTTCTACATTCCGTTCTGAAAAACTGAGGAAGGAACTGAAGGTATTTGGAAGTTAATACTCTCTTTTTAATATGTAGCAATATAAAACAGTTTCCTAAGAAAAGAGAATAAGGACAGAAATCATTACTGTTTCCTTGAGGCTGAGGGTTCCTAGGATGCAGCATTTTCAGTGCTGATATATGGATCCCATGCAAATGGCAGCTCATCATCTAGCTGTACTACTGATATACACAAATCTTAAGTAATCCCCAAACAATACATCTGTGGGGGGAGGGGGCTGCTTTAACTCAGGGCTTTCACTTGAGTTTTTAAAATCAAGGATGGTACACTAACACTTGGAGTCATAGCTTCACTTCTAGCTTTCTTGTTGGTTAATTGGAGATAAGAGGCACAGGGAATTTCTTGCCTGGGCTGGATCAAAACCCAATCCTTAGACCTAAGCCTCTTGAATAGGTACAATGATAGATATGAACTCCACACCAGCAAGTATCCTCTTTTTCAGCTTGATTGTGTGGTGCACAGAGATGGCATCTGTAAGCTCCTGAATGGGTGAACTATGAAAAATAGAGACACAAAATTATCTAAACTACACAGTACTATTCAAAGAAATTGCCATAAATCTCAGAAAATCAGGCAGAAAGCACAACCTATTGATGGTGTAAGATAAAAAATCCTGGTGATAAGGACATGATCTGCATCACTGTAATTTGAATTTTTCATTTTTGCAGTAAGAATGGACTGGCTGGGTTATGTTATTATGGCTTTTAGGAGGTGCCTGAATCTGATTCAATTTGTCTGATATTCAAGGGAATTGTTAATTCATACCTTGTATCTTATTTTCTTTTGACACTTTTAGCTCAAGCAAGAGTTTCAAGAGCATCAAGGTCTTTGCATTTGTTTGGCCACACGGAGGCTACCTTGATGACAAGAATATTGTAAGCTTCTTGGTTCTGGCACTGAGAAGGTGCATTTGGAACATTATTATTATTATCATTATTATTATTGCCAGTTCTGGGGCTTGAACTCTGGCTTGGGCCTGAGTGCTCTCACTGAGCTTCTTTGGATCAAGGCTAGAACTCTAGAACCATTTGAGCCACAGTGCCACTTCCAGCTTTTTCTGAGTAGTTTATTGGAGATAAGCATCTCATAGACATTCTTGCCTGAGCTGGCTTTGAACTGCGATCCTCAGATCTCAGCCTTTTGAATAGCTAGGATTATAGGCGTAAGCCACCAATGCCCAGCCATCTGGAACATTTTAACATGGCCATCTGACACCAATCCTCACAGAAGCCTGTCCAGCCAGGTCAATTGGTATCACCACAGGAAGGGACAACACTGGAGAGCATTCCTGCCTTCTTCCGCTCCCATCCGTCTGACCATCTGAGTGGTCAGAATCCTCTAACAGCTGTGCCTGAGCTTCTGAGAGACCTCATTGTCCTTTCCAATGGTGACAAAGTTACCTGAGCTGTGAGGAGAGGATAGTCCTTCACTACTCTTACATTTCAGCACCTTTTCCCAGCTGCCACATATGTTCCTGGGGATTTCTGGGCCACTTACTGCCTTAGATGGAGGCTCCTTCAGTTCTCAGCCAGCACTCACCCTCTTTCCTTTTCCAAGTGTGCAGGTAAATTGGAAGGTTCCCTCACCTCTGCTTATTCAACCCTCACTCTTGCCCATGGAGGTCCAGAATCCATCTTCTTAAAGAATCTGAGTTTCAAATGAGAGAAGGCAAAACCTACTAGTTAACAAGTTTCTGAAGCTGAAGGAAAGAGGGAAGGGAATGAGGGAGGGAAGGACACTTGTAAATGAGAGATTTTAGGAACTATTTAACTTATATTTCAGATAATACAATTCCATAAATCTGTTAATTAAAAAGAAAGTTCAAAGTGGGTACTAGGTGTTCATGTCTCTAATCTTAGTACTCAAACAGCTGATATCCAAGGAGAGCAGTGGCTCAGTCAGCCTGGGGAAAAAAACAGATGGTGAGACTCTTAATCTCCAGTTAACTAAGGCATCATTAACTGATACAATACATATGTGGCACCTAGAACTATCTTAAAACACTCCTTCCTTGGATATCTCTAATCAAGACTTCTATTGGTGCAATTCTGTGACTAGCAACCCAAACCTGTTGCCAAGCCTCATCAATTACTCTCTTAAATTTTTCTCCCTTTCTTTCTTTCCTTTCTTCCTTTCTCTCTCTTCCCTCTCTCCCTCCTCCTTCAAGACCTTGAGACAAGGTCTTGCTATGTAGCTCAGGCTACCCTCCTCCAGATCCTCCTCCCCCTTCCCATCTCACTAGGATTATAGACTTGCACTTCCATGCTCAGCTCTTCAAATTCCTCTAACACCTCAGTATCACCAGTCAAGGATATTTTTCTAGGGTATTTGAATTATTTCTTGTCTGCTACTGGACACGGTCCCAATTACTTTTTTCTCACCTCCCCCAGTGGCAAGTACTGTATAAACCTTCTCAGACCTATTTTTCAAAAGTAGCAGCAGGTCCTGGGGACTGAGCAGAAAGCAACCAGGGCAGTCAGTCATCTGGACTGGGTTCTGGACCTATCATTTCTTTTTTCTTTTTTTTTTTAGGTCTGGTTGTGGGGCCTGAACTCTGGGCCTGGGCGCTGTTCTTCAGCTCTTCAGCTCAAGGCTAGTGCTCTACCACTTGAGCCCCAGCGCCACTACCGACTTTTTTCTTATGTGGTGCTGAGGAATCGAACCCAGGGCCTCAGGCATGCAAGGCAAGCGCTCTACCACTGAGCCACCTTCTCAGCCCTTGGACCTATCATTTCTGCACTTAATTTCAACACTGACCTTAAGCCCCCAAAACAGCAGTATAAAAAGATTTCAAAACTTCTACAATGGAAAATCAATAGTGGGGTATACTCCAGAAATAGCTTCAAAAGCTCTTTAGCATTAAGCTTAGTGCTAATAAAACTAATAAGCGCTAATTAGTGCTAATACTATAAAAGCAAACGAAGACTAATTAAGACCAAAATTATACCCAAAGCCCACCCCATCTCAGGCTAAACATACAGCACCCTATACTGTCAGTATTATTTTAGGCATAGGCTTAAACAAATCACTTAATACAACATTTGGGTTACTTAGCATTATAAATTGAACAATTGAAGAGATAACACTTAATATTTAAAATCAGAAGGCCTAGGTGAATATCCTTTCTGAACTTAGGAGCTTTGTTTCTTTTTTTTTTTTTTGGTCGGTCGTGGGACTTGAACTCTGGGCCTGGGCACTGTCCCTCAGCTCTTCAGCTCAAGGCGAGCACTCTACCACTTGAGCTACAGCGCCACTTCCGGATTTCTGGTGGTTTATTGGAGATAGGAGTCTAACAGTCTCTCCTACCCGGGCTGGCTTTGAACCGCGATCCTCAGATTTCAGCCTCCTGAGTAGCTAGGATTACAAGCGTGAGCCACCAGTGTCCGGCAGGAGCTTTGTTTCTTGAGGAAGTAATTTTGTCCCCTTGGGCATCAATTGACTTACTAACATTGGAATATCACAGCACTCTGTAATCAGTCACTTTAAACTATCAAATGTTGTATAACATTGTTTTAAAATTATATTGTTCATTTGTTACTTTCATAAATTTTGAATTTAAATCAAACTTTACTAAAATTATTTCTATAGCAATCTGCTCATCAGCTCTTACTATCTTTTAAAATCTGATCTCATTCACTTTAGGCCTTTCCCAATTCCTAATTGCTTTCAAAGCATTTTTTTGCATTCCTACTCTGGTGCTTTTGACTGACTTTTCCCCATCAGTGTCTGCCACCTCCTGACAAATCAGTAGTCTAGTAAGCCACATTAAGATCTGAGCTGAACCAGGATTGAAATTTCCACCTTATTCACTGTTTATCTCCATTAATATTGCCTGGCACAAAGTAAACACTTTGTATTTTTTTTGGGTCCGGTCGTGGGGCCTGAACTCTGGGCCTGGGCACTGTCCCTCAGCTCTTCAGCTCAAGGCTAGCGCTCTACCACTTGAGCCACAGTGCCACTTCCGGCTTTTTTCTTTTTGCTTATGTGGTGCTGAGGAATCGAACCCAGGGCCTCAGGCATGCAAGGCAAGCGCTCTACCACAGAGCCACCTTCCCAGCCCAACACTTAGTATTTTTTAAATCAATCTGCTCTTCACTCAAAATAAGATTTTATCTTTGCTCCACCCACTTTCCTTAGGAGGAAAACAACATATAACAAGTTTCTCCCAAGTGTTGGTATATGAGTAATAGAAAAGAGGCATTATTTCCTGAGCCAATTTCCAATGCTATTACTTTGATATTTTATTTAATTAAATAATTTATTTTTTGCCAGTCCTAGGGCTTGAACTCAGGGTTTGAGCACTGTCCCTGAGCTTTTGTGCTTAAGGCTAGCACTCTACCACTTGAGTGACTATGGCACTTCAGGCTTTTTAAAAGAAGAATCTGTTTATGTGGTACTGACTAATTGAACCCAGGGCTTCATGCATACTAGGCAAGCACTCTACCACTAAGCCACATCCCCAGCCTGTCCTTTGATATTTTAAAATGCCATTTTTTAAAGAAAATTAACATACTAGCAAAGGCCAATCTTGGCAAACTGACTAAACAGATAATATAGGAGAATATTTTTACTCCCAACAGATTATCATCAGAAAGCCTACAAAAAGTAGCATTTACTTTAAAATATTTGAACTTGCTAAAATAAAAACAAGTACTGATGGTAAAAAAAAAAAATCTAAACATGTAATTCCACTTGTGACAAAGATGAAATATCAAGGGGAAAGTTTACCTTCATATGTTGTATATCAAAAAATTTTTTAAAAGACTGTTAGCAAATTGAGTCCCTTTCCATAGCTTAGTCCACTCCTTCCCCTCTCCACAGCTTAGCATGCTCCCTTCCAAGGCAACACTAGGCCCGCTTAGTAAAGACAGTAAATAATCAACTTCCAACCCTCTCTACCTTGGGATGCCACTTCTCTGGAGCAGCTACCACCATATAAGGCAACAAGAGCCCCTTAGAGTGACCTTCAGGTCTGGGCAGCTGCAGGACCCCTTATCTACTATTTGGATAGCAGCCATAAATCCTAGTCTGCCATGATGAAGCACCTGGCCCTCACATCCACACCAGGGTCTCTACCTCCTAGCCCCTTCTAGTCCCTCCTAAACCTCTTAGGTTATATAAGTCACCTCAGACAAGAGCCAGGGCTTCTTCTCATCCCTCCTTTGTTTTTTTTTTTGTTTTTTGTTTTGTTTTTTTTGGGTCGGTCGTGGGTCCTGAACTCTGGGCCTGGGCACTGTCCCTCAGCTCTTCACTTCAAGGCTAGCACTCTACCACTTAAGCCACAGTGCCACTTCCGGCTTTTTTCTTTTTGCTTATGTGGTGCTGAGGAATCGAACCCAGGGCCTCAGGCATGCAAGGCAAACTACCACTGAGCCACCTTCCCAGCCCTCATTCCTCCTTTGTGAGAAGGAGTCTTGCTGGCCTCTTTCCTAGCAATAAACCTCCCTTTGGTCTCTGTACCTGGATGTCTGTGTGCTTCTCTGGCAAAGTCTATTACTCTAAATTTTGCTAAGAAAGACCACAACAAATCATGGTTTCAGATACTGGACAAAAGGCAGTACAGGATAGTGGTTCCTGAGAAATATGAAATAATTAAGATTCACCCTTATACTTATATAGCTGACTGCCTGGAAAGAGAGTGACAGGGAAATCCCTGAGGCCAGGGAGTCAGTGAAGTAAGAATTTTCAGGGTACAGAAACAGAGAAGATATTCAAAAAGGAAGAGCTTCGGGGCTGGGAAGGTGGCTCAGTGGTAGAGCGCTTGTCTTGCATGCATGAGGCCCTGGTTCGATTCCTCAGCACTACATAAGCAAAAAGAAAAAAGCCAGAAGTGGCGCTGTGGCTCAAGTGGTAGAGTGCTAGCCTTGAGCTGAAGAGCTGAGGGACAGTGCCCAGGCCCAGAGTTCAGGCCCCACAACCGGACCCAAAAAAAAAAAAAGGGAAGAGCTTCTATGAGCTACACAAGATTCCCTTCTTAATTTGTTTTTCAAGACGAGGCCTTACTAATATTAGCACAGGGTAGTCTCAAACTCTCAATCCTCCTTCATGAGTGCTGGGATTACAGGCATGAACCACTGTACTTGACACCATAGAAGGTCTCCTTCTTTGAGTTTTTAGTATTAGAACTGTATATATATGAGAATCCAGGAAAATTTATCTGAAAAGATCAGTTGGACAGAAAACCCTGATTATTACAAAGGATCAGGAATATTTATTGTGAATGGTGGATTCACAATGGGAAAAGGCAAAAACAACAAAAAACAACAATAAATGTAATACATAGGGTGAGAGGCAGAGTATTGAAAGAGGTATGACACTGGATTAGGCAAATAACAATTAGCTTTATATTAATGGAAGCCCTAGTTTGTCCTAACAAAGCATCAGGCAAGCCACAAAATGACCAGATTGTTTCCTAGAAACATTATCTGTGTCTCAAAAAACATCCAAAAGTATATAAATCAATGTTAAAGTATTTAGCAATCAATAAAGTAAAATACATAAGGTCTACAATTCAATTTTTAAGAAAAAGCAGGAAAATACCAATAATATGGACAGCTCATAGTCCCTGAGTTCAGTCCCTAGAACCAGAAGAAAAAAAAAAAAAGAAAATTGAAGCAAGAATGGATAAAATTTGTCCAGATTTGATGAAAAAATATTCATTAAAGGATTCAGTAAAATCTGATGAGAAAAAAAATTACAACAGCCCATATCATAAAGTTGCTTAAAGCCAGGCACCAGTAGTTCACACCTGTAATCCTAGCTACTCAGGAGGCTGAGATCTGAGGATCACAGTTCAAAGCTTCCCAGGGAGGAATGTCTGTGAGACTCATATCTCCAGTTAACCAACAGAAAACCAGAAGTAGCACTGTGAATCAAGTGATAGAGTGCTAGCCTTGAGCTGAAGAGCTCAGGGATAGCACCCAGGCCCAGAGTTCAAGCCTCATGACTGACAAAAATAAATAAATAAATAAATAAATATACATATATATATATATATATATATATATATATATATATATATATATATAAGTGGCTTAAAAGCCAATTATAAAAAATTTTTAACTATCCAGAATACCTCACTTTATATTGAGAAAATGATTAATAATGAGAGCAGAATTATTTGAACCAACATTAACCAGCAAACAGTACGTATGTTAGAAGATATTAATTTTTTTTATTGTAAAGATATTATACAGAGGGTTACAGTTACATGAGTAAGGTAATGAGTACACTTCCTATTGAGCATTGTTATAGAAGGTATTAATATTAAACTTTTCAAAAAAAAATCCAAAAAACCACCAGGTGGGAATTGAATGTGGAAAAAGACAAAGAATGTCAGAAATGTCAAGACTGTGTGTAAATATGTTAGATATAACTCATGATGTTGGGGTGTCACATAGGAATAAGAAAACCAACTTGAAAGAACTTGACAAGGCAAAGTTCATTTCTGGCAAAAGGATGTGCCAGCAACCAAAAATCTGGCAAACAAGCACACAGAACAGACAGCTGTTCCCTTTTTATCCCTAACCCAGCAGAACCAATGTGTTCACAAGTAGTAATACTACTACAACTACTGGAAAATTTCTGTGTCATATATACCTGAATGGATGGCATAACTAGTAATACCTTTAAGTGAGTAACAGCATAAGGGGAATAAATGAAGCTATTTTGCTACAAGGTACCAATTGTTAATTAGAACCGGGTTTTGAACTCAAGGTCTCATACTTGCTAGGCAAACAAGCACTCTGACAAGTTAAGCCATGCCTCCAGTCCTCCTATCTTTAAATATATACAAATTAAAGATAAACATTTACAGTCTTGAGAGGAATGTCTAAAACATGCAAGAAGTCAATGGGGGAGTAAGAATGGAATACTAAATAAAATATTTAGTTAACTCAAAAGACAAACAGCAAAAGAGGAGACCTAAATTCAACCAATGAAGAGAAATAAACTATTTCAGTAAAGAGGTAAAAATGACCAGATTAATGAAAAAATAACATTGAACTATGGTTAGTCTACCTCAAAATTTCAACCACCTGAAATTCAAATTGTCAAACTGAAAAGGGTGTGTGTGTGTGTGTGTGTGTGTGTGTGTGTGTGTGTGTCCTGGGGCTTAAAATAAAGTCCTGAAAAGGGTGTGTGTGTGTGTGTGTGTGTGTGTGTGTGTGTGTGTGTGTGTGTATGTGTGTGTGTGTGTGTGTGTGTGTGTGTGCCCTGGGGCTTAAAATAAAGTCCTGAGCTCAGACTAGTGCTATACCACTATAGCCACAGCTCTACTTCCAGGTTTTTGGTGATTAATTGAGAGTCTCAGGAACTTTCCTGCCTGGCTAGCTTTCAACCACAATCCTCAAATCTTGGCCTCCTGAGTGGCTAGGATTACAGCTGTGAGCCACTGAATACACACAGCCTGAAAAGCATTTTTTTTTTTAAGTAAAATTAAAAAGCATAAGGCTGGGAAGGTGGCTCAGTGGTAGAGCGCTTGCCTTGCATGCATGAGGCCCTGGGTTCAATTCCCCAGCACCACATAAGCAAAAAGAAAAAAGCCAGAGGTGGCGCCGTGGCTCAAGTGGTTGAGAGCTAGCCTTGAGCTGAAGAGCTGAGGGACAGCGCCCAGGCCCAGAGTTCAGGCCCCACGACCGGACGCCCCCCCCCCCAAAAAAAGCATAAATAGCTGGAGTGGCCATATTATTATGACAAAAAGGATACGAAGACAGACAGTTAAGAGAGATATTTCATAAGTATACCAATAGTCAATACTTTGAAGACTGAATTCTTTCTTGTGTGACATTTCTTTCTAGATAACAAAAGATGATAGATTCTTGAACACTAAAGACCACCACCAACAATACACTAGTTTCATAACTCTCATTGGGTATCCTCATTGACAAAATAAAAATCAAAATTATATATTATCTTTAAAGTCATTTGAAATTTTATAATGATTAAAAAGTATATAAAAAACAATGGTCATTCTACAATGAAAACTGTAAAAACATGAAAAAGGAAATCAAAGCAGAACTTAGAAAGTGGAAAAACCTCCCATGCTGCTGGATTGGAAGGATCAATATCCTAAAAATGGCAATACTTCCCAGGGCTATCTACAAATTCAATACGATACCTATCAATATTACAACCTCATTCTTCAAGGAAATAGAAGAGGCAATCCAAAAATTCATATGGAACAATAAAAGACACCAAATAGCAAAAATGATCCTTAACAGAAAGAACGGTGCTGGAGGAATATCAAAACCAAATTTCAAACTACTACAAAGCTATAGGAATCAAAACAGCTTGGTACTGGCACAAGACAGACCTCAAGACCAATGGAATAGAATTGAAAACCCAGAAATGAACCCACAGACCTATAGCCACCTAATCTTCGATAATGGAGCTAAAAAAATAGAATGGAAGAAAAGACAGCCTCTTCAGTAAATGGTGCTGGAAAAATTGGTTTATCACTTGTAGAAAACTAAAGCTAGATCCTTCTATATCACCCTGCACCAGAATCAACTCCAAATGGATCAAAGACCATGGTGTCAAAGCAGACACCCTGAAAACATTATAGGAAGGAATAGGAAAAACCCTAGGTTTCCTTGACCCAGGTTGAAATCTTAATAGAGACCCAGAAACACAACAAATCAAAGAAAGATTGGACAAATGGGATTGCATGAAGCTGCAGAGCTTCTGCATGGCAAAGGATATAGCTAGCAAGATCAATAGAAAGCCCACAGATAGGGAGAAGATCTTCACTAGCCATACAACGGACAAGGGTCTCATATCTAAAATATACCTGAAACTCAAAAAATTAAATCCCCCAACAACAAATCCTCAAAAAACAATCGCCCAATAAGTGGGGTAAAGACTTAAAGACAAACTTCTCTGAAGAGGAAATAAGAGTGGCCAATAGACACATGAAGAAATGCTCAACCTCCCTATCCATAAAAGAAATGCAAATCAAAACAACATTGAGACCCCACCTCACCCCAGTTAGAATGGCTATAATCAAGAAATCTAATAATAACAGATGCTGGATGTGGCCAGAAGGGAACCCTACTGCACTGTTGGTGGGAGTGTAAACTTGTTCAAACACTTTGGAAAGCAGTATGGAGATTCCTCAAGACTCCACATAGAGCTCCCCTATGACCCAGCAATCCCACTTTTGGGCATTTACCCAAATGATCTTGGATCATACTAAAGCTACTAGCACAACTAATGCAGCATTATTTACCATAGCTAAGATATGGAACCAACCCATATGCTCCTCCATCAGAAAGAATGACATCGCCCCATTTGTTAGGAAATGGAAAGACTATTATATTAAGAAAATTATATTAAGTGAAGTAAGCCAGGTCCAAAGAAACATAGGTCCCATGGTTTCCCTTATTTGCAATAACTAGTATATGTCTGGAACAAGTAGAAAAGGTCAAAAAGCTATGTACATGTGACAAGAAAAGATGAAGTCAAGCAAAATTAACCCCAAGATAGGAACACTGGTTTTTTTTCTTGCTTGCTATTGTGTCTAAGATATTTATAAGGTATCATGTGATTTTTTTGTTGCTTTGTATGTTTCTTCCCCACAGTGTAACCCCTGTTTTCACTGTATTTGATGTTGGTATAATTTGGGGAGGGGAAGGGAAAAAGCAAAATGTTTAAATAGGGATACAGGTTTTGCCCCCATTGTAACAATTAGGTGTACAAGACACTATGTTGAAAAGCAAACTTTACAATTTGTAGGACGGGGTGGGGGGGGAGTGTAATTGTGGAGATGGGAAGGAAGGGATGGTAGGGGAAAAACAAGAGAGGAGGCAACAATGTTTGATAAGAAATATACTCATTACCTTGCTCATGTAACTGTAACCCCTCTGTACAGTATTTTCACAATAAAAAACTTATTCAAAAAAAGAAAAAGAAAAAAACTGTGGAAATGAATAGTTTTTTAAAAAATGGTCATTCTGTAATGCCTTTTCCAAGTTATATCCACCTTCCTCAAATCCTGACATTGTTTCTCTGTGAACTTACTGTTTCAGCTGCTAGGGCTAGACACAGGGGAGCAATGATGAAAGAGAGAAAGGGAGATCTTCTATAGGGTCCACACGAGGCACAGTTCCAGCAAAATCTATGTAGGCATTCGTCAAAATCTAATATTTAATTGTAAAGCAGGATCGTTCCATGAAAAAGCTATGTGACAAATCATTTACTAATATAAAATGGAATCCTAATAGAATCAAGTACATATAAGGACATTTAGTAAGGACATTTATCTGTTAATACAGAACTGTATAAAGATGTCAGGTCATTCAGAACAGACAAAATCACTCCCAGTTTTCTGCACCTAACACAGCAATACATAAAAACAGAAACCAACATCCCACTTTTCAGCTGTTTTAAGGAAAACATTGTCTAAAATATTTGCATTTTTAAAAGTTCACTGAGCAAATGCAATGAAAAGGGAAACTTTTTTTAAAGGTAAGTCAGGCCTATGTTCAAATTTCATGTTCCATGACTTATGAACTGTCAATGTGAACTTAAATAAGTATCTAACATATATTTCCTTCGCTACAAAAATACCTGCTTGTTTTCTAGAGTTTTAAGACATACATAGAAAGATAATATCTATGACAGCGTCTGACAACTACAGATCTTCCCTCCCACTCTGCATCTGGGTTTGTTTCTAGATATAAAAAATACTAATGTGACTTCAGCGTGTTTTCTCTTTTCTTTTTTTCTTGTTTCAAGGAAAGCATTTATTGAAAGGAATTGTGAAATACAAGAAGAAAAAAAAACTCATCTGGGAAATAGGCAGCATTTCTTGGACTTAAAATGAGCTGACCAAAAGCCTACTTCATAAAGTACAAAATTCAATTCTGAAAACACTTTTTATCAAGCTCTGAGGATGGAATCATCCTTTCTTGTTCAAATACATCCAGGTGACCATATATACCAAGTGTCCTGCTAGGTAGTAAAACGTGTAAATATTCCCAGTGAAGCTATAAGGAAGCCACTATACAGGTTTTCCGTCCTCCTTTGGCATTTCCGATGGTCTTGCTCCCCCCTTGCTTCTGTTCTCCTCCACCACCAGCCCCCACCACAGACACACATGCCTTCTGGTGAATTCGTCAAATTTCCTTTGATCAACTCTTGTCCTCAACCTGTTTCAAGCTTTATACTCCATTCATTTAGCAGTTCTCAAGGAGTATCTGTACTTCAGCTCAAAAATATCCTCTAGTTAAGCACTCTAGTTACATGCCTGTAATCCTAGCTACTCAAGAGGCTGAGATCTGAGGACTGTGGATCTGAGGATCTGAAGTTAATCTGGGTAGGAAAGTCCATAAGAATCTTATCTCCGGCCGGGCGCTGGTGGCTCACGCCTGTAATCCTAGCTACTCAGGAGGCTGAGATCTGAGGATCGCGGTTCAAAGCCAGCCCAGGCAGGAGAGACCATGAGACTCCTATCTCCAATAAAAACCACCAGAAAACCGGAAGTAGCGCTGTAGCTCAAGTGGTAGAGTGCTCGCCTTGAGCTGAAGAGCTGAGGGACAGCGTCCAGGCCCAGAGTTCAAGCCCCAAGACCAACCAAAAAAAAAAAAAAAAAAAGAATCTTATCTCCAATTAGTCAGAAAAAAAGCTGGTAGTGACACCGTGGCTCCAGTGGTATAGCACTAGCCTTGAACGAAAAGAAGCTCAGGGACAGCAACTAAGTCCAGAGCTTGAACCCCAGAACCAGCCCCCCGAAAAAAGCCTCTAAATACTAAATATTAAAAGCAATCGAGGGGGGGGACCAAGATGGTGACGGGGCAGTAGGGAAATGCCACAGCTCTCTCCAACCAAAAAGTGAGGTTCGAGTTCCAACGCTTAATCTCCCCAGGAGACTGACAACAACAAAAAGACGAACACTCAGAGAAAAACCAGAGGTGGAAAATAACAAAAAAAGAAAGAGAGGAAAAGAAGAATTTCAGAACAGAGAAGAGCGAAGACCCCTCTCCCAACCTTTACCTGCCGCGCGGCAGTGCGCCAAGCCGCCGGCCAGCCGGCCCGGCGGGGGCTGCCGGAGCCACAGAGACACAGGGGGCTGCTTGCAGATCACCAGGTACTGGATTGCAGAACAGCGGATCGCCAGGAACAGAGAAACCTACCAGCCGGGAGTCTCCAGGAGGATCCCACCCCCACCCCTCACTCTCCACCGGAGCGGAGAGGCACCAGCAGCGCGACAAAGGGACCTGCCCGCAGACCACCCGCCCAATCACGATCGCAACGACCCGGCGGGGGCCGCCCAACCCAGCCTGCAACCACCCCAACTGAACTGGGACTGCAACAACAACTGACGGACTGCAACAACAACTGACGACCTACAGGGTGAGTACCCATCAGGGGACAGTGAATCCCTCAAGGGAGACCAGAGCTGGAGGGAATCCCCAGATCCTGACCTAGACTCCCTACCCCAACACCCGGACCACAGGACCCACTAAAACTGGGAACTGTTCGAGAGCTCCACCAGCCGGTGGAGCACACTCTGCTGGCCAGGCCAGAGCAAGAGCGCCCCTGGAAGGGAGCTTAAATGCCCAAGCCAGGAACAGCGCCCCTGCGTCAAGACTACCAACAGTAGAAGAAATTTGAACTGTGTCCTCCAGGCTGCATAACCTAGGTGGTATACACATTAGCACAGGCCTAAGGAGTGCGCTCCAGGCTGGGGCCGGAACCAGGCCAGGGGACCGGTGCCTGACCAAAGCAAAAAGGGTCAGAAGTGGTGCTGTGGCTCAAATGGTAGGGTGCCAGCCTTGAGCTGAAGAGCTGAGGGACAGCACCCAAACCTAGAGTTCAAGCCCACAACCAGCCCAAAACAAACAAACAAAAACACATGAGGAGCCCATAGCAGACTCCAGTATTTGGGAGAGTGCATCCAGAGCATCTGATCTTCCCAAGAGCACCCGCAGGAGCAAACACAAGCAGTCTAGGCTGCTCAACCCTTCCAAAGGCGGGAATTGCCAGCAATCTACAGCAGAGAGCTGAGAATCCTAAGTAAGTCAGAATAGCAGCTGGAAATAGGCTCCCAACAGAATCCAGATCAGGCACAGACTCTCTCTACCAATACAGAATCAGCAACCAAGCAAAGACAGACACACCAAAACAAAATTGAAGAGCAGTCTCCTGAACCCCCATGCGAAAATCACAGAGAAAAATCACAAGGTTTACCACTACCCAGGACAGCAAGCTCACCTCAAAAGCCAGCAGCCACGCAGGGGAGAGCCTCAGTGGGAGCAAAGCAGGAATGGAAGACAAAAGCTACATCCAAGGGTTGCTGGAGGCAATGACTCAAGAAATAAAGCGAGAAATGGATCAGAAATTGAAAGAGCACAAGGATGAACTATCAAAAGATAGACAGGATATCAAACAAAAGTTGGATGCAAAAATAGAAGCTGCACAAACCTCAGTAAGAAGTGAGATAAACGCCAAATTAGAGGTAATGCATACTGATCTCACCTCATTGAGAGGTGAGATCAGTACTCTGAGAACCAACATTGAATCCATAAAGGGATCCATTTCCACCATGCAAACCACAATAGAAGCCACGGTCAACAGAGTGAATGAAATGGAAGGTAGAGTGTCAGATACAGAAGACAGAATACACCAACTGGACCAAAAAGTGACAGATATGGAAAAATCACTCAAATTAAACCAAAGGGAAATTCAAGAGCAAGCAGATAATGCCAAGAAATTTAACCTTCGCATAATCGGAGTGGACGAAGGTGAGGAATTCCAGAGCAAGGGAATGCAACACCTATTTAACAAGATAGTCAATGAAAATTTTCCCCACCTCAAAAACGACCATCTTAACTACATCACAAAAGCTTATCGAACACCCAACAAGCAAGATCCCAGGAGAAACACTTCTAGACACATTATAGTAAAAATGATGGATCTGAATAATAAGGAAACAATCCTGCATGCAGCAAAAATGAAGAAGGAGCTATACTACAACGGGAAAAAAATTAGAATCACTGCAGATCTCTCCACACAAACAATGAATACAAGAAAAGCCTGGGAAAGCACCATACGAGCCCTGAGAGCCAATAACTGCCAACCCAGACTGATATACCCGGCAAAGCTAGCATTCACACTCGATGGAGAACTGAAAACTTTTAATAGCAAAGAAAAACTAAATGAATACATAAACATTAAGCCAGCATTACAAAGAATTCTAAGAGGGGGGACACAACCTGAAGAAAGCAACCAGGAACTGGGACCTGCCCCAAACAGGCATTACTCAAAGTCTAACTGAGCAAGCACAGGAGGAAAGGAAAGAAGAAAAACTTAGGAAAACGGAATGGCAGGGACAACAATGCATCTCTCTATACTTTCTCTTAATATAAATGGGCTGAATTTGCCAATTAAAAGAAAACGAACTGAGGACTGGATCAGAAAACAAGACCCATCCATCTGTTGCCTTCAGGAGACCCACCTCTCAGCCAAACATACAAACAAACTCAGAGTGAAGGGGTGGAAAAGGATCTACCAATCAAATGCCCCCAGTAAGAAAGCAGGTGTAGCTATCCTGATATCTGACAAAATAAACTTTTCATTAAAATCAGTACAGAAAGACAAGGACGGACACTACATATTAATAAAGGGAACAATCCAAGAGGAGGATATAACCATCATCAACTTATATGCCCCAAATATTGGTGCACCCAGATATGTCAAACAAATGCTCTCAAACTTACAGAATAAAATAGATCCCAATACGATAATACTAGGAGACTTTAACACGCCACTCTCACCAAAGGACAGGTCTACCAACCAGAGGATTGGCAAAGAAGCTACCGAATTAAGTGAGGCCATACTTCAAGCGGAATTAACTGACATCTACCGAGTATTTCACCCTAAAACAACACAGTACACATTCTTCTCAGCAGCTCATGGAACTTTCTCCAAAATAGACCATATCATAGTTCATTCAAGGAACTTAAGCAAATACAAAGGGATCGACATAATCCCCTGTATCCTATCTGACCACAGTGGAATCAAGCTAGCTCTCAATAACAAAGCATACCGCAGAAATTTCTCTAATACATGGAAATTGAACAGCACACTCCTTAACAAGGCCTGGGTAACAGAAGAGATCAGAGAAGAAATAAAGCATTTCCTACAACTCAGTGAAAATGAAAACACCTCACAAAGAAACTTGTGGGACACAGCAAAAGCAGTCCTGAGGGGCAAATTTATTGCCCTCAGTGCCCACATCAAGAGAATGGAGACAGACCAAGTAAATAATCTCATGTTGCAACTAAAACAGCTAGACAAACAAGAAAAACTGGGACCTAAAGCTACTAGACGAAGCCAGATAACCAAATTAAGAGCAGAGATTAACCAATTAGAAAATCAGAAAACCATAACCAAAATAAACCAAACAAAAAGCTGGTTCTTTGAAAAAATAAACAAAATTGATGGCCCGTTGGCAAGATTAATTAAAAAAAGAAGAGAGGAAACCCATATTAATAGGATTAGGGATGCCACCGGAAACATCACAACACGTACCCAAGATATCCAAACAATTCTAACAGACTACTTTCAAAAGCTATACTCTCTAAAGGAAGAAAATCTGGCGGAAATGGATGCATTTTTAGAGAAATACAAGTTACCCAAACTGAGCAAAGAAGAAGTTAATCAATTAAATAAGCCAATATCCTATAATGAGATACAGGAAGCTATCAAAAGTCTTCCAACAAAAAAAAGCCCAGGACCAGATGGATTCACAGCAGAATTCTATAAGACCTTTAAAGAAGAACTAATACCCATACTCCTCAAGCTCTTCAGAGAAACAGAGAAGGAGGGAGCTATCCCAAACTCATTCTACGAAGCCAATATCACACTCATCCCCAAACCAGGCAAAGACCCAACCAAAAAGGAGAATTACAGGCCAATTTCCTTGATGAACACAGATGCAAAGATCCTTAACAAGATTCTAGCTAACAGAATCCAGAAACACATAAAAAAAAATAATACACTATGATCAGGTAGGCTTCATCCCAGAGACACAGGGATGGTTTAACATACGTAAGTCAATAAATGTAATCCAGCATATCAACAGAGCCAAGGTCAAGAATCACATGATTATCGCCACAGATGCAGAAAAGGCCTTTGATAAAATTCAACATTCATTCATGCTAAAAGCTCTGGAGAAAATAGGAATAGAAGGAACATTTCTAAAAACAATAATAGCCATTTATGACAGACCAATAGCCAATATTATACTTAAAGGGGAAAGGCTACAACCAATCCTCCTAAAAACAGGAACAAGGCAAGGATGGCCACTGTCTCCACTCCTCTTCAACATAGTCCTAGAACCCTTAGCCAGGGCAATAAGGCAAGAAAAAGACATTAAAGGGATCCGCATAGGGAAAGAAGAAGTGAAACTATCCCTTTTTGCAGATGACATGATACTATACCTCCACGATCCCAAAAACTCCATCCCCAAACTTTTAGAAATCATAAGTCACTTCGGCAAAATAGCAGGATACAAAATAAACCCACAAAAATCAGTTGCCTTCTTATACACTGATAACGTACAGGAAGAGAGGGAAATAAAGGGAGCAACCCCATTCACAATAACCTCCCAAAAAATAAAATATTTAGGAATTAACCTAACCAAAGATGTAAAAGAACTATTTAATGAGAACTATAAAAAGTTAAAGAAAGAAATTGCAGAAGACACTAGGAAATGGAAAGACCTCCCATGCTCCTGGATAGGCCGACTTAATATAGTAAAGATGGTGATACTTCCAAAACTAATATACAAATTCAATGCAATTCCTATTAAAATCCCAATGACGTACATCACTGAAATACAGAAAACAGTCCAAAAATTTATATGGAACAACAAAAGACCTAGAATAGCCAAAACAATTCTAGGGGATAAAGACAATATGGGAGGGCTATCCATGCCGAACTTCAAACTCTACTACAGAGCTATAATCACAAAGACAGCATGGTACTGGCACAAAAACAGACCCGAAGACCAATGGAACAGAATAGAAGATCCAGATATAAATCCACAGGCCTACAGCCAGCTGATATTCGACAAAGGAGCCAAGGACATACAATGGAAGAAACACAGCCTCTTCAACCGCTGGTGCTGGGAAAACTGGGCAGCCACATGCAGAAAACTAAAAGTGGACCCCAGCCTATCACCATGCACCAACATCAACTCAAAATGGATTAAAGACCTTAAGATTAAACCTGAATCTCTGAAACTACTGCAGGACAGAGTAGGAGAGACACTTGAACTAATAGGCACAGGAAGGAACTTCCTGAACAGAGTCCCAGGGTCACAACAAGTTGGAGAGAGACTCGACAAATGGGACTACCTTAAAATAAAAAGCTTCTGCACAGCTAAATCTATCGCAACTAAGCTAGAAAGACAACCAACTAATTGGGAAAAAATATTTACCAGCAATATATCAGACAAGGGGTTAACATCCTGTATATACAGGGAACTCAAGAAACTAATCCCTCCCAAACCTAACAAACCAATTACTAAATGGGCAAGGGAACTAAAGAGGGACTTCTCAAATGAAGAAATAAAAATGGCAAAGAAACACATGAGGAAATGTTCATCATCCCTGGTGGTGAAGGAAATGCAAATAAAGACAACCCTGAGATACCACCTCACCCCAGTCAGAATGTCCCACATCCACAAATCAGCCAACGACAAATGCTGGAGGGGATGTGGAGAAAGAGGAACCCTATTACACTGCTGGTGGGAATGTACACTTATACAACCACTTTGGAAAGCAGTCTGGAGGGTCCTTAGAAAGCTAAAGATTGACCTCCCTTACGACCCAGTCATACCACTTCTAGGCATCTACCCTGAACAACAGGAACCAATATACAAGGACACGTGCACCTCCATGTTTATTGCAGCACTGTTCGCAATAGCTAGGATATGGAAACAACCTTGATGCCCCACCACAGATGAATGGATCCAAAAAATGTGGTATCTATACACAATGGAATATTATGCAGCCATTAGAAATGACAAAATAATGGCATTTGCAGGGAAATGGATGGAGCTAGAAGGAATCATGTTGAGCGAGGTAAGCCAAGAACGAAGAGACAAATGGTACATGGTCTCCCTGATAAGTGGATGCTAAATCCAAAATGTTAGGTGATACGACAAAACTAATAGGACTTAAGAAACAAAGAACTCCCGCTCAGCTGGTTGAACCACTACTAAATATCCCCATGCTGCTGATCACAAATATGGTATATAACATGTGAACACTGTTATATATTACAGACTGTGGTAGACAATTTGCTCCAGGGAAGTTAGAATGAACTTGTGACTTTGAAATTATGTAATCACTTAATCACAATCAAAAAAAAAAAAAAAAGAACCTCGGGGAAGGGAGGGAGGGAGGGGATGGTAGGGGGAAAACAATGGAGGGGGTAACAATGTTCAAGAGGAAGTGTACTCATTACCTCACTCATGTAGCTGTAACCCTCTGTATAGTATCTTTACAATAAAAAAAAAAAAAAGCAATCGATGGGCTGGGAAGTTGGCTCAATGGTAGAGTGCTTGCCTTGCATGCCTGAGGCCCTGGGTTGGATTCCTCAGCACCACATAAGCAGAAATAAAAAAGACAGAAGTGGTGCTGTGGCTCAAGTGGTAGAGTGCTAGCCTTGAGCTGAAGAGCTGAGGGACAATGCCCAGGCCCAGAGTTCAGGCCCCATGACCGGACCCAAAATAAAATAATAAAATTAAAAATTAAAAATAAAAGCAATCGAAAATCATTAAGAAAAAATTGCTTTATGATCACAGGAAATTCAAATTTTAAATATCTCTATATAAATGTTTTTATACCAAAAATATAAGGACAAACAAAACTCTGAAGCACAAAAATATACAAAGATCAACTTGTTCAGGAAATGGAAAGAGGGCAAGATACATTGCTATGTAAATTCTTTTTTTTTAATTTTTGTGCCAGTCCTGAGGCTTGAACTGGGGGCCTGAGCACTGATCCTGAGTTTCTTTTGCCCAAGTCTAGCACTCTGCCACTTGAGCCACAGCTCTACTTCTGGCTTCTTTGATAATTTATTGGAGATAAGAGTCTCAAACTTTCCTGCCTGGGCTGGTTTCAAATGATGATCCTCAGATCTCAGCCTCCTGAGTAGCTAGGATTATAGGTGTGAGCCACCAGTGTCCAGTAAATTCATTCTTTTTTTAATGGATGGAAATGTGCATCACTTTGCTATGCAATTATATCCCATTTTAAACTGCTATAATATTTATTTTAAAATATCAATATCTTTACATAATACAATGTCCTCTGCATAACACCATATCCTTTGCAAATACACATACATATGTTTATACAACACACACACAAACACACATATAGAAACATGCTCTTCCACACCCAGTACTGGGGACTAAACTCAGGGCTAAGCACTCTATCACTTAACAGGCTTCCTGCTCTTTTGTTTCTGTCTTGGTGGGAGTTTTGTTTGCTTGTTTGATTATATCAGGGTCTTCAGTTTGTTATTTCCCATTTTGGCCTTGGAATTCTCAAACTTCCTACCCCCAAGTCCCAAGTGGTTAAATAAATAGAAATTTAGTGAGGAATATTGGGTATCAACTTTAAAATATGTTCACAATTTAGATTGCCATAGTATTTGAGGAAGAATGTACAGATAAAGATTGAAGATACTGCTCTAGACTACAACCACTGCCTCAATCCACCTCTGGCAGCCTCTCTTTACCTCTCTTTACTTTCCTTCCTGTATCACTTCAAGAGCAAGTTCTCCACATCCTCCTTCCCACCTCACCCTTCCCAGGGACAACCAGTGGGAGGCAGTTACAACAAGGAACAAGAACTTCTCATGCTAGAATTCCAGGACTGCTATGATACATCTGGCTGATGTAACAAACCTCAGTACTACCAGTACCATAAAAAAAACAAACCTGAAGATCTAGGACTTCAAAATGATATCTTTAATAAATTGACACACCTACAAATGAATAGGAAAAAGAGCAAGCTCTCCTGCAGAGCAGAATGCAGCCAGTGACTGACCATGGGACTAGGATAGTATCTTAGTATTAAATTTCTTTTCCTTACAAAAGGAAATCTTGACAGTGAAGAAATCAATACCACCAATAATAGAGGCACCTTCACATGTGCTCATGTCTAGAGCATTGAGAAAACTATATTGCCACTTTTATTTTAGCTGTCCTTCTAAAAAGATAAAAGGGAATAAAATCAAGATACAACAAAAATGATCTTTTTAAAGAAAGTCATATCACAAGATAAAGACTGAGAAACTATTGCAAGCTAGAAATATGACAACTGCAATGTATAAACCTAGACTAGCAAAAGATAGTTTTGTTATTGTTAGGTTTTTAAAAAGAGGTGGCCGAGTAAGAACAGCACCATGCACGTGGTATTCAGGTAAGGGGTAGTTTATTCATCATTCTGGCTGGCACCAGGCCACGTTGACCCTCCACGTGGCTGGGAAAGGCCTGGGAAAGAGGTGAGAAAGAGCTAGAAAAGAGCTAGAAAAGAGAATTGGGAAAGAGCTGAGGCAGAGAGAGAGCTGGGAAAGAGAGAGAAAAGAGCTAGAAAAGAGAGTGTCTGGGCCTGGGCTAGGCCTTATCTAGGATATGGGCAGAGAAAGGTGTGGCCACATCAAATTCAGATGTGACCTCAGTGGATGCAGATGTGACCTCTTCCAGGTGTGCCAGCTGCCTAGGTAATGCAGGTACTGGGCAGAGACTTTGCTGCGAGGAGGGTGGAGTCTGCTCGCCATCCAAGAGCGGACCTTACAGTTATTTGAATAAATTAGGTTTATAGACTATTTTTTTAGCTAGAAATATCAAGATTTTTTTTTTTTTGGTTGGTCCTAGGGCTTGAACTCTGGGCCTGGGGGCTGTCCCTCAGCTCTTCAGCTCAAGGCTAGCATTCTACCACATGAGCCACAGCGCCACTTCCGGTTTTCTAGTGGATTATTGGAGATAAGAGTCTCTCGGACTTTCCTGCCCGGGCTGGCTTTGAACCACAATCCTCAGATCTCAGCTTCCTGAGTAGCTAGGATTACAGGGTGAGCCACCGGGGCCAAGCGAATATCAAGATTTTTATCAGTGATATCTGTTGAAGGACAACTCAGTAGTAGGAATTTAACTATGAATAACACTGAAAATGTAATAGAACTTGAATTTTACAGATTAATAAAGGAGTCACTGAACTATAGCCAGAATGCTGAACTGGCAAATCTTGTGTCTGTAAATCAAGTTTCATTGGAAGACATCCATGTTCATTCATTGTCTACTATGGCTGCTTTCATATTATGAGGGCAGTTCTGTGTAGCTGTAAAAGGAACTATGTTGTCCACATCCTATATTACATACACTATCAGACTTTTTATAGAACTTTAACCCCCTGGCTTAATGATGTAGCAGAAACCCAATCAGGCTACTGTTTAAAGGAAGAAAATTAACAGAAAAAGACATAAATTTGAAGAGTACATATCTCAGAATCATGTAGCTACAAGCAACAAATATGCCACATTTCAATTTACCTTTGTAACAGTAAAAGAAATGTTTAGTTTTCTTTTAAATATAAGTACTAAGAGCTACTAAACACTTAGAAATGATCTTTATGAATAAGTGTAAAATTGTTCTACAGAATATAGACTCTCAAATGTGTATGTAATACAATAATTTTGTTTTTAGAGAGGCCTCTTGGACTAAATAATCCAAGTTAGAATGGAACTTGCCTAAGCCTCATGAGGACTAGGACTGCACATACTACCAACACATCTGGCCAACAAGAATAATGTATAATACAGCTGGCCTCAAATGTCCATGGGTTTTACATTTATATATTTAATCACTTAGACCAAAAATGTTAAAATAGGAAAAAAGCCTGCTTCTGTACAGTACATACACTTTTCTTGACATTATGCCCCACTATTATAAGACAATCTAGCAACAAATATGAAGCATTTACAATGTATTAGATATTATAAGAACTCAATCTAGAGATGATTCAAAGAACACAGGAGTTTATGTGTAGGTTATATGGAAACTTGTCATTTGGTAAAAAATAGCAGTTAAGCAAAATCTGAGAACAGATATTGGGGCTAGAACTAATACCCACTAGATACAGAGAGAAAACTGTTAATAAAAGCAAGGAGAAGGGCAGCGGTATATTTATTTTGAAATAAGGCAAGATCAAATTTTCTAAACACAACTTGGTAGAGAAGGATGTAGCCTACTACAAAGCACAAAGCAAAAATACCATAAATTATAGACCTGTTTGTTCCCTTCACTGAGGAGACTTTTTCATTACTTTCTTACATATGTACTCCAAAAGTAACTCAGGTCCAAATGCCATCAATTCCCAATAACTGAAGTACTGAACAAATAAGTTTTTTTTTTTTTTTTGGTCCGGTCGTGGGACCTGAACTCTGGGCCTGGACGCTGTCCCTCAGCTCTTCAGCTCAAGGCTAGGGCTCTACCACTTGAGCCACAGCGCCACTTCTGGCTTTTTTCTTTTTGCTTATGTGGTGCTGAGGAATCAAACCCAGGGCCTCGTGCATGCAAGGCAAGCGCTCTACCACTGAGCCACCTTCCCAGCCCACAAATAAGTTATTTATACCAAAACAAGTTTGATATAGTGTAAATGTACGATGGCCTTTATCAACTTTTACTTTGAATCTAAATTCAGACCTCAGTAATGACACTGTGAATCATTCACTTCCTGTGAGAAGCCACCCAGTTGTGCTTCCTTTGCTCAAAACTCCACACTTCAGATGAGCTCAATGAAGTTGAAGCTAAGTGGTGGCACATGGTAGTTTATCTGCTTTTGTGTATGTTCAAAATTCCCTTCCACCAAATCACTAGTTCTTATTCTAAAAACCAATCAATCAAAGAACATTATATTGAAAACCTAAAATAGAAGAAAAGAAACATGGGGCTGGGAAGGTGGCTCAGTGGTAGAATGCTTGCCTTGCATGCTTGAGGCCCTGGGTTCGATTCCTCAGCACCACATAAGCAAAAAGAAAAAAGTCGGAAGTGGCACTGTGGCTCAAGTGGTAGAGTGCTAGCCTTGAGCTGAAGAGCTGAGGGACAGCGCCCAGGCCCAGAGTTCAGGCCCACGACTAGACCCCCTCCCCCCCAAAAAAAGAAACATATACAGTCATCTCTCATTATATTATGTTTCATTTATTGCAGCTTCACTGTATCACAGGTTTAAAAAATATATACCTAATTCTGTATCACTATATTCACCATATTGCAGGATTTTGTGGTATTTATATAATATTTATGATTTTAATTATTTTTGCTTAAAAACTTTAAATATAAAAAATGTTAATCCAAACATATTAAAAGAATGTTAAATTGAAGTAAAATACAGTATGTATTTCATCAGAGAAAGAAGACTATACACACAATGGAAATGCAGAATGCCACTACCACTTGTGCAAGTTCGCCAACCTGAGATTGTACACCATACACTGTTGGCTGATGGAATGGAAGCCACCAACCATAGTACTGTGTTCTGTATTCTGGGCACTGATTGTCTCAATGACCACAGCATTGATCTGTTTGCTCTCCTATACTATGCCCATATGTTCAACATCTCTCCTTGTCCACTTCACATCAATGTCTGATCACTAGTGTTGCTCTACCGTGTTGTGTTTTTGTGAATTATTTGTAAAAGTTTGAATTTATTTCAAGCTCTACAATGCCACCCAAATGTTCTGTGCCTTCTGAGGCTTCTGGCAGTGAATCCAAGTGCCAGAGAAATATGCTTACCATCAAAGAAAAGGTAGAACTTCTCAACATGTTAAAGGAAGGCAAAAGCTACCTGGCTGTAGGCCACTATTATGGGATCAACAAATCTGCTGTTTACTACATAAAGAAAAAGGAGAAGAATATTCAGTCAACAGCAAGAATGACTTTTAGCAAGACTGCAAAGAGGGTGGTCACTTCCCGCAATAAGGCCATTGTAAGAATGGAGTCTGCATTGGCCCTGTGGATAAATGACTGGAGGAAGAAGAATATCTCACTGGATACCAACACTCTCCAGACAAAGGCCAAGAACTTTCTGATAGTTTTGTAGAAAGCATGAATGTTCACGATGGTGACAAGGATGAAGATGAGGATGACAACGCAGAAGCAAGACCGTTGAGTGTTTCTCCTACCAGACCAGCCCCATTCAGTGCCAGCAAGGGCTGCTTTGACCAATTTCAAAGATGCTTGGGACTCAAGAGCATTTTTCTGTATGGAGAAGTTGCCTCTGCAAATAAAGTCAGAGCTGAGGAGTATGTGTATGGCATGTTCAAATCCATCATCGAGGAAGGGGGCTATAAGCAAACATGTTTTTAACATGGATGAGATGAAGTCAGCAAGTGAAAATGAGGATGAAGAACAAGGCAAAATACAATTGAGAAGAGGAGGAAGTTGGCCTAACACTCAACTGACTTGCAACCATGGTCAGAATGGCCAAAACACTTCAGTGAGTGACTGAAGAATGGTACCCCAGAAGCTTCATTCATTGCGCTTCATAAATACAATTGAGAGTGGCATGTCAGTTTATAAAAAGCTTCCCACTCAGAAGTAAAAAAGCAGTGCTAGCAACTCCCATAACTATGTTCATCACTCAGATTAAGAGATCAGTTATACCTATGCCTTTAGTGGAAATAGATGTTATAGCCCAGGGTGAAGATACTGTACCACCTGATGAAGCGTCTGATGAAGTGGTGCCTTCAGAAAAGTTGTAATGCTTGGCTATGCAGTACATTCATCTGATTGGCATCACCTTCATTGCCATCAGGACTGTAAAGCTACATTAATTCATGGTCTTCATCATTCAAGTTGTAGTATATTTCACTGATGAGTACCCATATAGAATTTTTTATGTTGTTAACATTTTGTAGGTTTAAGAGTGTAGCAAGTGTTTAACAGCATAGGAACTGTTTATAAGAGTGTGGGAAAGATTAATAAGAGAATGGGAAAGTTTTGTTTGTTTGTTTTATTTTTGGGTCCGGTTGTGGGGCCTGAATGCTGTCCCTCAGCTCTTCAGCTCAAGGCTAGCGCTCTAGCGCCACTTCTGGCTTTTTTCTTTTTGTTTATGTGGTGCTGAGGAATCGAACCCAGGGCCTCATGCATGCAAGGCAAGCACTCTACCGCTGAGCCATCTTCCCAGCCCCGAGAATGGGAAAGTTTTATAGGAGAGTGGAAAGGGGTTATAAAACCTTTAAAAATATATAAATAATAAAATTAAAATAACTGCAGATTTTCATCTAATGCAGAGGTCTCTGAAACCCTCACGATAGGCAAGGGATCACTGTAATCATCTGGATAGACACAGAAAAAGTACCTGACAGCCTCTAACATCCATTCCTAATTTCCAAAAAGCTCTAGCTAATTCAAGAACTCTCTCAGCCTGATCAAGGGAAATATTTAAACATCAAAATTAAAAATTTCTCCCCTAAATATATCATGAAGGAAATGGACAAGTCACAGAAATTAGAAAATATCTTCAAAGCATATACCTGAGAAAAAACTTGCTTCAGAACATACAAAACCTCTCAAAATTTATTAAGAAGATAATTTAGCAAAAAGATGTGAATAGACTCATCAGTACAGGCAACAGATAAGAGCATGAGAAGATAAACATATTCAATCATTAACAAAAGGCAAAAATCAGAACAGATTCACACCAGAATGGCCAAAGACTGTTTATAGAGGGCTGGCAATGAAGAACACAAAACCTAGGCCTCATACTACTAGTATGTGCAACATGGCACAACCACTCTAGAAAACACTTGCAGTTTCTTAAAAAAAAAAAAAAAAAAAAGTTAAATGATCATTTTACACCAAAATACATATCCAACTAAAACATCATATTTATCAATGCAAGGAACTGTATATTAAATGTTTGCAGAAGCTTTAATTGTCACAGAAACAGGAGCTGGGCATTGTGGTTTACACCTATAACCCTAGTACTCAGGCTGAGGCAGGAGGATCCACAATTCATTCCCAGTCTGGACTACATAGTTAGTACCCATCTCAAAAACAAACAAATCAGATGAAAAAAGTTAAGTAACTTGGTCAGAATTATCAAGAGTTTTAATGGAAGGGTCAGAATATGAAACCAAGCTAAACCTTAAAAAGTGTTGGACTCCTTCTCCTATAGAACTACACATACACCTCAGTACCTCCCAGAATTACTGCATGATAAACACTCTACTACCAACCAAATTGCTATTGAGTAGACCAGAAAATAAGATTGCTCTTAATTAATTCTAAGGAACTTAGGTGACTTAAAAGGTAGGAGAGTCAGGGAATGGATTTGGGGAGAGCAAATCTAAGGTAATTTAATCTTCAAACTCAAAGATAGGGAAGGTTCTAGACCCTTAC
Source organism: Dipodomys spectabilis (assembly GCF_019054845.1). Taxonomy (NCBI): domain Eukaryota; kingdom Metazoa; phylum Chordata; class Mammalia; order Rodentia; family Heteromyidae; genus Dipodomys; species Dipodomys spectabilis. The sequence goes on from NW_024870760.1 coordinate 723,417, forward strand.
ACAAGTGATGAATACAGACCTTTTAACCACCGAGGCTGGTATGTCACCTGATCTTGTGCCTTCAGTGTTAAATTAGATTTCCTCTCAGATACAAGTCAAATCAAAACAAAACCCTAAGCTGGGCGCCAGTGGCTCAGGCCTGTAATCCTAGTTATTCAGGAGGCTGAGATCTGAGGATAGCTGTTCAAAGTCGGCCTGGGCAGGAAAAGTCTGTGAGACTCTTATCTCAAATTAACCACCAGAAAACAGGAAGTGGTGCTGTGGCTCAAATGATAGAGCTGGCTCAAATGATAGAGCACTCGCTGTAAGCTGAGGAGCTCAGGGACAGCACCCAAGCTCAAAGTTCAAGCCTTAAGACCAAAAAACAAACAAAAAAAAACCTAACTCAAGTTTAGGGACTTCCAATCCTACCAGGCAGCTGATGGCAAAAATTCTTTATCCCCAGGAGCTGGTGACTCATGCTTGTTATCCTAGGTACTCTGCAGATCAGTATTCAAAGTCAGCCTGGGAAGGCCAGGAGACTCATCTCCAGTAAGCACCAAAACAACCAGAAGTGAAGCTGTGGCTCAAGTGATAGACTGCTAGCTTTGAGCAACAAAGTTCTGAAACAGTGCCTAGGCTCAGAGCTTAACCTAAGGACCTGCACCCCCCCAAAAAAAAATTTATGTGAGGAGCAGATAACCAAGACATGATTATCTGATTCTAAACGTGAAAAGCCTTCTTAATATACACTCCTTCTGAGAATATCTCTAGCCAAAAATATATTTTCATATAGTTCTATCACTACCAATCAAAACCTGAATGTTACCTTTTTTCCCCTTATGATAATGTCTTTTGAGTAGCGCAAGTTGACCTCCAGATCCCACTTCCTTCACCCACCTCACTAAGATTACAGATTTGCACCACCATGCCTAGCTCTTCAAATCTCTCCAACACCTAAGTACCTCCAGTCAAGGTCATTTTCCTATGCTGTTTGAATTATTTCCTGTCTGCTAAAGGACAGGGCTCCAATTTCTTCTTTTTTACTTCCCCCAGTGAGGACTGTATGAAAGGACTTTTTAGAACTGGTTTTCAAAAGTAACAGGAAGTCCTGGGGAAAAGCAGAAAACATCCAGGGTAGTCATTGTTAGCCTGTCCTCCCCCACTTTGGTTTGACTACCTCTATCTTAGGTCTTCTGCCTTTTCCCGGAAATCAAGTGGCCAGGCCAGGCCTGGCCACATTTGTTAGTCCCCACCCCAGTCCCAAAACTACACATATCTCTAGCCTCCAGCTGCATCAGCGGAATGTTGTCTACCCAAGTCTGTCCTGCTGCTGGGTACTTCCCGCTTTCAGCAGAAAATCCCCACCCTCAGGCTTCCTGTCCTGCTTTCAGCTGCCCTGGCTATATAATTAAACCTCCTTCCCAAGGAACGGTTGCTACTCTCTATCCTGAGAGAACTAGCCTGTCAGCCCCTGCTAACAATAAAACTCCTTTTCCTATACATGACTGTGTGTCCGTCTGGCCTTCTGGTGCTTTCAGTCATGCTTACTTGATCTATCATTTTTGCACTCAATTTCAATACTGTCCTTGAGCCCAAAAGACAGCAGTGTAAAAAGATTTCAAACTTCAACAATGGAAAATCAGTTGTGTAGTGTATTCCACACATTGAAGGACTGCCCCACACACACCCTGTTTTCCCAGGTGCCACAGCACCACTTCTGGCCTTTTCTGTTTATGTGGTACTGAGGGATCAAACCCTGGCAAGCCACTGAAGTTATGTGCAGACTGCCAGAAGCAGGTAGGACAATCCACCTAAGCCTAGCTGTAAACATCCCATTATGGGACTAATTGAAAAGCCCCCACTTCCCTAGACCTAATGGCTTTTTCATTAACCTCTGCCTCTTTGCTCAGACCTCATAAAACCCCACTGCTGAACCCAGGTCTTTGCAGTCTCCAAGTGGGCCAGAAGGCTGTGCCCCTTGCTGTTCTATCTTAATAAACAGTCCTTGACTGCAGAAGATCAACTTCAGCCTGTTTCCTTCCTTTCTCCTCCATTTTCCTAACACATGTAACCTCAAAAAGCTCTTCAACATTAAGCTTAGTTACTGCTAGAACATAAGTGAACAAAGACTAACTAAAACTAAAACACACTCAAAGCCACTCCACCCCAGGCTAAGCACTCAGTACCTTAGACTCATTGTCAAGGTATTTTAGGCCTGGTCTCAAACAAATCACCTAATACAGTAAAACTTGGGGTAGCTCAATGTTACAAATTGTGCAATTGAAGAAATAATATTTAACATTTAATATTTAAAATCAGAAGGCCTATGTGAAAATTCTTTCTGAACTTAGGAGTTTTGTTTCTTGAGGAAGTAATTTTGTCTCCTTGAGCATCAATTGACTTATTAACATTAGAATATCACAGCCTATATACACAGCACTTTACCATCTGCCACCATTATCTATCAAATGTTGGGTAACATTCTTTGAAAATGGCATTCTTCAAAAGGTTATTATTAATCATACTCCAATGAAATTATTTTATAGCCATTTGCTCATCAAATCTTACTATATCTTTAAATCCTATCCCACTCATTTTAGAAATCTAATAACTTCAGCACAAATTGAAGGTGCATATTTTCTACATGGTAAGAAAAGTTACTTCTCAAAAGAAAATCACCTAAATTTTTTATATTGTCCTTCATTATTTAAGGAACAGAATTGTTACCGGTTTGCCTTCACTTTGAAATTATAGATAGATAGATAGATAGATAGACAGACAGACAGACAGACAGACCGACCGACCAACCGAACGACCGACCGACGGACAGACAGATAGATAGATAGATAGATTGATAGTTCAGGCCTGTTCTGGGGCTTGAACTCAGGGCTGGGCATTATCCTTGAACTTTTGCTTGAGCCACAGCACCACTTCTGGATTTTTCTGTTTTTGTGATACTGAGGAATCAAACCCAGGGCTTCATGCATGGTAGGCAAGCACATTACCACTAAGCCACATTCCCAGCCCCAGTATATTTTATATTCCAGTGTTAAAATATCATTTCTAAACTTTAGAAATACCTCTTATTGTATTATTCTTCTAAATCTCATTTTAAAATTAGCTAATAATTTTGTTTACCCTTATGGATTTTTTACATTTTATAAATATACCTATTTTTCACTCATTAGGATGGAAGGAATTGTTTCCTCTGAAGATATCAGACAAGTCAGTCTCTATCAAACCTTTCTCCCATTCTACAAACTCTGTTCAGATCCTGGCACCTGAAACAAAACACCTAAGACTCTACTTAAGACCTGGCAACCTTCCCTATTCAAAATCATGATCCCACTCACATCTATTCTGTCATAGTCTAGGTTTTGCATTAAGGACAGGCAGCCAAAGTTCTAGAGCTTCATCAGAAAATAATTTCTTCCTGGGGATGGGAAGGGGAAACAAAGGAGGAGGCAACAATGCTTGATAAGAAATGTACTCATTACCTTGCCCATGTAATTGTAACCCCTCTGTATGATATTGTCACAATAAAAAGAAAGAAAGAAAATAATTTCTTCCTATCTAAGGGCTGACTTAGGTCTAGTATGGCTGAAGTGGGAGTTCTTTGAGCCACTGTCAATCACCTAATCAAAGTTTTCCGCAGCTAGACAACAATTCTATCAGGGTAATTATCTCAAGTTAGCAGTTTCTTGGCTTCCACAAGTGTCCATGGAGTACAATTAAAACACTTTTCATAGTCTTTTCTCCAAAGATGCACTTTAAAGCATAGGTCAGAAATTATTTCGAGTGAATGCAACTTTCTCTAACGTGGGCACACACACACACACACACACACACACACACAGAAAGAAAACCAAATACAAATATAGCCACTTCTACAATCCTTGTAAAAGCCTTGAAACTTAACATGTTAAGTATGCTATTGGAAGGTAAGTAAGTAGCTTGAGAAAATACATGAAACACAATGTATTGTTCCTTAAAGGCAGCTTTTCATGTAAAACACCCCTCCTCAAAAATATTTACCTACCTAACAAGAGTTAAGTTTGGATTGCATTTACAAGGTACTCTTTAAAAGGAAGCTGCACTCAGCATCAAAGGAGATGTGGGCCAGTTCGGAACATTTTGCATGAAAGAAATATGCTCCCTAAAACTACTCCAGGCCACTTCTTACCTTCCCCTAATTTACAGGTCAGGTGGAGGGACGCCCCACTGTCCTCCAACAGCTGCCCAACGACCGTCCACGGGCCCTGCGAGGCGGAGGCCAAAGCCCGGCATCCCGCCGTCGCCCACTAGGTCCGCCTCGCCCCTTCTCGCCGCCCCGCGAACCACCTGCGAAGGTAGCCAGGAGCTGTTCCTGCCTCTCGCGTCCTCCTGCAGGGCGGCCCGGAGCCGCGCCGGGTCTGCGCCGGGGAGAGCCGGAAGGCCGGTCAGCACCCGAGCCAGCGCGCCCGCTCCGCCAGCTCTCCCAGCACGCTCTCCCCCGTCTGCCTGGGGCGGCAAGGCGTGCGGATGGGCGCGGGAGCCGCCGCGGCCGCCCAGGAACCGAAGGCCGCCTCCGGGATTCGTCTACGGCGGCAGGACTCACCCAGTACACGCTGGCCGGCCAGGAGGTCCGGCGGGGGCGCGCGAGCATGGCCTGTCCTACAGACAGGGCCGGGCCGGGCGGGATCCCCGCGGCCGCCGCCCCGAGGGTCAGGCCACTCTCGCCCTTCCCAGACCTACTGGGTTTGGGCATGGCCAGGGGCCCCGGGGGCGAGAGGAAGGAGGTACCTACTGGGCTCCAGGGCCTGAAGGTCTAATGCGGATACCTGGTCCTGTCCTCTACAGCTAGGAACTGCCCAATAGAGGGTTGCGCCTAAAATTTGCTTTTTTCCTCATTTTCTTTTGTCTTTGTTTTACATTTTTATTTTTATATAGTTGATGTACAGAGAGGTTATAGTGACTTAAATCAGGTCAAGCGTTCATTTCATTTTTTTTTTGTGGGGGGGGGACAATGTTACCCTTCCCTCGCCGCTTTTCCCTCCAGTCCCACTCAGCAGTTGTATAGTTCATTTTCACATAGTGTCTAGTGGGTACCCTTGCTGCATTTGTTCACCCTTGGTCCCTCCATATCGGTGACCCTCCTTACCCTTCCAAAGACAGATAAACAAGACAAAGAAAAAAGAAAACAAGAACAATGAAGTCGTTTGTCTGCTTTTTTAGATCTAATTTTATTGTTATTAAAGTGTTGTACAAGATGTGACCATTTTATAACTTTTGTTTGTCTTTTAAGTAATTTCAAAAGCACATTCTCCACTGATGTTCACTACAGATTGGGGGGGGGGGGGGAGGCTATGTTTATGTGAGCGTGGTTGTAGGTGTGGATGTGAGTGTATATGTGTGTGAGTGCAGGTATAGGGGCTTGAACTTGGGGACTCACGCTCTAGCCTGGCTTTTCACTCAAGAATGGCACTTTACCCCCACTCTACCTCCATTTCCTACTTCTGTATTCCTAAGGATCTGGGTTGTTTTCCAAAGTGGAGAGTTGTACATTTGGTCATCACTTCTGTCTGAAGTACTTGTATTGATAAGTTCACGTTTTTACATTTAATTTTTTCACTCTGCTTTTAGATAAGATAAATGTTTTATATAAAATGCCTTTATTCTTACCTTATGTAAAATAACATTTAAACAGAGAATAGTGATCATTGTTCTATATACCTATACGTCAATTTCAATTCTAGTATAGTCTGTGAATGCCAGAGACTGATTTATCTAGTGGACAGAGCAAAATAGAAGCCTGAAATGTCATCTAGCTCTGCTACTGAAATCTATAAAGTAAGGAACTGTCACAAGTCATGTTTTTTTTTTAATTTCATTTATGTGAGTATGAAGGCCTGAATTTTTTAAATATATTTTTATTGTGAAAATACTGTACAGAGGGGTTACAATTATGTGGATAAGATAATGAGCACATTTCTTATCAAGCATTGTAGCCTCCTGCTTTGTTTCTCCTTCCCGTCCCTTCTTATCCTCCCCCCCACCTTCCCCCCCCACCAAAGTTGTAAAGTTTGTTTTTTGACATAACGACTTGTACATCTCATTGTTGCAGTGGGTCCTCCTGTATCCCTGTTTTAACAATTTGTTTTTTCCCTTCCCCTCCACATATACCAACATCATATATAGTGAAAGCAGGGGTTGTACCACGGGAGAGGGACATACAAGGCAACACTACCACTTGAGCCATTGCAGAAGGCCTGAATTTTTAAAGTTTTCTTCCAAATGGCAAAACTGTCATGTGTTATCAATGAAAGAGACTTGAAAATGTATACCTTTAGCTCTTTAAACATTCTCAAACATAAATAAAAGGAAAATAAATTATAAATAAAGGGAAAATAAATTATAAATAACAATAAAGACAGAAAATCTGCCTGATACTATGCATTTGTATGATTTATGTTATTAATTTGCATCACTGATTGAACTGTTTGGTCTTCCATTCCTGAGGTTCAAAGTGTACATAAAAGGCAGACCTTGAAAAGCCGGAAATAGAGGTATGGCTCACATAGTAAAGGGGAAAAAAAGCTAAGCAAGAGTGTGGGATCTTGAGTTCTAGCCCTGCTACTGGCACAAGAAAAGAATGTAAAAGTGATTTTTTTATTTTATTTTTTTATTTTTTTTTGTCAGTCGTGGGGCCTGAACTCGGCCTAGGTGCTGTCCCTCAGCTCTTCAGCTCAAGGCTAGAGCTCTACCACTAGAGCCACAGCGCCACTTCTGGCTTTTTCTGCTTATGTGGTGCTGAGGAATTGAACCCAGGGGCTCATGCATGTGAGGCAAGCACTTTACCACTGAGCCACCTTCCCAGCCCCCGGTAAAAATGATCTTATGTACCATTTTCCCCTGTAATATTTCTGTGAAAATGTAGATCATGTGTTAATACAGAAAATGCAGAGAATGCATTTGGCCATCTTTTATCACCACTTCTCCTCTCTGAAGGAAAATGGTCTGTTCAGCCAATTTAGGCCTACGGTCACTCAGCCCTCAAACCATGTTTTTAGATGTTAGGAGACTTGTTTGTTTTTTGTAAAGGTGATAAACAGAAAGGTTACAGTTACATAAGTAAGGTATAGAGTACATTTCTTTTTGAACAGTGTTACCCCCTCCCTCATTTTTCCCATCCCCCCCACTACCCTCCCCTCAAGTTGTAAAGTTCATTTCCAACATAGTGTCTTGTGAGTATAATTGTTGTATTGGTTTACCCTTTGTCCCACTGTTTCTGTGATTCCCTTTCCTTTCCCCAAATCAGATAAACATTTATAAGACAAAGGGTACAGAAAGAAGGAACAGTGACATCAGGCAGTAAACAAAAGGGAGGAAGAGAGAGAGAGACAGAGAGAGAGACAGAGACAGAGGGAGACAGAGAGAGACAGAGAGGAAGGAAGGAAGGAAAGAAGGAAGGAAGGAAGAGAGGGAGGGAGGGAAAGAAAGAACACTAGAAAAACCTCTTTCTAAACTTGGAAAGAATTATATTAAGTGCAGTAAGCCAGACTCAAAGAAACATAGGTCCCATGGTTCCCCTTATCTGCAATAACTTGCATATATCTCTAGGGTAAGCAGAAGAGGTCAAAAGCTGTGTACATATGACCATGTAGTCTGTTGCTAAGCAAAATGAACCCAAGATAAGGACACAAGAGGTTTTATCTTTGTTGCTGTTCTTTTTAATGTACGTATAATGTACTATGTGATTTTTTGTTTGTTTGTTTCTTTGCATGTTCTTCCCCCATGGTACAACCCCTGTTTTCACTGTATTTGATTCTGGTGTCCTGCATCTTGTATATACATTTTTCTAATTTGGGGAGGGGAGGAGAAATAACAAAATAAGGATTTAAGATGACCCATTGTAACAATGAGATGTACAAAACAGTATGTTAAATCAGCCAATGACAAATGCTGGAGGAGATGTGGAGAAAGAGGAACCCTATTACACAGCTGGTGGGAATGTACACTTATACAACCACTTTGGAAAGCAGTCTGGAGGATCCTTAGAAAGCTAAAGATTGACCTCCCTTACGACCCAGTTATACCACTTCTAGGCATCTACCCTGAACAACAGGAACCAATATACAAGGACACATGCACCTCCATGTTTATTGCAGCATTGTTCACAATAGCTAGGATATGGAAACAACCCAGATGTCCTACCACAGATGAATGGATCCAAAAATTGTGGTATCTATACACAATGGAATATTATGCAGCCATTAGAAATGACAAAATAATGGCATTTGCAGGGAAATGGATGGAGCTAGAAGAAATCATGTTGAGCGAGGTAAGCCAAGAGCGAAGAGACAAACGGTACATGGCCTCCCTGATAAGTGGATGTTAAATCCAAAATGTTAGTTGATACGACAAAATTAACAGGACTTAAAAAACAAAGAACTTCCACTCATCTGGTCGAACCACTACTAAATATCCCCATGCTGCTGATCAAATGTATGGTGTATATGTGCACACCGTTATATGTTATAGATCGTGATAGACAATTTGCTCCAGGAAAGTTAGAATGAGCTTGTGACTTTAAATGAGCATCATTATTCCACAACACTGTGAAATTTGGGAAATTATGTAATTGTAAGGTCCGCTCCTGGATGGCTAGCAGACTCCACCCTCCTCGCAGCAAAGTCTCCACCCATTACCGGCGTTACCTAGGCAACTGGGACACCTGGAAGAGGTCACATCTGCATCCGCTGAGGTCACATCTGAATTTGATGTGGCCACACCTTTCCCCACCCATACCCTACATAAGGCCTAGCCCAGGCCCAGACGCTCTCTTGCTCTTCTAGCTCTCTTGCTCTTACTCCTCTCCATGTTCCCTTGTTCCCCAGACTGGCTGAGTCTAGGTGCTCATTGCTGGGATGGCTTGTCCCAGTTGGTATTCAAGATTTGAACTCAAGGCCTGGGCACTGTCCCAGAGCACTTCTGCTCAAGGCTAGCACTGAACCACTTTGAGTTATAGTACCACTAGTATTTAAGGAGGTTTGAACTCAAGGCCTGGGCACTGTCCCTGAGCACTTCTGCTCAAGGCTAGCACTGAACCACTTTGAGTTATAGTACCACTTGCAGAGTTTAGCTGGGAGACGGAGTCTTAGGGATTTTTCAGCCTGGGCTGGCTTTGAACTGCAGTCTTTGCCTCAAAAGCCCTTTATTATTTCCAATTAAAGCAACAAGGAGATCAAGTAGAATAAGTAGAGCTTACCTGGTCCTTAACAAGAATTGCCAACAAATATTCTGAAATGACAAAACTCATTAGATGTGATGATAATTTTAGCACAGATATGCCCAGTATTTTAGAACCACGTAGTCAGTAGTAGAATACACAACACAAAACACAAAACACAAAAGGCAAAACTCAAAACCTAAAATTTTGACAACGTTTAGACATCTTTGCTCTCTCTCTGCTCTCTCTCTTTCCTCTCTCTTTCCCAGCCACGTGGAGTGCCAACCTTGCCTGGTCCCAGCAGGTCTACTGAATAAACCTACCCCTTACCTGAAAAAAAAAAAACTCTTGTCAGCAGGAAGTAGCCAGAGAGAGCTAGAAAAGAAGAGCAAGAGCAAGAGAGCTAGAAAAGAAGAGCAAGAGAGCTTCTGGACCTGGGCTAGGCCTTATGTACGGTATAGGCGGGGAAAGGTGTGGCCACATCAAATTCAGATGTGACCTCAGCGGATGCAGATGTGACCTCTTCCAGGTGTCCCAGTTGCCTAGGTAACGCCGGTAATGGGTGGAGACTTTGCTGCGAGGAGGGTGGAGTCTGCTAGCCATCCAGGAGCGGACCTTACAGTAATCACTTAATCACAATTAAAAAAAAAAAGAACCTGGGGAAGGTAGGGAGGGAAGGGATGGTAGGGGGAAAACAATGGAGGGGGTAACAATGCTCAATAGGAAGTGTACTTATTACCTTACTCATGTAACTGTAACCCTCTGTATAGTATCTTTACAATAAAAATTAAAAAAACCAAAAAAGCCCAGTATGTTGAAAATGAACCTTACAACTTTGCAGGGGGTGTGGGGGGGAGGAGAGAGGAGTTGGGGAGATGGGGAGGAAAGGTATGGTAGGGGAAAAATAAAGGAGGGTGTAACAATGCTCAATAGGAAATGGACTCATTACCTTGCTCATGTAACTGTAACCCCTCTGTACAGTATCTTTACAATAAAAAATATTTTTTAAAAAAGAAAAACATCTTTTCAGCTGGGCGCTGGTGGCTCACGCCTGTAATCCTAACCACTCAGGAGGCTGAGATCTGAGGATCGAGGTTCAAAGCCAGCCTGGACAGGAAAAGCTGAGAAACTCTTATCTCCAATAAACCACCAGAAAAACCAGAAGTGGTGCTGTGGCTCAAGTGGTAGAGCACTAGCCTTGAGCTGAAGAGCTGAGGGACAGCGTCCAGGCCCAGAGTTCAAGCCCCATGACCAACACACACACACACACACACACACACACACACACACACACACAACCTACTAAGGTCCTTGGCTTAGTATAGCTACTCTCCAAACATTAATTTCCCTAGGTCATCAGAAAAGATTTAAAATTATATGTGGAAGCTGGGCATGGGGCGGGGGTGAGGGGGAGTGGAAAGTACATGCCTATAATCTCAGCTACTCTGGAGACACAGACAGGAGGATTGAGAGTTGGAGATCAGCCCAGGCAAAGTTAATGAGGTCTTACTTCAAAAAATGACTGAGGGCATGTTCAAAGGATAGGCCCTGAGTTCAATCCCAGTATTGCAAAAAGCAAACAAGAAGTAGAAAATTTGAAAAGTAAATTACATATAAAAATTTGAATATATACATAAATGGAAATTTTCACAAATCTGACAAAATTTAGTTTACAAGTTGAGTCATTTTTCTGCACTATTAAAACATTCCCTTCCTTTCTTCTTTTTTTCTGTTTTTTTTTTGTTGTTGTTGTTGCTATTGTTACTGTTGTTCTTGTTGTTTTGTGCCTGTCCTGAGTCTTGAGCTTTTTGCTCAAGGCTAGAGCTCTGTCACCAGAGCCACAGCTTTACTTCCAGCTTTTTGATGGTTTATTAGACAAGAGTTTCATGGAGTCTCCTGCCTAAACTGGCTTTGAACCACAATCTTCAGATCTCAGCCTCCTGCATAGATTATAGACATGAGCCACCAGTGCCAAGCTTTGGTTTTGTTTTTTGAGATAAGGACTCAAGGTAGCCATGTCTGAAACTTTTTTTTTTTTAAATTAAACTTTTTTATTTATTGTAAAAGTGATGAACAGGGGAGTTACAGTTACAAATGATAATGAGCACATTTCTTTTCTTTCTTTTTTTTTTTTTGGCCATCATGGACCTTGAACTCTGGGCTTAGATACTGTCCCTGAGGTCTTCAGCTTAAAAAGGTAGTGCTCTATCTCTTTGAGCCACCTCGCCACTTCTGGGTTTTCTGGTGGTTAATTGGAGATTAGAGTCTCTTGGACTTTCTGTCCCAGCTGGCTTTGAATGATGATCCAGAGCTCAGCCTCCTGAGTAGCTAGAATTACAGGCGTGAGCCACCAGCATCTGGCAAATACATTTCTTTTTAACCACTGTTACCTCCTCCCTAATTCCTCTCCCTTACCACGCCTTATTCCCCTCCTCCTGCAAGTTGTAAAAGTCATCTCCAACATAGTGTCTAGTGAGTATCATTGATTGGAGCATTAGTTCATCCTTTGTCCTGCTGTTTTTGTGATTCCCTTTCCCTTCAACAGATCAGATAAACTTATATACAAGACAAAGGGTACAGAAAACAAGCACAGAAATAAAAAATAGAAATAACTGTATAGAAATGATAATATACAGGACATAAAAAGAACCTCTTATTTCCAATTCTTGGGAGTTCATTTTGATAAGCTTCATTATATATGGTCCATGCTTTTGACAATTGGATTATTGAGATCCCCTGTTAAGAATATCTAGATATTTGGGCTGGGAAGGTGGCTCAGTGGTAGAGTGCTTGCCTTGTATGCAGGAGGCCCTGGGTTCAATTCCTCAGCACCACATAAGCAGAAAAAACTGGAAGTGGCACTGTGGCTCAAGTGGTAGAGCGCTATCCTTGAGCTGAATTGCTGAGGGACAGCACCCAGGCCCTGAGTTCAGGCCCCATGACCAGCAAAAAAAATAAAAGGGGATATCTAGATATATTCTAGTTATTACAAATGAAGGAAACCATGCTACTTGTATTTCTTTGGGCCTAAGCCTGAAAATCTTAATCTTCTTGCTCCAGCTTCCTGAGTGCTGAACTTGCAGATATGAACCACTGTATGTGACCCTATTTTTAAAAAAAACAAAACAAAACTTTCTGTGGCCGGGTGCCAGTGGCTCTCGCCTGTAATCCTGGCTACTTAGGAGGCTGAGATCTGAGGATCACAATTCAAAGCCAGCCCAAGCAGGAAAGTCCAAGAAACTCTTATCTCCAATAAACCACTCAGAAAACCAGAAGTGGCGCTGTGGCTCAAGTGGTATAATGCTCGCCTTGAGCTGAAGAGCTGAGGGACAGCGCCCAAGCCCAGAGTTCAAGCCCCATGTCTGACCAAAAAAAACCCCAAAAAACAAAAAAACCAAACTTTCAGTGCAGATACTAAAATCCTTTCTCTTACTCTTATTTTTATTTTCTTTTTTTGGAAGTAGTGGGGTTTAAAATCGGGGCTTTGCACTTGTTAGGTAGGCACGTTACTGCTAGGGCTATGCCCTCAGCCTTTTTTGCCTTAGTTAGTTTTTGAATAGCCCTGTGTTTATACCTGGCTCTATCAGTGTGTAATCCTCCTGTCTATACTTTCCAGGAAACTGGAAAGTATATATACTTGGGTAAGTATATATACTTGCCCAATATGAGTTAAAAGAGTCTCATGGATTGTTTTGCTTGGGCTGGCCTTCAACCAAAATCCTCCTAATCTCTTTCTCCTGGTTAGCTAAAAATGTAGGCATGAGCCACTGTACTTATCCTTTATCTTTGATTAAGGTTCAATTATATTGTAAAGATCGGGTGTGCATTATGACTCTTTTAATAATATAAAAAGAACATTCTATGCTAAATGGTCCAGGTGCGTTTATAAAGAAAATACACCATTGATTGGTAAACTGAGTATTACCTGTTCAGAAACACACTACCATGAACAAACCCTGTTTTCTCCCTTAAACTGATACTTGGTTGTTGGGGAAATTATGCATTTTATTTTATTTTATTTTTTATTTTTTTTGTTCCAGGACTGGGGCTTGAACTCAAGTTCTTGAGATCTCACTCACCTTCTTTACTCAAGGTTGACTCTCTACACTGGAGCTGTGTCTCCACTTCTGGCTTTTGGCTGGTTACCTGATATGAGAGACTCAGATTTTTCTTCCCTGGCTGGCTTTAAACTAGGATCCTCACATCCAGCCTCCTGAGTAGCTAGGATTACAAGTGTGAGCCACCAGCTAAGGCTTAATTATGCATCTTAAAACTCTAGTAAGTCACTGACAGAATTATATATTGTAAATTATCCTTTGTAAATCAACAGATCAACAAGACTTTGCTTTAAAATTTTAAACAATTTGAGAATAGAATACTAGACTTTCTTGATCAACTCAAACTTACCCAGCACCTGCCTATGTACCCTGGTCTCCTCTAAACTCTGTTTGCTAATGGGTCTCTGCACAAAGAATTGTATGAGTCTAGGGTTGCTCTTACTTCAGTGCAAAGAACTTTAAAAGTCTGCCATGGAATCTCAAGGGCTTTTTTTAGTTGTTATATACTAAGTGAATGAGCCAGGAAGCCCTAGTCTGTTGAGAGCAGTACTGAGGCTACTAGGATATGTTCTGAGTCATGTCATGGGTAATCATAAAGTTTAAGGCAACTCATATCACAGCTGCTTATCAGAAAATCAAACTTATAAGGTCTTCCAATCAGCTAGCAACAAAGAAGCTTCCAGAAAGCAAATACACAGGGATTCTGGTACTCCCACATTTTAATATTCCCAGAAATGTCCTCTCAGACTGAATGAATACAAGATGCAGAAACCTGGATGTTGTATGTTGTGTAACCCCACTTGCAACATGAATGTCTCTTGTATCTCAGACTCTGATTGCCACATTCAGCACTCACAGCAGTAGTTCTGGGAGAAAGTACTATCTCGAGCTATAGGAATTCAAGGGAAAAATAAAAGCTTGATCAAGATGAGCAAGTATGTGTTGGTGACTCACATCTCCAACCCTTATGAGTCTGAGATCTGAGGATCATGTTCAAAATTAGCCCAGAGAAGGAAAGACCTGGAGACTCTTCAATTAGCTACCAGAAGTTCCAGAAGCAGAAGCAGAATGTGGCTTAAGTGATAGAGCTCCAGCCTTGTGTGTAAAAGCTAGGGGAGAGTACTCTGTCCCTGACTTCAAGCCCCAAAACTAACTCACACACACACACACACACACACACACACACACACACACACACGCATGCACACACACACACACACACACACGCATGCACACACACACACACACACACACACACACACACACACACACGAGTAGGTACAGGTGGGTCAAGCTTGTGATCCTAGCTACTAAGAGACTGAGATCTAAGGTTTATGGTTCAAAGACAGATCAGGCATGAAAAGTTTCTAAAACTCTTATCTCCAATTAACCACCCAAAAAGAAGTAGAGCAGAGGTTCAAGTGGTAAAGCGCTAGCTTTGAGCAAAAAAAGCTCAAGGACAGTATCCAAGCCTTGAGGTCCAGCCCTAGGAATAGAAAAACAAAATTAGAACACCATTTTGTGTGATCCTGAAGTTTTCAAGGGCTTTAATTGCTAGAAAGGAGTGTGACTGGCATAATGGGAAAGAAGCCTGCTTGTTCTCCCACAGAACTTAAGTTCAATTCCTAAGCCTGCATTCTTTCTTTACCCCTTTATTTAGATGTATCTTGAATATACAGATTTCAGCTTGAGCTCTCTATTCAAGTTTGTTCATCTCTAAACTCAGCATAGGTAAGGTGATGGCACAGCATCATTGCCCATCATTGTTCAGAAATGCAGGAGCTACAGGCTGTCACTCAATATGTGGTTCTGACTCAGGCTTTCTTGTTCTGACTAAATTTCCAAGGCTTACACCATGGTCACTAATTTGTGGCCTCTGGAATGCTGGGTAATGCTACCTGAGCTTCCTAGTTGTTTATTAGCCCTTACCTTAGCATTACAAATGTATGGAATTTCTTTTCCATGAGTGTCATTACATTTCAGAGCATTCTGAAGCAAAAGAATGCTTAGCCTCTGTCTGTGGCTCTGAGCTCTGTGGTGTCCTCATCTTGGCATTATAACTGTCCCCAAACCTCAGCTGCCCTTGCTTAGACTTACCATAGTTTGGTGAGAGGGGCCAGGGCTGTTACTTAAAATTGTTACAAGGCATGGGAAGGAAATTAATTTTTCATCTCATCACTATGCCTTGTAAATGAAAAACCAAGGTATTCATTTCTTACAAGAAAAATAGCCATTCCCTATATGTGGTGCTTAGTTTGTGTGTCAACTTGACTGGACCTGGAGAATTGGTACATCATTAATTACTTCTGGGTGAGTGTGGGTAGGTGATTTCGAAGAGGATGGATGTGAGGGTCAGTAGACTGAGGGGTGATGGTAGACAATCCCAGTGTGGGAGGGCACTGTTCCATGAGATGGAGCCTGACTGGAACAGGAATGTAGAAAAAGCAAGAACCCTCTCTCATTCTTTCTTTCTCTTCTCTCCCTTTATCCTTCTCCCTTTTCCTCAACTTCCTTTCTTCCTCTCTCTCTCCTCTCTGGGTTTTTTAAAACTCTGTTTCTGTCTCTTCTGTTTTGTTTGTCTCTGAATCTCTGTTTCTTTGGGCTCTCTATAATGCTCTGTTTCAGCCTCAAAATGGATCAGACCTGAGTACAGGAGCAAATCTATAAAAGCCTTAGAGGATGTTCCAGTCTTTGTAATCTGGGCCTTGACAAACCTTGCTTATATAAGTATACCCTGAGAACAAGAAAACTAAGGACAAATTGGCAAAGGAGAATCAAATTTAAATGTTTGGTTACCAAAGGACTCTGGAGGAAATAAAGGACAAGACACAGAATTAGAGAAAACACTTGTGAATCACAGGTCTGATAAAGACCTAATGTCAGCAACATATAAAGAGATAAATAGCACAATTAAGAATGGACAATGGATCTCAGTGCAAATACTGGGAAAGCCAATGGACTGCAAGCATGGGCATAACTATTCATAATCTCATTTACTAGGCAGTGGAATTGTGCTAGTGCTTTGTCTGGCTGCAGTGGGATGGGGATGGGTCCTCCCCACACACACACTTCCCTTCCTCCCTTGCACATAGGAGGCTTAAAGTTCTCTGCTTGTCTAACAAACCCACCACCAAGAGACACAAGGCTGTGTGGCCTGAGGGGACCCTAGAATCCATTGGTACTGCCTGAGAGTCTTCTTCTGCCAGAAAAACTTTGTGTCTGAGTGGCAGGTCCCTAACTTCCCTTACTGAGAGCATTTACTGAAAAAAGTTTCTGTCCTACTGTGAGATTCACCTAACATCCAAGTGTATCTCAAGGACCTTAAGATCTTTCCTT